>NC_080193.1:92152680-92807992 GCF_030028045.1 Hippopotamus amphibius kiboko | reverse complement strand
ATTCAATCTGTAGATCACTTTGGGTCATGTGAACATTTTTATAATGTTAATTATTTAAATCCATGAACACAGAATATCTTTCATCAGTGTCTTCTAGTTTTCAGAGTATCGGTCTTTCACTTCCTTGGTTAAATTTATGAAAAGGTTTTTTCTTATCTTTGATGCAATTATAAATGAAATTGTTTTCTTAATTTCTTGTTCTGATAGTTTTTTGTTAGTGTATAGATATACAACTGATTATTGTTTATTGGTTTTTATCCTGCAAATTTACTGAATTTATTTATTAGTTCTAACAGTGTTTTGGTGGAGTCTTTAGGGTTTTCTATATATCATGTCATGTGATATGCAAATAAAGATAGTTTTACTTCTTTTCAGATTTGCATGCCTTTTATTTCTTTTTCTTGCTTAATTGCTCTGGCTAGGATAACCAATACTATGTTAAATAAAAGTGGCAAGAGTCTTGTCTTGTTGGACATCTTTGTCTTATTTCTGATTTTAGAGAAGAGCTTTTCATTGTTGAGAATAATGTTAGCTCTGGGTTGTCATATATTGCCTTTATTATGTTGAGGTGCATTCCCACTATACCAGTATGCTTGAGAGTTTTATCCTGAAAGGATGTTGAACTTTGCTTTTTCTGAATCTTTTGAGATGATCATATGGATATTATCCTTTATTCTGTTAACGTGTTGTATCACATTGATTGATTTGTGGATGTTGAACCAAGCTTGTATCCCTGGAATAAATCCCACCTGGTCATAATGTATGATCATTTTAATGCACTGTTGGATTTGGTTTGCTAATATTTTGTTGAGAACCTTTGCATTTATATTCATCAGGGATATAGGCCTGTAATATTCTTTCTTTCTTCCTTTCTTCCTTGCTTTTTCTTTCTTTCTTTCTTTCTTTCTTTCTTTCTTTCTTTCTTTCTTTCTTTCTTTCTTTCTTTTTTCTCTCTCTCTCTTTTTCTTTCTCATTCTTTCAACTTTTATTGAGATATAATTGACATACAATAAACTTCATGTATTTAAATTGTACAATTTGATATTTTTTTCATATTAGTAATGTATATATAGCAATCCCAATCTCCTAATTCATCCCCCTCCCCGCACCACTTTCCCCACTTGGTGTTCATATGTTTGTTCTCTATATACAGTTGATCTGTACCATTTTTCTATATTCTGCATATATGTGTTAATATATGATATTTCTTTTTCTTTTTCTGACTTACTTCACTCTGTATGACAGTCTCTAGGTCCATCGATGTCTCTACAAATGTCCCAATTTCATTCCATTTTACAGCTGAGTAATATTCCATTGTATATATGTACCACATCTTCTTTATCCATTCATCTGTTGATGGACATTTAGGTTGTTTCCGTGACCTGGCTATTGTAAATAGTGCTGCATTGAACATTAGGGTGCATGTGTCTTTTTGAATTATGGTTTTCTCTGAGTATATGCCCAGTAATGGGATTGCTGGGTCATATGGTAATTCTGTTTTTAGTTTTTCAAGGAATCTCAGTTCTGTTCTCCATAGTGGCTGTATCAATTTACATTCCCACCAACAGTGCAAGAGGGCTCCCTTTTCTCCACACTCTCTCCAGCATTTACCATTTGTAGATTTTCTGGTGATGCCCATTCTAACTGGTGTGAGATGATACCTCATTGTAGTTTTGATTTGCGTTCCTCAAATAATTAGTGGTGTTGAGTAGCTTTTCATCTTGGCCATCTGTGTGTCTTCTTTGGAGAAATGCCTGTTTAGGTCTTCTGCCCTTTTTTGATTGGGTTGTTTTTATTTTTTGATATTGAGCTGGATGAACTGTTTATATATTTTGGACATTAATCCTTTGTCTGTTGATTCATTTGCAAATATTTTCTCCCATTCTGAGGAGAATATTTGCAAATATATCTCCTTCTTTCCCTCTTTCTTTTTGTCTTGCTTATAGTTTCCTTTGCTCTGCAAAAGCTTTTAAGTTTCATTAGGTCCCACTTGTTTATTTTTGTTTTTATTTACATTACTCTAGGAGGTGGGTCAGAAAAGATCTTGCTGCGATTTATGTCAAAGAGTGTTCTTCCTATGTTTTTCTCTAAGAGTTTTATACTGTCTGGCCTTACATTTGGGTCTTTAACCCATTTTGAGTTTATTTTTGTGTATGGTGTTAGGGAGTGTTCTAATTTCATTCTTTTACATGTAGCTGTCCAGCTTTCCAAGCACCACTTATTGAAGAGGCTGTCTTCTCCATTGTATATCCTTGCCTCCTTTGTCATGGATTAGTTGACCATTGTTTATTTCTGGGCTTTCTATCCTGTTCCATATTTCTGTTTTTGTACCAGTACCAGTCCTTCCTTCCTTTTTTCCTGTCTTCCTTCCTTTCTTTCTTTTCTTTCTTTCTTTCTTTCTTTCTTTCTTTCTTTCTTTCTTTCTTTCTTTCTTTCTTTCTTTCTTTTTCTTTCCTTTCTCACTCTCTCTCTCTTTCTTTCCCTCTTCTTTCTCTTCTTTCTTTCTTTCTTTCTTTCTTTCTTTCTTTCTTTCTTTCTTTCTTTCTTTCTTTCTTTCTTTCTTTCTGTAGTATCCTTATCTCACTGTGGTATCAGGGTAAATGCTAGCCTTCTAAGATGAGTTTGGAAGTATTTCCTCTTCTATTTTTTTGTAAGTTTAGGAAGTATTGATATTATAATTCTTCTTTAAATATTTGGTAGACTTCACCAGTGAAGTCATCTGGTGGTGGAACATATTCCTCTGTTTCTTCATTTTCCTTTATTATCTGTGCTGGTTTCTGCACATTAGATAAAACAGCCACCTCTCCCACTCTTGATGGAGCAGTCTGCTATAGGAGATGAACTTTGTCAATTAGCCTGGCCCCAGCTCTTTGTTGTCTCTCAAACCTTCTGTAACAATCCAAGCTACCCTCTTTGTTACTGGTACCTCCCAGTAGTTAAGAGTGTGCCAAGTCCTGGCTGAGTCCTAAAGGGGATGATCACGGTCAGCACATAGATGCAGTTTGATTGGAAGCCAGAACCTCAGACAGCAGCTGGGAAAATATGTAGTTAGGTCCCTTCCAGAGAGAAACTGGGGAACTGGCACTTTTGCCTGTTTTCCCTGCACTTGGCCTAGCTTTATAGCTGCTGAGGGTGGTGGGGTTATGGAGGATGTGTCTTGCACATGTTAAGAACTACTGCTTTGTTTGCTACAGTCTGGGACTCATGAAAGCTAATCCCATTGGCTACCTGAGCAAGGTGATCTAGAGGCCCACCTCTTGGGCAGCAGCTGCAAAAGCTTGTATACCAGACGTATACCATACAAACTTCTTCCGGGGAGTTACTGGAGACTTGATGTGGGCTAGAGGGAGAGGGCAAGGCAGGTCTACATAGATTTCCCTGATCTTGGGGGAAGATCTCAGTCAGTCCCTAAGATGTGTGTGTATTAGAAGCTTGACCCCAGGCAGCAGGTATGCAAATATAACTATTTCTGGGAAAGACTGGAAGATGGGTGTTTATGCTTTTTTCCCTCTGCTCTGAGCCTTGGGAGGATAGCTGGTTAAGAATTATTTATTTGCTATGTGCAGAACGGTTGGCTATGAGAGCCAGGACATCCAGAGAGCTATCCCTCAGGTGGAAGCTAGTACAGCTGGGCACAAATGTGTATACAGATTCCTTTCGGGGAAACATTGGCAATTTGGGGCAGGCTAGTAGGAGAGGCAGAGGAGGTATCTGCTGGCTTCCCTGGTCTCCAAGATGGATGGCAGTCAGCCCCTACATGTGTGCTAAATTAGAAGCCCACCCTCAGGCAGCAGCTTTTAAAAAAGTATGCAAATAGACCCTTTTAAGGGGAAGACAGCTCTGGGTGTTTTCTGCCTGCCCCTCTGATCTGAGTCAGGGGAGTGGGTAGTCAAGGACACAAGCCCCACTGGCTTTCAGAGCTAGGCAGAACTAGGTGTTTTGGAGGCCTGTCCCTCAGGGGGAGGTCTTAAAAGTTGGCGCTATAGATACGGGTCCTAAACCCTTGCTCTTCAGACAGAAGCTGGGAGCTGGGTGTCTTTTCTGGACTGCGTGGATTGTATGCCTCTGTGCCTGTGGGTTGGGGGTTGTGGATGAGGGGTGTGTGTGTGAGGTGTGGGTTTTATGGTGAGAGTGTGTCAGCCTCTCCTACCCATTTCAGTGTGGGTATTTTTTTTTGTTTGTTTGACCAATGTGTAGGAGTCACTCAGCTAGTTTCTGCATTTTTTTTTTCTCCAGAGGAAATTGCTCCATGTGTAGCTATAGATATGGTTTGTCCATGGGAGGGCAGGAGTTCAGGAGCTTACTATGTGGTCATCTTGGACTGAAACCTGGGTTTGTGTGTGTGTGTGTGTGCGTACACGTGTGTGCCCTCAGGGATAAATATTCACCTGTTCTTGTACCATGTTTATGTTGCCCCCTTCCTACTTTTAAATTTTCTTCTGGAATTCATTTCTATATAAGATTTGAATTAGGAATATAACATAGTAGTTTTTCCAAATAGCCAATTGACCAGCTTCATTTATTGAATAATGGTAATTTTCCACTAATATTTAAATGCTAGAAATACCATGTTCTAAATTTTAGTTTTGTTTTTATTATATAATGACATTTTTTCACTATTCAAATTGTCATAACTTTTAGTATATATTTAAATATTTATTTCTCTTTTATCTTAGAATTTGCATCTTCCAGATAGACTTTAGCAATTCATTTGGTTCATTAGCAAAACGTGCTGCTGAGATTTTTTATTTAAAGGGTATTTTATTTTAAAAATACATTTTTTTAAAAGATAATTTATGTTTTTTTCAATGTTGAGTAATCCCATTGAAGAATATGTTATGTCATTCCACTCCATTTACTCAAGTATACTTTTATATCTCCCAAGAAACTCTTGCCATTTTTATCGTCTCAAAAGTTCCTAAGTTTATTTTTAGTTATATTATATTCACTGTGTGAATAGTATGTTTCAACATTTATACCTCTGATTTCACTTACCCATCTTACTTGCTATAATTTTCATAAAAATGTCTTTATAAAAATAAGGGAGCTAACAGTGAGCCCCTTTGTATTACTGCTGACTTTGATGGGGATGCCCTTCTAGTTTTAATAGTAAGTGTTATACTAACTGTGTGTTTAGAATAGATATTTAAAACATATTTTGGTTGATATTTAGAAGGAAATAAATGTGTAAGCTAAGCATGCCATTTTAAAACAAAAAATTTCCAGTTGCTATTTTTAATTCTTTAATTTTTTTGATTTTATATGTTTATTTCAAAATTATGCCATGAATTTTGTAGGTAATCCATAATTTTGTGCATGTCTTCACATAAAAATTTAATGTAGTTCTTAAACACTTGCACTGAAATCTTTTACTCTATCCCAGTCTTGCTATTTAAATAAATTTTTTAGCATCTAAATCTCTAATTTCCTTTTTTCCCCCAGTATGTCTTCATATAACTTATTTTAGCATATGTCATTAAACAAAGAATGTGACTTTTTTGAGGGTTCTGATTATATTTATATCCAGTGGGACATCAGATATCTTTCAGCTCTAAATTAGTGGAAGCCTTGCCTATATTTATTTTTTCATTGACTATTTCCTTAATATTCTTTTCTTGCTGTTGCCTGGAGTAAAACCTCACTTTAGTGAGACCATGTTTTTCATTTGATATGGATGCTTAATTGTTTCATACCCTAAATGGCACAGACACAAACCTATTTACAACAGATTTCTCCTTGTACTTGTTTTCTTTCTTCCTTTATTTCTCAACTCGTTCATCTGCCTGATGCAAAATAATATCCTTTCTGTTAAAGTTACGTCAGGAAGTCAAAAAAAATTCCACTGAAATAAAATATTTGACTAAGCATCAATGATTGGGATATACTAAAATTAGTATAGCTTAATCTAAAAAGCTATACATATGTTATTTGTGATTTTCCCTCAGTAAATGGACTTCATTTGCTCAGGTGACTTAGTAGTGAACAGTGGTAGAACGATACCCCTTTTAGAGCTCTTGAAATCTACCAGCTGATACTATCTTCATAATAATGATCTAACCACTTTGCTTTTTAATCTTTTAGTTGCCCTTTGCTTTTCTCAGTCTGTTTTTGTGGTTTCTAACCACATTTGTGCACACGTATATACTCAACCTCCATTCCCTTTAATTTCATATGTTTTGGGACAATTTTGAATAGTTGGAACATTTTAAACTTTTCAAATATTTTATCCTATTTCCTACATTTTTATGAAGTATAATGATATTTCCATGAGACAATATTAATCATTAAGAATGAAATATTTTGAAATTTAAAAAATTGCTAATTCTTCCCGGGATGGTATATGGAGAAATCAGAATGATAAAAAAGGACAAAGAAAGTTATAAATGGCAAAATTATAATAAAAAGCAGATAGATTATGTATCTTTAATGAGCTTACATTTTTTTAAAAACTTTTTCAAATTCAAAAAAATCTGTGTACTGACCCGTCTAAACTTAATTTTCTTTTCAAGCTGAAATACATTCTTTTGGTTTGTATTCACAAGCATAATCCTATTATCTCTTTGCAAAGATATTTTGTTAGGTTTTGTTGTAATGAGGAAGAAGTCAGGAGAATAGAATAAAGAACTCTTTTTAATTGTTTTGTGAGTTTTCATTTCTAAAGGACATATGTTATCTACTTGAAATGTAAGAAATTTTCTCTTAAAAGCATTCCCGAGTAACAGATTTAATAGTGACCTAATAACTTTATAATACTTTATCAATCACATCCTTGTAAAATGTATTAGTTTTTTTTATAAATATATCAGTATTTAAAGGAATACAAATATATTGATGGCTGATAAAGTAACCATGTGAAAATCAGTTCCACAGTTAAAGTTCCTTTCACCTCCCATAAATCATTATAGTAACAAGTTCTAGAAATTAAAAACATGAAACAGATAAACTTATTATAATACATTTAAGTACAGGATTTCTTTTAAATATCACCAAAAGCTTGGTAAGAAAACATGGTTTTATGATGAAAAGAATAAGTTAGATTTTTTTTGTGACACCAATATTATTAAAGGTTAATGAAATGTTTTAATTATTTATATTTCTTGATTTAGCTTTATTCATTGTACTAGCACTTTATTAAACACTTTGTACATGTTAGTTATGTACTAAGGACGTGGAGATAACAATGTAAAAGATGGTCTTTATCCTTTATAATCTATTTAAGAGCATTAGCAACATTTTCTGTCAGAAAAATGTAAATCATAGACAGGGGTAACAGTTTTGATTCTTTGAGCTCTTTCGCTATGTTCAGAGTATCTTTTTAGTTTCATGTTTTAATTATAGAAAATTTCACACACCCATAAAAGTAAAATGGTACACAAAGAACCTCCATATACCATATACTCAGCTTCAAAATCCATCAGCTTTATATCCTTTGAAGTTTCTGTTTTTTCTTTTCTGAAATGTTTTAAAGCAAATCCTGACATCATATCATTTCACTCATAAATACTTAAGTATGTTTCTCTAATAGATAAAAACTTTAAAAAACCATAGTATTATTATTACATTAATCATATTGGCAATAATCCCTTATATTATAGAAGACCTAGTCCTCATTCGGTTTCGTTAGTTGCGTATAATTCATTTTAATCATAAAACTGTGACTGAAACATCAAAGAAATGAGACTATTAATTTTCTCCTTTGATCAAAATAAGAGTAAAATCTTGGTACTAGTTTTCTATGCCTTTATCTTCTAAAGCAAAATAACAAGTGTCATCCTGCAGAGATCACTTCTGAATTATCTGCACAATTTACAAATGGAATGGCTCTGTTTATTCTCATTTCAACTTAGAAGGTCAGCAAGTGCATAAACTTCTTGCTTTGCGATGGCAATGTGATGTCATGCAGGTTTTTGGAGAAAGAATGCAATTAGTGTCAGATGCATCAAATCACTGCAGGTAATTGCAATCATTTTTAAGGAGAAACAAAAGGAAAGAGAAATCTCACTAAAGAAAAAAGTTAACAGCTATATAGCGGCTTTTGTGGGTCCTTGTTATTCAACAACTGAATTACAGTGGAAAGATCATGACATAAATTCAAATTTTATATATATATATAAATGTATAAAATTCTGATTTTAAAAGAAATGTTTGCTTGTCTGAATACTTGCATATTTAATCTAAATCACAAATTATGTTTTAGTCATTGAATGTTGGTTATATTGTAAAAGATTTCCTCAGTATATTTGTTTTAATTTTTAATTTTGTATTTTAATTTTAACTATTCTCACAGTGAGAGATGTGGAAATGCCAAAAAATATCCAAAACTTTGTAAAATTTTTATTTGCTATTTTTTTTCTAAAGATACAACTTCCTAGTGGGTTATTAGATTAAGGATTTAAAGAGATGACCTTTTTCTAATTATAAAATATGTAAATACATGTACACTTACTTTGAAGATCAAAAACTGGCTAATGATTAACAAGGGACCACTGTGAATAATTCCTACATTGCTTTATGAGTGATAATCAGGTATTTAAGTACAGTGTTCTTCTAGGATGCTTATAATTCACATAGGTATTTTCTTGCATTTTTTTCCTTTTATTGGGCCTATCCACATAAAAATCAACTATAGAAGCCAAGTGAGTTTCAAAGGTAAAGATGCAAACTGTTCTCTACCTCACCCAGCCTGGAAGTGGACACATATTGCTCATGTACTGCTTATATATTATAAATATTGAATTGTGTATACAGTGTTCACTCAGGGAACAAGCGCGTGAAATTAAATCATCATGTTTACTCTAAGTACCCTCTTATTTGTAATTTTCCTTTTATTATGAAACTTCCATTAGAGAAAAGGAACCTATTAAAGTTTGGGGATCCTAGAAAAAGAGTCTAGAACATAATGAAGTATTAGGATATGGAGGGTCATAAGCAATAGTGGACTGTTTATTATTTGGAGAAACCACGGTTCAAAAGTTTCTAACTACTTGAACTAACAAAACCAATAATGTGTCACTTTTCTTTAATAGGAAAAATAAATCCACATATATTTCAAGCAACTCTAGCAGGACAAATAGAATCTTCTTATGTTTGCAAGTAGTATTAGTGGACTAAGTTTCAGCAAACCTCAAAAATACGATTTTATAATTTTAATTCTTCATGACATGGAAATATTGATAAAAGTTCAAAAGCATTGAATAAGAAGAACAAATAGTAAAAGACTCCCTCTTAATCCACATTCTCAGTTCTTTTTTTTTTTTTAACGATCTCTATATTTAGTTTTCCTTGTGTAAATTATATGCTTGTGTGTTTTTTGATATATCGCCTCTAAGCAAAATCTACTGTTTCTGCAAAATGTAAGGTGAGGACTAGATCTTTTTGCTCCTTGAACTTCCTATCCCTTAAGTATTCTTTTTGTTTTTGTTTTATCAGTTGGATATGTTTATACATTGAATTAATAAAAGTTAACCTTTATTTCTGTATCCATCTATTTTGAACAGTTATCTTTGACTTCAGACAATGAATGATGAATGAATTTAGCACCTATTAATTTTCTTCCACATCTCAAATTCTGTCTTATATGCTAGTACTTTAATAATTTCAGGTAATAACATATATATGTTAGGCCTAAAAATCTTTAATTATTTTACTGTAGATTCATTCTGAAAATAGATGGCAATAAATAACATTTATAATATTATGATTATGTAGCTGCTATTTACTAAGTAATGTGGTTGGGTTTGTGTGTAAAAAAGAGTAAATTTTTACCTCTAGCAATACTTGTCTACCTGAAGGAGTATATTCATGTATGTAAAACAATAGGATCCTCTTTTCTTAAATTTAATTTCTTGCCTAGAATCATACCATATTTTCATTTTCTATATTTGAACAAGGACTTTGAAAACAGTACTCTGTTTATCCAAGAATTTCCAACTGCATTTGTTTTTATTCTTTTGACAGGAAAAAAAGTTTGCCTTTTGTTGTGTTACTAATATACTCTAGCTCATTGAACACATTATGTCTTGAATGTGCTAACCGTGATAATTTCTTAGTAGATCCTTTGGTCAGCTGTCATTCTGAAAGCTCTTTTTGTTGTATTTCTCTCATACATACAAAGTTTCTTGAATTTCAATTTATGCCTGTCAATTCCTCTTTCTTAAACTCCTCATTCATTTTGCTTGAGTAAAAATGTCTTCCACTAATTAAAAAACAAAGCATGGAGATATTTTCTGAATTGTTGCATGTCTGAAATTTCTTTTTTTGCTTTCATATTTTATTGATAAAATCATTGCCAGAGAATTCAATATTGAAAATCGTTTCCTACAGGATGTTGAAGACATTTCCTCCTTATCTGTCAGAATTCAGAGTTGTTAACAAGGAACCAAACACTGACATTTTCTTGGCAAGGTGGGGAGGGGAAGGTTCTGTATATTTTTAGGATCTTCCTCATGATCGTTGTTCTAAGATTTAATGAGATATGTTTAAGTATGTGCAGTTTCCTTTTGCCCTGTGACATTCTTCATTCTGAAGATTCCTGTCTTTAGCTATGAAACAGTTCATGCTATTAATTATTCCCTTCTACTTTATCTCTTTTCCCTTTTTCTGGGAAGTATGTTTATTGATGCTGACCTTCTTGAATTGATCTTCCTTGTTTTTCCTTCTCTTCATATGTTCCATCATTTTAATCTTTTTCTTTACATGGGGGAATTAAAAAAATTTTTTTTTCTTTTAGCACTTAATATTGATTTGCTTTTATTTTTACACTTATAGCTTTAATTTCTACGAACACTTTCTTACTCCCTGATTGCTTCTTTTAAATGATAGGCTTTTTTCCATGTATGCAGTATGTCTTTGTGAATCTCTCTGAGAATGCCGATTATAATTGGTTTCTAAACTTTGAATTATTTCCTTTTTAAAAAAATTAATAATTTTATTTTATTTACTTTATGTATTTATTTATTTATTTTGGTTGCGTTGGGTCTTCATTGCTGTGTGCAGGCTTTCCCTAGTTGTCGTGAGCAGGGGCTACTCTTTGTTGTGGTTCATGGGCTTCTCAGTGCGGTGACTTCTCTTGTTGTGGAGCATGGGCTCTAGGTGTGCAGATTTCCATAGGTGTAGCATGCAGGCTCAGTAGTTGTGGCTCGCAGGCTCTAGAGCGCAGGCTCTGTAATTGTGGCGCATGGGCTTAGTTGCTCCGTGGCATGTGGGATCTTCCTGGACCAGGGATCAAACCCATGTTCCCTGCATTGGCAGGCAGATTCTTAACCACTGCACAATCAGTGAAGTCTCTAAACTTTGAATTATTTCTGTTTTCTCTGTTACCAATATGTTATCTTTTTCTTTTCTCTTTTACTTTTGCTCTATTGATCTTCCTTAGTGTTTATTATTTGCACTTATGTATCAATGAAAGACTAAAATGGATTACTATAGGTAACTTGTTTTGGTTTTCTCTGAGTGATTGTGCTGATTGCAGTGCCATAAATGTGGAAGGACATGTCCATTGGCAAATCCACTCCTCCTGCTCTCCTTACCTGCCAATTAGGAAAAGAGGAGGATTGGGAGCTTTGTCACTATAAGGGAAACAGCATCCACCTTTGTTAAGCCTTCACGTGCTGGCCTAAGCTATGACTCCCACTGTTTGAATTAATCAGCTTGTCTAATTCCATTCACCTCTGTATTTCTACAAATGTCTTTTGTCCTTGCTGTTATTTCAATGATTGACTGAAAACAGGAGGAGGTTGCAGAGGGCAATGCATGTGCCCTGTCCATCATCTTGAGCCACACATTTAAAAGGAATTTGAGAATATTGTTAACTTTTTAAATTATAAAGTTCTGCAGAGTAACTTAATATGTGGGTAAAATGCTTTAAATGAAGTTACTTGCAAATTACTGTGGTGGCAACTTGTAATACATGCCTTGCAGCACATAAAACAATTAAATAGTTCATGATACAACTACCATTTCCTAACATTTATTGAACATGTCTCATGTCAAGCACTGTTTTGAGTATCTTACATTTATTATCTTCATTCATATACATAAGAATCCCATGAGTTTTATATCACTATTAACTATATTTTACACATTAGGAAACTGAACCTAGAATGATTAAGAGACTTGTCCAAGGTGAAATAGCTACTAAACAACCAAGCCAAGATTCAGTCCTACAGTTCCTAAGCCTACAAGCTAAATTATATCACTACTGTGATGAAAATGTTAAAAAAATCACAAAAATAAAGGGAACTCTCCTGCACTTTTGGTGGGAATGTAAGTTGGTACAGCCACTATGGAAAACAATTTGGAGGTTCCTTAAAAAACTAAAAATAGAACTACCATATGATCCAGTAATCCGACTACTGGGCATATACCCAGAGAAAACCATAATCCAAAAAGAAACATGTACCATAATGTTCACTGCAGCACTATTTACAATAGCCAGGACATGGAAGCAACCTAAAAGCACATCAACAGATGAATGGATAAAGAAGATGTGGCATATATATATACAACAGAATATTAGCCATGAAAAGGAATGAAATGGAGCTATATGTAATGAGGTGGATAGATCTAGAGTCTGTCATACAGAGTGAAGTAAGCCAGAAAGAGAAAAATAAATACTGCATGCTAACTCATATATACGGAATCTAAAAAAACAAAAAAAACAAAAAAACAGTACTGATGAACCCAGTGACAGGGCAAGAATAAGGAGATGCAGATGCAGAGAATGGACTGGAGGACATGGGGTTGGGGGAGCAGGGGGTGAAGGGGAAGCTGGGACGAAGTGAGAGAGTAGCATAGACATATGTGCACTACCAACTGTAAAATAGATAGCTAGTAGGAAGTTGCTGTATAACAAAGGGAGATCAACTCAGTGATGGGTGTTGCCTTAGAGGGCCAGGACAGGGATGGTGGGAGGGAGTCATGGGGATATATGTATAAATACAGCTAATTCACTTTGGTGTACCTCAAAAGCTGGTACAGGAATGTAAAGCAATTATATTCCAATAAAGAGCTTAAAAAAATCACAGAAATAAAATTCAAAAACTTACTGGTTGTTTTATGGTAACTAACATCAAAATGTTTATTTTTAACAAATTTAGCAATACATTTATAAAAAATAGTTGTTCAAAGTAATGTGTCAGTGTTAGTTTTGGTGGCAAGAACATCAGGCCTTCCATACTAGATGTACTCCAACTAGTATTGACTTATTTACCTTCTCTCTGCTCTTCAGTTTTCTTTTCTGTTATGTGTTTATTTCATTGCTCATGGAATATGTATTAATGCTACATTCCAGGCTCTATTCTAGGAATGTGGAACACAGCAATGAACAGAAGAGGATTCTTCAGGAAATTTATATTCTTGTAGGAAAAACAATCCATGAGAAAATACAAACTCAATATGGGCTTCTTTCAGCAATGAAACTAGTTTGTTTCTAGTAGCTCTTCCATTCAAAACTAGAAACCTGAGCAAAGCATAAAATATCATCTGTTAGAAGGCATGGGAGTGCTACCCTAGCAGCAGGATTTGCGGGAGTCCAAATCCTGGAGAGAAGACAAACATAAATTAGGTGAACCTGACAGTTGAAATTGCTTTTCCCTTCACTGGTGTCAATTCCAAAATAGCTGTTGAGAAGCTGAGTAGCTGAGCAGGAAGTGAAAACAGGCTGAGAAATAGATCGAGTTTTCAACAATCAAAAATTGGAAATTATCAGTGTCTACAAACCAGCAAGCTCCCTTGCAAAATCCCTGTCAGTTGATACCCTGAAAGGCTAAAAAAGGCTACAGCCTAGAACTTAAGAGTTGACTAGTTAACATCCCAGACTTCATTAGGACTCAAAACCAGTTTTGAAACAGCTCAGGATCTTGACAATAATCTCTTTAGCCCAATTGACTGCCAGAGCAATAGAGAACATATTGATGGTTCTAAGCAATGATGGTGATGTTTTGGTAAAATAGAGAGTAGGAAGGAAAATGCTGATCCTACTGAGGGTGTGTTGAATTAAATGATTATGGGGTCCATATTGAATTGGGGAGGGAGGAAAAGCAACAGTAGATTCACAGGCTGGGAGAAAGGAGTGGCTTTAAAGCTGGAGGACACAGGAAGTTGTGAACAAAAAGCTAGTTTTCCCAATTGAATAGTTCAGGACTGAGTGATGACAAACTTCAGACATGACAAAGTGGTTGCTGGAGTGAAAAAGAAGGTAATTGATCAAGAAGAAATCAAGAAACTGCAGCTAGGTAGTTGGAGAAATTATCCAAATTGGATGGTGCAGTTGCATGGAATGCTGGTAGGAATTAAACTGAGAGGAAGTCAAGGCCTCTCAGAATCAGAAGTACTAGAAAAGTTATGAAACATATTTTCTCTAAGGAGATTTAAACTTTAACAGTAGAAGTATTCAGAAGGAAAAAACCCCCACAAACCTTTGTTCTTTGGTTAAAGGTCATTTTTCTCTCCTTCTCTTCAGTGTTTTATTTTTCAATCCTTAATTTAAGAAAAATATGTAATTTGAGGAGGGATATTTTTTAATTTATTTAAAAATTCAGGTAAGTATTGGGAGGAGAAAACTTTAAATTTCATAGCTATTATTTTATTATAATCATAAGTAAATTGCTATTCTTCACAGTAATTTTTAACAACAGATTAATGACCTAAGCTCACTGTGTAACATCTGGTATACCTTCTGTGCACTAAGAAATCAATTAGAATTTTTAATTATTTTTGTTCAACATCTGCAAGACAATCTAATTCAAAGGCAAATTAAATGGTCTCTCTGGTGATGGTGTAGTAAGATACATTCACGTCTTAAGAAACTGCCCTTTCCTAGAGTGTACAGTTTGAAAATGTTTGGCTTGTCTTTCCTCATTTGGTTATCAGATTTAATTTATGTGGTTAATAGCACACATTATTGTATATTAATAGGTTTTGAGACCAGTATCAGAAATCATTGTTTAATTTTCTGAGTACTTCTTCTAACTCTAGCACTTGATTTCTTATCAAACCTTTTTTTCAGAGTTGGCAAGCAATTTCAAGTAATCCCCATATAATTAATTGATGATGATATGATTTTCATCCTTCTGGCTTATCTTGAGCCATTGCCAGTGCTGTTTGAATCTTTTGATTAGGAGAGTCAGATGCAAACAAAAATATAATAGAGTGACCAAAAACTCTGGAGACAAAGTTGGATGCTCTTTTCCAATCAACACAGATTCTAATCAACTCAGATGTCAGTTTTTAATCTTTGATTAATTATAATCTTCTGTATCAGTCATAGTTATTACTCTGTGATCATTTTTGACATCACTTTTCTTCAATAGGATGCTATTATTCAAAAAGAAAATATAAATAAAACTCTTTCAACAAAGTTGACATTAATCTGTAGATGATTGGTGCATTCTATTGACCTTTATTGCTAGTATTCTAAATATAATCAATCTTGGTTAATGGTAGCCATTTCTCAATGCTAAAAGCTCAGCCATTGATTTTGTACTTGTATCAAATTCTCCTGAAAGATTGTACTTTCTGTTTCTTGTTGCTATAATTGCTTTGAGAATGTCTTTTTTTTCATGTATATTTTGTAGGTAGCATGTCTGTGGTCTGTGATTTCTTCTTTTTTCCAGAATTTTAATTCTTTTAATTTCGTCATAAATGTCTATGCATATTTATTTTTCTGGTACAAAAAGTTGTGATGATTTTCTAAACATTTCTAGAGGCTTTGATTAGCCAATTTTGATAATAATATGAACATATTTATGACA
This sequence comes from Hippopotamus amphibius kiboko, assembly GCF_030028045.1. Classification (NCBI taxonomy): domain Eukaryota; kingdom Metazoa; phylum Chordata; class Mammalia; order Artiodactyla; family Hippopotamidae; genus Hippopotamus; species Hippopotamus amphibius. The sequence continues at coordinate 92,792,240 of NC_080193.1, read as the reverse complement.
TATAAAATGCTAACGCTTAGGGTAATCTAAACCAGTGTGTATCAAAATTTAATGTGCATATGTGTCACCTGGGGATCTTGTTTAAAAGTCAGGTTCAGATTTACCAAGAATGAAATTAGGTCTGACATTACGCATTTCTAACAAGCTCTCAAGTGATGCCTCTGCTGCTGGTCTTCAGACCATAATTTGAGAAACAAAGATATAAATAACTGTATGTTTTAATATGTTTGAATATTTTTCATCAAGTAAAACTTTGAAGTTTATTGAGGATATTAATTGTAGTTGTAAATTATATACTATTCTTCTATCCTTTCACTATAAAACTCCTTAGAAAAGCAGTCCAGTGTTGTTTATCCAGTTTTTCATCAACCCTGCTTGGACCACTTACAATCAAATTTACGCCCACATTAGTATCCATGACTGTTCTTTTAATGTTCTGTATCAACCCACTCATCTCCAAACCAAGGTTATTTATGCTCATTGCTTATAGCAAATTAGTGAGTGGAGGGCAAAGACAAGCTTTCAAGGAAACAAGAAACATCCTACATCAGAGTAATTGTGACAAGGGAATCTGGGTGCTAGAGATATTGGGGTACTTAAGGAGCTGAGCATGGTGTTTGAGAGGAGAAGAAATCCCGTGTGCCAGGATGGGTATCTTGGAACCAACACCTTCAGTTACACATGAATATGTTCTTAGGCTGCTAGATAACCACACCAGTTGTGTTCTTGTTAATACCTCACCTTGTGAGCATTACCATATACACATCACATATGTATATATTATACATGCACATACGTATCAAAAATCTTTAAGCTATATCAGGTCATCTTTATTGCCCTTTTGGTCTGTTGTGAACCAGAAGACAAATTATGATGTTCAGCACAGGTCAGCATGTAATCAATATCTCTTTACACACATACAGACACACACACACACACACACACAGTATTTGTATTTATATAATACACACATACACACAAACCCATAACAATGGCTCACAGTGTCTGCTGTTCACTTTTGCATTTGATCCTGGAAGTCAATGTATGGGCAAGTTTTAGGCCATTTCTTTTATTTTCCCTTTGCCCTCTCCATCTTATTATTCCTGAGATCCTTTTCCATCAAAAAAAGTCCTAACCAGTGTAGCCTTTTTCCTGCTTCTCCCATAAGAAAAAACTCCATCATCCTTCAAGATAATGCTATGCTAGTTTCTAAAATCTTTGAGTTATAGCAGCTTATCTATAAAATTTGCAAGAAGAGACTGGCAAATAATTCCTCTATACCAGATTGAATGAATTAGTTTAGATATAAAGATATTACCTTCAAATTTTTATTCTCTCAAGTAGCCTACAGTGATACTTACCCTTTTACAGGATTTCATGGGGGACATAATTATGTTGATACCTTGAATGTAACATTAAAATAATAGTCTAGTATTTTTATAAACTAATGGGTATTTATTATTTTCTTTTGTGTTCTTTTTTTTTTTTAGAAATTATTTAATTGGCTGTGTTGGGTCTTTTCTGGTTGTGCATGTGCTTTCTTTAGTTGTGGTGAGTGGGGGCTACTCTTCGTTGTGGTGCATGGGCTCCTCATTGCCGTGGCTTCTCCTGTTGTGGAGCACGGGCTTTAGGCGCGTGGGCTTCAGTAGTTGCAGCACATGGGCTCAACAGTTGTGGTACATGGGCTCTAAAGCACAGGCTCAATAGCTTGTGGCTCACAGGCTTAGTTGCTCTGCGGCATGTGGGATCTTCCTGGGGCAGGGATCGAACCCATGTCCTCTGCGTTGGCAGGCGGATTCTTAACCACTGTGCCACCTAGGAAGCCCCTTTTGTATTTTTCTTAACTTTTCTTTATCCATTAGAGAGCTACTGTCTTATCCTAATTTCAGTTAATTATTATGTTTTCATAAGTCTTGTTGGAAATGATCTATTATAGCTTCAAAGAAATTTATTTATAAGTTGTTTATGTGCATATTTTTCCCAGTAATTTTCACTGTAAGCCCAGACTATGTAATAAAACATTGACATATTAGTGGTCTATGAATTGCCATGTCAGTTTCTAATTGCTAGATTTCAAAATAATTCCATATTATATATTTATTTATTCAATTGTTCATTGAATGAGTTGTCCAGAAATTCAAGTCAACGTTATGGTTCATTTCCATTAGTCAATATGCTGTGAATGGGTATAACCCACTTGCCTTGCAGTCTTCATTTTATGAGGTTTAAAGTCATTGAGCACCATGGTCATTTTTTACAAATATAGTTGCACAAGGTCGTTAATCATTTGTCAATCTCTGTTTTTTTTTCCCTAAATAGTTCTTGTATTATAAAATGGATTTTCCAAGTTTCTGATAATGAGCATATGCCAGAAACCCACAAAACTACTCAGCTGATTCCTGTGTTTTTCATACTCCATTTTAATTTTCTTTTACTTTTTATTTGGAAATCCATTTTTTCAGTGTTAAAGGAATTAGAGAGCCAATTTTTCTCCTTCTCCTCCTTATTTAAATATAATCATAAGCATGTAATTAATACATGCTATAAAGAGTAGATTTCATGCTATAAAGAATAGAGATCAGCATTATATGGTCCTTGTGGAAAGGAAAGGGAATTTTTGAATTAAAAAAGAAAATCTTCCTTGGCAACACAATCCCAGATGGCTAGAAGCACACCCTTGTTCTAAGCACTCTACCTGACTTGAGCATTATTATGTGCTTCCTGTACCATCATTCCCTTGAGTTCTGCAGTCCAAATTAGACCTTGTGTGGCAGATGGTTTTCTTCCTCACATCAGAATTTGTATTCCCCTTTGAGATCTGTGCTTTGTACTTGACATACCTGCTCTTGCTTAAGCAAGACTGTGACCATGTGTGTTTTCCCAATCTCCATTTCCATTTTCCAATTTCTTTCTGTCTATCTTGTCTCTTTCCTCATGACCCCATCTCACAACTATCTGTTTCTGTTCAGATGCTACATACCTGTTCGCAGGTCTGCTGTAGATCTTCCAACAGATACTGTCCAATTTACAAAAGGATGCAGTCCTGAAACTTCGGAGAATCTGGTAGTGACAATAACTGTATTTTCCATTATAGTATTCTGAATTTAGTCATGGAAATATTTACCAAGAATGTTTTAATTATCTTCACTTTATTCAAAGCTCTTTGGTTCCAAGAAACAGAAACCCACACAAAGCAGCTTAAATATTTACGGATACAAAAATGTTGTGGAATGAATGAAATACAATTGGGCATTCTGGAGTCAGACACTGAGATGTTGGAATCCATTGAGGGCAGAGATAATGACTCTTTACCTTCCACTCTTCCTTGGGGGCCACCAGCTCTCTGCTTCATCCTTCCTTCTGTATATTTACTTCAGTCTTCTCTCAGAAGAAGTATTTTTACTGTATATCTTGAGTGGGCTGTTTTCCATACACTCTATTAAAAATATTCTCTTTATACAGGTATCTATATTAAGAAGGAAACATTTTTGTGTTTTCTTTTATAAAGGCTTTCTCTTTACTGTTCTTTTGTATAAACAATTTTCATGAGCACTTAATAGATTTAACTATATTTAGATTGAGTGCATTCAAGTTGATAAAATCTACAATTTTATGCATAACTTGTCATTAACATATCGATTTTGTTAGTCAAAGTGATAAGCTCAGAAATAAAGTAATTGCTTCTCATTCTCCCTGACTCTCCTCATCAACAACTTTTTATCTGTGATCTAATTGATATGACATTATCGTCATGTATGGTATCAAAATAAAAAGCACAGTTGTGCTACTGATTGTGATTTTACATAAATATCAGAAGATTGATGTTGTTTATCTGAATACCATTAAATATCCTGTTACATAATTCCATGGAACAGTGTATCCAAGATTTCCCAAAAGATTGCAGTGATTCACAACCCCAGCAACAGTGGGTAGAGTGCCATTTTTAAAAATCCTTGTCAGCATGCATGTTTTTGTTCTTCATCAGTTTTTTTCCACTCAGAATAAAAATTTATACATTGTTGTTTTAACTTGCTTTTCCTTTACTAATACTGAGATGTATCATCATTTGATAACTATATTGATGGTGTACATTTCCTCTTCTCTGAAAGTCTTGTTTGTATGCTTAAAAAAATTTGTTTTCAAATAAATTTATATAGATATTTCTTGCCATACATTTATTTATATGCCAGGGGTTTTGCAAATATATCTCGTAGGCTATCATTGTTCTGGTTTTTGCCATTTAACAATAATCTATGTAATTAAGGAAGCCTATGTATTCTTTTGTGGATTTTTTCCTGTTTTGCTTCATAAGATTCCTTGTAATTCAAGTTAACATTTCTTTTTGGCATTTTACCTTTAAATGTAAGAATGTCATTCAGTTTTACAAATGAAGAAACAGAGACTTAGAAAGTTCATAACTTTGTTAATTAACTGTACATCTTTTTCCAGTTACTAATCATTTTTGCTATATGTATCATAACTACTATAATATATGCTATGTGCTCTATTGAACATCTTTTATCAGATGCCTGGTAACCCCTGGCCCTCTTGCTTCTTAAAGGCCTTAAATATTCTTTAGCAAACAACACTTATTTAGCCATGTGTTGTTGATCTCACTCCCAAGTCCAAATTGATATTGATTGGATTTAGCTAATCATCACATCTTATTTCCTGCCCATTTGGAGTCAGTAGAATTCTAGGAAATGTTGCAGTGGGAGTGGGAGAGTAGCAAAAAAGAAGCCTTTCCGTTTTCCTCTTTTTGTGGTGCTAAGATGTGAAACATCTTCTGCTACCTTGCTATGACGATGGAAGCCAACTAAAGATGGACCTAATACTCAAAAGAAGTATAGCTCAGACATAGCTACTGTGATATATGAGGTGTGAATCAAGCCCTACCCAAAGCTAGCCCTATCAATGGAACTTTCCGTTAAAGAGCCAAAGAATTCCTTTTGACATTAAGCCTTTTTCAAATGAGTTCTCTTCTCTCCTCTGTACATCATAAAAAGTTATCAAAGACATTCCCTAATTTTGGAAAATGTGAACTATGGAATGAAGGCTCGCTTACTTAAATATTCAAACAGAATCTGTCTTTTGAGTTTTCTTATATTATTGTTTTATTTACAATATAAAAATCTTACCTTTTACTCAACATATTTTCAAAGAGAGAATAGGTATTACATAAAGTGTATGTGTGGTACCTTTGATACCATCCAGAGAGTTCTCTAGGTCTTTCAACTTTATAGCTTAGATAATGACTTTTCCTTCTATATTGTATCCTCCTTAAATTATTTTAACATCATCACAAATCAGATGAGTATATCTTACCTTAATGCATAGCCTTATTTTTTAAATGGCCAAGTGTGCTGGGAAGAAAAAAATGAGTTATTTTTAACAATTAGCCTCAAATTCTTCTTTATACAAAAGCATTCTCTAGTTAGAAGGTTCCTGAGTATAGTCATCTCTCAGTATCCACAGGGGATTTGTTCCAGAACCTTCTGAGAAAACTGAAACCGGCAGATGCTCAAGTTTCTTATAAAAATTGTGTAGTATTTTCATATAACCTATGCACATTCTCCCATATACTTTATATCTAGGTTACTTGTAATAACTAATACAATATAAATGCTATGTAAATACCTGTAAATACAATTTAAACGTTATGCAAATAGTTTCCAGTGAATGGCAAATTCAACTTTTGCCTTTTGGAACTTCCTGGAATTTTTTCCCTAATATTTTCCATCAGAGTTTGGTTGACCCTGTGGATTTGGAACCTGAGGAGATGGAGGGCTGACTGTGCACAACTTTAGCCAATGACACATGAGGCCTGCAGGTCAAGGACTGAAAAGGACTGGGGAACAAAGAGGGAGTTGAAACTGTGCTGTATCATAAGTTATAGTGATTGGAGATTGGGATCAGGACCAAGAGAGAAGTGGAAAACAGGGAACTTTAAAACAGGAGTTTTTAATATTCAGTTTCAAGTTGTTTTCTGTGCTAGGTAAATGTATTTTGGAAAGGGCACTATGTCCACAGAATGGCATGTTCAATGTCTTGAAGTAAACCAGTTGTAAGAGGTCATAGGTGATTCCTGATAACCATTAAAAATTATTTTTTTCAGTGGAAGAGTAGGAACTTAGCTTACTTTCTGCTTACATTTTGGTAGGCAGAAACACTGTTCTGCAATGAGTAAAATGTTCATTTTTATTTAGAAGTCCTTTGTTTAGACACCAGGGACTAATTACATAAATAGTCAGAACTTCGGTTTCTGGAAGCAATACTGTAAATGTTATAACATTTAAATTTTTTAAAAATTAATATGCAACTATAACATGAAGAAAATGGAAAAGGTACATTCACATTTATTGAATGTTATTTAATTTATTAGTTATGTCAAATGAATAGCTATGGTCATTTTAGCAAATTAGGCCATTTTTTCTATATTTTATTTCTGTTATTTCAAATATGAGTATTATATATGCAACATAAAGTAGAGTGTGTTTTAAAAGAAAAACCTAGTATAGTATGCGGATATATAAATTGACTGTGCTATTTCAGATATCTATTTGCCAATAGTACATTTTCTCTGAAAAAAAACAGGCTTCTTTCCAGGTGGGAAGAATCACATATCAACTTGCCAGTGAATACAGTCTATATCTAGTTTTGAAAATAGTTACACTGGATCCAAAACAAAAGTATCTGACATAATGTTTAATATTTTCTCAAATGTTTGACACTGTTGGCAATTTTCCTTCAAATGTTCATTGCAACTGCTCTTAGAAGTATCAGTTGTGGTACAGTATTTTTCCAAATTCCTATTAACCATTTTGGCCTTCTTTAGAAATAACAGATGGTAGAAAATCATGTTGCATTTTGTCCTTCAAATGCTTGTGTAGTGCTTTATGTATTGCTAGATCTTTATAGAAGACAGAAAATGAAAGGATTATGTCAGAGACAACTAAGGAATAAATGTTAACATTTTTTCAGATAGCTGAGGAGGAAAACACCATCTTGTCTGAGATTTCAGTAACTAAATGTTAAAATGCCTTCCCTACTGCCTTTTGCAAAGAAAGAAACAGGCTTCTCTATAAAGTTTTCCCCCACACATTTAATACTCATTATGATCTCTTGATTTCTTTTTTAAAGAATTCAGATAGACAATGAAAGAAGAAATTTTGTTGGAAAATCTGAATTTCTCTGCTTTTTAAAAAAAATGACTTGAGATAGTTTATAGAACTATTAGTGAGATGTTAACAATAATTTTAGGTTTAAAAGGTGGCAATAGATTATAAGCAAGATGTCTGCAGACACTTCCAGACATCATTTGGTTAATGAAAGAAAAAAAACACCTGGCACTCAGACATTTTTTGAAATATCATGGACTAATCTAGTTGCAGAAATGTACATTTTAGTAAGATTATAATATTCTTGAAGCTAGGGATTATGTGATAACCAAGTTCCGCTGCTCACCTAGCAGAGTACCTAGTCCTCTAACATATGAAATTCTAAATCTATTTGAATTGTTTTTATCCTGCTAGTAACTTACTCATTGGATTTTTTATCTGATCAACATTTGAAGCCAACTTCTGGGAAGTGAGGTTGGGTTACTGACCTTGCATCCTTCCAGCTGCAGTGGGAACAAACTGTGACTTGAATAGAAAATGGGAAAACAATGATGAGGTTCAGAAGGAAATTGAGGTTGGGCTCAGAGTTGCCCAGGAAATCATTATTTTAAAAAATGGTAAAGAAGGGAGAGCTCAAGGAGTCTTAGAGAAAAGAAAATCGCAGAATTTTGCTTATTATAGAAAGAAAGAAAAACCAACTAGAAACGGGTGTAGGGCAGGCCTTTGAAGGGAGGACTGGGAAAAGGATATTATACATCTCGGTGATATATTCATGGAAGAAGGAACTTGGCCATTTCAATAACTCATTCATGAGCATTATTCACTGATGTCTTCACTTGAAGGATTTATTGGCGGCTAAGAAATATACTTAATAGTAATGAGTCCAAATAGAATGTGTTTGGCTGTGTTGGCGGAAGCATGGCTAAAAGGAGCTCTTCTTGTTTTTTTTTTAATTTCTTAACTGATTAACAATAGCCTTTAAAGGACTTTTATTTGTGAATGATGAAATAATTTCCAGAAGTATAAAGACTTTGACTGAAGGCAACCACATATGACCATATATTTCTTGCTAAACATATTTTTCTACATACAACTTATAGCAAGTTTGGTTTTCTCCCCATCTTTTAATTGCATTTATTTTATTTTATTTCATTTTATTTTAAATTTATTTTTTATACATCTTTATTGGAGTATAATTGCTTTACAATGTTGTGTTAGTTTCTGTTGTACAACAAAGTGAATCAGCTATATTTATACATGTATCCGCATATCCCCTCCCTCTTGAGCCTCCCTCCCACCCTCTCCATCCCACCTCTAGTTGGTCACAAAGCACCAAGCTGATCTCCCTGCGCTTATCTCTAAAATATAGCAAAGTTTTTATTCTTGGAGAGGTAAAATACAATATCTGTCAAATCAATAATTTGTAAACATTTAAATTTGTGTAAGTTTAACCTTAACAGATAATTTTTGGAAGTGACAAAATTGTCAGAACTGGTTCGAATTATGACTCTTTTCCATGACAGGAAATAGTACCAAGCAAGATTAAAAAGGGATTCTTTTGAAACATTTATTAGCTGCCCTTCTATGTGCCCCATGCTAGCTTCTAGGTATTCAGACATCAAAGTCTTGGTCCTTGACCTCCAGGAGTTCATACTAAAAGAAGATACTAACAATACCAATAAATGTCTAAATATTAAATGCTATAAATACAAATAACAGGTGAGGAATTCTTAAGTCAGCCTGAGGGTGAAGTTAATCAGGGCAAGTATTTTGACAGAGATGATTGTTAAACTGATTATTTATAATTTTGTCCAGGATTTGCAGGTGGGTTGGGTGGTGGGAAGAAAGTGGTGATGATAAAAGGATTAAAATAAAAAGCGCTGAGCGATGTCTAAACTTTCATGCACACACACACACTCGTGCGTGCACACTACCGTCCCATAATTCTTGCCACCTGGAAGTCTTCCTGAAGTTTAACACCAAAATAAATGGATGATGTAACAGTATGTTGAAACTCTACATTACTGCCAAATCCTCCCTTTGCCTAAAATTATATCAAAGTCTCAGAATTAGGGGAGAGGAAAAGATGGCGGCGAAGTAGAGGGACGTGGAATGCATCCCTCTCCACAGATGCATTGGGAATGCACCGAAGGACACAATAATTCCCACAGAGAACCAGCTGAACACCAGCAGACGACCTTGGACACCAGAAAGGACTCCAAGGATCCCGACATAACCGGTAGGGAGGCATCTACGACGGCTCAAAGAGGGTGAAGCGATGGAGCTGTGGCAGATGGGAGGGAGTGAGAAACACATGGAGGGTCCGCACCGCAGCTCAGCGTTCCCGGACCGAGACATCGATCTGCGGCTGAACAGAGGGTCCAGGAGCAGGAGCGTGGGAACTGGAGAGCTGGTTCAGGGGGAGAAACATTGCTGCCAGTAGGGTGACGGACTGAGAGGACAGGAGGGAAGAGGTCGGCGGCGAGGAGTGCCTGCCCCTGAGAGCTGCCCGGCCATGATGGCAGCTAGATGCTGCAGGCTCACGGGCGGGGGGTGGGGAGGAGCAGTGGGCATAGCCTCTCTCTCTCTCTTTCGGCGCCTCTGCAACAAGCCGTGGAGAGACGCCCTGTGGGCCACCTAAGGCGCTCAGGAATAACAAGCACCCTCAGGCCCTCGGGCGAGGCTAGATTAAAACTCCTTGGAATACCAGCAGCAGGGAGGCTACAGAGAAAAAAAAAACCGCTAGAGAGGCCCAACTCTGAGACTTTCCGTTTACACCTGAGCCACCGGCGGCCCTCTGCAACAGGCACCTCCAAGCCCGACTGAAACAACAGTGCGCCACTTCTCACTCACTCCCAGGGGAAGGAGCCACTATTGTACCCTCTCTCTCCCCACACACTGACGCTTACAGACGAACAATAAAGGAAGCTCTGCTGGTCACAAAATAATGCAAAAAAACCCAAGGCGAGTAGAAGGACACTTACAGCTGAGACTCTAAGGAAACAGAAACGTTAGTATCAATCCTATTGAACTGGTCCATTCTGGGATCAGTTCTGGATTTTTTTTTCTTTTTTTTTTTCCCTTTATTAAGTACGATCTTAGTCCTAAGGGATCTACAAGTTTTATAAACTAGTATTTTAATTCTATTTTTTATTCTATTTTTATTTTTTTGCCTTTTTATATACTTCTATTTCTAGCTAAGTTTTTGGTAGTATGGACAATATATCTCTCATACTTTCCTTTCATCCCTATCTTTTATACATTTTTATTCCTTTCTTTTTATTTGCATATTTCCAATCACACTACGCTCTTCTATTCCCCTTTCTTCCATCCATTTTTAGTATATTTTATCTTAACATACTTATAAGCAACACTATCGATCTGCTCAGACTCCTTGCTCTATTCTCCAGATAACACACCGCCTTGGTATTTAATATTAGGTTTTTGTCTTTATCTTAGTTCTTAGTATAATTGTTTAATTTCATTCTGAGAATCTCCATTCTGTCTGGTGGTACTCTAGCTCTTTTCTATATTTGATTCTAGCTTACAAAATCTCGCTGGATCAGTGTTTGTATGTGTAAGGTGCTATTTGTTTGTTAGTTTGCTTTTGCTTTTGTCTCTGATTTGTTCTGTTTCAGTTGTCAATTTCTGTTGGGTTTCTCTTTGAATATCTGATAGCATACTGGGGTTCTGTCAAGTCTTTCCAGAGCCTTATGTCCTAACGGATTCAGTAATTGTGTGTCTTATACATGTATGTGTTTCCTAGACTTCATATTTGTTTAACCCAACACTTGGACGTTAGTCTGAGGCTTGGACAGTCTTCTATAAACACCTCTATTGCCAGGACAAGCAACCCCAAAAGTTTGGACAACCATGAGGAAACAAAGAAACACCATGCAGGCAAAGGAGCAGGAAAAAAACCCACAAGACCAAATAAATGAGGAGGAAATAGGAAAAATGCCTGAAAAAGAATTCAGAGTAATGATAGTAAAAATGATACAAAATCTTGTTAACAAAATAGGGAAAGTACAAGAAACAGTTCATAAGAACTCAGAAAAACAGCAATGGATAACAAAATAACTGAAATTAAAAATACTCTAGATGCTATAACCAGCAGAATGACTGAGGCAGAAGAACGAATAAGTGAGTTGGAAGATAGAATGGGGGAAATAACTGCCACAGAGCAGGAAAAAGAAAAAAGAATAAAAAGAATAGAAAACAGTCTCGGAGACTTCAGTGATAACATTAAATGTACCAACATTCGAATTATAGGCATCCCAGAAGAAGAAGAAAACAAGAAAGGGTCTGAGAAAATCTTTGAAGAGGTTCTAGTGGAAAACTTCCCCAACATGGGAAAGGAAATAATTCACCAAGTCCAAGAAGCACAGAGAGTCCCATACAGAATAAACCCAAGGAGAAATACACCAAGGCACATATTAATCAAACTAACGACAATTAAACACAAAGAAAACATATTAAAAGCAGCAAGAGAAAAGCAACAAATAACATTTAAGGGAAAACCCATAAGGGTAACAGCTGACCTTTCTACAGAAACTCTGCAGGCCAGAAGGGAATGGCAGGATATACTGAAAGTCCTGAAAGAGAGAAACCTACAGCCAAAAATACTCTACCCAGCAAGAATCTCATTCAGATATTTTTTTTCCATTTTTATTTTTTATTTTTATTTATTTATTTATTATTTTTTTATTTATTATTTTTTGGGGAGTACACCAAGTTCAATCATCTGTTTTTATACATATATCCCCGTATTCCCTCCCTTCCTTGACTCCCCCCGCCTCGAGTCCCCCCCACCCTCCCTGCCCCAGTCCTCTAAGGCATCTTCCATCCTTGAGTTGGACTCCCTTTGTTATACAACAACTTCCCACTGACTATCTATTTTACAGTTGGTAGTATATATACGTCTGTGCTACTCTCTCGCTTCGTCTCAGCTTCCCCTTCACCCCCCGCCCCCTCCCAAACCTCGAGTTCTCCAGTCCATTCTCTGTATCTGTGTCCTTGTTCTTGTCACTGAGTTCATCAGTACCATTTTTAGATTCCGTATATATGAGTTAGCATACAATATTTGTCTTTCTCTTTCTGACTTACTTCACTCTGTATGACAGACTGTAGTTCTACCCACCTCATTAATAAACAAAAGAGACCTCATGAAACTTAAAAGCTTTTGCACAGCGAAAGAAACCATAAACAAGACTAAAAGGCAACCCTCAGAATGGGAAAAAATAGTTGCCTATGAAACAATGGACAAAGCATTAACCTCCAAAATATACAAGCAGCTCATGCAGCTTCATACCAAAAAAGCAAATAACCCAATCCACAAATGGGCAGAAGACCTAAATAGACATTTCTCCAAAGAAGACATACAGATGGCCAACAAACACATGAAAAGATGCTCAGCATCAGTCATCATCAGAGAAATGCAAGTCAAAACCACAATGAGGTATCACCTCACACCAATCAGAATGGCCAACATCACAAAATCTGGAAACAACAAATGTTGGAGAGGGTGTGGAGAAAAGGGAACTCTCCTGCACTGTTGGTGGGACTGTAAGTTGGTACAGCCACTATGGAAAACAGTTTGGAGGTTCCTTAAAAAACTACAAATAGAACTACCATATGACCCAGTAATCCCACTACTGGGCATATACCCAAAGAAAACCATAATCCCAAAAGAAACATGTACCATAATGTTTATTGCAGCACTGTTTACAATAGCCAGGACATGTAACTCATTCAGATTTGATGGAGAAATCAAAAGCTTTACAGACAAGCAAAAGTTAAGAGAATTCGGCACCACAAAAACAGCCTTACAACAAGTGCTAAAGGAACTTCTCTAAGTAGGACACACAAGAAAAAGAAAACACCTACAAATACAACCACAAAACAATTAAGAAAATGGTAATTGGAACACACATGTCAATAATCACCTGAAATGTAAATGGATTAAATGCTCCAATCAAAAGACACAGACTGGCTGAATAGATACAAAAACAAGACCCTTCTCTATGCTGCCTACAAGAAACCCTCTTCAGACCAAGGGATACATATAGACTGAAAGTAAAGGGATGGAAAAAGATATTCCATGCAAATGGAAGTCAAAAGAAAGCTGGAGTAGCAATACTCATATCAGACAAATTAGACCTTAAAGTAAAGACTATTAAAAGAGACAAGGAAGGACACTACGTAATGATCAAGGGATCCATTCAAGAAGAACACATCACAATGGTAAATATCTATGCCCCCAACATAGAAGCACCTCAATACATAAGGCAAATGCTAACAGCTATAAAAGGGGACATCGACAGTAACACAATAATAGGGGGAGACTTGAACACCCCACTTACACCAATGGACAGATCATGCAAACAGAAAATAAATAAAGACACACAAGCTTTAAATGACACATTAGACCATCTCGACTTAATTGATATTTATAGGACATTCCATCCAAAAAACAAGAGACTACACTTTCTTCTCAAGTGCACATGGAACATTTTCCAGGATAGATCACATCTTGGGTCACAAATAAAACCTCAGCAAATTCAAGAAAATTGAAATCATATCAAGCATCTTCTCAGACCACAATGCCATGAGACTAGATATCAATTACAGGAAAAAAAACTGCAAAAAATACAAACACATGGAGGCTAAACAATTCACTATTAAACAACCAAGAAATCACTAAAGAAATCAAAGAGGAAATCAAAAAATATCTAGAAACAAACGACAATGAAAACACAACAACCCAAAACCTATGGGATGCAGCTAAAGCAGTTCTAAGAGGGAAGTTTATAGCAATACACTCTTACCTTAAGAAACAAGAAAATTATCGAATAAGCAGACTAACCTTACACCTCAAACAATTAGAAAAAGAAGAACAAAGAAACCCCAACGTAAGCAGAAGGAAAGAAATCATAAAGATCAGAGCAGAAATAAATGAAAAAGAAAGGAAGCAAGCAATAGCAAAAATTAATGAAACTAAAAGCTGGTTCTTTGAGAAGATTAACAAAATTGATAAACCATTCGCCAGACTCATCAAGAGAAAAAAGGAGAAGACGCAAATCAACAGAATTAGAAATGAAAAAGGAGAAGTAACAACGGACACCTCAGAAATACAAAACATCATGAGAGACTACTACAAGAAACTGTATGCCAATCAATTGGATAACCTGGAAGAAATGGAAAACTTCTTAGAAAAATGCAATCTTCCAAGACTGAACCAGGAAGAAATAGAAACTATGAACAGACCAATCACAAGTATGGAAATTGAGGCAGTGATTAAAAATCTCCCAACACACGAAAGCCCAGGACCAGATGGTTTCATGGGCGAATTCTATCAAACTTTTCAAGAAGAGCTAACACCTATCCTTCTCAAACTCTTCCAAAATATTGCAGAAGGAGGAGCACTCCCGAACTCATTCTACGAGGCCACCATCACCCTGATACCAAAACCAGGCAAAGATGTCACAAAAAAAGAACATTACAGGCCAATATCAGTGATGAATATAGATGCAAAAATCCTCAACAAAATACTAACTAACAGACTCCAACAGCACATTAAGAAAACATACACCATGATCAAGTGGGGTTTATCCCTGGGATGCAAGGATTCTTCAATATATGCAAATCAATCAACGTGATACATCATACCAACAAATTGAAGAATAAAAACCATATGATAATCTCAGTAGATGCAGAAAAAGCTTTTGACAAAATTCAACATCCATTTACGATAAAAGCTCTCCAGAAAATGGGTATAGAAGGAAATTACCTCAACATAATAAAAGCCATATATGAGAAACCAAAAGCCAGCATCGTTCTAAATGAGGAAAAACTGAAAGAATTCCCTCTTAGAACAGGAACAAGACAAGGGTGTCCACTCTCACCATTATTATTCAACATAATTTTGGAAGTTTTAGCCACAGCAATCAGAGAAGAAAAAGAAATAAAAGGAATCCAAATTGGAAAAGAAGAAGTAAAATTGTTACTCTTTGCAGATGACATGATATTATATATAGAAAACCCTAAAGACTCTACCAGAAAACTGCTAGCACTAATTGATGAGTTTAGTCGAGTAGCAAGATACAAAATTAATGCACAGAAATCTCTTGCATTCCTATACACGAACAACGGAAGAGCAGAAAGAGAAATTAAGGAAACTCTCCCATTCACCACTGCAACAAAAGGAGTAAAATATCTAGGAATAAACCTGCCTAAGGAGGCAAAAGATCTGTATGCAGAAAACTTTAAGACATTGATGAAAGAAATCAAAGACGACACAAACAGATGGAAGGACATACCATGTTCCTGGATTGGAAGAATTAACATCGTGAAAATGACTGTACTACCCAAAGCAATTTACATATTCAATGCAATCCCGATCAAATTACCAATGGCATTTTTCACAGTACTAGAGCAAGAAATCTTATGATTTGTATGGAAACGCAAAAGACCCCGAATAGCCAAAGCAATCTTGAGAAGGAAAAATGGAGTTTGTGGAATCAGGCTTCCTGACTTCAAATTATACTACAAGGCCATAGTGATCAAGACAGTATGGTACTGGCACAAAAATAGAAAGGAAGATCAATGGAATAGAATAGAGAACTCAGAAGTAAGCCCAAACACATATGGGCACCTTATCTTTGAGAAAGGAGGCAAGAATATACAATGGAAAAAAGACAGCCTCTTCAATAAGTGGTGCTGGGAAAATTGGACAGCAACATGGAAAAGAATGAAATTAGAACACTTCCTAACACCATACACAAAAATAAACTCCAAATGGATTAAAGACCTACATGTAAGGCCAGACAGTAGAAAACTCCTCGAGGAAAACATAGGAAGAACACTCTATGACATCCATCAAAGCAAGATCCTTTTTGACCCACCTCCTAGAATCATGGAAATAAAATCAAGAATAAACAATTGGGACCTAGTGAAACTTAAAAGCTTTTGCACAGCGAAAGAAACCCTAAACAAGACTAAAAGGCAACCCTCAGAATGGGAAAAAATAGTTGCCAACGAAACAACGGACAAAGCATTAACCTCCAAAATATACAAGCAGCTCATGAAGCTTCATACCAAAAAAGCAAATAACCCAATCCACAAATGGGCAGAAGACCTAAATAGTCATTTCTCCAAAGAAGACATACAGATGGCCAACAAACACATGAAAAGATGCTCAACATCACTCATCATCAGAGAAATGCAAGTCAAAACCACAATGAGGTATCACCTCACACCAATCAGAATGGCCAACATCACAAAATCTGGAAACAACAAATGTTGGAGAGGGTGTGGAGAAAAGGGAACTCTCCTGCACTGTTGGTGGGACTGTAAGTTGGTACAGCCACTATGGAAAACAGTTTGGAGGTTCCTTAAAAAACTACAAATAGAACTACCATATGACCCAGTAATCCCACTACTGGGCATATACCCAAAGAAAACCATAATCCCAAAAGAAACATGTACCATAATGTTTATTGCAGCACTGTTTACAATAGCCAGGACATGTAACTCATTCAGATTTGATGGAGAAATCAAAAGCTTTACAGACAAGCAAAAGTTAAGAGAATTCGGCACCACAAAAACAGCCTTACAACAAGTGCTAAAGGAACTTCTCTAAGTAGGACACACAAGAAAAAGAAAACACCTACAAATACAACCACAAAACAATTAAGAAAATGGTAATTGGAACACACATGTCAATAATCACCTGAAATGTAAATGGATTAAATGCTCCAATCAAAAGACACAGACTGGCTGAATAGATACAAAAACAAGACCCTTCTCTATGCTGCCTACAAGAAACCCTCTTCAGACCAAGGGATACATATAGACTGAAAGTAAAGGGATGGAAAAAGATATTCCATGCAAATGGAAGTCAAAAGAAAGCTGGAGTAGCAATACTCATATCAGACAAATTAGACCTTAAAGTAAAGACTATTAAAAGAGACAAGGAAGGACACTACGTAATGATCAAGGGATCCATTCAAGAAGAACACATCACAATGGTAAATATCTATGCCCCCAACATAGAAGCACCTCAATACATAAGGCAAATGCTAACAGCTATAAAAGGGGACATCGACAGTAACACAATAATAGGGGGAGACTTGAACACCCCACTTACACCAATGGACAGATCATGCAAACAGAAAATAAATAAAGACACACAAGCTTTAAATGACACATTAGACCATCTCGACTTAATTGATATTTATAGGACATTCCATCCAAAAAACAAGAGACTACACTTTCTTCTCAAGTGCACATGGAACATTTTCCAGGATAGATCACATCTTGGGTCACAAATAAAACCTCAGCAAATTCAAGAAAATTGAAATCATATCAAGCATCTTCTCAGACCACAATGCCATGAGACTAGATATCAATTACAGGAAAAAAAACTGCAAAAAATACAAACACATGGAGGCTAAACAATTCACTATTAAACAACCAAGAAATCACTAAAGAAATCAAAGAGGAAATCAAAAAATATCTAGAAACAAACGACAATGAAAACACAACAACCCAAAACCTATGGGATGCAGCTAAAGCAGTTCTAAGAGGGAAGTTTATAGCAATACACTCTTACCTTAAGAAACAAGAAAATTATCGAATAAGCAGACTAACCTTACACCTCAAACAATTAGAAAAAGAAGAACAAAGAAACCCCAACGTAAGCAGAAGGAAAGAAATCATAAAGATCAGAGCAGAAATAAATGAAAAAGAAAGGAAGCAAGCAATAGCAAAAATTAATGAAACTAAAAGCTGGTTCTTTGAGAAGATTAACAAAATTGATAAACCATTCGCCAGACTCATCAAGAGAAAAAAGGAGAAGACGCAAATCAACAGAATTAGAAATGAAAAAGGAGAAGTAACAACGGACACCTCAGAAATACAAAACATCATGAGAGACTACTACAAGAAACTGTATGCCAATCAATTGGATAACCTGGAAGAAATGGAAAACTTCTTAGAAAAATGCAATCTTCCAAGACTGAACCAGGAAGAAATAGAAACTATGAACAGACCAATCACAAGTATGGAAATTGAGGCAGTGATTAAAAATCTCCCAACACACGAAAGCCCAGGACCAGATGGTTTCATGGGCGAATTCTATCAAACTTTTCAAGAAGAGCTAACACCTATCCTTCTCAAACTCTTCCAAAATATTGCAGAAGGAGGAGCACTCCCGAACTCATTCTACGAGGCCACCATCACCCTGATACCAAAACCAGGCAAAGATGTCACAAAAAAAGAACATTACAGGCCAATATCAGTGATGAATATAGATGCAAAAATCCTCAACAAAATACTAACTAACAGACTCCAACAGCACATTAAGAAAACATACACCATGATCAAGTGGGGTTTATCCCTGGGATGCAAGGATTCTTCAATATATGCAAATCAATCAACGTGATACATCATACCAACAAATTGAAGAATAAAAACCATATGATAATCTCAGTAGATGCAGAAAAAGCTTTTGACAAAATTCAACATCCATTTACGATAAAAGCTCTCCAGAAAATGGGTATAGAAGGAAATTACCTCAACATAATAAAAGCCATATATGAGAAACCAAAAGCCAGCATCGTTCTAAATGAGGAAAAACTGAAAGAATTCCCTCTTAGAACAGGAACAAGACAAGGGTGTCCACTCTCACCATTATTATTCAACATAATTTTGGAAGTTTTAGCCACAGCAATCAGAGAAGAAAAAGAAATAAAAGGAATCCAAATTGGAAAAGAAGAAGTAAAATTGTTACTCTTTGCAGATGACATGATATTATATATAGAAAACCCTAAAGACTCTACCAGAAAACTGCTAGCACTAATTGATGAGTTTAGTCGAGTAGCAAGATACAAAATTAATGCACAGAAATCTCTTGCATTCCTATACACGAACAACGGAAGAGCAGAAAGAGAAATTAAGGAAACTCTCCCATTCACCACTGCAACAAAAGGAGTAAAATATCTAGGAATAAACCTGCCTAAGGAGGCAAAAGATCTGTATGCAGAAAACTTTAAGACATTGATGAAAGAAATCAAAGACGACACAAACAGATGGAAGGACATACCATGTTCCTGGATTGGAAGAATTAACATCGTGAAAATGACTGTACTACCCAAAGCAATTTACATATTCAATGCAATCCCGATCAAATTACCAATGGCATTTTTCACAGTACTAGAGCAAGAAATCTTATGATTTGTATGGAAACGCAAAAGACCCCGAATAGCCAAAGCAATCTTGAGAAGGAAAAATGGAGTTTGTGGAATCAGGCTTCCTGACTTCAAATTATACTACAAGGCCATAGTGATCAAGACAGTATGGTACTGGCACAAAAATAGAAAGGAAGATCAATGGAATAGAATAGAGAACTCAGAAGTAAGCCCAAACACATATGGGCACCTTATCTTTGAGAAAGGAGGCAAGAATATACAATGGAAAAAAGACAGCCTCTTCAATAAGTGGTGCTGGGAAAATTGGACAGCAACATGGAAAAGAATGAAATTAGAACACTTCCTAACACCATACACAAAAATAAACTCCAAATGGATTAAAGACCTACATGTAAGGCCAGACAGTAGAAAACTCCTCGAGGAAAACATAGGAAGAACACTCTATGACATCCATCAAAGCAAGATCCTTTTTGACCCACCTCCTAGAATCATGGAAATAAAATCAAGAATAAACAATTGGGACCTAGTGAAACTTAAAAGCTTTTGCACAGCGAAAGAAACCCTAAACAAGACTAAAAGGCAACCCTCAGAATGGGAAAAAATAGTTGCCAACGAAACAACGGACAAAGCATTAACCTCCAAAATATACAAGCAGCTCATGAAGCTTCATACCAAAAAAGCAAATAACCCAATCCACAAATGGGCAGAAGACCTAAATAGTCATTTCTCCAAAGAAGACATACAGATGGCCAACAAACACATGAAAAGATGCTCAACATCACTCATCATCAGAGAAATGCAAGTCAAAACCACAATGAGGTATCACCTCACACCAATCAGAATGGCCAACATCACAAAATCTGGAAACAACAAATGTTGGAGAGGGTGTGGAGAAAAGGGAACTCTCCTGCACTGTTGGTGGGACTGTAAGTTGGTACAGCCACTATGGAAAACAGTTTGGAGGTTCCTTAAAAAACTACAAATAGAACTACCATATGACCCAGTAATCCCACTACTGGGCATATACCCAAAGAAAACCATAATCCCAAAAGAAACATGTACCATAATGTTTATTGCAGCACTGTTTACAATAGCCAGGACATGTAACTCATTCAGATTTGATGGAGAAATCAAAAGCTTTACAGACAAGCAAAAGTTAAGAGAATTCGGCACCACAAAAACAGCCTTACAACAAGTGCTAAAGGAACTTCTCTAAGTAGGACACACAAGAAAAAGAAAACACCTACAAATACAACCACAAAACAATTAAGAAAATGGTAATTGGAACACACATGTCAATAATCACCTGAAATGTAAATGGATTAAATGCTCCAATCAAAAGACACAGACTGGCTGAATAGATACAAAAACAAGACCCTTCTCTATGCTGCCTACAAGAAACCCTCTTCAGACCAAGGGATACATATAGACTGAAAGTAAAGGGATGGAAAAAGATATTCCATGCAAATGGAAGTCAAAAGAAAGCTGGAGTAGCAATACTCATATCAGACAAATTAGACCTTAAAGTAAAGACTATTAAAAGAGACAAGGAAGGACACTACGTAATGATCAAGGGATCCATTCAAGAAGAACACATCACAATGGTAAATATCTATGCCCCCAACATAGAAGCACCTCAATACATAAGGCAAATGCTAACAGCTATAAAAGGGGACATCGACAGTAACACAATAATAGGGGGAGACTTGAACACCCCACTTACACCAATGGACAGATCATGCAAACAGAAAATAAATAAAGACACACAAGCTTTAAATGACACATTAGACCATCTCGACTTAATTGATATTTATAGGACATTCCATCCAAAAAACAAGAGACTACACTTTCTTCTCAAGTGCACATGGAACATTTTCCAGGATAGATCACATCTTGGGTCACAAATAAAACCTCAGCAAATTCAAGAAAATTGAAATCATATCAAGCATCTTCTCAGACCACAATGCCATGAGACTAGATATCAATTACAGGAAAAAAAACTGCAAAAAATACAAACACATGGAGGCTAAACAATTCACTATTAAACAACCAAGAAATCACTAAAGAAATCAAAGAGGAAATCAAAAAATATCTAGAAACAAACGACAATGAAAACACAACAACCCAAAACCTATGGGATGCAGCTAAAGCAGTTCTAAGAGGGAAGTTTATAGCAATACACTCTTACCTTAAGAAACAAGAAAATTATCGAATAAGCAGACTAACCTTACACCTCAAACAATTAGAAAAAGAAGAACAAAGAAACCCCAACGTAAGCAGAAGGAAAGAAATCATAAAGATCAGAGCAGAAATAAATGAAAAAGAAAGGAAGCAAGCAATAGCAAAAATTAATGAAACTAAAAGCTGGTTCTTTGAGAAGATTAACAAAATTGATAAACCATTCGCCAGACTCATCAAGAGAAAAAAGGAGAAGACGCAAATCAACAGAATTAGAAATGAAAAAGGAGAAGTAACAACGGACACCTCAGAAATACAAAACATCATGAGAGACTACTACAAGAAACTGTATGCCAATCAATTGGATAACCTGGAAGAAATGGAAAACTTCTTAGAAAAATGCAATCTTCCAAGACTGAACCAGGAAGAAATAGAAACTATGAACAGACCAATCACAAGTATGGAAATTGAGGCAGTGATTAAAAATCTCCCAACACACGAAAGCCCAGGACCAGATGGTTTCATGGGCGAATTCTATCAAACTTTTCAAGAAGAGCTAACACCTATCCTTCTCAAACTCTTCCAAAATATTGCAGAAGGAGGAGCACTCCCGAACTCATTCTACGAGGCCACCATCACCCTGATACCAAAACCAGGCAAAGATGTCACAAAAAAAGAACATTACAGGCCAATATCAGTGATGAATATAGATGCAAAAATCCTCAACAAAATACTAACTAACAGACTCCAACAGCACATTAAGAAAACATACACCATGATCAAGTGGGGTTTATCCCTGGGATGCAAGGATTCTTCAATATATGCAAATCAATCAACGTGATACATCATACCAACAAATTGAAGAATAAAAACCATATGATAATCTCAGTAGATGCAGAAAAAGCTTTTGACAAAATTCAACATCCATTTACGATAAAAGCTCTCCAGAAAATGGGTATAGAAGGAAATTACCTCAACATAATAAAAGCCATATATGAGAAACCAAAAGCCAGCATCGTTCTAAATGAGGAAAAACTGAAAGAATTCCCTCTTAGAACAGGAACAAGACAAGGGTGTCCACTCTCACCATTATTATTCAACATAATTTTGGAAGTTTTAGCCACAGCAATCAGAGAAGAAAAAGAAATAAAAGGAATCCAAATTGGAAAAGAAGAAGTAAAATTGTTACTCTTTGCAGATGACATGATATTATATATAGAAAACCCTAAAGACTCTACCAGAAAACTGCTAGCACTAATTGATGAGTTTAGTCGAGTAGCAAGATACAAAATTAATGCACAGAAATCTCTTGCATTCCTATACACGAACAACGGAAGAGCAGAAAGAGAAATTAAGGAAACTCTCCCATTCACCACTGCAACAAAAGGAGTAAAATATCTAGGAATAAACCTGCCTAAGGAGGCAAAAGATCTGTATGCAGAAAACTTTAAGACATTGATGAAAGAAATCAAAGACGACACAAACAGATGGAAGGACATACCATGTTCCTGGATTGGAAGAATTAACATCGTGAAAATGACTGTACTACCCAAAGCAATTTACATATTCAATGCAATCCCGATCAAATTACCAATGGCATTTTTCACAGTACTAGAGCAAGAAATCTTATGATTTGTATGGAAACGCAAAAGACCCCGAATAGCCAAAGCAATCTTGAGAAGGAAAAATGGAGTTTGTGGAATCAGGCTTCCTGACTTCAAATTATACTACAAGGCCATAGTGATCAAGACAGTATGGTACTGGCACAAAAATAGAAAGGAAGATCAATGGAATAGAATAGAGAACTCAGAAGTAAGCCCAAACACATATGGGCACCTTATCTTTGAGAAAGGAGGCAAGAATATACAATGGAAAAAAGACAGCCTCTTCAATAAGTGGTGCTGGGAAAATTGGACAGCAACATGGAAAAGAATGAAATTAGAACACTTCCTAACACCATACACAAAAATAAACTCCAAATGGATTAAAGACCTACATGTAAGGCCAGACAGTAGAAAACTCCTCGAGGAAAACATAGGAAGAACACTCTATGACATCCATCAAAGCAAGATCCTTTTTGACCCACCTCCTAGAATCATGGAAATAAAATCAAGAATAAACAATTGGGACCTAGTGAAACTTAAAAGCTTTTGCACAGCGAAAGAAACCCTAAACAAGACTAAAAGGCAACCCTCAGAATGGGAAAAAATAGTTGCCAACGAAACAACGGACAAAGCATTAACCTCCAAAATATACAAGCAGCTCATGAAGCTTCATACCAAAAAAGCAAATAACCCAATCCACAAATGGGCAGAAGACCTAAATAGTCATTTCTCCAAAGAAGACATACAGATGGCCAACAAACACATGAAAAGATGCTCAACATCACTCATCATCAGAGAAATGCAAGTCAAAACCACAATGAGGTATCACCTCACACCAATCAGAATGGCCAACATCACAAAATCTGGAAACAACAAATGTTGGAGAGGGTGTGGAGAAAAGGGAACTCTCCTGCACTGTTGGTGGGACTGTAAGTTGGTACAGCCACTATGGAAAACAGTTTGGAGGTTCCTTAAAAAACTACAAATAGAACTACCATATGATCCAGTAATCCCACTTCTGGGCATATACCCAGGGAAAACCATAATCCCAAAAGAAACATGTACCATAATGTTTATTGCAGCACTGTTTACAATAGCCAGGACATGGAAACAACCTAAATGTCCATCAACAAGTGAGCGGATAAAGAAGATGTGGCATATGTATAAAATGGAATATTATTCAGCTCTAAAAAGGGATGAGATGGAGGAGGATAGACCTAGAGTCTGTCATACAGAGTGAAGTAAGTCAGAAAGAGAAAGACAAATATTGTATGCTAACTTACATATACGGAATCTAAAAATGGTGCTGATGAGCTCAGTGACAAGAATAAGGATGCAGACGCAGAGAATGGACTGGAGAACTTGAGGTTTGGGAGGGGGCAGGGGGTGAAGGGAAAGCTGAGATGAAGCAAGAGAGTAGCACAGACATATATATACTACCAACTGTAAAATAGATAGTCAGTGGGAAGTTGTTGTATAACAAAGGGTGTTCAACTAGAGGATAGAAGATACCTTAGAGGACTGGGAGGGGGAGGATGGGGGGGACTTGAGGGAGGGAGGGAATATGGGGATATGTGTATAAAAACAGATGATTGAACTTGGTGTACCCCCCCAAAAATAATAAATAAATAATAAATAAATAAATAAATAAATAAAGTCTCAGAATTAAAAAAATAAAAAATAAAAAGTGCTTTGTTTTAGAAAAATCTAAAAATGTAGGAAATCATATGTTATAGGAGAATTGCAAGAAACCAAAAATGTTGAAACAAATCTTAGTTGTGAAAAGATCCAAAAGAAATTAAATATTGTTAGAACAAAATTTAAATATGATAGATGAGATTAAAGTGGTTGGCAGAGGCCAAAACACAATTGATGCTGTATGCTATCCGTAAAAAGGAGTTTGAACATTGTAAGTTTAACTGGATTTTAAGCAGGGAACTGACATGATGACATATACTTTAGAAATGAGGGTGTGTTAGAAATTATTAATATTGGAGGCAGAGAGACAAGATATAACTGAAATTCAAATGAAAAACGAGGAGATCCTTCACTAGGGTAACTGCTTTGGGGATGGAAGAGCCTATACAAATTACAAAAGATTTGAGGAGTAGAATCTAGATTATATTCCTAGAGTGAAGAAGAGGGAGAAGTCTTAGTATCCAGCTTGGATCATTGAGTGGATGGTAGTTTCATTCTTTAAAATTAGGAACATAATGAGGAAGACTGGATGGTGGGAGTGGGAGGACAAATAATAAGTGAAATGCCTGAAAAGTGATGGTTACTCATAGAGAATTGGATGTACTCTGAAGCTCATGAAAAATAAGTTTTGAAGATGTAAATTTGGGAGTCATGTAGTGTTCTTGTGTTTGTTCCTGTTATTAGACTGGGAAAATTATTCTCCTGTGGGATTTTAAAATTGTCACCTGAGTACTATATGAAAGGGATTTTTTTGTTATTTAAGCAATATATTAAACACTGAAGGCACATGAATAATTTGAAATGGTTTCAGATAGTCCATTTCCTCCTTTTTATCTTTTTTAATAGAATATTTATATGTTTTCCATTACTTATCAGTCAAGAAGACACATCTCCATATGCTTATATTAACAGGAAATTGAATATGAACCATTACAATGAAGGCCAATGAAGATAATTTAATATGACAATGACAGTCTGTTGAAAAATTTTTAAATTATTTTTAAGCAAAACACCGGCCACCTCATATATTTGTGATATTTTTCTTTTGCAACAAAATTAAAAAATACAACATAATGACATTGTGCTATCGTTTTGAGAAACTACAATTGAATAGGAAAGTATCAGAAAGTACAATCAGTTTTATATCAAAGTTCTCACATGGTAAAAAAAATGATGGTTTAGAAAAATGAGTTCAAATTTAAATGATAAGATAATCAAATGTCTCTTGAAATGGAAAGCCTTATTGTTGATAATATTTTTTTGCAAACATTATTTATTAGGTTTTGTAGAGAAATAAACAAAAAGTATAGTAAACTATCTACTGGATTCAACAATACTCTTGTGAACCAAAAAGAAAGGATAACATATAATAGTTACTTGACTATATTCTTATGTAAAGTTTCCTCAGTTGTGTTGCGCTAACGTAGATTGCCCAAACTTCTTCAAAATAGCCGAAAATTGGATCACAATATGGGTGAGCAAATATCTCAGCATTATGACTTTATGTAACCAATGGCATAAATATACCCTCATAGTTGAAATAATTTGTCTACAATTCACTTGACTAAATACTTGTAGGTATTCTATTGGTAAACAAATGGAAGGTGGCTAATTCTTCAGTTCAGTTAAAAGATTTCTAAATTTTAATTAACTATCAAAGTTCACTCTTAATTCCTCCCAGTATTGCACCTTGTAAATTGCTCCAGATTTCATACACAAATTGGAGCAGAGGAGGACCATGACTGTAGCTCTGACTGTGGCAAATCAAGTTTTTTTAGCCATTTCCTGTGCCAGGATAGGCCCCCCTTCCCATCTTTCCTTCCCCTAAGAGCTCTACCATAGCTTCCTTTTTCTCTGAGAATAATTTCCCTTGACCATTGGGAATACTGGGTGCTCTTCTGAGTTTACGAATTCTGTCATCTGTACTTCAGGAGTGGCAGTATTTCCTCCCATTCTTTTTCAGGTTTGCATAGTTATGAATCTTCTGAAAGTATCAGTGTTCCTATCCTAATTCTTAACCCAACTTAATAGTCAAAAAACATATACAAAACCATTTAAAGGTCAAGGAATTTGTTATAAAAACATGCTTGAAAATGGCTGGTTTCCTTGTAAAAGCTAAACACCTAAATTCTAACAATTTTTCAATACAGCTGTACATTTTCGTTCTACACCTGGTCATCTTTATCTTCCAGGCTTAGCAAGCTGTAAGATCTGTCACTTAAGCTGTGTTACACTCTAGAGTACATGTTTTAAAGTCAATTCACTATCTGCTTATTTTAAGGGAAGATCATTTAATTCTAACCCTAAAAAGACCCTGTTTTGAAATTAGTCATTCATACTTTTAGGAATACTTCTGCACAAATTCTAGTTTCTGTGTTCTTTGCCAGTATCAATTAGTACTAATAATTACACAATTTTTAGTAATATGTTCCAAGGAAGAAAATGCTACTAAGATAATAAACCATGAGGGTCAAAACTAGGGATGAGATTCCAATATATATTACAAAATTTAACAGTTAATTAATTGTATTGGTTTTACATCTAATATGCAATTTTGAAAGATTACCACATTTAAAATTCCTTGCTCCATATCTCACATTTATGTGTGAAATTTTATTTATATTAAAGAAATTAATGCAAAGAAAAAGCTTTCATCATTACAGTATTGGGACCTAAAAATAAAACAAGGAAAGGATTTCTAATTCCAGAAGTATGAAATAGATCTGTGTTTTACTCTGGATGTTGAAGTGTAACTATATAAAGTCTGTAAACAATCACATGCTCACATATACATAAATACATAATCATAAAAATGGGTCTACCTGCTTTACTTATGTGTAAAATGAACACCCTTACAAAGGACCTCTGATTGAATCTAATCTAGTGTTTTAACTTTCTATTTGGAAAAGTTAAGGCATTTATAATTCCATATACTAATATTTGTTCTGAAGTATTTGCTTTAAAATAAAACATTTTATAAAAGCTACATACTCAATAAGTCACTATTGGTTGAAACATGCAAATACATTTAACAAATTAAATAATTAAATACATATGTCTTTGCCCTGTCCCCTGATGCTCAGTATTCTGGAAAGCATCTGGCAATCTTAACAATGAGGATAATGGACTAGATGATACCGTAGTCCCTTTTAGCTTTAACATTTTATGGAGGCCTGTGGGAAGTCCCTCTTCATAAGAAGAATCTTCAGTGCAGATTAGAAATGTTATCCATGTCCTTTCTTCCAGAAGGGAGGAAGTTCAGAGTTTGAATGGTGCTAATGAAGCTCCTTACTGGGCAACACAGAGCAAGCAATTTGAGGTTGTTGACGTGAATGCATCTCTTAAATGGAATAACCACTTTGTCACTCGAATGAACTGTTCTTATAAGAGACCCTTTCTCCCTTTTCTTCTTCCCGTTAGAAGGTAGTTCTTCTAACAGACAGGTATAATATATTGTAATTTATTTCAAAGGTTTTAAAAACTATATTAATCTTAGATAGATACTACCTCACACCATCACCACCTGCATGTTTGTCTGAGTCTTCTGCATCCCTGCTTTCATCTGATTAGGGGAAAGCAGCCTCAGTCCACCTTTTTTCTACTTCTACAAAAACTAATTTACCCATTTTTCCTTCAAAGATTAGCTAGTAAATGCCTTTTTTTGGAAGCCTCCTCAGGAATAGGAAAAGCTGATGTAATGCATTTGGAGCTCTATTTCATGGCATACCTGCTTCTGGTTATTTCAGTGTGTGTCTTCTAATACCCCTCTCAGATATAACACTGTATTTTCCTCTGGGTCCGTGTCCTTTCCTAACCCCTGACCAGATCCTGAACACTAAGGGGCAGCGTCAACTTTGGTAAAATTCATGGAATCATAAGCACAACTTTAATCATTTGGAAACTGCCTTTTTCCTTCTCCCTGTATTTTCCTTACCTGACAAGTCCCTCTTCATCTTGTAAGTCTCAAATATCATTGCTTCCTGAAAATTTTCCCATTTCTCTTTGAGTTCACTAAGTGATCCCTCTTATGGGCCCCCAATAAATAGTAGTGCAACTGATCATTTTACATTGCTGTCTGCTTTAGTCCTTGAAGCAGGGTCTTGCGGTTGTGTATCTTGGACCTGAAATAGGGCCAGACACATAGGAGATAATCAACAGAATATTTGTTAAAATGAACCAAATTGTACTTTTCCATTCACTACTTAAAACCTTCATTTTCAAAATATGTTATTTTAAAATATATTCTTCAGTGTTTTAATGTACATTTTTGTGTCTGAATAGAATAAATATTATAATGGTTTTGGAATTCACTTAGTATAATACCATATTCATGTCTGTCTATCTATCTATCATCTATCTATCTATCTATCTATCTATCTATCATCTATTTATCTATCTCTCTGTCTATATCTATCTATCTATATCTATGTAAATTAGCTCAAGGCTTTAGAGGGCTCTTTTGATTTTTGACAGTCAATGTTTGACAAATTATAAATGTAACTCTACTGTTAAATAAGGATAATAGGGAGTTTCTTGAGGGGGAAATACATTTTAGATGATAATTCAGAAACATGTAAATCTACCTTTTGAAGTGTGCAAATGAAAAGCTGCTATTCCATCAAAAATAAGAATAACAAACTCAAAAGAATTTACATTCTCATCTATGAACTCCTCTTATCCACAGCATCATGCAGTTAATTCAAACTCATTGGGATATTGTGGTGAAAAATTTAACATCATGTGGTTACTTCCATTAATAATAGCATTTTTTTTGTCAAGTTTAATAACAATTGAGTTTATCCAGCTGGAAAAAGTTAGACAAAGATAGATAGACAGGTAACTCCTTATTGTCAATTAGCTTAAGAAGGAATGTAGCTTTTCTTTTATCGTATATCAAATGACACATTTTTCACTTTTAAGTTTACTTTAAAATGTTTTATGTGATAACTGTCAGAAGTTTAGATAATTTAAATTTAAGGTAGTTACAGAGCTAATATTTTTAGAGTTTTCCTGTTACACCACGTAAAGTTCTTTGTGTTATCTATAAAGTCATAGAACACTTGAGTAGAAACAAGTATTTCTAGGCATTGAATAAATTATATTGCTGTTTCAGGTAACATAGTGGATTTAAAATTCAAACTAGGCCAACAAACATTAGAATTTAAACATTCTGAAGTTTGTTTTACTATATTCCCTGGAAATATTAATCAAGTAATCCTCATATGTAAATGATGGAAATGTATTGTGCAAATTAGATGGCAATTTTTATTAAAATTGAAAGTATTCTGCAAGTTATTGCATTCATTACTCAGTAATATATTAAAGTGTACTCTGATCATCATTGTGTACTTCATCAATGTGCTTTTGTGCTTCATTAATTAGCAGCTGCCTGAAAGTTAATGTTCATCATGTGTTGGTCTCCTCAAGATAGATCATTTTTTTATTCAATACCAAATCACAAAATGTTATCAGTTACCAGCAACATTTCTTTATTTTACTTCTTCTTATAGCAAATTCAAAGATCAAACTGAGAGTACATCAGATAAATAGAATGATACATTTTAATTTAATAAGCAAAAGGCCAAGCACATTTTTCCTTGATTGAGAGCAGAAGGTGGTGGTAAGCTTTTGGGTAATGGTACAGAGTTTTTATAGGCTGATTTGAACCCTGAAAAGTTGTGTATTCTGGTCTCTCTTGGGAAATCTGACTTATTTTAAAATTTTGGTTTCTTTAGGGCATTTAAGGATGAATTTTTATCAAATAGCATTTTAGTTTTCTATTGTGCAGACTTGAGTTGGATGTAAATGTTTACTTCAGATCACGCTACTGCTGCTTTAGAACATACTTTGTTTTTTTTTTTTTGAGATGTGGTACATATGTACAATGGAATATTACTCAGCCAGAAAAAGGAATGAAATTGAGTTATTTGTAGAGAGGTGGATGGACCTAGAGTCTGTCATACAGAGTGAAGTAAGTCAGAAAGAAAAAAACAAATACCGTATGCTAACACATACTCCCTTCTGAGTATAAAACCAGGAAACATGAGATTGAAATCCTTTAAATCTGAGGCCTCCTCTCTGACCCAAATTTCCGATCATGTTTTTAGGACTGATATTTAAGAACATGATTAAACATATTTTTAAATTAAAACAACTGAAGTACAAAACGGTAGTCATTTTGGATGTTAATATACTTATTTTTAAAAATTTTTGTAACATTTTATTGGAGTATAGTTAATTTAAAATTTAAATAAAAGGTTGTCAGTTTCTGATATACAGCAAAGTGAATGTTACACATATACATATATGTACTCTTTTTTAGATTGTTTTCCCATATAGGTCTTTACAGAATACTAAGAAGAGTTCCCCTGTGCTATACAGTAGGTCCTTATTAGTTATCTATTTTATGCATACTAGTGTGTATATGTCAGTCCTATTAAGGATTTTAAGAGGTACCAGTAATTCTAAAGGGTTGTTTAGTATTGGAAGCCAAGGAGAAGGAGATTTATGAAAGTCAAAGGCACAGAGTGGGCTCTGAGATAGATGTACACCAATTGTGGAAGAAATGCAGCTTGATATCCTAGTTAATGTTATCAGACCTTTGAAATTAAATACACTTCCATCAATCTGATCCATCATCACTATGCAAACTTCTGATTATTTGACACACCTCTTAATATCTTTCCTTGCAGAGAGACTGTCTGGTAAGCTAAACAGTGGCCAGCCAGTTCTCACTGTTACGAAAGGGCTGCATGCTACAAAAGCACTTTGCTAAGACTTGTGAAAATAAAATGGCCAGAATGGAAATACAAGATGTTACTTTCCAGGACACAAAGAGTTGACTTTTTAAAAAGGCAAAAACTGAAAGTAAAACTGGTATGAGAATCTGCCTCAGCAGTAAGCAATGTTGCCCTGGGTTTTCCACACTGAAGATGGCAATTGAATAGAACCTTACTCATTGTAGAAGGTTTTGGTACCCAAATTCTGATTTGTATTCAAAGAGATTCATTCATTCATTCATTCACATGTTTATTCATTTGTTAATTTAAAGCATAATTACTGCATACACTTTTGATCAAGGCACTTTGCTGGTCACTGGGGATACCGTGTTAGCTGTACATTCCAGATCTCTGTCCTTATGGAGCTTATAGTCTACTTATAAAATGTGTAGAATATAGTTGCTATATATGACTTTTTTTTAATGACTTTATCTACATCCTTAATTTGCCTAAGTCCTTGTTCTTGCTAGCCACAGTTCTACAAACATTAGAATATTTTTAAGAATTTATTTCACACAGTTATAAAAGGTACATTGAATTATATTGCTAAAATCACGTTACACTGTATAGTTTCTAAATTTTAAAATTTGCTACATGTTGGCATTTTAATTAAAAATTTAATTTTGATCTATTAGAATTTCTCTTTTTTTTCCCTAAAGTTAATTTACTTCAGTATTACTTTTGGCCAGTTATATGTAGTAACTAAAGTTCATTAGCTTTGTTTCTCTGAAATTTTGACAAATATTAATATTTTATTTAATAAACAGGAAGATATTATTACATGTTATACAAATGATTTTCATCAAATAGTTTTCAAATACTAGTATTAATAATAATTTATGTATATATACTGAATGGTTTTTAAATGCCTTTTGAGATAATCAAATTAATCTTTATCAATAATGTGTCAAACAATATGGTATTGGTTACAGAGAAAAGACTGCCAGATGCCAGGTTCACTTGAGTATAAAATTCAGAATACTCAGCATCACTAGGAAGAATTCCAAATGACTGAAATCTGTGAACCCTTCTGAGACTTAAATGAAGGGTGATAAGTATTAGGTGAACTGCTCTAATGAGTTGCTTCTTTTATATTCTATATTGTAATTTCTGTTTGAAGAAAAATTTTCAGACTAAAGTCAATCAGGATCTCAAATGAACTAAGAAAATTAGTTTCACATACTTCTCCCCACCTCCCCGCTTTCTTTTTGTTCTGAAGGGTGCTGACATGTTTTGGTAATGGGTCCTAAAAGTGAAACATAACTACATTTTGGTATGTCATCATAAACTTTGGTGGGGAAATAAACTCTGTAGACAACCTAGTTACTTAATACCTTTGAATATGAACTATTTGAGTAAAAAAGTTGACCTTTAGAAAGTATTATCTTTATGTCATCTAAATTGAGCAAATGTGCATTAGGAAAGGTTATGTCTCTTCAGTGTCATTCTGTTACATTCTCAAATACTTATGATCTATTTATTTGTTCTTTAAGAAGAAATAGCTACAAGTAAAATACTCGTTTCAAAATTTAAAGACATTTAACAAATATTTTAAAGCTCATTTACTTGTAATAAGGTGAAAATGTAAATAGCCTGATGATTACAGAATGAAGAAAAGGAGGAACAATTGTTAAAATATTTCTGAAGGGCTGTATAAGAATTGTATACTTCTTATCTGCTCTCTTAAATATCAACTGTAGATTACTTATAATTACAAACTGTCCCTAGGCTCATTGAAATAAATTATTGGCTAACAGTTTATGCTTAAATTGTCTCTCTTTTATATTTTTCCTTTAATTTTCTTTGATTTTATCCTATATAAAACATTAGAATAACTGGATAATCTTCACAGTTAGCTAGTTCCCCTTTCCCCAACTCTCCATCTCAAGAGTTGTGTGCTATGGTTCTCCAGAGAATCAGAACCCATTGAAGATGTATGTATATAGTTTACTTATAAAGAGTCAAGATCTGCAGTCAGCAAACCGGAACATAGGAGAACCAGTGCTATAATTCCAATCTGAGTCTGAAGGTCTGAGAAGCAGGTCAGCCTATAGTAGAAGTTCCAATGTGAATCTAAGACTGAAGGCAGGATAAGACCTATGACTCAGCTCAAAGATAGTTAGGCAGAGAGAGTTAAAAGCCTTTTGTTCTATTCAGGCTTTCAATAGATTGGATGAGGCCCACCCATGTTGAAGAGGGCGATCTGCTTTACTCAGTCTACAATTTAAATGTTAACCTCATGCAGAAACCAGGTATAATGTCTAACCAAATATCAGCTGACCTAGTCAAGTTGACGCATAAGATTAACTATTACAAGTCCTACATACACAGGCGGGGACACACACACACACACACACACACACACACACACACTACAGTTTGGATTGGATTTGCAATATTCTATTCTAGTTTATTCTCCTTGCTTGAGGAAGGCTATAGGATCTTGAGGATTTTCCAAATTTTCAGTTATGAATTCCCTGTAGTTTCTTTTATCACTTCCTTTTTCCTAAGTGATTCAAAACCATCAAGATTAGAATTAATACTATTCTGACTTCAGTGACTGTAAGTTAGTTTTGCCTTTATGAATGTTAAATATTTATTAGTAATTGAATAATGTCCTTGTGGTATCTGGTTTCTTTTACTTAACACAGTATTTGTGAGATTTATCCATGTTGTTATATGGATACTGATAATTATTTTTAGTGGTGAGTAGCATTCCTTATATAAATATACCACAATTCTGTCAAAAGGCATTTATGTTCCTTTTAGTTTTTATTATGAATAAAGCTGCTGTGAACATTCATGCATGTGTCTTTTGGTGAAAATATGTTAGATAATAGGGGAGATATATGTCCAGGTTTGGTAGATATTACTAAACTGTTTTCCAAAATAGTTGAACCAGTTTATAGTCCTACAAACAATATAACAGAATTCTATTCACTTCACATTTTTTGCCAGAAGTTGATATTGTTAGTTGATATTGTTAGTTGATTATAGCTGTTTTGTTAATGTCTGTTGATATTGCATTGTATTTTAACTGATGTTTTCTGATAATGAATGATTTGAGCGCTCTTTTATATGTTTCTTGGATATTATTTCCAGATTTTTACTAATTACAACTAATGTGGCAATGAACATTCTCATATAGGTCTCCTTACTTGGTCTGAATGTCCACCTGAACTTGGCTATTAATTTGCAGCTGGACCCACTAAAAATTATGATCCCTAGTCTCCTCTTTAACCCCAGATTTCATTGTCTGCATCTAATCCTAAACTGCTCTTGTTTAGTTTACTGATTTCAGCAGATTTCTCTGTCGTTGCTCAATCCATGTTTAGCAATGAGTACTGTACTTCCCTAATTCTGCCGTCACTCAGACACTCAGTGAAAGGTAAAGCTTCATCTGCCCTTCAGTCATACTATTGTACATTCATTGGAACAGGGACAATGATGAATGAGTAATCCACAGAATATCATGGGAATCATCAGATGAAAATAAAGGAGAGGGAAGGTATTGACAGAGAAGGGCAAAATATTCTCAGGGAAGAAAATGGCAGAACCATGTAACAGAGTAAAAAATCAGTCGACATTTATAGTGTGTATCTCTGGCTCATCAAGGAGAAGGTATATTTTGGTTAGATAAAGGAAGAGATGGTAAAATACCTTGAGGTATGGTCAAAGAGTTTAATTTTGACTTAGTAGGAAATAGGGAGCAACCAGCTATAACAGTTCTCAAGTTATATTTCTTCCATGAATTTTTTTTTACATTACAGATTTTTAAAAAGTGTATTTGAGTATTTAAAAATTAATATAACTATAGACACATTCTAGTTAAATATTTGTTTACTTCTTTTTGTTGAACTTTTCTTTAAAAAAAGATTTTGGCTATATATTCTTCAGTGCTTAAGTAATACATTAGGTATATGAGTTAACTTCCTAGATTAATATTGATAGATGTTTTGCACCTACACCTGTGACATTTAGAAAGATTGTCTATTTACTCACAGAATCTATGTTAGTGAGAACATATCAAAATTTTCTCATCCACAGTCTAATAATTTAGTTTTTAATGAGAGAGTGCTAGGAGACAATACTAGTGTCATTTTATACCTAACAAATTTCTAAAATGGACTCAGCCGATAAGGACAGAGCTTTGACAAACACCTGAGTCTAATGATTTGAAATCCATTCCTCTGTCCATCTTGAGTTGTCTGTTCTACTTACTACGTGATCTACATATATATGCATTTTGAAGTCTATCTAAGATACAGTTGATATTCGGACCAAGAGGTATTCATTTTCCTTTGCCCAGAGATTGCAGGGAATACTCACATTTTCCTCTGGAGAAAGTTGGTAATTTGTCAGGTGCAACTGCCTCTGATTTCAGGAAGTTATTTAATTTCCCTTCCACTAAGGCTAATAAGCACCTTTCATAGTTGTTTAATTTTTTACTTTCCGGATCTCATTCATTTTTAATATTTTCTAAGGTACTAAATTTAACTATGGTCCTTTATAGTGTGAAGGGTAAGACATTTTTTTCAACATTATCT
Source organism: Hippopotamus amphibius kiboko (assembly GCF_030028045.1). Classification (NCBI taxonomy): domain Eukaryota; kingdom Metazoa; phylum Chordata; class Mammalia; order Artiodactyla; family Hippopotamidae; genus Hippopotamus; species Hippopotamus amphibius. The sequence continues at coordinate 92,756,107 of NC_080193.1, read as the reverse complement.
TTACTTATTTTTGAGACCACAGATCCAAATCCATGCCCGTCAACCCTTGCTAATTTTGTTTTCTCTAAGGGGGTGTGAGAGAGAGAGAGAGAGAGTGTGTGTGCGGTGGGGGAGAGAATGAGGGAGAGAAAGCAAGCTGGAGAGAGAGATAGGAGGGGAGCAAGGAGGTGGGGTTCATTAAACATGATAGATATAGTACTTCCAAATCAAAAACAAAACCTACCAATAAATAAAAGCAGGCACATTTTTAAAAGAAAAGCCCTTTTAAAAATTCTGTATCGTGTCATTTTGCAGAAGTGGTAATAAAACTGGTTATTCATTGATCTCAGAGTCTTGACTGCAGCAAAAATCAGATAAAAGCCTGAATTTGTCCAGTGAATTTGTCCATTCTGAAAATAAAAGACAGAAAATCCCCAGATTTTTAGAAGCCTCCCAGGAGCCTTTTTGTAGCTATTAGCTTGATTCTATACATCTGTTCTAAATTACTGGAACAATGGTTTATATTGACCATTCTAACCCCTTTCCTTACTGTTCACTGAATTCACTTTACTTAAGAAATAGTAACCTCATTTACTCTGCATTTATAAATTTTGTATACATCAATTCTTTTCTGCCACTGTTGCCATCTTAATTTTCCAAGCTTTTGTTTTCTTCTCTGAATGTTTTTAATATGCTCCTGTCTGTTTTTCCATGTGTGGTCTTTTAGATTTATTCTGAATGCTGCATCTTCTACTTGCTAAGTTAGTTTTCTTACACCTCATAGTGGCTAGCCAGTTCCCCCTAGTAGTCATCAATGAAACTCTATTGACTTACATATCTCAGTAAGCCTCTTTCCAAGTCATACACTAATCAAATTCAGGTTATACTACCTTTCCTCTTATCTGAGGCCATTTTTTCTGCCCATTTCCCCATCATTTCATTTTTAGTCCAAATTGTCATTTTACATGATTCTCATCATTAAAAATGCAAATCAATCCTTATTTTCTCAGACTTTTCAGACTAAGAAAATTGAGTGTTGATTTTTTTTTTAAGATTTATTTTATCTTTATTTTTGGCTGCATTGGGTCTTTGTTGCTGCTCACGGGCTTTTCTCTAGTGGTGAGCGGGGTCAACTCTTCATTGCAGTGTGAGGGTTTCTCATTTGGGTGGCTTCTCTTATTGTGGAGCACCAGCTCTAGTCATCCATGCTTCCGTAGCTGTGGCACGTGGGCTCAGTAGTTGTGGCTCGCAGGCTCTAGAGCGCAGGTTCAGTAGTTGTGGTGCACGGACTTAGTTGCTCCGTGGCATGTGGGATCTTCCTGGACCAGGGATCAAACCCGTGTCCCTGCATTGGCAGGTGGATTCTTAACCACTGCGCCACCAGGGAAGCCCAGAGTGTTGATCTTTAATTCAGCTTTTAATGATAGCGGTGATGGTTGTGTTCTGGTGGTGTGTGTTCATATGTATTTTGTATTCACCGTATTTGTAGTTTCCAATCCTCTAAACAATATTTACTCTGCCTGTTCAAAATCCAGCCAATGTAAACACCACAGGCACAGAGAAAGCAGTTCACAATTAAAAGTTAGGCCAGGTCATGGTTGGCTGAGGCTGCTGGCTGGAACTCCTACTAGTACCTCTGTTATTGCCTCAGTGTCGTAATTATGGCCACTTTTATTTAAATATTCTTGACACTTTTATTTCAAAGTTTGTTGACTGATTTGTTTTGTCCTCTTTTTTTCCTATTTTAATTTCAACATTCTTGAATATTTTACTATTAAGTATATTATTGGTTGAAACAAAATAGTCAAGGACATTGATTAAAATGAAGATCATAGTTATATAATATAGCATATCTTTATATGCAGGAATCTGTACAAATGCTATAACTCCTTGAAAAATAAATCTAATTGTTGCCGTATTGAATGAAAACATTTAAATATCTTTATAAGCTGTATTAGATACAGTGTAAAGGATTTCAATCAATTTTTATGGCTTTATTTGGCTTAAATGGAGTGTTTAGTTAATAATACTATGAATTGTGTCTTCTCTTTACTTCATGGATAGCTACACCATTAACTACCCCAGGTTTTACGAGATTTGCTATGTAAACTAGTAACAGAATTCCCACAAGAAATAGAATTTTTCACTAAGAAACACATTTTTGTAATTCATATATATCCTATTATTGCATAAGGTAATGATATCTGATAATGTATGCAAGTATATAAATGAGGAAGCACTAGGCTTCATTTTGGAGATGTAGAGAGACCTTTTGTTTCATATTTTTAACATTTTACCTTTTACAGTTGAAACCAGGGATTTCTTTCCTTTTTTCAAAAAAACTTTTCTTTCTTTTTTCCTTTTTTTAATGCAAAGGCAAGCTCCCCTACTTTGGTTCACAGAAAGCTACCTATTGTTAATACTACTTTTAGAATGTTCTCCACAATTAATATTTTGTATGGTGGAACTCTGAAAGCAAAGAAGAGATAGCTTGATGATATAATAATAATGATAGTAATAATCAAAGTTGCAGTGCTTTATGTAAATACAGTGGCATTTGTTTATCTCAAAACTATGTTTGTGTGTACATTATAATTTTGGCCAATTTATGTCTATTAAATACGTATAGCAAAAGCAGAGTGAGAGTTTGAAGCAATTAGTGTGTAATTCCATCTGAAATGTTAATGTCTTTCATCTTTAGTTTACATATAGATAATTTGCCTTTATTTTTCTTAATTACCAAACATACATTGAGTACATATAGGTATTCAAATAATATTCAGAGAGGAAATATCGATTAGTATATTTTTTAAATCAGACATAAACACCTAAAATTTTAAGTGCCCCAGGATCAATAATTGGAATTTTTCTTTTTTTCTCTCAGAATTATATCGAGTTGTAACGTATTAATTTCCAAATGTTTATCTTCAGCCACGACACCTCCTCTGAAATCCAGTTGCTTACTTTGATTAATCTCTTGATATCCAAAAAGCATTTTAAACTTAATATGGCAGATATAACCCTCTGAACCTACTTTTTTCTGATTTCAGTTACTTTCCTTACTCCATTCTCACAGTTACTTGGTTAAAAAAAACTTAAAATCATTCTTGACTCCTCTCTTTCTTCCAGACCGTGTATTCTATTATGAAAATCTGTTGGTTTTCCTTTGGATTATACCCAGTATCTGACCACCCATAACCATCTTCATTTTTAACCACTTATAATCCAAGCCACCATCATATATCACCTCGGTTATTTCTGTAGCCTCCAAAGTGGTCTCTCTGTTTATACTTTTGTTCACCTTCAATCCTAGCCAAGTGTATTCTCAACACAGTAGCTAGAGTGAACCCATTAAAATATAATCAGACCATGTTACCCTTCCGCTCACAAAACCCATTGTCTCTTTAACTTAAAACAAAAGTCAAAATCCTTCTCAAAAGTCAACAACCTTACATGATTTGTAGCCCTGTTACTCTCTGATCTCACCTCCTGATGCTCTATTCCTTGCTCAGTCTACCCAGCCATACTGGTCTCCTTGACTTGCTTTGAACAAACCAGATAATTCCTTACTTAGGGCCTTTGAAAATTTCTATTCCTGCTGCCTGAAATAATCTTTCCTCCGTGTCTACATATTTTTTTCCTTCACCTACCTTAGGTCTTATCCACATGACAGCTCAATGAGACCTTTCCTACCTAAATATTAGAAACATCCTCTGACACTTTCTACCTTTTCCGCTTTTCTTTTTCTCCTTAGCATGTATGTCTATTTAGGTTTTTATTCTCTGTATCACCTCTAAAATACATTTTCTATGAAAGCAGAGATTTTTTCCTTTTTATTTTTAATACTGTATCCCCAATGCTTGACATGTAATAGACACTCAATAGTATCTGGTGGTTGCATGAATAGTTTATCCTATTTCTCTTCCTACAGGGAGCAAAGTTTGGAAGTAGGTGAGAAAGGATTGCTTAGTATATAGAAACTCTGATGTTATGCTGAATTCTACCTCTCAATCTCTTTTTCATAGAGTGTATTTAAGTAGCAAGAACTCCTCTAGCTTTGGGAACAGGATAGCAACCCATTTTAAAATCCCAACCTCATGTCTTGCTGGGAGAATATTCTGAATAGAGGGTATGGTAAGTAGTGTTTCCAAAACAGGTTACACAAAGCTAGGTTGGAATCACACAAAGCTAGGTTGGAATCACACAAAGCTAAGTTTATTTCACGAACATAAAATGAAAGTTTTCAGCATTCACTAGAATCTTTAACGCCCTGCAAGGGGCTGATTAAATTAAGCTCTCATAATATCTGGACTTTTACAACAAATTTTATTTAGATGGATACAAAGGTCGTAAGATACCTGGCTTATCTCTTCCTTTTCCCATCTTATCCTGCACCTCTTAGTGCTAGCACCAGAAGATAACCATTGGTGGAGTAGGTAGGCTTCCATCAAGAATAGAGGCAATTAACTCTCAAATTTTCTCAGTTCAACCTTTGATGCCTGGCCTATTGCAGAAGCCTGGCCCTTCTGTCATCAGTGCTCTGGTGGCATCAGAGAATGAATACGCATCACAGCAACCCTGTTATTTTCCTTGGAAACTGTATGCCCATTTCTTGAAATCAGGGTATACCCTCTATTCATCTGCTTAGTCACAAGGTTGGGAACAGTCCCAGATAGGTCATTACCTAAATTTGACATTTATGTTTTAGAAAGCTTTACTGTTCTTTTAGTTCATCTATGAAACTTCCTTATTATGCTTTCATAGGCATTATGGGGCATTAATGAAGACCGGTTAATATAGTGCTGTCAGTGTGTAACTTATGCTTATAAACAAAGATAACTTATGACTGAAATTATGGTTGAAATGGCCAATACAGGAATGATTGGCTGTGAGTTCTATAAAATTTTATCCAATGGTAGCATAATGCGTAGAGAAGGGAATCAATGTTTCCTTTGAACTTCTCATTGCTGAGGGATATGCTAAGTACTTATATACATTAGTATTAATTTTAGAATAATCCTTCAACATTTATGTATTTAGAACCATTTTGCTGATATGCAACCTGAGTGTCAGAATATTTGAGTCCCCCAAGATCAAGCTGATAGACCATTAATCCACAAATATTTATTGCATACCTACTATAGGCACAGTTATTCTCATGAGGTGATGCAGATTACATTTGTAATCCTCATGATTGGCCAGGTGAGAAAAACCCACCAATGAGAATACCAAAATTGTTATTAAGAGTGAATAGTGTGTTTGGATCCTTGACTTGTTGGAGCTATCTTTTAAAACGACTTCATTTTGCAAGTGTAGAGATGATACTATAATAACTTAAAATAACCTAATACTTTTAGCCAAATGCTTTATTGTATTAAGATTTAATATTAGCAACTATTAGTTTGAATTGTGTAAATAGCTGAAGTTATGCATGAAAGAGGAGTACAGAGGTAGAATACAGCTGTAGATAATAGAGTATATCATGAGTTATGTGGTTTACAAAGTGATTCTTTGTGCCATTATCATAACAACTCTATGAAATTAGTCCCTTTTACCTGTGAGGAAACTTGAGATCAACCTGGTTAATGGATGCTCAGAGCCCTACAACTAGTAACTGGCAGAGTGAGGATTCAAACCCACATTCTCTTGTGCCACTTTCAGAGCTCTTTTGAAGACACCAAGAGAATAAGTAAACTCACTTCCTGCTTCTTTGTGAAATATCCTCCAGCAAATTGTTCTGTCTAATTTTACTGTATAATTAAGCAGATTATAGTATAAATTTATGGTTTTGCACAGTTAACTATTTCTTATTTACTTTTCTTTCCCTGTGGAGTCTGCAGGAGGCCTTTTAAATGGAAACATGCCATTAACTTCCTTAACATAGAGGTGGGCAAGCAAAACAGTAACAAGTACACCCACAGTAGTTGCCCTTAGACACCCTGAAAGTTGTCACTCAAACAGTGGAGTTCAGTGAATCACAGAAGGCAGGTGGCAGTAAGAGGAAGCTAGAATGTAGTCTTACTTACTTTTTCTCAAAATGTGATTTACTTCAGAATCCTGAGGAAGTCTCCTGAACGTTCAGACTACTGAATCTGAATCTCACAGTTGGGTCCCAAATGGGCCATTTTCAAAAGCTAGGTGATTTGTTTAATCTACTCAAGCACATTAAATATTAGTACTCTGATATCTACATTCTGGACAATATGATTTAGTTAGGGCACTTTGTCTGTGCTAGGCCTTTCTGGGTAATTTAAACACATAGGAATTTACCAAAAGATCTCAAAAGTTAATTGAGGCAGAAGAAGCCATACTGGGAAAAGGAAGGAACTGAGTTAGTCCTTGGGGTCTAAGAAAAGCAAATTGCAACATGAACAATCTGTTTAGGACATTGTAGCTCAATCTGAATAGATGCCAACCGTTTTTAGTGTCTTTACCTTGCAGGAGTACAACAGGTCAGGACTGGCCCCTTGTCTAATGGTTAGCTGGGTCCCTGCAGACTAGGCTGGATCCAATGGGGAAAACACTATTCCAGTAAAGAATCTGGATGTCATTAGAAAGGGGAATTAATGTTCAGCAGTCCAAACATAAGTGCCCTCTCTATAGTACATAAGAATTTAATTTCATTATTTACCGATGTAATATTGCATTTTGCAAGCATCCTCCTTAAGAACTAGCCTGGAAGGGCCTTCCACTTATAGAAACAATGAGCACTTCAACGCCTATTATGAACTATAAGGTCATCAAGTGGCAAAGTGCTAGAGGTTTAAAAATCCTCAGTCCAGCCTACCTCAGCCCTTTGGTGGTACTTCATGTCCCAAAAACTTTCCCTTGTGCACAACTAATTATTCCTTTACACTCACTGCAAGAGGGCCTGTCAAGTTTTAGGCTGTATCCCCCTAGTTTTGATTAATTTAGTAATATTTGTTGTGAAAAGATAGTAGAGATAAATCACTTTTTCTGTGGAGTATTTCCCACTTTAGTTAGTTGCTGGGTAAAGTTTAATTTTCATACAACTGTAGTATTCATGCCATTGTTTCCATTGTCTGTCCTCTGCCTTAACAGTCCCTCTACCTAGAACATTTATCCAGATCATCACATTTGAACTCTTTATCACCATCCATACTTAATGAATGGATGCAAATGAAATTTTCTCAGAGTCCTTTTCAACCATCAAATCTCCGTAAGTTTCCCCACCACTGACCCTGCCTTCCACTCTGCCTTCACTGCCTGATCACTCCCTAGTCCATTACAATGTGTTTCCTTCATTGCACTTATCATTACCTGTGATCATTTATTTGTATATTGGTTTACTTGATCAATATATGTTAGACTATTAACCCTCCATTCCTGCCACACACACACACACACACACACACACACACACACACCTGGAAATGCTGGCCTCCCTCACCATTGCATGCCTAAGATTGTCACTTATTTTGAGAAGGACATAATATTTTCATATTTATTACTTGAATATAGAGTTCTCATAGTGCCATTCTCCTTAGCAGGGTCATAGAAGGCCCTTCTTTCCCTTCCTATCTTCTACCAAGTCTCATCATTCACCCCATGCCTTATACTTTAGAGTTTTATGCATATGATACACTCTTCCATTCTCCATCAGGATTTCTATTTTCTTTGCCTCCGCAAAGAGTACCAAAAAATAGAGGGAAAAGTCACAGAATGGATTGGATTGCTAGACCTTGTGACATCCCATGATTTATTTGTTTCTTTTTTCTTCTTTTTATTGCTAAAATTTCCCTCCAGATTTCCTTGCCTTCTCTTTAGTAAGAGTTTAGCTATGCTTTGTACAAATCAGTAGTTTAAATATAAATATGTTCTTAGTAATAAATTCTAATAAGAGGTTAGAAAGTTGGCTCACATTACAAAGTTAAGCGTTTTCTTTTTAAATTTAGCATTACTGCTTCTCTAATTTCTCTTTCTGATAGTTTATTGTTAGTGTATAGAAAAGTAATATACAAATTTCCATGTATTAATTTTGTATTCTGCAACTTTACCAAATTCACTGATGAACTCTAATAGTTTTGTGGTGGCACTTTTAGTATTGTCTATATAAAGTATCATGTCATCTGCAAATAGTGACAGGTTTTTTTTTTTCCAATTTGCATGCTTTTTTTTTTTTAAGAACTTTTATTGAGATACAGTTAACAGACAATAAACAGCATATATTTAGAGTGTAAAATTTGGTATACCAATCTCCCACTTCATTCCCCCCAACCCTCCCCACTTTCTCCACTTGGTGTCCATGTGTTTGTTCTCTACATCTGTGTCTCTATTTCTGCCTTGCATTTCCTCTTTCATAGTTGTTAGCATTTGCCTTATCTATTGAGGTGTTCCTATATTGGGTGCATATATATTTATAATTGTTATCTCCTCTTCTTGGATGGATCCCTTGATCTTTATGTAATGTCCTTTCTTGTCTCTTGTAACATTTTTCATTTTAAAGTCTATTTTATCTGATATGAGTATTGCTACTCCAGCTTCCTTTTGATTTTCATTTGCATGGAATATCTTTTTCCATCCCCTCACTTTCAGTCTGTATGTGTGCCTAGGTCTGAAGTGGGTCTCTTGTAGACAGCATATATATGGGTCTTGTTTTTGTATCCATTCAGCCGTCTGTGTCTTGTTTGGTGCATTTAGTCCATTTACATTCAAGGTCATTATTGATATGTATATCCCTATTACCATTTTCTTAATTGTTTTGTTTTTGTTTTTGTAGGTTCTTTTCTTCTTTTATGTTTCCCGCTTAGAGAAGTCCCTTTAGCATTTGTTGTAGGGCTGGTTTGGTGGTGCTGAATTCTCTTAGCTGTTGCTTATCTGTAAAGCTTTTGATTTCTCCATCAAATCTGAATGAGATCCTTGCTGGGTAGAGTATTCTTGGTTAGAGGTTCTTCCCTTTCATTACTTGAAATATATCATGCCACTCCCTTCTGGCTTGCAGAGTTTCTGCTGAGAAATCAGCTGTTACCCTGATGGGAGTTCCCTTGTATGTTATTTGTCATTTTTCCCTGGTTGCTTTCAATAACTTTTCTCTGTCTTCAATTTTTGTCAATTTGATGACTCTATGTCTTGGCATGTTTCTCCTTGGGTTTATCCTGCCTGGGACTCTCTGCACTTCCTGGACTTGGGTATCTATTTCCTTTCCCATGTTAGGGAAGTTTTCAACTATAATCTCTTCCAGTATTTTCTTGGGTCCTTTCTCTCTCTCTTCCCCTTCTGGGACCCCTATAATGTGAATGTTGTTGCATTTAACGTTGTCCTAGAGGTCTCTTAGGCTGTCTTCAGTTCTTTTCATTCTTTTTTCCTTATTCTTTTCTGCATCAGTGATTATCACCATTCTGTCTTCCAGGTCACTTATTTGCCCTTCTGCCTCAGTTCATCTGCTATTGGTTCCTTCTAGTGTATTGTATTTTTCATTTCCGTTATTGTGTTGCACATCTCTGTCTGTTTGCTCTTTAATTCTTCTAGGTCTTTGGTAAACTTTTCGATCTTTGCATCCAGTCTTTTTTCAAGTCCTGGATCATCTTCACCATCATTATTCTGAATTCTTTTTCTGGAAGGGTGCCTATCTCCTCTTCATTTAGTTGTTTTTCTGGGTTTTTATCCTGTCCCTTCATCTGGTACAAAGTACTCTGCTCTTTCATTTTCTCTGTCTTTCTGTGGCTGTGGTTTTCAGTTCTGCAAGACTCAATACTGCTGATACTGCTTGATACTGCTGTCTGCCCTCCTGTGGAGGAAGCTACCTAGGAGTCTTGTGCATGCTTCCTGATGGGAGGGACTGATGGTGGGTAGGGCTGGGTGGGTGGAGCTCAGTAAGGCTTTAATCTGATTGGGTGGGCAGAGCTCAGTTAAACTTTAATCTGCTTGTCTGCTAATGGATAGGGCTGTGTTCACACCTTGTTGGTTGTTTGTCCTGAGGCCACCTAGCACTGGAGCGCACAGGCTCTTTGGTGGGGCTATTGGCAGACTCTGGGAGGGCTCACACCAATGAGCACTTCCCAGAACCCCTGCTGCCAGTGCCCCTGTCTCCTCGGTGAGCCACAGCTGCCCCCCACCTCTGCAGGCAACCCTCCAACATCAGCAGGTAGGTCTGGTTCAGTCTCCTATGGGGTCACTGCTCCTTCCCCCTGGGTCCTGGTGAGCACACTTTTTTGTGTGCCCTCCAAGAGTGGAATCTCTGTTTTTCCCAGTCCTGTGGAGGTCCTGCAATCAAATCTCACTGGCTTTCAAAGTCTGATTCTCTGGGGATTCCTCCTCCCGTTGCTGGACTCCCAGGTTGGGAAGCCTGACATGGGGCTCAGAACCCTCACTTTAGCGGGTGGACTTCTGCAGTATAACTGTTCTCCAGTTTAAGAGTCACCCACCCAGCATTTATGGGATTTGATTTTAACACGATTGCGCCCCTCCTACCATCTCATTATGGCTTCTTCTTGGTCTCTGGATGTGGGGTGTCTTTTTGATGAGTTCCAGTGTCTTTCTGTCGATGATTGTTCAGCAGTTAGTTGTAATTCTGATGTTCTTGCAAGAGGGAGTCTGCATGCCTTTTCTTTTTTTTTTTTATAAATTTATTTATTTATTTATTTTATTGGCTGTGTTCGGTCTTTTTTTTTTTCTGTCCGTGGGCTTTCTTTAGTTGCGTTGAGTGGGGGCTACTCTTCGTTGTGGTGCACGGGCTCCTTGTTGCCATGGCTTCTCTTGTTGCAGAGCATGGGCTCTAGGTGCATGGGCTTCAGTAGTTGCAGCACATGGGCTCAATAGTTGTGGCTCACGTGCTCTTGAGCATAGGCTCCGTAGTTGTGGCGCACGGGCTTAGTTGCTCCGCAGCATGTAGGATCTTCCCGGAGCAGGGATTGAACCCATTTCCCCTGCATTGGCAGGCGGATTCTCAACCACTGCACCCCCTAGGAGGCCCTGCATGCCTTTTATTTCTTATTCTTGTCTAATTGCATTGGCTAGGACTTCTAATATAATGTTGAATAAATGTGGTGAGACTGGGCATCCTTGTCTTGTTCCTGATCTTAGAAGAAATGCTTTCAGCTTTTCACCACTGTGTATGATGTTAGCTATGGGCTTATGGATGGTCTTTATTATGTTGAGATATGTTCCCACCAGTCCAAATTTCTGGAGAGTTTTTATTGTAAATGGGTGTTGAATTTTGTCAAAAGCTTTTTCTGCATCTATTGAGATGATCATGTGATTTTTATTCTTTAATTTGTTAATGTGGTGTATCACATTGATTTGCAGATATTGAACCAGCCTTGCATTCCTGATATAAAGCCCTCTTCATCATGGTGTATGATCCTTTTAATGTATTTTTGGATTGGTTTGCTAATATTTTGTTCAGCAATTTTGCATCTATGTTCATCAGTGATATTGAACTATAGTTTTCCTTTTTCCTGTGCTATCATTACCTGGTTTTAGTATAATGGTGATGCTGGCCTCACAGAGTTCAAAGGAGTCTTCCTCTTCAATTTTTGGAATAGTTTGAAATGGATAGGTTTTAACTCTGTTTGGTAGAATTCACCTGTGAAGCCATCTGGTCCTGCACTTTGAAGGTTGAGAATTTTTTTTTTTCTCTACTATTTCAATTTCATTACTGGTAATTTATCTGTTCATATTTTCTCTTTCTTCCTGGTTCTGTCTTGAGAGATTGTACATTTCTAGGAATATGTCCATTTCTTCTAGGTTATGCACTTTATTGGCATGTAATTTTTCACTGTAAGCTTTTATGACTCTATATTTCTGTGGTGTAGGTTGTAACATCATGTTTTTTTTTTATTTCTGATTTAATTAATTTGGGCCATCTCTCTTTTTATCTTGATGAGTCTGGCTAAAGGTTTATCAATTTTATTTATCTTTTTGAAGAACTAATTCATAGTTTCATTAATCTTTGCTATTTTTTCGTCAGTCTCATTTATTTATGCTCTGCTTTTTATGTTTTCTTTTCTTTTGCTAACTTTGGGTTTTGTTTGTTCTTCTTTCTCTAGTTCCTTTAGGAATAAGATTAGGTTGTTTATTTGAGATTTTTCTTTTTCTCTGAGGCAAGCTTTATGGGACCTAATTTATCTTGAAAGCTTTTGCACAGCAAAGGAAACCATTGACAAAATGAAAACACAACCTACTAAATAGGGAAAACATTTGCAATTGTATGATCCATAAGGGGTTAGTATCCAAAATATATAAATAGCTCATACAACTCAATATCAAAATACAAACAACCCAATTACAAAATGAGCACAAGACCTGAATAGACATTTACCAAAGAAGGCATACAGATGGCCAACAGGCACATGAAAAGATAGTCAGCATTGCTAATCATCAGAGAAATGCAAATCAAAACCACAATGACATATCATTTCACATTTGTCAGGTTGGCTATCATCAGAAAGACCACAAATAAATTTTTGCAAGAATGTGGAGAAGAGGGACTCTAGTACACTGCTGGTAGGAATTTAGATTGATGCAGCCACTTTGTAGAACAGTATGGAGGTTCCTCAAAAAACTAAAAATAGAATTACCATTGCTAGAGATATATCTGCAAAAAGAGAAAACACAAATTCAAGAAGATACATGCACCTCAGTGTTCATAGTGGCATTATTTACAATAGTCAATGTATGGATGGAGTGTCCGTCAATAGATGAATGGATAAAGAATATGTGGTATATGTATACAATGGCATACTACTCAGCCATAAAAAGGAATGAAATTTTCAATTTGTAGCAACGTGGATGGACTTGGAGGGTATTATACTTATTGAAATCAGTCAGACAAAGACAAATACTGTATGATATCTCATATGGAGAATGTAAAAAATAAAGCTAACTAGTGAAGCTAACAGATATGAAACAGACTCACAGATATAGAGAACAAACTAGTGGTGTCCAGTAGGGAGGAGAAAGATGGGTTAGGGGTTTATACATACTAACTACTATGTATAAAACAGATACGCTACAACAATTTATTATATAGCACAAGGAATATAGCCAATATTTTATAATAACTATATATGGAGTAGTCTTTAAAAATTGTGAATCACTATGTTGTACATGTGAAACTTACATTATTGTAAATCAACTATAACTCAATGAATAAATAAATAAATAAATAAAATGAGCATTGTTTTCTGAATGTAGTCATTTAAAAATAGTTTGTGTACCTTTAAACCATAAATGGAAGAATTAGTTTCATCACAAGTATGAGTGTTTAAATTATTAGACCTGAAACATTAGTAAACTGTGTTGATTACACTAGTGTTTACAGTTTTGTTCTCAAGTATAATTATATGTTTTATATGGTTATATATAAAATATGTAATTATATATCTAATATCCACATATTAGATATAACATAGATATATAAATTTTATTCAATTAAACATATTTAATTTAATATATATTTAATTTAATTTCACTTTATTTTATTTTATTTTTACTTACTATAGGATGATTAAACCCTGAAGATAGATTCTAATGCCTATGAAATTCCGATACAACGGGGTTTTTACATTCAGATGCATGGGTCCTCCTTCAAGGGACTCCATAAATTCATTCATAACTATGTGGACTATTCGAAAAGTCATTCTCTATTGATTTATACCAAATTTGATTTGTCTTTTTTTAAATAAAATGCTAGTTTTATGATTAACCTATAATTTTATAAGGAAAGCTAGTAAGCATGTTTAGATAACATTATTGAAGTAAAATTTGGTTTGAAGTCAGGATTTGACAGAAAAAATAAAATATCTTAGATTTCATTATTTTTTTAAAAATTAAATTAATGGGAAGTGTTTAAAATACTCTTTGTTTTTGAGTCAATGAGTAATCATGATTTTCCAATGGAGATATAAAATGATATTATTATTTTTTAAAAAAAATTTTACTGCAAACCTTTTATGATTCTATGGATTTATAGAATTTGGGAGAGAGATGAATGGCATAGTTTAAGTAGGATGAATTATTTTTATATTTCTAGTTACTGACATAATCAATATTTAAATTTTAATTATCAATTTGAAAAGATAATCTTATCAAATTTTAATTATTACATTTTCAGTATAATTACTGCTTTTCTCAGAATAATATGAAGTATATTATCATTTATCTTTCATACGTATTAATGTTCTTAGAAGTGAAATAATTAATATAGTAAATGCACACTTCAGTTCATAGGATAGGAATCCTGTAGTGAAAATAGAGTACTGTGACATTTGCTATTATTGTAAATAAATATACATATTAAAATTAAAATACTGTAATTATCACAATCAGGAACAACAAAGCTGAGGACATTTTTGGCTAATTATGGGTCAGTGCATAAGCAAATGCGTTCATTTTATCCATTTAGAACAGAAATTTTCATGTGTAATGTGTGCATATTATTATATTTGATTTATAATGTATAAATAGTTTTTTGTTAATTAGCAATCTAATATTTGAAGAGCTTTATTTTTATATTTTAGCCATTCAAATTATAGAAAAACTGTTTGGAATCGTAAGCACTTAGAAGCTATCTATTTGGGCAACAGCAACAGCTTCTGAAAAAAATATCAATGCAAACAATATACTTCATAAGGAAGGCAAAATATTATATATAAAGGCCAATCTATTTTTAGAAAGGAGGTGCTGTGCTATTAGAAGAGGCTACTTTAGTTTGACTACTTCATGATAGAGGATTTTTAATGGGCACAGAAAATTGTCTGATATTAGGAGGCAGAATATTGATAGATGAGACTTCTAAGAAAGAGTCGATAGAGTGAGATAGGAAAGGAAATAGAAATTGTTCATGAGACAGAGGGGATGTGAAAGGACCAAGGAGGATTAACTGTGTACAGAATAGTGAGATGTTTTTGAAAAGATAGTTTAGGAAAGAGTTCTGAAGAGTAGGGAATTCTGAAGAGTTAAGTATTGGGATTGAATACTTTACCAATGGTGGGTTAACAGTTTTTCAATCTTGGGAAGATTTCTTGGAGAGAAAGATTAGATATATGTCATCTTCAAAGTGTGTCTACAGATGGACCACCTGATATAATTATCTGGGGTGTTGCTAAAAATGCATATTCAAGGTAGCTAAACCTCAGCCTCCTCATACAGTAAGTCTCAGTGGGATCCATAACTCTGCGTTTTTAGCAAGATCTCCTATATCTTATTTTACAATGAAGTCCCAGAACCACTGGAAGAGAGACGATAGCCAGTGAAACTCTACTTTGAGGTTGCTAGAGCCCCAGTATCTAACGCCCCTCTCCAGGGCTTGCCTTCAAATGCAAAACGTCTCAAACATTCTTTCAACATTATACCTGCATAATTGAAGATGACTCTACTTTTTATGCTAAATCTTAAATTATCAGAAATTGTGATTCTCTTCCAATCTGTGTTCAGAGCCAAGACCCTCAGAGAACATTACTGGTTACCTTTATTAAATTGTCATCTATTAATCAGGACTCTCTTGGTTGAATGAAATAGAATCCATAGAATATGCAAACTCAGCAATTCCATTTCTGTAACAATGATAGAAGAAAATTTACTTTTTTTGTGAATGAGTTAATTCCACTTGGGATTTTGTTTTTAGGGTTTTTAAAATTTGCATTCTATGGAAAATTCAAGTCTAAAACAGCATTTAAGAAAAGAAATACAACTCCAAACCTTTAACTCTTGGTGCGTCAATTCGAATCATTTGCATAATTGTGTTTGTGAATCTGTCAGACACATGTGAAATGTGTGTGAAGAGTAATGAAGGATTCAATTTCTTGTTCAAGTATCTATAAATGTTTTCCCTTTATACCTTCCACTTTGAAAAATCAAATCAGCACTCCTTGGTGTTCATCTAAAAGAGTTGAATACTTTTGTTCACAAAAGAACCTACACATAGATGTTTACAGTAGCTTTATTTATAATTGCCCAAACTTGGAAGCAACCGAGATGTCCTTCAGTAGGTGAATTGATTAATATACTTTCGTACATCCAGACAATGGACTATTATTCAGCCCTAAAAGAATTAAAGAGCTATCAAGTCATGAAAAGATAAGGAAGAGCTTTAAATGCATATTGTTAAGTGAAAGGAACCAATCTGAAAAGGCTACATCCTGTACAATTCCAACAACATGACATTGTAGAAAAGGTAAAACTATGGCTACAGTAAAAAGATCAGTAGTTGCCAGGGGCTGGGGGGATGTTGTTTGGGAAGGGATGAATAGGTGGAGCATAGAGGATTTTTAGGGCAGTGAAAATACATTATATAGCATTATGTGTCATCATAGATTTGTCCAAAGCCATAGAGAGTACAAGAGTGAGCCATCATGTAAGCTATGGACTTTGGTGACTGTGATACGTCAGTGTAGATTTCTCAGCTGTCACAAATGTAACACTCTGATGCGGAATGTTGATAATAGGGAAGGCTGTGCATATGAGGGGCAGGGGGTATATGGGAAATTTCTGTAGTTACTCTTAATTTTAATGCAAGCCTAAACTGCTCTAAAAACTAAAGTCTTAAAAAATTAAACCAACCATTTCCAGGTCTTCCATTTGCTAGGTATTGATATTCAATATTCAAAGTCTCTGTACCCTATGACTGAAGAGTGTAAGACTGTCATGAGAGTTGCCATGTAAAGTTAGATGCTGAATTTGTTTTCTATATAAATTGATTGCTCAGGTAAAATCAGTTTTTATTGTTGCTGATATTTAAGACATACACCCATCTGAACTGCTTTTACTCACAACATTTCTGACACCAAACTTGTGCTTTTGTTTTTATGTCAACAACCTGTTATCCAACACTCTGGATACCACTGGTTGTCCTGCAATTCAATTCAGTTTTGACACTGACTACCCAGAGTTAGCACAGACCTCACAGATTAAGGGCTCATTTTCAAACACGGTTTCTACTTCAGATGTCAGTCACAAGTCTCATGTTGCCACCTGTAACTCTGACTAACTGGCTGTAAATTCAGAGGGTTCTTACAGTCCCCTCCTCAGGTTTGGCAATCTGCTATAACAATTCACAGAACTTAGGAAAGTGCTTTACTTACTATTTTTACTTACTATTATGGTTTATTGTAAAGGATAAAACAGCTAAATGGAAGAGATGCGTAGGGCATGGTATGGGAAGTGGTATAGAGCTTCCATACCCTCTTCACGTGTGCCACTTTTCCCCTGCCTTGGTGTGTTTATCAACACAGAAGCTCTCTGAACCCAATCATTTAGAAGTTTTTATGAAGGTTTCATTATGTAGGCATAATTGGTTAAATCATGTCATTGGTGATTGACGCAGTTTCCAGCCTCCCCACTCCATGGAGATTAGGGTAGGGCTAAAAGTTCCAATCCTCTAATCATGCCTCAATCTTTCTGGTGACGAGCACCCATCCAGCAACTATCTGGGGCCCCCAGGTACCCGTCATCTCATTAGCTTATAAAAAACACTCAGCACTCTGGAGATTCCAGGAGTTTTAGAAACAGTGTGCCAGGAACTGGGGACAAAGACCAAATATACATTTCTTACTGTATCACAACCCACTACTTACTTTTCTTTTAAAAAATGAAAGTTACTGGTTTATCATGTGTATGAAACATTTTTGCTATACTGTCACTAAATTGAAGGTAAAATTTTATGGTTTTTGCCTGGACCGTGAATTCTCTGCCTCCCTTTCAATAGATAAAATAAAGGTAGACAAGTAACATATTAGAAGACTCAAAAATATTCATGAAGCATCCACCTTTAGGTTTACCTGAAGTAGTCAGGATTTTCTTATTAGTATTCTGCTTTTTATATTGTGTGCTCATTTTATATCATGTTCTTTTGTTCTCTCTGAAGAAATGGAAGCATTCTACTTAGCAACTAAACTAGTCTTCCCTTTTTTTTAATTGAGAATAATGTGCATGTATTTGATCTGCTTTGAAAAATAATATTTTAAGTGGATGAAGAGGCAGATTATTCTAGTAATAAATATTTAGTAAAAACTAGGAATGGGTTAGGCACTTTAAAAAGCATATGATGAATATAAGCCATATTGGTTAACATTAAAAAATGGACTTATTAAAAAATAATAAAGAAATGTGTTAATCATAATCCAAGACATACCAGAATAAACATCAATGAATCTACTCCTCTATCAACCTTAACTTGTTCCCTCAGTATCCAAATTTTTTACCCTGAATTTGACATTTATCCTCTTTATATGTGGAAGATTATGTGGCATTATTTCTTTATGGTACATATTTAATAGTAGGATAAATTAAATAAGTTAATAAAATTAAAGAGCACTTTATTAGATCAATTCCATAAGACTTAATTAGTAATTATATGAACTATGGTATAATGTATTTACACCAATTTAAGGAAAATGCCTTTTTTTATATCTTTGATTTATTTTTAATATCTCAAAATCTTGTAGAATATAAACTAGAGAGAAAATATATCTGCATTCTGGGTTTTGATTATCAGTATTTTAAATTACAAATGCTTATACTTGAGCAAATTATATTATTGTAATTTTTTTCCTTTAAAGGGAGAATATCGGTGGTTGAAGAATAATCCAAGCTATTTATCGTCATCTTTCAAAAAGTAAAATAACAATAAAACCCATTTAGGAGACACATTAATCTCTTGTGTGACTCCAGAAGCAAGCAGAATTTTAAAAAGCATATTCAAAAATTATTTGGAACATATCTTTTCTATTCTCTAAGAATATATATCTATAGTATTCTTTTTAAAAGTTAAGACACAGAGGTTAGTGCAGTGCTAGATGCTGATGCCGCAGGAAGTGACAAAGGGAAGTTTTGAAGATGTTTCCTGCTTGGGGCCTTGAAAGAAAAGACCAAAAAATATCAGTAGGGGAGCGGTTAATTACAATGACGAAAACAATGTCTTCTTTTTGCACATTGTTATGTAAGATCACTGATTATTAAGTGACAGAACTGGGATTTGAACCTAGGTTTGTGTGAATCATGTCCCCAAACCTTTGGCCACAATACCTTGACATAGTGCTTAAGAAGGTATTCTATTGAGCCAGATAACCTGGGTTCAAACCCCTGGTCTGTGCTTACTAGCTGCATGATTTTGGGTAAGTTAAACCTTGTGTTTCAGTTTTTCAGCTCTAAATGGAATAATAATAATAAGAGTACTATTTCCTTCATAAGGTGGTTGTGAGGATTAAATGAATTTGGACATTTAAAACACAGAATGGTCGATGGAGCGTAATCAGTGCTCAAGCAATTTAGCAAGTAGACTAACATAGTTACATAGGGGTATGTTTGGCATCAACTTTAGAGTGTTTTCTGGGAATTTATATTGTTCACAGTTACATATTCTATTTTTTTAAATGAACTTATTGCTACTTGAGTACAAGTACAAGTGGGTTTTTTAGGTACTTTTGCTGTACTTTTTGCCATTTGAGAAACTAGCAAGTACAAGTTGCTGGTTTCAGAAACAAGTTTGTCTTTGTAGTTGTCAAAACAGGCCAAATGTGTACTGTTTTGTGCCTTGGCACTTGCTGTTGCTTTGTCAGTAGTGTTCTCTCTGGATTTGCATAAAATCAGCTTCATCTCATCCTTCAGGTCTCAGCTTCATGGCACCTCTTTAGCCTTCCCTGAGCATCCAATCTAATATTCCATCATCACCACAACAGCAAGCCTGTCTCATCACTCTTTATCCCATTGCTATATTATTTTCTTCTATTATCTATCCTAAATGCCATTCTTATTCACTTGTTTGTTTACTACTTGTTTATTGTCTAATTTCCCCGCTTGAATATAAGCTCCTTGGGGCAGACATCGTGTCCTGAGGGTACACCACTGATTGCTAATTTTACTCCAGTGCTGCTGACTCGTGAGGCGTATGCAGTGCTCTTAATGGTCTTCTAGGTACTAGTTAGAAACACATAGTTTGCTCTTTACTACTTACCTAAAACTTGGTTTTGGGGGAAAATATGATTTTGGGGGTCTCTGAATCGTTTGTAGCTCTATCCATTCTTCTAGATATTCTTTGTTTTATTGTGAATTTTTAACCAGCTATCATCAAGCTGGGTATCTGGCATCATTTTGCTGCTGGTAAAACTGCAGAATTACTTTTACTGAACTGTGTATGCACATTATGCCCTAGCCACCTGAGCAATGGTATAAGATGTAGACTTGTAAAACTTACCATTATTATGTTGGAAGTGGTGTAATTGAGGATTTGACTTATGCCTTCAATATCAGTTTGTCTATGAAAACAGAAACAACTTTAAGTAGTTAAAATAGAGGGGAGGAAATTTAATGCAGGGCAGTGGTTGTGTGGGTGATGGAAGCACTGAGCAACCACATGAGAAGAGAGGCAAAAGAGAAAATAGTGACAGACTTGCTGCCACCACTAGGATGGAGGGACAAAAAGAGTAGGTGACATTCCTGAATTCAGGGAGTCAGGGTTCCCTGAAGGAGGAAGCTCCACCTGAGCAATGAGAGCCAGAGACACAGCAACTTCCAGAGGTTCATGTTACAGAGAGTGGGGAAGAAATATCCTGGCTGCTCCCTTTCTGTCCCCCTGCAATCTCGTTAATAGTTTCCATTGGCTGAAGCCAGCTGGAAATCAGCTGATAGGGGACGCTGGGGGAAGGTGGTTTTCATATCAGCCTCCCCTGGAGCATCGAGCAAAGGAGAAGAGAGGTGAGAAATATAAATGAAGGCAAACTGACACAGAGCTAGCATACCACTCCATGAGGAAGCATAAGTGCAGATTGTACTCAGTCCATAGGATAGAAAATAGGCATGGCCCTTCATGGCAATTGAATTGTTTATTTATAACGGGCACTAAAATATGGTGCCAATCATGATTCTCTCCTTGTGTTGATTTCTGAAGAATGTAAAGTCAATTTTATGGCTCTCTTTTGGCATCATGCACAGGAATCTTCTGGAATGTATTTCGAATTGTACTCTTACTCCCAGGTTTATTTTTTAAATGTTGTTAGTCACTTGACTAGCTGCTGCAGCTACAGCTGTGGGTTAGTAACACATAGTCCTTGGTGGCAGTGACTCTGAGAAAGTGGCTACTGTGATTCTTGGTGCCATTCATCCTGACCAATTTGTCCATCGTACTTGTAGATAAGGCTGTTGAAGGGACAAGATCAGCAATTGTGACCTACTAAGTGAGTTTGTCTTAGAATCCTGGATTTCTGACTCCAAAACTTTTTATCTTTTAACTATGCCAACATTTTAATACTCCTTTAAAAATTGTTTTTTCAATCTTTAGCTTATGTGTTACTTCATCTGAGAAGTAATTGCCTCACCTCTGTCATAGCACTTAGAACACTATAATTGGGCATTCAGCTCGCTCCTCTTTCTCTTAGATACTTTGAGGATAGGTGCACTGGTATATATATCTTTATTTTAAGCATCTTCCATAGTGTTTGACACATACAACATGCTCAGTAGACACATTTTGAATGAATGAATAAATAAGGGAATGAACAAGTAAGTAAAAGGAGTACCTTGACTAGGTCAACCCATTTTTCTTACTGATGAGGTAAATAGGATATTTAATACTTTTACAGTTGGCATTTAGTTAAAAATAGATATTACTAAAATTCAAAGTGACCCAAACCATGTTGAAGAAATGTAATGTCATACAAAAAATTAAATTAAGATGAGTTATAGGCTGTGAACTTTGCAAAGCAACTGAGTCAAGAAAAACAAGATGGAAATTGCAGGTAAAACACAAGTGTGTTGATCTGTAATTCATGATGATATACAAAATAAATGAGTCCATGGTGCAGTGTACTATGACCAGGCATTAGGAACTTATATTCTTTAACCAATTTTCTAAATCTGGCACATATCTCTTATTTGGTGAAATTGTACACTGCTTTGAATAATGACCATGTAGATGGGTAATAAGATTCCTCATAAGAGTTAAATATAAAGAGACTAAATCCCCTCTCTGCATAAAAAATCCAAAGGACCAGCTGTAATTTTAGGTGCACAGAAGTGTCATAAATAGGTAGAATTTGCTTTGTGCTTTACTAGACTCCTGAGAGGAATCAAGAGCCTGATTCAGCTCCTGGGGCTATTTGTAAAACTGGAACATTTGCATGCTGGAAAACACTCAGGATTTTCCTGACTTCACACGGAAAAGGCTGGAAACTTAGTTGCTGAGAAAACTAGATCTCATGATTGAACCATAACTAGACATTTACAAATTTGTGAAAAGTTGACTGTAGTAACCCTGGGAGGTGAAATTTCAATCTAGTGTTAAAAGAACACAGCCTTGTTCACTGGCTCTTTAAGCACTGCGGGACATAGGAATATGAGTGAGACAGTGCTAAGGTCTAAATTATTCTCTCTCTTTGAATTGAATTGTGTAAAGAAAGCACCATACTCTTAAAACTGCTATAAGTTTTCAATGGTGATATCTCTGGATTGAAGGGAAAAAGAAATACTACTTTGGACTTTGATCATTTAAGGACTGACGCAAAGAGTAGTGACAGTGATGTTGCTCTGTGAGATGCTAGCTGGACCAAAGAGCTGGACTTAAAGGTAAAGATGGGCTATGCCTGGTAAAGAGGTTTAAGATTTTTATACTATGGGTATATTTACTTTATAGAGTGCTCCATTGGCATACTGTTTTTGTTTGTATGTCTGAGATCTCAGGACTTTTATTATTTAGCTCATTTGTCAGTTTATTCATTCCTTCCCATTCTTCCAATAGTGAACTACTAAGTTCCTTTTATTTTTAAATACTAGAAATAAAATGACATGATGCTCTAAGCGTTCATGGTGTGGTAAAGGAGGAAGACAACTAAAATAGATGTTGAAATTGCTAAAACAGTGGATAAAACTGCTTTGAGAGGAAAAAGGAGGAAATGATTAGTAGGGAATTTGAGAAGTCAAAAACGGAGACTTTGTTAGAAAGGATTCTATTTGAGTACAGTCTTAGGTGATGAGTAGAATTCCTCCAGTTATTTAAAGAAGAAAGCCTGGTAGGCAAGAAGAAATGATTACTCTGTGATTTAGAACAGTAGTCATTATTTATTTCAGAGTTCAGATCCTTGGTAATTGGCTTTCAGAGTGCTGACTCATGTATGCTGATTTTAATTTAAAGCACCTCTTACTCCATTGCAACCATCTCCCCAACCATGTGAAGAAGATCCTCTACGAAGGGTGATCTTATATCACTTGCAGTTCCTTCAACAGTATGGATAACTCGTATATTCTATCTTGTGTCACAATTAGGTCTATATTAGTAGTACACTAAAGTATAAATTTCTGTGTTATCTTTTTTCCCCAGCTGTGTCTTGCACAGATGGTGCCTGATACATGGTAGTCTCCTGAGTAAATAGTCTGTCTGTGACTACGTAGGACGTGCAGGGAATAGGAGTTGGAATACAGAGATCAATGGAACATTTTTGTGTCCCTGTTTATGGTTACTTTGGTCTAAAAGGAAAAAAAAAAGCCCAATACATATGTACTAGTCCTACTACTTACTATGTTATGCAATCTTATACTTGTCAAAGCACATAAGATTAATATACCAATCATTCTATAGCAAGATTGTCTAAATTTAAATTTGTAAACATTTGTTGGCTTCAACCGCTGAACTAAACAGGCAAATTATACTTCCTTAGAAATACAGAGCTTATATAGGCATCCAAATATCCATGCAGTTTTAATACCTCTTTGCTTATATTTTTGTTTAAAGGAGACAAAATTAGTTCCAATGATATCAATGGTAGCATTGAATTATTTAGGAAGTAAGTATATTTAACCCATTTGAGTTTTACAACAATGTATTGGAAAAGGAGGAAAACAGATGTATGTACTTTAATTTCTAGATTCTTTTTTTCTAGAAGAACAGTTATGTTTGGTTTTTGTTTGTTTTTTTTGTTTTGTTTTTGTTTTTTGGTACCTGTGTCTTATGTAGGAGAATTTCATAAGTTATTAATTCTAGTAGTTTATGGGAATATCTTAGTTTATCTAGTTAAAATCATGTTAGCAAAAAAATGTTTTCTATTATTCGGTTTTCTTTTCTTATTGCTTAAAACTCCAATGTTAAATAATAATGTTGATAGTTATCCCTATAAGCTTCCTGATTTTAATAAAATAATTTTAAAGTTTTGTTATTTATAATGATACTTTCTATTGATTATGGTAAGTAATATTTATCATATTTAGGTTATTTTTGCTTATTATTTTATGAAGTTTATGTGAGGACTGCATCTATTAACATGAGTATTAATATCAATATTTTCCTGGGTGTTTAATTTCTTTTGTTTAACTTTTCCTTCTTTTTTCTCTGTTCTACTGGAAACTTAGAGGTTCTTTGTTCTGTGCTTTTTTGGTAACATTTGGAGTTCAGTAATTTGGCAAGAATATACCTAATGTTATGATTTTTCTCATTATTTATGCCTCCATTGTTGATCATTTAATCTAGAGACTCCACTGTGTTGAAGCAAGTGAGATTTTCTTTGTTTACTTATTGCCTCCTATATGCCTCCATAGGTTTGCAAGTCTTATGCTTCCATAGCTGGAGGGTGGCTGAATATAGTGGAATAGACTGTTAAAAAGTAGTGCAATAAATAAACTACAGTGGTTTGATGATTAATTTTATGTGTCAATTTGTCTGAGCTAAAGGATGCCCAGATAGATGGTAAAACATTATTTCTGAATTTTCTGAGGGTGTTTCTGGAAGAGATTATTATTTGAATTGGTAGACTGAGGAAACAAGAGTGCCTTCACCTATGCAGGTGGGCATCATCAAACCCCTGAGGGCCTGAATAGAACAAAAACGTTGGCAGAAGGATGAATTTGATCTCTCCGCTTGACAGGGACATCAATCTTCTCTTGCCTTCAGAAATCAGTGCTTCTGGTTCTCGGGCCTTCAGAATTGGACAGGGACTTACACCTTTGGCTACCCTGGGTCTCAGGCTTCCCTTCTTAGACTGAATTCTACCAGATTGTAGACTCTTTCCTGGTTCTCCAGATTGTAGATCATGGGACTCCATGAGCCAAACACATCAATCAATTCCTATAATAAATCTTCTCTTAAGTATATCTCTCTGTATTTTATTGGATCTGTCCTCTGGAAAACCCTGACAATACAAATGGTATACAATGGTATGAATGAATTCTAACAATGTAAACCTGAGCATTTTAAACATAATACAATTGAAATGAAAATAAGTTTTTATTAATAATAAAGATGAGGTAAAGCTACATGAAAATATAAGGGGAATGACAAACACAAGCTTCAGAAGGAGCCTGGGAGAGGGGAGAGATAGAATGGAATGAGGGAAGACCCATAAATCAACATAAACAATTGGTGCATCCTACTTTTTGCATTGTGTATGGTGGACTCTTAGTTGCTTATTGTATTACTCAAAAAGGATGAATTAATAAGTACAGAGGGCCATGTATGGACCAGTTATGAAGTGTTACATGCCAAGGCCTATGAATAATCACATTCTGTATACCATGGTATGGAACAAAAAATGCTATTTGTTTACTCTAGACTGTTATTTTTCTAAGGACCAGTTGTTTCTTCTCTGTTTTGAGCCATCCTTAGGAGTATGCTATTACTTTTCTCCATTTGTTTAGGACTCAGGTCTAACTGTTGGCATAGCATGTATGGAGGTGATTCCTAGAGTGGTGAATGGTGCATTTGCTCTGCTCCTTTGGGTCTTTGATTTAGCAACAGGCAGATTTAGACTTCCTGTTGAGACTGCAGAAGGAAAATATCTCTGCTCACCAATCTCCTTGTAGACTCCTGGCCTTAAGTTGTGTAGAGAACCTTGTAGCTCTTCTCCAAGCTCTGAAGGCCAGCCAGACTAGAACCACCAATGAGATGTATGCACCTTCCCCCAACTCTGAGGAGCTCTATAGACAGAACTCTTCCCAGGATCTGTCTCAGCCTAATCTAAACCATCAGTCTCTTCATCCCCAGTCCCCAAGCTTTCTCTGCCCATGCAGATCAAGTCATGTCCCAAGGTCTTCATCAGGACCGAAGGAGACCTGAAGTCTCAGTTGCCTCCTCTAGTTAATTCCTCGCTGTTGGCCACAGCACCTTCTTGGCTCGTAGGAGGTAGATGTGTTGGACTTGAGAGTGAAGGGGAGCCAGGAGATTTAAAAATTGCTGTTTGCCCAGAAATGTCTAATCTCTGAAATGATTTCTTTCACTTGGCTACTGTTTTTATTTTCATAGGATTAACAGCTCAAAATTTCAAATGTTCTGCTTTACCTTTCTCTGTCTATCTATCCATTCACTCATTCATTAATCATTTTTATTCTCCTTCATTTGATAGACTTGAATATTTTTCAATTTAGACTTTGCAAAATAAAAATTTCCAAGAACAGCAAGTGAAGTTTTAACATTTACAGCTGGCAGAGCAGGCTTGAGAATAATCTAACTTTGTGAATGACTACAAAGGGTGTTAATTAAGTAGCAGGTGTTTTATCACCTATGTCTATTTGAAAAAAATGTAGCACAGATGTAGAAAGCTTAAGTACATCTATAGTTTGTATAACAAAATTCTATATTCACTGGGTTCCATCTGCCACACTAACCTCAAACCACACTTAGCGCCAGCCAATTAACACCTTGATTGAGCTATAGACCACCTGCAGCTTCAGCAATGTAATGAATTCACTAACTCACATAAAAACTCATTGTAATGTCTAAATTAAAGCAGCATAGTGGAAAGGGGAACAATTTCACACTTCAGCTTTGGCATGTAACAGGTACACACAGGCACACAGAGGCATGCACGTCAGTTGTCTCATCTCTGCTTCACTCTTCATTTCTTCTTTCTCTCCGTCATAGGATATTTGGCCGAAGTCCTTGCAGGCTCATAAACACAAACTGCAATCAGAAAAGAACATTATATCCTGTTCCCTCAACTCAAATTTGAAAAATCTCAGGCAAATACTCAGATTTGCTTAGCTCAGGTCAGATGCCGTTCTGAACAGGATTGGGTACGCTGGTTGATCCAGTTTAGGTTAGTTGCCTAATCCTGTGGCCATAAGAACAAGAGTCCATCAAAACCACGAGAGGAACAGATGAATAAAGGTTTTATGGGGGTTGGAAAAAAATAACCTGAATGAACAAGGTAAGATAATTGATGCATGTATGTGTTGTTAGATATACAATATAAGTTCTTTACTGTCACTTTTTAAAATAAAATCTGCAATGCTCACTTATAAATTGCAAAGTAGATTTTCCTTTCATACTAGGAACAAAATCAGAGAAAACTAAGATACCAGGTAAATTATTTCTAAGCAGAAAAGTGACATTTCGAACAGCGAGTTTCATGACACCTTACCTAGAAGCAACTTGCAGGATTGATCAGAAAAGAAAGAGCTAGAAAAATAAGACACTATTGTGGTTATTTATCCAGATGTAATGTTATAAAGAGAGTAGAGTTAGAGGAGGAAGATAGTTTTGTGTTTCTATAAGAAGGTTCACAATGAGGGGGTAGATAGGTGGTGACTAGTCTATTGATTCTCCTCAGTGGTTGCAATAGTTATGAGTGGATTTTTTTTCCTCCACTCATCATGAAAAATCATGCAGGATTCTGGAAGATGGGAAATATAAAAATAGCAAAATAAACTGGGGTAAAATAGATTTGGTTTTGCACAGCTCATTTTATTAAGAAGATCATTGCGGAGTTAGTTATTCATCCAGTTATTCAGGACTCAACATCAGAGAACATTCTTAATAAAAGGGCCCAGACACTGTCATGACCTTAAGTATTATCATTCCGTACTGATCAGTCTACAAAAAGGAAGATAAAGGAAGTTCCTGACTTCTATTCTATTCGCAAGAGGAAGAAAGGCAGTTTTTAATTTATTTCAAGTCTAGTAAAAAGACCAATAAATATTCGCTGAAAGGCAATGGAGTAAAGAATTTGTAACAAAGATGTGGCCGTATGCAGTTTGTGGAGCTGATTAAATAATCTCTGTAAATTGGGGAGGGAAAATGGATGTAAATTGGGAGAGAGCAAAGACAAGATGGAACCCATGGGCAGGCGTCAGAACCCCTAAGAACAGACTGAACATGTGTTGGGTCTCATTGCCCCTAGCCCTGATGATGTAGATGTTTTGCAAGAGAATCTGGCACTGTTTGTCTCAGAGCTAAACACACACCTGGCTCAGAAACTGGAGAAGAATCCAAGGGAAGGTGGATCAATTTTGTGCTTGGCAGCTATTCACGCCAAAGAGATGAGCAGGCGGATTGATGACAATGTGTGTAACCTACAAAAGCACCTGGGGCCCTGCCCTGACGTACTGAGGGTAACAACTCACATGACTACTGCTTGACTTCTCTCCTCAAAATCTTATGGGAAAAAATACCTCTTGCAGTCTGCCTTAATTGGAAATATTCAGAGAAGGGAATTCTGGGAAACATAGTTCAACCTGGCCCTGTTGACACATTATGAAGTTATTACAGTTTATTGTTTTCAACCTGAAAGTTTCCACACTTACTTTTAGCCATACTTAATCTTCAAATAAACAGTCGTTTTTGTTTAATATGAAAATATGACACAATTTTCCTACCTTATAAACAAATATACACACATTTTTCCCACAAGCAGTATGCAAATTTCCATTTTTTAAAAGTGTGTTTTCATCATTTTGCTGATTCACACTCTCCATTTGATATCCTTTAACTTAAATAGTGAGGCATATTTTGTTAACTACTATTAACACATTGTATGTTACATGATAGGTGAGTGGGAAGGGGATAAAACACTATTTGTTATATTTGCTTTAAATACATATATATGTATTTATGCTTGCATGCACATATATGACACTCATTTGTATCAAAATAAGGGAGGAAAACAACAGTGATAGCCTTAATTTCTTCAGATCGTCATGTGATTATAGCAGGTGCTTCCATTTACCTTCTTCCACTATCTATTCCATTTTCTCAGTTTTCCCTTGCATGATACCTATCTCTGATGAGCCCATCACAGGTTCTTCAGGAAAGAGAAGACTAGCTTTCTAAGGTAGAAGTAAAGACACCTTAATTGGCAAAGCACTCTTGAGAGAATTAAGGAGTGCGGTGTTCTAATTTCATCAGTTTGCCCATATGTTCTCATCCTAATTTTTAGGGTCCTATTCCTTTCCAATTGCCCTAATTTTATTAAAAATGATCTTACGAGTTTGGGGAATGAATTTTCATTGTAATTCAGCGATTGTGATTAGGCTTTGGATTTGGTTTCAGGTCTGTCAGACCCGAGGTTACAGGCAATAAAGAATTCCTTTAGAGTAAGCTTGAAAGTTAATAGGTCCCTTATGTGGACTTCAGCTAAGAAGGTAAAGCCCTGAAATCATTTCCTTTGATATTTACCAAATACTGTATCAGTTAGAGCAGAATCATTCAAAAGTTGCATGTACATGCACATTTGTTACAATTTGTTAGGAGGATTTGACCATATGCAATTATGGAAGCTGGTTTCAACAGCCTCTGTAAGCCTACTGATTTTGCATCTGATGTTGGAGCTTGAAGTATGTAGGGCAGACAGTTAAGGAAAAAGAAGGGTGTAAAATGAGAGAGAACAAAGACAAGCTGAAACCCACACATGTGAGCTGGAGCCCATGAGGACAGACTGGAGCACAGGTCAAATCTCTCTCTCCCCAGCCCATGGGAGAAACTGGTACTTCCTTTTTGAAGGTAAGCAGAAACCTGTCCCAAGGATTTGAGATGCTGAAGGAAGATCCAGGGGACAGTAAAGTCATAGGCCCAGCTGCTGTGCCATGCCAATCAGCGGAGACAGCAGATGAATGACAACGTGTGTGAGCTACTAAAGCACCCCTTGACTCTGCCCCAGTCTCCTTCTGAGCATCATAAATAGGGCTGCTGCTTCACCTCTTTGCTCCGAATCACCCTAAATCTGAAACATAGAGGGAAGGAAATTCCAGAAAATGTAATTTCATTTAAGCAAGTCCACACATTACTAAACCACTACAAGGTATCTTTAGGCTGTTTCTATATTGTTTGTGTACTGTGTGTATATAATTAATTAACATTTCTAAGTTTGGTTTTGAAAATTAATTTTTATCAAGATTAATTTCTTATCAGGTCAAACATGTAGCAATGCCAGTAAGTTTGGGGACAAATGCTTGCCATTGGCTGTTTGAAATATTAAACACCATGATTTTAGTCACTTTTCCTCATTGCTCTAAGCTTTTGAATTGGCATTTCCTACCTCCCTATCTTACCACATCCTCCTTGTATACGCAGATAGTGATCACCTTTGAAGATATAATTCAATTCAGATGATTTGTGGTAATATTTAAATTTTTCATTCTAATTTACATAGACCAATACTTTTTTATGATTTTAAGCCTTAAACAAAGCCTTGGTGTTTTGTTAAAGGCAAAACATACCTTTAAGAAGAAAACAATGTATATAGTGGCAAATTCTAAGATTTATCTATCTCTCAAAGCTGTACCAAAAAAAAAGTACAGTAACTTTGTACTCCAAAATAGACCCAATTTCTCAAATTGGCAACCAGTGAATTTTTTTTTCTTTTTTTGGAGAAAATAAAAAGTCACCCCTTCTAATTTCTGTCATATAAAGTGTATTCTCAATGTTTTGCATTCATTTCCTTGATATAGTCTATGAATAAAATATACAGTTCTAATGTAGTTACCACTTCTTTTCCATGCGGTGATTAAATGTGTATTTGATAGTAAAAATGTGCTAAAGTCTTAAATGAATGTGCTAAATGGCTTAAATGAATCTTACATTTTTATGATATTCATTTTAATAGAACTCCTTGATAATTTGAAATGGAATGAGAGAAAAATGAACTTTGTCATTTTGTAAATATAGAAATTAATTAGTATACTCCATAGTAGATAATGGAAGTTTTTTTTATTTTTTAATTTAAGTATAGTTGTACATTATTACCTAAGTTGCAGTTATACAACATGTTGATCCACAGTTTTTTTTAAAATTAGTTAATTAATTTATTTTATTGGCTGCATTGGGTCTTTTTTGCTGTGTGCGGGCTTTCTTTTTAGTTGTGGTGAGTGGGGACTACTCTTCGTTGTGGTGTGTGGGCTCATTGCCATGGCTTCTCTTGTTGTGGAGCACGGGCTCTAGGCGCGTGGGCTTCAGTAGTTGCAGCACATGGGCTCAATAGTTGTGGCTCACGGGCTCTAAAGCACAGGCTCAGTAATTGTGGCACACGGGCTTAATTGCTCCACAGCACATGGGATCTTCCTGGAGCAGAGATTGAACCCGTGTCTCCTGCATTGGCAGGCGGATTCTCAACCACTGCACCACCTAGGAAGCCCTGATTCACAATTTTTAAAGTATGTATTCCATTTATTGTTACTATAAGGTACTGGCTATATTCCCTGTGTTGTATGTTATATCATTGTAGCTTATTTATTTTATTCATAAGAGTTTGTATCTTTTAATCCTCTACTGGCATCTTGCTCCTCCCCCCTTCTCTCTCCCCACTAACCACTAGTTTGTTCTCTATTTATGAGCCTGTTTCTTTCTTTCTTTTTTTTATTGGAATATAATTGCTTTACACTCTTGTACCAGTTTCTGAGGTACACCACGGTCAGTCATTTGTATTTATACACATATCTCCGTATTCCCTCCCTCCCTCAACTCCCCTCCACCCTCCCCATCCCGGCCCTCTAAGGCATCATCCATCATCGAGTTGCTCTCCCTTTGTTATACAGCAACTTCCCACTGGCTACCTATTTTACGGTTGGTAATATATATATGTCTATGCTACTCTCTCACTTCGTCTCAGCTTCCCCTTCACTCCCCACCCCCTCAAACCTCGAGTCCTCAGGTCCATTCTCTGCATCTGCGTCCTTATTCTTGTCTTGTCACTGAGTTGATCAGTAACATTTTTTTTTTTTTTTTAGATTCTGTATATATGAGTTAACATACAATATTTGTCTTTCTCTTTCTGGCTTACTTCACTCTGTATGACAGACTCTAGGTCTATCCACCTCATTACATATAACTCCATCTCATTCCTTTTTATAGCTGAGTAATATTCCATTGTATATATATGCCATATCTTCTTTATCCATTCATCAGTTGATGGGCATTTCGGTTGCTTCCATGTCCTGGCTATTGTAAATAGTGCTGCAGTGAACATTGGGGTGCATGTGTCTTTTTGGATTATGGTTTTCCCTGGGTATATGCCCAGTAGTGGGATTACTGGATCATATGGTAGTTCTATTTGTAGTTTTTTAAGGAACCTCCAAACTGTTTTCCATAGTGGCTGTGCCAACTTACATTCCCACCAACAGTGCAGGAGAGTTCCCTTTTCTCCACACCCTCTCCAACATTTGTGGTTTCTAGATTTTGTGATGATGGCCATTCTGATCCGTGTGAGGTGATACCTCATTGTGGTTTTGACTTGCATTTCTCTGATGATTAGTGTCGTTGAGCATCTTTTCATGTGTTTGTTGGCCACTGTACATCTTCTTTGGAGAAATGTCTATTTAGGTCTTCCACCCATTTGTGGATTGGGTTATTTGCTTTTTTTTATTAAGCTGTATGAGCTGCTTTTGTATTTTGGAGGTTAATCCTTTGTCCATTGTTTCATTGGCAACTATTTTTTCCCATTCTGAGGGTTGCCTTTTAGTCTTGTTTAGGGTTTCTTTCACTGTGCAAAAGCTTTTAAGTTTCATGAGGTCCCATTTGTTTATTCTTGATTTTATTTCCATGATTCTAGGAGGTGGGTCCAAAAGGATTTTGCTTTGATGGATGTCATAGAGTGTTCTGCCTAGGTTTTCCTCTAGGAGTTTGATAGCGTCTGGCCTTACATGTAGGTCTTTAATCCATTTGGAGTCTATTTTTGTGTATGGTGTTAGGAAGTGTTCTAATTTCATTCTTTGACATGTTGCTGTCCAGTTTTCCCAGCACCACTTGTTGAAGAGGCTGTCTTTTTTCCATTGTATATTCGTGCCTCCTTTGTCAAAGATAAGGTGCCCATATGTGCTTGGGCTTACCTCTGAGTTCTCTATTCTATTCCATTGATCTTCCTTTCTATTTTTGTGCCAGTACCATCCTGTCTTGATCACTATGGCCTTGTAGTATAGTTTGAAGTCAGGAAGCCTGATTCCACCAACTCCATTTTTCCTTCTCAAGATTGCTTTGGCTATTCGGGGTCTTTTGTGTTGCCATACAAATCGTAAGATTTCCTGTTCTAGTTCTCTGATAAATGCCATTGGTAATTAGATAGGGATTGCATTGAATCTGTAAATTGCTTTGGGTAGTACAGTCATTTTCACAATGATGATTCTTCCAATCCAAGAACATATGTCCCTCCATCTGTTTGAGTCATCTTTGATTTCTTTCATCAGTGTCTTATAGTTTTCTGCATACAGATCTTTAGCCTCCTTAGGCAGGTTTATTCCTAGGTATTTTATTCTTTTTGTTGCAATGGTGAATGGGAGAGTTTCCTTAATTTCTCTTTCTGCTCTTCCGTTGTTCGTGTATAGGAATGCAAGGGATTTCTGTGCATTAATTTTGTATCTTGCTACTTTACTAAACTCATTAATTAGTGTTAACGGTTTTCTGGTAGAGTCTTTTGCATTTTCTGTGTATAATAAATATCATGTCATCTGCAAAGAGTAACAATTTTACTTCTTTTCCAACTTGGATTCCTTTTATTTCTTTTTCTTCTCTGATTGCTATGGCTAAAACTTCCAAAACTATGTTGAATAATGATGCTGAGAGTGGACACCCTTGTCTTGTTCCTGTTCTTAGAGGGAATTCTTCCAGTTTTTCCTCATTTAGAACGATGTTGGCTTTAGGTTTCTCATATATGGCTTTTATTATGTTGAGGTAATTTCCTTCTATGCCCATTTTCTGAGAGCTTTTATCATAAATGGATGTTGAATTTTCTCAAAAGCTTTTTCTGCATCTATTGAGATGATCATATGGTTTTTATCCTTCAATTTGTTGATATGATGTTCACGTTGATTGACTTGTGTATATTGAAGAATCCTTGCATCCCAGGGATAAACCCCACTTGATCATGGTGTATGATTTTTTAATGTGCTGTTGGAGTCTGTTAGCTAATATTTTGTTGAGGATTTTTGCATCTATATTCATCAGTGATATTGGCCTGTAATGTTCTTTTTTTGTGACATCTTTGCCTGGTTTTGGTATCAGGGTGATGGTGTCCTTGTAGAATGAGTTTGGGAGTGTTCCCCCTTCTGCTATATTTTGGAAGAGTTTGAGAAGGATAGGTGTTATCTCTTCTCTAAATGTTTGATGGAATTCACCTGTGAATCCATCTGGTCCTGGGCTTTTGTGTGTTGGGAGATTTTTAATCACTGCCTCAATTTCTGTACTTGTGATTTGTCTGTTCATAGTTTCTTTTTCTTCCTGGTTCAGTCTTGGAAGATTGTATTTTTCTAAGAAGTTTTCCATTTCTTCCAGGTTATCCAATTGATTGGCATAGAGTTGCTTGTAGTAGTCCCTCATGATCTTTTGTATTTCTGAGGTGTCCGTTGTTACTTCTCCTTTTTCATTTCTAATTCTGTTGATTTGCCTCTTCTCCCTTTTTCTCTTGATGAGTCTGGCTAATGGTTTATCAATTTTGTTAATCTTCTCAAAGAACCGGCTTTTAGTTTCATTAATTTTTGCTATTGCTTGCTTCCTTTCTTTTTCATTTATTTCTGCTCTGATCTTTATGATTTCTTTCCTTCTGCTCACTTTGGGGTTTCTTTGTTCTTCTTTAATTGTTTGAGGTGTAAGGTTAGGTTGTTTATTTGATATTTTTCTTGTTTCTTAAGGTAGGACTGTATTGCTATAAACTTCCCTCTTAGAACTGCTTTTGCTGTGTCCCATAGGTTTTGGGTTGTTGTGTTTTCATTGTCGTTTGTTTCTAGATATTTTTTGATTTCCTCTTTGATTTCTTTAATGATTCCTTGGTTGTTTAATAGTGGATTGTTTAGCCTCCATGTGTTTGTATTTTTTGCAGTTTTTTTCCTGTAATTGATATCTAGTCTCATGGCGTTGTGGTCTGAGAAGATGCTTGATATGATTTCAATTTTCTTGAATTTGCTGAGGTTTGATTTGTGACCCAAGATGTGATCTATCCTGGAGAGTGTTCCGTGTGCACTTGAGAAGAAATTGTATTCTGTTGTTTTTGGATGGAATGTCCTATAAATATCAATTAAGTCGAGATGGTCTAATGTGTCATTTAAAGCTTGTGTGTCCTTATTTATTTTCTGTTTGGATGATCTGTCCATTGATGTCAGTGGGGTGTTCAAATCTCCCACTATTATTGTGTTACTGTCAATGTCCCCTTTTATGGCTGTTAGCATTTGCCTTATGTATTGAGGTGGTCCTATGTTGGGGGCATAGATATTTACCATTGTGATATGTTCTTCTTGGATGGATCCCTTGATCATTACATAGTGTCCTTCCTTGTCTCTTTTAATAGACTTTACTTTAAAGTCTAATTTGTCTGATATGAGTATTGCTGCTCCAGCTTTCTTTTGACTTCCATTTGCATGGAATATCTTTTTCCATCCCTTTACTTTCAGTCTATATGTATCCCTTGGTCTGAAGTGGGTTTCTTGTAGGCAGCATAGAGAAGGGTCTTGTTTTTGTATCCATTCAGCCAATCTGTGTCTTTTGGTTGGAGCATTTAATCCATTTACATTTGAGGTGATTATTGACATGTGTGTTCCTATTACCATTTTCTTAATTGTTTTGGGTTTGTTTTTGTAGGTGTTTTCCTTTTCTTGTGTTTTCTACTTAGAGAAGTTCCTTTAGCAATTGCTGTAAGGCTGGTTTGATGGTGCTGTTGAATTCTCTTAACTTTTGCTTGTCTGTAAAGCTTTTGATTTCTCCATCGAATCTGAATGAGATTCTTGCTGGGTAGAGTATTCTTGGCTGTAGGTTTTTCTCTTGCAGGACTTTCAGTATATCCTGCCATTCCCTTCTGGCCTGCAGAGTTTCTGAAGAAAGGTCAGCTGTTATCCTTATGGGTTTTCCCTTCTGTGTTACTTGTTGCTTTTCTCTTGCTGCTTTTAATATGTTTTCTTTGTGTTTAATTGTCATTAGTTTGATTAATATGTGCCTTGGTGTATTTCTCCTTGGGTTTATTCTGTATGGGACTCTCTGTGCTTCTTGGACTTGGTTAATTATTTCCTTTCCCATGTTGGGGAAGTTTTCCACTAGAACCTCTTCAAATATTTTCTCAGACCCTTTCTTGTTTTCTTCTCCTTCTGAGATGCCTATGATTCGAATGTTGGTATGCTTAATGTTATCACTGAGGTCTCTCAGACTGTCCTCTCTTCTTTTTACTCTTTTTTTCTTTTTCCTGCTCTGTGGCAGTTATTTCCCTCATTCTGTCTTCCAACTCACTTATTCATTCTTCTGCCTCAGTTACTCTGCTGGTTATACCATCTAGAGTATTTTTAATTTAGTTATTTTATTGTCCATTGCTGTTTGTTTGTTCTTTAGGTCTTCTGAGTCCTTATTAACTGTTTCCTGTGCTTTCTCTATTTTGTTATCGAGATTTTGTATCATTTTTACTATCGTTACTCTGAATTCTTTTTCAGGCATTTTTCCTATTTCCTCTTCATTTATTTGGTCTAGTGGGTATTTTTCCTGCTCCTTTGCCTGCATGGTGTTTCTTTGTTTCCTCGTGGTCGTCCAAACTTCTGGGGTTGCTTGTCCCAGCAATAAAGGAGTTTAAAGAAGACTGTCCAAGCCCCAGATTAATGGCAGAGTGTTGAGTCAAACAAATACTAAGTCTAGGAAACACATACATGTATAAGACACTCAAATACTGAATCCAATAGAACAAAAGGCACTAGAAAGACCTGACAGAAGAACCCCAGTATGCTATCAGACATTCAAAGAAGAAACCAAGAGAAATTCAAAACCAAAACAGAACAAAACAGAAACAATATCAAAAACAAACAAACAGACATATAACACCACATATACAAACACAAATCCATGGAGATATTGAAAGCTAGGATCAAATATAAAAAAGAGCTCGAGTACCAGCAGACAGCCTGGCGTTTCTCAGAATGAAATTAGACAATTATACTAAGAACTAAGATAAAGACAAAAACCTAATATTAAATACCAAGGTGGTGTGTCATCTGGAGAATAGAGCAAAAGTCTGAGCAGATTGATAGTGTTGCTTATAAGTATGTTAAGATAAAATAAACTAAAAAAGGATGGAAGACAGGGCAACAGAAGAGCATAGTGTGACTGGGAATATGCAAATAAAAAGAAAGAGAAATGTATAGAAGACAGAGATGAAAGGAAGGTAGGAGAGATATATAGTCCATACTACAAAAAACTTAGCTAGAAATAGAAGTATATAAAAAGGCTAAAAATAAAAACAATAAAAAATAGAATAAAAAATATGTTATAAAACTTGTAGATCCCTTAGGACTAAGATCATAATTAATAAAGAAAAAAGAAAAAAGAAAAAAAAAAACTCGAACTGACCCTAGAATGGATTAGTTCAATAGAATTGATACTAATATTTCTGTTTCCTTAGAGTCTCAGCTGTAAGTGTCCTTCTACTCGGCTTTGGTTTTTTGTATTATTCTGTGACCAGCAGAGCTTCCTTTATTGTTCATCTGTAAGTGCTGGTGTGTGGGGAGGGAGAGGGTACAATAGTGGCTCCTTCCCCTGGGAGTGAGTGAGCAGTGGCGCACTTTCATTTCAGTCAGGCTTGGAGGTGCCTATTGCAGAGGGACGCCGGTGGCTCAGGTGGAAACAGAATGTCTCAGAGTTGGGCCTCTCTCCAGGTTTTTTTGTTCTCGGCATCGTCCCTGCTGCCAGTGCTCTAAACCTGCTCTTGGCTGGCTGCCGGTGCTTTAATCCAGCCCCGCCCAAGGGCCTGAGTGCCCTTGTTATCCCTGAGTGCCTTAGCTTGGCCCACACTTCCTCTGCCCATTGCAGGTGCTGAGAGATAGACAGAGAGAGAGAGAAAGAGAAAGAGAGAGAGAGGCTATGCCCTTGGTTCCTTCCCCCCACCCGTGAGCCAGGAGCATCCAGCTGCCATCATGGCCGGGCAGCTCTCAGGGGCAGGCACTCCTCACTGTGGACCTCTTCCTTCTTGTCCTCTCGGTCCGTCTCCTTACTGGCAACAATGTTTCTCACCCTGAACCAGTTCTCCGTTTACCATGCTCCTGCTCCCAGACCCTCTGTTCAGCTGTGAATTGACGTCTCAGTCTGAGAACTCTGAGCTGCAGTGTGGACCCTCCGTGTGTTTCTCACTCCCTCCTGTCTGCCACAGCTCAGCTGCCTCACCCTCTTTGAGCCATCGTAGATGCTTCCCTACCAGTTATGTTGGGATCTTTGCAGTCCTTTCTGGTGTCCGAGGTCGTCTGCTGGTGTTCAGCTGGTTCTCTATGAGAATTATTGCGTCTTTTGGTGCATCTGTGGAGGGGGATGTATTCCACATCCCTCTACTTCATCACCATCTTTTCTCCCCACCGAGTCTGTTTCTTTATTTGTTATATATACTAGTTTATTTTTTAGATTCCACATATAAGTGATATCATACAGAATTTGTCTGTCACTGTCCAACTTATTTCTCTTAGCGTGTAATACCCTACAAGCCCATCCATGTTGTTGCAAATGGCAAATTTCATTCTTTTTTATGGCTGAGTAGTATTCCATGTATGGATTTTCCATCTATCTATCTATCTATCTATCTATCTATCTATCTATCTATCTATCTATCTATCATCTGTATCTTCTTTATCCATTCTCTGTTAATGGACACTTAGATTGTTTCCATGTCTTGGCAATTGTAAATAATACTGCTGTGAACGTTTGGGTGCATGTACCTTTTTTTTTTTTTTTGCATGTACTTTTTTGAATTAGTGTTTTGTTTGTGTTTTTGGATGTATACTCAGGAATGGAATTGCTGGGTCCTATGGTAGTTCTATTTTTAATTTTTTGAGAAACCTCTATACTGTTTTCCACAGTGGCTGCACCAATTTTCATTCCCACCAACAGCGTACAAGGAGGGTTTCCTATTCTCCACATCCTTGCCAACACTTGTTATTTGTGTTCTTTTTGATGATAATCGATAATGGCAGGTTTGTAGTTAAATTAGAAAGTCTGCTTCATTTTCTATGCATATCTGTGATAATATTAAATCAACAATTTGAGTAATATAAATCTCCAAAATTGATTTAATCCACATATTTCACTTATTCAGATATCACCAGCCTGAATCTTAAATTATTGAGAACCTAAGCAAAACTCAGTATGTCAATATGTATGTCAATATAACAGACTCTGAACATCAAAATAACATATTTCAAAATCCAGTGAATAATAAAACCCATTGAATCATTCTCAAAAGAATCACTCAGGTAACCTGCAAATCTAATGGATGCTTACAAGTCTGTTTTTCTAATGTTAGCAAGTTAGAAGTTACAATGTAAAGACAGACAAGGGTTTAAAAACAAATCCTTTTATGACTGTAAGTAGCACTTTTATATTTATTATATTTGATGAAGGGCAAAAAAAGTAACAAAATCATTGAAAATAAGAACTTTAACAGTTATGGGGAATTTAGTTTAAAGGAAAAATAGAGAAGGACACAGGGAATGCAAGTGAGGAGCGTAGTAGAGTAAAATATTTAATGGTTATAGTGGTGACTCCTGAGTCATTACAAAACACATGATGAACATTAAATTCTGATTTAAAAAACTGTGAATGACAGATGAATGGATAAATAAGATGTGTGTGTATATATATATACACACACAATAAGATATTACTTAGCCATTAAAAAGAATGAAATAATGCCATTTGCAGCAACATGGATGGACCTGGAGATTATTATCCTAAGTGAAGTAAGTCAGGCAGAGAAAGACAAATATTTTACAATATCGCTTACATGTGGAATCTATAAAAAAGTGATACAAATGAACTTATTTACAAAACAGAAACAGACTCACAGACTTAGAGAATGAATTTATGGTTACTGGGGGGGAGGGGGAGAGGGAGGGATAGATTGGGAGTTTGGGATTGACAGGTACACACTGTTATATTTAAAATAGATTACCAACAAGGACTTGCTTTATAGCACAGGGAACTCTTCTCAATATTCTGTAATAACCTAAATGGGAAAAGAGTTTGAAAAAGCATAGATACATGTATATATAATAAACAAACAAACAATAAATAATGTAAAAAAAGCCATGAAAATTTAGTATAACATTTAAGAGGTTTGTTTTTTGGTTTGTTTTGTTTTTGTATCTCAACTGATTAAAATAAGAACAGACTACATTTAAAGGGATACACAGAGTACTTAAAATGTTATTTTCATGCAAAATAATTCTGACATTACTACATAAATGAGTATTTAACTAAAACTAAATTTAATTGAATCATTAAAGAATTAAAATAAAATTTAATATACAATCTTTATAATTCCTATCCCATTGAGATGATTTTAGAATATTACTATAAATTAAGTTTAAATGACCAACATTGAAGCATAATAGAGTGAAGAAGGCAGCCATAATTTGAAAATATAAGATCTCAGAGAGGAAGGAAGTACATTTAGGTGAGCTTTATAGTCATTGCATCTTTTCCCTTTGGACCATCGAAAACCAAAGAGTAAGCATTAGACTGACGTAGGGGCCTCCCTAGACAGAGTACAGAGCTATGAGACAGCCAAAACAGGAAGAGCCCATAGTGAAGAGAACCACAGAGTAGCAAAGCCTAGTATTTTACATGCAATTCCTCCTCAAGGATTTTATTGATTCCTAAGCTGCACATGTGTTAGGAGAGACACTGGGTAAAGGAGAGACAAAAGGAAGATGCTGAGGCTAAAACACTATCTAAACAGAGCTTTTTTCAGTTTCAAAGCACCAAGGAAACAAAATTTAGAGATAAGGACTTAAAAAATAAGAGGGTCTCTTTTAAATGCCATGGCCTCTTTAGTTCTTAAGTGCTGCAGTCATAAATGTAGGGCAAATAGGCAATTTTCAGCATTATCTATACCAAGTTGACTGACTCATTTTATTTGCTGACCAAAACAAAATTAAATACAAAATACCCAATAAGAAAAAAATTACCAGGTATGTTAGGAAATAGGACCAAATGACCCCAAATCAAGAGAAAAATCATACATTAGAAATATATACAAGGGACTCAGGTAATAGAGTTATCAGAATTTAAAATATTTTTAATATGCTAAATAGGTGAAAAGCTACATAAATGTACCATGGCATTAGAGCTATAAAACATCAAATGGAAATACTATAACTAAAAGTGATAATAACTGAAATTCAAAATTCAATAGATTAGTTTAAGAGCAAATTGGATGAAGCAAAAGGAAAACTAAATGGACTGGAACAGAGGTCAACAGGAAAAATTCAGATTAAAGCACAAAGATTAAAAATGATAGTACCCATTTCTAAATAAAAGAATATAAGACATCTAAGGTATATGTTGAAGGTCTAACATATTTGCAACTGGAGTCCCAAGAAGAGAAGAAATAAAAAATGAGGCATAAGCAGGACTTGAAGATATTCCAACCCCAAATAGTCCAAAACTGGCAAAATACATTTGACATAACAGTATGTAATAAATAAAGTAATGTTACATAGTATTATATATATGTGTGTGTGTGTATATATATATATATGTATGCAGATATCTATATCTATTACTGTCACACACAAATATATGTATATACATATATACATATATGTATGTATTGCTGTTACCATAAAGCAGACACATTTTCCTAATGTCATCTATAACTAAATAAAATGTATTGTTGTTGAAAGGGTGAGATGAGATCTGAGTTCATGATCCAGTTCCACCATTTTCCACATGTATTATCTTCATTCATTTAGTTATTCCCTCTAGTCCTAAAC
The DNA here is from genome assembly GCF_030028045.1 of Hippopotamus amphibius kiboko. Lineage (NCBI taxonomy): Eukaryota > Metazoa > Chordata > Mammalia > Artiodactyla > Hippopotamidae > Hippopotamus > Hippopotamus amphibius. The sequence continues at coordinate 92,714,266 of NC_080193.1, read as the reverse complement.
ATTTTAGTATTTTAGGGAATATCTTGCCTAATATAATGTAATATAATATACAGTAATCCCAAAGGTTGGTTGATACACAGAAAATAATAAATACAGTAATGAGCACAGAAATAATTATTATTACTTAAAACTGTTGGCTATCTGGGCAAGAAGAAAAATAAAATGATTTATCTTGAAACCTTTGTCTTTAGCTCTAGAATGTATATATGCCTAAAAACAAAACAAATTTTAGTCGTTCACACTGAATATCTGCATTCAAAGCACTCCACAGTTGTGCCTAGTAACACAGTGTGCGACCTTGTTTCACGTGTGTGTAATTCAACGCCATGCTGGCGTGGTATGCAATGCTGTTGGGAGTTCAGACAGCAGCTACCCTTTCAGGGGCAGTCATTTAAAGCAGGGCTTCTGGGATGATGGTAACATTCTGTTTCCTTGATCCTGGGGCTAGCACATAGGTCTTTTCAGTTTTGGAATGAGTCTTACCCCAAAATCAATTTCTTATTGGCTCCCCTTGGTTGATCATATCCCATCAGCTGCTTCATGAAAGTATACATTAATTATTAAAATTTAAGTGCAACTAATCTTTAATCATATGTAAAATAAGTGGAAAGAACATTGATCTGAGCCAAGTTTAAATTTCATAAATGAAAAAGAAATTGATTTAGTTGATGTTAGCTTTATATTAAAAAATACAAAAACCATTAGTTGGAGACTTTTCTAGAATTTCCTCGGCATTTCCATAAACTATTTCTGGTAGTCTTTGAAATGAAATGTGGTTATGAGGCAGTAGTTTGGACTGTGTAATCCTTTATTTGTAATTGCTAGGCATCTTCATTCAAGATAAAATATCTTAGATGATTGTAAACTTTCTTTTCCATCCTAATATGCTACCATAGTCTAAAGTGAATACATTTAGGAAAATACCCTTTCAAAATCATGTCCTACTATTTTATGAAAATATTAATTGTTTTGATCTATGCCATTTTTATTATGACTAGAATCACTTATTGGACTGATTTGCACAGTATTTTACCTCTATGATTGTGAAAGGGTCAGGCTTTGCAGTGTGTTTGTGTTCACTTGTGTTCGTATATGCCATTTTCATTTTGTTTGCCCAGAGGGCAAGGAAAGATCTGTGGCTTTACTCACTAACAGGAGAGCCTATGTGAATTACACATAGGGGCTGGTTTGAGTACAGTTCATTTATAATTTAGTAATACGTTCTCTTTTTAGCAATATAAATGTTCTATGATTTGAAGAATCTGAAAACCTTATATGATTCAAAATTGACAGTTTAATTTCAGGAATTTGTATTTTAGATGTTATGTGTTAGAAAGAACTTTGAATAGTCCGTGGAGAATCTCTGAAATCTCAGAAACTGTCTTTTCCATATAAAACAAAATAAGTAGCAGATGTAGTTCTAAATTAAATTTAAATAAGACCTTTTCCATCCCTGTCTGGACTTTCTGTCTCCCTCAGATCTTGACATCACTGGAGTGAAAATATTCTCCAACTCCTTCTTCATCATTTCATTGAAATTCCCAAGTGCTTGATGGGATAAATTCTTTCTTTTTGTCTTTATACATATTTTGATGACCTATGCAGTTTCATTTTTACCAAGGCTGAAACAGAGTTTGTTAGGTTTTCCATTTCTATATCGTGTTTTTTCCATGTTAATACATTGATTATATAAAGTGATAACTACACTACTGAGTATATTATGTAACTAGTTGGATTTGTGAATATACACAAATATGTATTTTTAAAACAACATTTTAAAATCCTAACAATATTGAGTTGTTTTTTTTTTTAAATGTGAGCTCTAGAATCATGTTTCAAAGATTCAAATATCAGTTTAGCCACTTATGAGTGGTGGACTTGATCAAGTTACTTGACTTCCCTCTTGCTTAATTCCCTTGTCTGTAAGGTGGAAGATACAATAATATTCACTTTACAATGGGTTAAATGAGGTAGTATATTTAAAATTTTAATACAGTGTCTGACACATAATAAGTACTCATTGAAGATTAACTATATTGTTAATTTGCAGTGTTTTACAGTGGCATTGTATATTTGACTATGTACATGACTGCTTTTAAAAATATATTTTCAATAAACAGATATCACAATAATCATGATAAGTTGAAGTAAAATATAAAGGTTGCTCTCTTTAATTTTTACAACTTTATGCAAGCTTGGATGCTTTTGCCAACTTTCAAAGTCCTTTCAGCAGCATGTTCCTACGGAGTTATTAGTTTCAGGGTCTTGAAATCTCTTCCTTGGAAAACTCTTTATAGAAAGAAAGACAATGATCATAGAAAATTTGCAATCCCAAATCTCTTAAAATTAAAGTTCCCCTTGTTAATGGTTTCCTATCATAATCTAATCTTTGTAAAGAGAGAAAAGATATAGACTTATATTCATACTAGCTTCTCTATAAATATTTTAGAAGGAGAAAGAAAGAGGACGAGTTGTTAGAGATTTCAGTATTCTTTTGATAAAGATCATGAATGAGTCTTTTCACCTGGAATTTCTCCTATAATTTTTTTAAAAAAAGAAAAATATGATATGTCTCGTGAATTAGCTACTCGAAATGCATTCACAATTTTTTTCTCCTTTGTCTTTCATTACTTTACAGTGTGAAAAGCTTAAATTATTGATTTCCCAGGGTTTTTTACATCTAGGGTTACTCATACAACACAATTTTGGCCGTGAGGTGGGATTTCCTTCCTGTTCGAAAAGGCTCCAATTTACCAGGAGAAACCCTTTTGCTCTTTGTCCCTCTCCTGGTATAAAGCAGTCTCCCAGTCTCATATTGAGCCCTCTCCTCTTTCCGGATCACAAGCTACTACTTTCGCTGGTTTAAGACACACCCTGTGTGCAGAACACGCTCTTTGGTAATCCCCTCCTTTTGGTATCAGTTTATTAGTTTCTTCCTTATGAAACAGCACCTTCCTTCTTCCCCAACTCCTCCAGACTAGATCAGGCCACTTTTTTCATATCTTTCTTTGTAGTCTTCATTGTACTTTTATGTGTGTAATGGGATACCTGGAGACAAGCCACAAGGAGCAGGAACATCAATCTTGTTTATCCCTGTGCCGTAAAGAGCCAACATTCAACGAGCCAGGCACTATGGGGCAAACACTGTTCTAACCACTGTACATGTACTGACGTGCTATGCTCATTGCAACATCCTGTTTTACAGGGAGGCAACTGAGGTAGAGAAAAGTTAGGTAGCAGGTGGGTGGCAGAATTGGATCAAATGCCAGTGGCTTGCCCCCGGGCCTTTGTGCTTAACCACTGTGATCTACTCTCTTTCTAGAAATGTGCTGAAGAGTGGAGAGAGTTAGGACATTTTATATGAAAAAGAACACTAAAAGCTACTCTGTTGTGTAATTAGAGCAAGTTTTAAATGATGCTTAAAACTTTTTCTGTACTGTATTTCTGTACTCTTCAATATAACTCATCTGAATACATACTGATTTTATAATTTCTTTTGCTACATCTCTTTGTTATGTTCAAAAGCAGTTGTTCTCAAGTATTAAAGTATATGATAAAGGCTACGAAAACCTTTAAAAAGCATATATACTAACGGTTTTCTCCCAAGTATTCTGATTCAGCAGTATTCAGGTGAAGGTCCAGTAAGCTTAAAAAAAATTCAGTGGACTAACAGATAAAGTGGGCTCACTGATAAACATTTATATAAGAAGTACTACATTAATGAATATGCTAAAGGTAAACAGATTTTGTATTAATAATAATAATAAAACTTCTGTAATTACAAAGTTAGGATATTCACATTATCAAATTTTTAAACTATAGAACCGTCTCTTGAAACATCCCAATGGCCAGAGTTATCATCTTTATTTTTAGATTTCTTCTGGATGATACAACTGTAAATGTTACTATGAGTACTAAAAACCAAAGTGGACTAATCAAGGCTCCTAGGAAGTGATTTTTGATTCACAAAGCAACCTGCTGGGCTTTTTAAATATAGTTCAGCACAATAAACAATGCCATCTCAAAATGGGACAGATGGAATTTTTCCTATTCTAATAACAACACATTACAGTTGGATTTTTATCCATTGTCTAATTATTGCACTTATTTTATTGATTGCTGTTGATTATATTTAACTCTATGATAAGCAAAATTAAACTAATTGTTTCTTATTTGCACTTTGCATTCATGCATGTACATAGACATGTATGCATGCATGTAGGTCTGTATGTATCTACTTATATATGTGCGTATGTAATTGAGTGGTCTTAGGTCGATAATGGTGTTAGGTCTCTGGTTCATGTTTCAACATTGTGTTTGTGTAATAATATACACCACTTTGTATTTAAACATATGTTTGATGTGCATACAGGTTACCTAGTTATGAAAATAAGAAGTGGAAAATCTTTATGGAATGCCTTGATAGACCTTAAATAGAAGTGTTTATAGATGTTAATAAATATTTCTCTTGGTTCTCATTGAAATCATAGGTTGCTTTCTCACTGAACAGAATTTTTTTCAGATTGAATAAAAACAAAATAAATATGCATTCTGATAATACTGTGATATGTATTTTAATTAAGATCTACATTCAATTTGATAATCAGGTTAAATCTAAATATTTGTCTTTCTCTAGCATGAATATAATTCTAGAAATAAATTAATTGGATTTCCCTATGATACCTCAATTTATTCTCAATTTGATTAGATTAATATTTTATGTGCCCTAACATGTGAAAATAGGATATTCTGATCTGTTTCTTTTGACTTAAAAACAGTGGATTCTGAAAATCTAATGCCTAATGTAGGCTTCAGGTTCTTCTGCCACTTTAATCCAAAAATATTCATTATAACTCAATTTTGTCTTATGTTTAGAAGGTCATTTTAAAAAGCAATGAAATTTTAATGACAATGTAATTGTTTTCTATGAAGGCTAATGCTAATTAATTAAAATATTTAAAATATTGTAGTTTGTGGGGAAAATTGTGTTATTTATGTTCAGTTGTCAGTGAATAAAATATAGATAATAACTCCTGAAATAATCCACCTTGTAATTACCCAAGAAAATTTGGTTTCCATGTGAAGATGTATACCATCCTTCCTTCTCCTCCTCAAAGATGGTGCTATTGCTATACCAATATAATGCCCATGGTTATCTATTATTCTGGGTTATTTTCCCAGGATTTATAATTAATATATAATGTGTGTGTATAATATATATATAATATATTTAATATATATAATATTTATAAATTGTTTTTCCCAGAAGCTGTTTTAATCTATAACATGCAATAACAGTAAACTTTATTCAAAACCTTCTCAAGGAGAGACGTGAGTCTAGGTGCTTAGGATCAATGGTACACAAATCAAATTACAAATCAAATTTCTCTCATCCATCTTACAGAACTGTTGTGGGCTGGGCAGGAAGATAGACACCAATCATTACAAGATTAAGTACAGACCTAAGATGTGAGGTATGAATAGCAATTAACAATTTGTAGGAATTGTGAGGGGGACATTAAGATCTCCCCAGACAAAAGGATTAGCCTACAAAAGACCTGAAAATCATGTGGCGAGTAAGCTTAGAACATTCTTGGAATTGAAAAACAGACAGTATGGACTTTTTCAAGACGCCAAACACCAAGAGGGACGGGGTAAAAGATGAAGTTACAATGGTTGGCAGAGGCCACGCCATGCAGTTTCAAATACTATGTTAAGGATTTTGGTTGCTGTCTCAAGAGCAAACAAACAAAACTAGTTAGCAGTACAATGAAAATCTCTGTACTATCTAATAGGAATATAATGATTGCAGATATGCTTACCCATATAACAAGTGCTAAACAAGGAGGCATCATTTGAAGTTTGAAGACAGTAAGTAGGGCTACTTAGTTAATAATCTATACATTCTCAGAGATAGGATCAAGATGGCGGAGTAGGAGGACATGTGCTCACTCCCTCTTGCAAGAGCACCGGAATTACAACTAACTGCTGAACAATCATTGACAGAAAGACACTGGAACTCACCAAAAAAGACACCCCACACCCAGAGACAAAGGAGAGGCCGCAATGAGACGGTAGGAGGGGTGCAATCACATTAAAATCAAATCCCGTAAATGCTGGGTGGGTGACTCACAAAGTGGAGAACAGTTATACTGCAGAAGTCCACCCACTAAAGTGAGGATTCTGAGCCCCACATCAGGCTTCCCAACCTGGGAGTCCAGCAGTGGGAGGAGGAATCCCCAGAGAATCAGACTTTGAAAGCCAGCAGGATTTGATTGGAGGACCTCCACAGGACTGGGGGAAATAGAGACTCCACCCTCAGAGGGCACACAAAACAGTATGCTCACCAGGACCCAGGGGGAAGGAGCAGTGACCCCATATGAGACTGAACCAGATCTACCTGCTGGTGTTGGAGGGTTGCCTGCAGAGGTGGGGGGCAGCTGTGGCTCATCGAGAGACAGGGGCACTGGGGGCAGGGGTTCTGGGAAGTGCTCATTGGTGTGAGCCATCCCAGAGTCTGCCATTAGCCCCAGCAAAGAGCCTGTGGGCTCCAGTGCTAGGTGGCCTCAGGCCAAACAACCAACAAGATGGGAACATAGCCCCATCCATTGGCAGACAAGTGGATTAAAGTCTTACTGAGCTCTGCCCACCCAGCCCTACCCACCATCAGTCCCTCCCATCAGGAAGCATTCAGGAGCCTCCTAGATAGCTTCCTCCACAGGAGGGCAGACAGCAGTATCAAGCAGTATCAGCAGTATTGCGTCTTGTGGAACTGAAAACCACAGCCACAGAAAGATAGAGAAAATGAAAAAGCAGAGGTCTTTGTACCAGATGAAGGGACAGGATAAAACCCGAGGAAAACAACTAAATGAAGAGGAGATAGGCACCCTTCCAGAAAAAGGATTCAGAATAATGATGGTGAAGATGATCCAGGACTTTGAAAAAAGACTGGATGCAAAGATGGAAAAGTTTACCAAAGACCTAGAAGAATTAAAGAGCAAACAAACAGAGATGTGCAACACAATAACTGAAATGAAGAATACACTAGAAGGAATATACTAGCAGATTAACTGAGGCAGAAGGGCAAAGAAGTGACCTGGAAGACAGAATGGTGATAATCACTGATGCAGAAAAGAATAAGGAAAAAAGAATGAAAAGAACTGAGGACAGCCTAAGAGACCTCTGGGACAATGTTAAATGCAACAACATTCGCATTATAGGGGTCCCAGAAGGAGAAGAGAGAGAGAATGGACCGGAGAAAATATTGGAAGAGATTCTAGTTGAAAACTTCCCTAACATGGGAAAGGAAATAGCTACCCAAGTCCAAGAAGCACAGAGAGTCCCAGGCAGGATAAACCCAAGGAGAAACACACCAAGACATATAGTAGTCAAACTGACAAAAATCAAAGACAGAGAAATGTTATTAAAAGCAACCAGGGAAAAATGACAAATAACATACAAGGGAACTCCCATATGGGTAACAGCTGATTTCTCAGCAGAAACTGCAAGCCAGAAGGGAGTGGCACAATATATTTAAAATGATGAAAGGGAGGAACCTCCAACCAAGAATACTCTACCCAGCAAGGATCTCATTCAGATTTGACTGAGAAATCAAAAGCTTTACAGATAAGCAACAGCTAAGAGAATTCAGCACCACCAAACCAGCCCTACAACAAATGCTAAAGGAACTTCTCTAAGCAGGAAACATAAGAGAAGAAAAGGACCTACAACAACAACAACAAAACAATTAAGAAAATGGTAATAGGAACATACATATCAATAATGACCTTGAATGTAAATGGACTAAATGCTCCAACCAAAAGACACACACTGGCTGAATGGATACACAAACAAGACCCATATATATGCTGTCTCCAAGAGACCCACTTCAGACCTAGGGACACATACAGACTGAAAGTGAGGGGAAGGAAAGAGATATTCCCTGCAAATGAAAATCAAAAGAAAGCTGGAGTAGCAATAGTCATATCAGATAAAATAGATTTTAAAATAAACAATGTTACAAGAGACAAGAGAGGACATTACATAAAGATCAAGGGATCAATCCAAGAAGAGGAGATAATTATAAATATATATGCACCCAATATAGGAACACCTCAATAGATAAGGCAAATGCTAACAACTATGAAAGAGGAAATTGATAGTAACACAATCATAGTGGGGGACTCTAACACCCCACTTACACCAATGGACAGATCATCCGCACAGAAAATTAATAAGGAAACACAAGCCTTAAATGACACAATAAATGAGCTTGATTTAATAGGTATCTATAGGACATTACATCCAAAAACAGCAGATTACACGTTCTTCTCAAGTGCACATGGAACATTCTCCAGGATAGATCACATTTTGGGTCATAAATCAAGCATTGGTAAATTCAAGAAAATTGAAATCATATCAAGCATCTTTTCTGACCACAACGCTGTGAGATTAGAAATCAATTACTGGGAAAAAACTGTAAAAAACAAACACATGGAAGCTAAACAATACACTACTAAATAACCAAGAGATCACTGAAAAAAATCAAAGAGGAATCAAAAAATCCCTAGAGACAAATGATAATGAAAACACAATGATCCGAAACCTATGGGATGCAGCAAAGGCAATTCTAAGAGGGAAGTTTATAGCAATACAATCCTCCCTCAAGAAACAAGAAAAATCCCAAATGAACAATCTAACCTTACACCTTAAGAAACTAGAGAAAGAAGAGCAAACAAAACCCAAAGTTAGTAGACAAGCTGGGACATTTGTAGAGACATGGATGGACCTAGAGACTGTCATACAGAGTGAAATGAGTCAGAAGGAGAAAAACAAATATTGTATATTAACACATATATGTGGACTATACAAAAATGGTACAAATCAACTAGTTTGCAAGGCAGAAATAGAGACACAGATGTAGAGAACAAACATATGGACACCAAGTGGGGAAAATGGGGAGGGTTGGGGGGGAATGAATTGGGAGATTGGGATACCAAATTGTACACTCTAAATATATGCTGTTTATTGTCTGTTAACTGTATCTAGTTAAAAGTTCTTAAAAAAAAAAAAAAAAAGAATCTGCCTGCCAATGCAGGGGATACAGGTTCAGTCCCTGTCCTGGGAAGATCCCACATGGCGAGGAGCAACTAAGCCCATGCACCACAACTACTGAGCCTGCACTCTAGAACCTGTAAGCCACGACTGTTGAGCCCAGGTCCTGCAACTACTGAAGCCCACATGCCTAGAGCCCGTGCTCTACAACAGGAGAAGCCACTAGAATGAGAAGCCCACGCACCACAACAAACAGTAGTCCCACTCACCACAACTACAGAAAGCCCATATGCAGCAATGAAGACCCAATGCAGCCAATAAATAAGTAAATAAATTAAAAAAAAAAGACAAGCAGCAGACTGGGAGAAGTGTCTGTAACATCTATGATGACGCTTAAGATCCAGAATATATAAAGAGCGGCTACAAACCAATAAGAAAATGACAAAGAGCCTAGGAAGGACGTAGTCAAAAGATTTGAGCCCACACAGAGGAGGAAATAGGAATGACCCAGAATAATATGCAAAGATGCTCAGACTTGCTGGCAATCAGGGGAAATAAAAATAATGTAAATCAGTAAAGCCTGTTTGGAAGCGCATTCGGGAGAATCTATCAAATGACCTGTAAAAATGTGCCTTCCCCTGGACTAGTGATTCCACCTCCAGGAATTTATCCTACAGATACACGTATATCTAGAAATGACATATGTGTAAGGATATTCACGCCAGCTTTGTTTGTAGGAGCAAAAGATGGGAAACAGCTTAAATGTATCTCCATATGGACATGCTTAAAAAAAAAAACAACCTATCCATATAATGGACCACCATGCAGCCATGCCAAAAAACAAGCAGGCTCTGTATTGATATAAAAAATATCTCCAACTTATTCTAAGTGCAGAAGAGCAAGTTACAGAACCATGTGTCATATGATTCCATTTTTTGAAAAATCAAAACATTTCCATATGTTCACGTAATTGAATAGAATTACACACCAGATACACCAGATACACAGCAAAAAAAAAAAATTATACATTCTTTTCATGGCACTCAGTCATATTCCTTTTTTTAAGGATCTTATAGTTTCATTGGATAAACAATATACAAATAAATATTATTTAACAATAGTGAACAAATAAGAAATATTAAAAATTAGCATCAAATAAGTGTAACAGATTATGAGTTGCTGAGTGCTTTAAAGAGGATTTAGAAATGAAATAATAGAAGTGAGTATTCCAAGAAGTTATACAACCTATACTACAGATGCATTCAAGAATAAATAAGACAGGTTGATTCTGAGAAGATGGTAGAGTAGAAAGTACCTGGAATCTGTCTCCCTATCTAGACAATTACACTGGTGGAAACTGTATGATGTAACTATTATGGAACTCTGGAGTCTATTGAAGGCTTGCAACTTCCAGGGGAAGGCTTAGAAGATAACTTGCAGTTAATTTTCACCAATTTTAGCTTTTAGCATAGTAGCAGTTCCCTATCCCCCACTCCCCAGCCCCATGGCAGACAGTTGTGCATAAATTATTTTTATATGGAAAAAAATAAAAGTAAAGAATTTTTATAGTCAGTTCTTAATCCCTCCTGTATGACTACGGTTCCTGTAATTTTTTTCAAGTATGGTCATGAGTTTTTATCCATAGTCTCAATTTAGATGTATGAGAACGTATAAAAATATTGTTACTATGATAGCATTCAACAATCTATGCTTTTCAAATAATTTAAGTAGTAAGTGAAATTTAAAGATATAACCAAATAATGTAAATTATACTCATGCATTTTACATATAAAATTAGCCAATATGTTTTAAAAACGAGATCAAGACTTTTTACCATTTTAAACCTCAAGCTTAGGTATATTGTGATTGCTAAAAATTTTATGGAAAGCAATTTGATAATGTATGTACCCAGGATCCTAAAAATATCTATCCTGTTTGTCCTAATAATTACCTTCTGACAGTCTTCCACAAGAAACATAAAAACATTCCGACAAGAATTTATTAATGAAAATACATTGTGAATTATTGGTATTTCTTAAATAATATTTAACAACCTGTGTCTAAAACAGAGTTGGTTAAAAAAATTATGGTTCATATATTCAGTAATATTATTTGATCCCTGAAAACAGTATGTACAAAGATTTTAATGCAATAAGAAAAGGTTCATGATGTTATGTTAGTGGAAGAAAGTAGGAAATTAAACTCTGTGGTATGCATAGTGTATCAGTTTTCTATTATCACTGTAACAAATTTCCTCAAACTTAATAGCTTAAAACAACACACATTTATTATCTTACATTTCTGAAAGTTAGATGTCTATAATCAATCTCAGTGGATTGATGAAATCAAGGTGTTGGCAGGGCTGGTTCCCTTTGGAGGCTCTAGAGAAGAATCTGTTTCCTTGACTTGCAGTTTTTAGAGGCTGTCCTCATAATCTTTCATCACATCACATTTTATCCCTCTGCTTCTGTTGTCAAATCCTCTATCACTGACCCTTCAGTCTCCTTTTTATAGGACCTTATGATTACACTGGGGTGGTCACCCAGATAATCCAGGATTACCTCATCTCAAGATTCTTAACTTAATTACATCTGCAAGTTGCTTGTGCCACGTAAGGTAATGTATTTACAGGTTCTGGGAATTGGGATTGCGGACATCTTTGGGTGGACATAATTCTGCCCACCACACATAGAGTAACCATATTTATCATTTAAACCAGGATACTGTTGAGAGTAAAAGAGGACATTATAAATAATTATTTCAGGACAGCAGAGGTAAGCAGGAGCTGTTCTTAAAAAACCTAGATGAGCAGTCATCCAGTATAGTACCGGAGTAATAAGAAATGACAGAGTTCATTCAGATTTCCATTTTTGAAAGGGATCTGTTTTTATCTTGGGAAAGTTTGATTTTTTTTTCTCCTCTTCTTTATAGTTCTGGGATGTCACTGTTATGTGTCTAAAAGTGGGACTTTTTATGCATTATATTCAAGGATTCTTGTTCTCTAACCTCAAGATAAATGCTTTTCATAGATACGGGAAACCTTGCTTTCATCTTTGTGAAACTCTATATGCATTGAACCTTCTGAATAGGTTCTCCACATCTTTTAAATTCTCTCATGTTTTCTGTCCCTATCTTTTTGAAATTCTGAGGTTTATTCCATTTTATCTTCCTATTTACTAATTTACTCTGGCCAAACTGCCTGCCATCTGGATCTGTGGACACTTTGATTTTGAAACATCTCACATGTTTTGCATAGTATGTCCTCTGTTCTGACTTCTCTTTCAATATTTCAATATATTTCTTTCCACATTTCAGCTTCCTAAAATTTATAAAAATTTGTAATTCCCTGATGGTACTCTTTTCTATTGTTAGTGCTAACATATTAATTAATTTTTAACTTTTCTACTGTAATTTAAATGGAATTTGAGGAGCTTATTTGACATCTCTGTTAGCTTTCTAACTTGAAGGTAAACTATGGCTGCATTTTATTTTGCTGTATGAAAAGGTGATGGTTTACTTTACTTTTACACTTATTATGAATTGTTTCTACTTTCTTAGCTGTTATGATGTTATGCCCATCATGAAGTTCTTCATTTTATGTATATAATATGGCATATATGTGCCACAAATGTTGAGGCATATCTGTGATTATGTACTTATATTAGGGTCAAAAATATGTCAACTTTAGGCCTTTCTTTTCCACAGGAAAGATTGTACATTTGTATTTCTATTAATTGGTATGAAAATGCCTACACAGTTGATTCTCATTATCCACAGCAGTTAAGTTCTGTAAAGTTGCCTTGAATACTGAATTAGTGAATGCTGAACCATTGTTGCCAGGAGAAGTACAGAGTCATGTTCCTGAGGGCCTTTGGTCACAACATTTTCATGAACCAATTAACATATAACCTTGTTTTATGTGTGTTTCTGTTTAAACATATCTTAATATGTATCATTGATTCAATAACACGGAATTCACCAACAGCACTGTAACTCATGCTTGAACAAAGATCATCTAACATATATATATATTTTTGTAAGGCACATCACAGCCTGTTTGCACTTAGGAACACTAGTCAGCACTTTATCACTATGCCTGGGGGCTGAAATCAAACCATTTAAAACAGAAATCAACAACAAAAAGCAAAACAATGCACAAGTATAGCTCTCAAAAGACCATGAAAAGAATACGTTTACAGTATTATAATTAAAATAAGAAGGGAGAGCATTTCCTTGGACTTCAGCTGGGACCATGTGGGTTTGGAGACTCAGAACTTTCGCTGCTTTGAAAATATCCATGAATAACCATGAAAGCACTTGAGAGTATTAATTTAGAGGTGACAAAAAATTTTAACGAGTATGCAAATTTGCAAATACAGAATCCCTAATAATAAGGATAGACTGTGCTTTCTTTCTCCATATCCCTTGAGGCAAATTTGTTTGACAAAACAAAAATGAATCCCCAAATACACAGATATTTTTCAGGAAATAGACTACTTTCAGGGAGATCTCAAGTTTCCTGTGACTCTATTCATTGAACTTTCCTTTCTTGGTCAATCATATAAAATCTGGAGTTAATGCAATACTGTTTTGGGATCTCCCATTTGTAATAAAAGTACTGTGTAGTAATTTCTTCCCAATAAGTATAGTTATATACAAAACAACAATTTCTGCCTCTTTTATCAATAATAATTGTTACTATTTGATGAGTGCTTTCTGCATTTTCTTATATGTGTTTAAGAGGAGAAAATTGATTTCACTTTACAGATGTAGAAACTAAGGAATAGATATACAAAATAACTTGTCCAAGTTCATCCATTGGTAAATAATGAAGCAGAAGTGTAATCCAAGTAGTTTGATTCCACAATGCACCTTTCTTAAATTATCACTTTCTTAAAGTATCACTGTTCTCTCTCCATTATAGAGCCAGTTGAATTATTACTTTTTAAAATGTCTGTTTTCTGCCCTTATTTTCAGAGGAAAACTTTCTTTTTTGTCTTCAGATTTCTTTGTTTTCTTGCTGAACATCTTAAAATATGTATGAAAGAACTAAACACCTGTCTCAGATTCCCATTAGGGTATCTATTTGGTTTTTCTGTTTACTACTTATTTTTCAAGTAAAAGCAATCTGGGTTAGGGAAGAAAATGGAATGAAAGCAATATTTATTAAAATTTTATTTTGCAATAGGGTAAGGGCTTTATGAAATTATTTAATCCTCATGATAAATTTGTGAGATTGATATTATGACTCAGTTTTGGAAATAGGAAACTGAGGTTCTGGGAACTGTTATAAAATACCTTACTTCACTCAGATAGTAAGTGCAGGTTCTCGTTTGCATTCAGGTCCCTCTGCTTGAAGAACCCAGGCCTTTCCACACTCATGATTACTTGCCAGTGCCCATTGGGACTCGACCGCTGCAAAATAAAAAGGAAATATCAGGAAAGGCTAATTTGTTTCATAACTATTTGAAAGCCAGATTACTTTTGAGCTGGAAGGGATTTTAGATATCAGAAGGTTCACTTCCTTTATTTTACAGATGAATAAATAAAGCCAGAAAGGTTAAGTGTTTTGTCATTTTGTCCAAATTCAGGCAACACAGGAGAAGCAGAGGCAAAACTAGAATTTAAGCTTCTTTCTTTTCCATCTTGTTGCTCTTGCCGCTATACCTATCTGTCATATATACAAATTTGAGCAATTTAATCACTAAAACCTTCAAAATCCAGCCTAATGAAGAAGAGTAATTAACAAAAAATTGTACAAAAAGACTGACATTTGTTCAGATTTTAAATACTTGCCCTTATTCTTCTGAACTGTTTGATTTCTCTCTCTCTCTCTCCACACCATGCTTTCTCTAAATCTTATGAGGGGACATCTGTTAGGCTAAACAGAATTCTATTAATTGACAAACAGTTATAGGGAAGCAAGTGATGGGGACGGGAGAATTTCTCGACATAGAGGATAAGAGGAAAAGAGAGAGTTGTGTGGAAAGTTTATGGGATGGAAAATCAATCTCTTAAACTGAGGTGAAGATCAGAGTCAGAGACCCTGAGAATAAGAATATTTCCAGGCTGCAAAAGCAACATTCACTGCTCCAAATATCAATAGTTTACTTTATCTGCATGACTGCTCTACAATTGACATTTATTGCCACATAGACAATTTAATTTTATTGAAGTAAAAAATCATATTATATTTTAAAAATAAAAATTTGTAAGATGGGGTAAAGATAAGAATTTACTGATGTAATTAAATTCACCTGGACATGTATAAATATTACTTTTTGTAGCCAAATAAAAATAACTGGCAATAGCAGTAAGCTATAATTCATTGGGTGAGATTCTTCCACAAATTACTTCCAGTGGCGTTTTTTCAATATTAGGAACTTCTAATGAGTTTACTCAAACTGATAACAAATGGCAGAATATTATTTTTTTCATAAAAATAAAAAAGACAGAAACATCATCATTTAAAGATTTTCATTAAGGAAAAAAAAAAAACTCACTGTTGCAGTAGGTGGCCTTGGTTGCTGGTTGGTAACCAGGAGTGATACGTGGGACCTGGAGTTCTGAGGGCAAGCAGGGTGAGTGGCCAGCAACTTCTCCAGGGGACGTGGTTGGAGGCAGGACTGCACATGAGCCAAGGCTCCAAGCCTCTTGAACATACTTTGTCCAATCCAATTTCACTTACAAGATAATTAAAAGATAACATTATTAAGAATTTCAAGATGGCAACCATAGAGCCATAACCCCAAGTACAGGACTGTTCTGAGTATGGGACCCTGTGTGAGTATGCTAGTCGGTTGCTCATGAAGCCAGCCCTGAGTGATGTCTGCTCTGTCGACTTTTCTCATCTGTGGGAAGTCTTTCGTCTTTAGGGAAGGATACAACACTTAAGGTGCAATGTATCTTTCTACTTACAGTTTTTAAAATCATGTACCATAGGGCTGGCACACTATCCTGCTTTATAGCTTCCATGAATCATCTGATGGGACAGGGTGTTATTTTTGAGTGGAGAAAGGGAGGAGCCTAGTAATGTGGCTTTTATGACCCCTGACAACTGAGGACAACCCTAGGACCTTTAAAGTTGCTTCTTTAAGGTTGGGTCCTGTAAATATTCTACTACAAGACTTCCCTGTCAACAAACAAGATGTATGTCGATAACTCAGACCTAAATGTGTTAGTTTATGAATTTGTTTATTCCTACATCCTTCAAATGTTCTTGAGTACTGCACACTGCATTAGGTGCTAGATATGCAATTGTTTAAAAAAGACAATTCTGTAATATAGTAATATTGAAAAACATTAATGAAACAAATATACAAATAAATGTATACTGTAATTACACATTGCTATGGAAGGAAGAAAAACAGTGTTGCACGTAATGAAAAAGTGGAATGATGACTTGCATTTGGTTAGTGATAAGGCTTGCTAAGAAAATACTATTTTAGTATGAAGGCTCCAGTTGGGGAAAGAGTTAGGAAAAAAAGTATTCCAAGTAGAAAAAACAGAAAGAGTGTAAGTTCTAGGTAAAAAGGAACTCACATTTGTTTAAGAAATTAAAAGAAAGAAAGCCAAGTTTAGATGGAACATCATGAACAATGGGGAAAATGGTGAGAAATCATCTTGGAAAGTAGAGAAGTGTCAGAACAGCTGGTCCATGTTATAGAAATTGAATTCATTCAAAGTTCAATAGAAAGGCACCAGAGGGTTTTAAGCATGAGTGTTTCATTGTTTGATTTTCATTTTATAATTCTTCTGGCTGCTGTGTGAAAAGTAGATAAGAAGTAGCATAAAGGGAAGCAGGATGACCAGTGATAAGCTATGGCAGCAGTCCTAGCTTAACTAAGTAAGTGTAGTGAGAGGAGGATGGAGGGATTTGTTTTAGGAAGTGGAAATGATAGGATTTAGTGAGGTCCAACTTTTGTGCCTGAAGATAGGGGTTTCTAAGGTCATCAACTTGATAGGTGCCATTTTCTGGAATTGTGATGACTGTGTAAAGAGTGGCTTCAGGGAAGCATGCAGAGGTGATCAGGGCCCAAGCTGGGGCAAGTGCAGTTTGAAATTGCTGTTGCCTGCCAGTTAACTAGTGTTAGCTCTACTCTTCTACTTTTTGAAATCCTTTTTGAAATGCAGAAGGTGTTTGACAAAGGTAATGGAGAAAAAGTTAATTGGGCGCTTCTAGTCCTTCTTCTCCTTCTTAAGCATCTAGTTTTAGATTTCTCATAGGAAAAGTGTTTTAAAAGAATAAGACATGAATCTGGATAGAGAGTGATATTTTGTGTCAGACACAAAGTTGAACCATGAGAACCCAAGTCATGAGCCAGATGTTGGGGGTAAACTAAAATATTAATGTAAAATAATGTAGAATGGAGCACTGAGGGAATCCAGGGGGAGGAGCTTTGAAACAGAGCTGTAAAGAGCAAGCTGCCCTGGGAGCGAGGAGGCCTCAGAAACTCAAAATCCCAACCAGGTTCTCACACCTGCTCTGCGACATCAGGCAAGTCAGCATCTTGGTGCTTCAGGTTCCTCACTTGTAAAATGACTTGGGTAAACTAAGTGATCTCTAAGAGAGCCCCCCAGGTGGCTCTGTATTCTAGGTACCCGCCTTAGATACTGTAAAGAATAAAGTGATAGGACTACAAGGTCAAGGAGATTGGCAATTTAGTAGTTCTACTAAGTTATGGAAAACAGAAGTGGAAATGGTAAAGAAAGAAATAAAAAAACTTTATATGCTGAATATAGCAATAAATATGGCAAGTCATGTCTTGCATGCAGAGATGTGAAAAAAAATGTAGTCAACAGATACGGTTATTTTCTATTTTACAAAATTCTTTTAACTTTTTTCCTTAGAGTGGTGAGGTGCATAGAGTACATAATTACTTTTATATAATTATAGTTGAGCATATGTAGTTAAAACTTTATTTTTTAAAGTACATCTTACCCATATTTAGATAATTTTCTATGTTTTAGTAGTGATACGAGTGCTTTCTTTTTTTAAAAAATCCATACCCTTTTGGCCTTAGAGACACAAGGACACCCACCAAATTCTATTAAAATAATTCAGGGACTCATCCATGCATGCAATAATTATGATTATGAGCATCCAAGGAAAATTAGTGTGTAATGTCTTAATTAAAGCTGGGCACCATAATTTTATTTGCAGATTGAATTCTATTAAATCTTTAGAGTAGTATATTTTTATTTTGCTTTCATGTAATTAATATTTAGCATAGCTCTTTGAGTAGCACATTGCATTATTAATGCACATTTTGTGAGAAATGTAATAGTATGCTAAAAAAAAACTCTTTAGAAGATAGCCCATAAATTTTATTATTATATTAAAATGCAAATTTTGCCTCTTGCTTGACTATTTGAGTCATATTTTCTTGTTTAGAGGTATTAGCTGAGGAAAATTGTAAAAAATCAGTTCGATTTTATTTGAATGTTTTCACATTTTTCAACTAGTGTTGGGAATCTTTCCCAGTGGCATTCTTAACTCATAGTTATGATGTGAATATTGTGTTTGCCTTAATCCTGATCTTGTTTTCTTTAGGAAAACTGTGAATCATGTTAGTAGTACATCACCAAAGCTACACGGCTATTAAAGTTTGAGCCTTGGGATAGAAGACTAAAAATTTCAAAGTCTTATTACTGCTCTTGTCACAAGACGTTGTTGTTTTGCCTGTAATAGTCCCTCTAAGGCAGCCTCTAAGAAAACATCATTTATCTTAGTTTAGCTATGAGAAACCTGTAGAAATCCTTTCTTCATTTTTTAAAATGAGTTTTCAGAAATATCCACAAATAGAAAACTAATAGTTAAGTACAAAACTCTGTAATGTTCGAAAACACCAAATAGATGTTTTGCTGAGCCTTTTTTATTAACAAAAATAAATGGAGAAGAAGAAAATAAAAACTCCCAAAACTTTATATTCCTTAATACTAAAATAGGACTATATGAATCCTCCATTAATCCTGGTGGTTCTCAGATTGGGAGTGAAAAAGACCTTGAGTTTCATGAGAGGTATTCTGATGAAAAGAAACTGGATTTCTGAACTCTAGGCAGTAGCTTATGAGCAACTATTGTTCCCATGTGAACACCATTGCTCCCATCTCTCACTTGCTTCTACTCCTTCTGCAGTAGGACAGGTGCCTCTAGGTGATGCTGTGTTCCTGGTGCAACTAGAAAACAACCAGCCTTTCCTTAGCAACATCTGATTTTATACTACTTCCTCCTGGGTGATTAGATTTAGAAATCTGTGAAAATGGGGCTCTTCTACTTTCTTGATTGGCAAACATGCTCTAATTCTTAAAATTCATCTGAAAATGATGTTGAACAGTGAACAGATCCAACAATCTGTTGAATAATGTGTTACAAAGAGTAATTTCATTATTGTTAAGTACTTAAAAATTAATACTAATAATTAGCTTCATAGCATAAAAGTAATATTTCTCATAAACTGTTATATCACTCTTACAATCTGGAGTTTGAGGAGAGGGCTATTTTATTTTATTTTAAATCACTCATTTATGACTTTTTTTTTCTAAGAGGGTAATTTCCCAGTGATTTTTAGCCATTTCAAAATCAAAGTTTTTATCCTTGAGTTAAAATATTTAATATGGTTCATGTGTCCTAGGAAATGTTAGACTTTTTTTTTCACATACTGGTAATACTTACATTAATATTCCAAAGCTATCTCTCTAACTACTGCAGATTGATCATCAGAGCACTAATTTGTTCACCCTGTGCATGCAAATATAAAACTTCTCTCCTGTCTGTTTTACTTCTAGTTTTTAAATGTGTTTGCAGTATTTTAGACTGTTGGGGAGTGTCTCAAATAAGCAAGCAAAATAAAGTCCAGTAGAAAATTAAAGCAGAATTGGAATTTCAAGACAAAAATATTGATAATTTTTGCATGATAAACTAAAGGAGGTCAGAGTTGTTTCTCCAATTATTTACTAAAGTCTGTACTACAAATCAGAAACTCCCACAGGGTTACTACAGAGTGTCTTTAATTGTGAAAACAACTATGAAAATGTTTCACTGTTATCATCCACAATCAATTCCTAGATTATTTTCAAATTGAAAGAGGCCCACAATTCCATACAGTAATATTAAGGAAGTATATGGAATAGCCTTCTTTTTGATAATCGAGTCTTTATTTTAATGTACTAAAAATGACTGTTATGTTAAAACAAAGCTTTGGCTGATATTGTTTAAAATAAAGCTAAAGAATATCAGGAAAAAGTAAATCACTTCAAAGAAAACATTAAGGAAAATATAGTACAGTTGGAGCTTGGCTATGGCAGCCATTATGAAGGTGGTACATGATGTAGAGCTTCAGGAAATGGTGGTCCAAAGTCGCCTTTTGGGTGGTAGTTGATTGTAAAGAGCCAAGATCTCTCAAAGGACTCTTGGAGCAAGAGGCCTTTTTCTGGAGAAGAAACACATTACTGGGGTGGAGATTTTAACAGTAACCAAGGAGCCCTCTCTCCTCTGGTGCTTCTGCTGCCTCCTCTTCCCTGTCATCTCCTCCACAAGACTTCTTTCTTTATCCATCCTTTCATATATATGAGGAATTGGCTCATGTGATTATGGAGGCTGAGAAGTCCTACCATCTGCTGTCTGCAAACTGGAGACCCAGGAAATCTGGTGGTGTGTAGTTTAGTCCAAATCTGAAGGCTTGAGAACCAGTGGAGTTTTTGGTGTAAGTCTCAATCAGAAGGTAGGCGAACAGCCCAGCTCACACACTCAGGCAGAAGGGACATCCATTATTCAGTCGAGTTGATACAAAAAATTAACCATTACATCCTCTAAATTTGGATGTCTTTGAGTTTTGTACCCCAATTTTGATATACTCAATTATAATCAGGGTGCTTTAGGGATGCCAGATCTATGTAGAGCTGTGAACAGGGCAATTTATTTAAACAGGCTGTGCGCTGAAGATGACAGTTTGATGTCATCTCTAGGACATCATTAATGTCACTGATTAGGAAATTGAGGCCTAGAGTCATATTCCTAGAAATAGAATATTTTTATGAAGACAGGTTTACAAAAAAGTCACTTTTTAGACTAAACCTACTATGCTCATTATAATGTTAGCATAGGTAGAGAGGCTTATACTGCTAGTATATACTAGTTTTCAGGTTCACTTCTACATGTTATTATTGGGTCTAGATATTATAACAGAACAGGTGAAATCTAAGTGTCCATTAATAAGAGATTGGGAAAGTGAGTCGTGACACTTCCAAATGGTGAAACATTTTACAGTTTTGAAGAAGGATGCACCTATGTCGATATATGTCCTGCGGTATTGTTCAGAGGGGGAGAAAAGCACATTGCTGAAGAGGGTACACAGTTTAATATCGTTTGTATACAAAACTAGGCTCATACACAGATAAACACACATTATATATATAAAAATATATATATGTATTTTATACACACGTACATGGTCGCATGCACGCGCACACACACACACCCCCCTATAGGAAAGATCTTGAAAATTATGCAATAATTATCAACAGCGGTACCTACAAGGAAATGCAATAACTACTTTAGACATTTCATTACATTTTGAAATTTTGCAATAGGCCTAAATTAACATTATAATAAAATAAATTTATTAAAAAACAACAAAGTAAGGGTAGGAAAAAACAGTTGAGAAATAGCTATAACTTTAAAGAAAATACTCATTCCATCCCTAGTTGTTGAATTATTGTGAAAAATTTTTAAAAATTTCATATGTCATAGTGCATTCTGTATAAAATGTTAACTAATGGCTCTAATACTTAACAGTCGAAAGCATAATTTATAAATAGATATTTTTAAAATCATTTCATTATCTTGGCTCTGTTTTTTAAAGTTCCTAAAGATATTTATATTAATTAATTGAAAATATATAATACTTGTCTTTACCTGTTAATTGAAAAACATATAACACTTGTCTTTACCTGGCAGGTGTTATAAACTTTAAACAAATTTAATTTGCAATATGTATTTCAGTTGAGAAGAGGGATTTAAGTAAATAATAATATATTTTGCAGCAAATAATAATAAAATATATTAGTCAAAATGACATCCTGCTATAACTTTGTAGTTATAATATTTTATAGTTTGAAATGTCATCTAGTTCCCTAAGACAACATTGATTTTGGAACAAATAAAGATGTGATAATTATTCTTATAATACATTATAATGTCAAATTGCCCAGGCCTCACTAATCTTGCCTCTCATGACCTCTATCTATATGCCTTCAGAGTGACAGTCTCTCCTTTTGTTTCATGCTGGAAGCCCTCCCTTGCATATGTTTGCAAATCCTTTTGGTGTCTCACCTTCACCCATTATCAATTCCTTTCTGCTTTTCTCCCTTCCTACTGCAGAAAAGCTCACTTAAGGGTGAGACCCAGTCAATGCTCCCAGAGCCACCCTGGAAGATGCTACTTTCTGCCTTAGGTGGTCTTTTGTGCTCCCAAAGCGGCAAAATAAAAAGATTGTAGTCAACATTTCCTTTTGGTTGTACCTCACCAGAGCTCTGCTGTTTGTAACATAGAAATAGCAGGGACACTACTCTCCAACTCTTCAATCCAGATCACCTTTCTGTCTATTGCTATTTCCTTGTCCTGCTTTGCTTCCTGATTCTCTGCTCACAGGGATGCACCAACATCCTCCTGGGTCCTCCTTAATGAAGGGCAACTTTTCTGAATGCAAATCAGCTTTAAAAAATGGATTCTTGGGTTGGGGGGGGTACTTTGATTTCTAACGTAGATCTAAATATCAGTTTAAGCTCAGCCTGAAGGTCTGTGACATGAAACAGATTTGTGTTTGCTCGACATTATCTATACACTGTAATCATAAAAATTGCTTTTACTGGAAGGTTTAGATGAAATATTCTTCACTAACAATTTTGGTTTTTTGCTTTCTCGCAGAATTTGAATTGCTATTTCCAAGAACCAGATAATAATAGAAAAATTCTATTCTTTTTCAGTCTTGCTGCTTCCTCCAAATCTGGTACTCCAGAAAATAGAACCACAAGCCAAATAAGTAGCACAATTTGATTTAAAATTGTACTGCTGGTCCTGATACTGATGGGATAATGGTAATTTCCCCTTAACTCCCTTTTCCCACACTTACCAGACGGTATTCAAACTGTAAATACATTTAAAAAAGCATCTGGGAAGAAACTTTTCTCTTTTTTCACTTTCCAACAGTTTTATTCTAACTGTATTTCACAATT
This sequence comes from Hippopotamus amphibius kiboko, assembly GCF_030028045.1. Taxonomy (NCBI): domain Eukaryota; kingdom Metazoa; phylum Chordata; class Mammalia; order Artiodactyla; family Hippopotamidae; genus Hippopotamus; species Hippopotamus amphibius. The sequence continues at coordinate 92,690,977 of NC_080193.1, read as the reverse complement.
CACTGTTGTTCCAATGATTTATGTGTTTGCCATTTTATCTATGATGAAAATGTAAAGTTAGCTTGGGTCTGAAGATTGTATTCATGAATTTTGTGGCTGTATGATATTTAGCACTAAAATTTTAAAATAAGTGTGACAAGGATATTATTTTAGAGACATAGAGACTATTTTTTAAAAATTTTGTTTTGTTTTTCAACGAGTATGTGTGATCCTAAGGAAAAGGAGTTTGAAATGGGAGTCTAAACGGGAGGACTCTCACAGGAAGTGCCCATGGGATTCAGATGTATACTTAAAAGATTTTAATCACCTCCAATTCACCCCACTGGTGAGAAAGGGATTATCATGAGGACAGTGGGGATGGCCAGATACACAAGACCCACCTGCAACTAAACAGGTGAGATCCGTGGCAGATTAGCACATAAACTCAGCCCAGTGGGGAGGATGCAGCACACCACTCACTCTGGGCCACAAAGGGGTTGCCTTCAGGAATAGAGTGAACAAGTAGGGGCTGTGGAAGGCAGGTTTTTAAAGTGGCAAGAGGGTAGGGTGACACCCTGGTTCCTAAGAGAGGGTGTGGTTGGCTCCTTTGAATAACTCCACCACCAATGGGGAATTGAAACCAAAACTCAGGATAAAGCAGGAATTGTACCTGGTCCCTTTGATAAGAGGACTGATTGGCTAGGGGTCCTCATTCACGGGAGCAGAGTTGAGAGGGGAGCTTGAAGTTAGGTCGTTGGCGGCCTTCCAGATTTCACCAGATGTCATGGCAGCACATAGTATCAGGCCATTGTATCAGGTTTTGTTTTCAGGCCTTACACAAAACTACTCTTATGTTGTCTTTTGTTTATGAGGAACAAACATCTTTTCTGGTAGTATAAAAATGATGTTTTATTATAAAGGCAAAACAGAGACTTTTATGGAAATCCAAGGCCCAGAATTATGGCAGAACTTCAGAAACCAAACTTGTGTTCTGTGTTCTTAAAGGATGGTCTCTCCCCCTTTCATGGATGACTTGCTCAGTTATGTATTTCTGATCCTTACTGTCTCTATTGACTCTTCCTCTTCCTAATAATCTGGATGCTTCTCATGACAGCCACTTTCCTAAACCTTAGAAATGCTTGACTTTCTAGCTCTAATGCCTGCTAACATCTGGCAATCTCTTTCTATGCTTTCGGCTTCAAATTAAGACAGCATTTGATTGTCTTAGACTTTTGCATTCTTGAAGAGGCATCAACACCAGGCTAAGTCATATGCTCATGGCAAGCTTAGGAGTGAGCTATTTCTGAGACAGACATACACTCTTTTTATGTATAATTAGCCTCAGCTGCTATAGATATGGAGCTACACGACAAAACATAGCTAAATAATTGAGCAGTTACTGAGGGAAAGATTTTCTCGGTGAGGAAAGGTATGGGGAGCAGGACCTTCTGAAATGTGCATAGCAAAATATCTCAGAGCATCAAATCAGTTCCCATCTGCAGTTTTCTCTTTCAGGAAATAAAAATATAATTTCTTATCCACCAAGTCAAATGAATGAATCAGCCTGTCCTTTTGTTCTTTTTCCTGCCCACTCCCTTTTCTTCTCTAATTTTGTTGCACTCAATATGCATTTTCTTTCTTAATATTTCTCTTTTTATTTGAATATAGCCATTACCCTGGTGTAGGCAGGCTCCTTTCCTTTCAGCTTGAGTCTATTAAAACTGTCCTCTGCCACCTCCAGACTCTCTTCCTGCTAGCCCCTCCTATACCCAGGCCAACTGATCCTAAAGAAACACCAATTTCAATAAGTTGCCTTATCTCTGTATCCCAACAGAATTTTCCTCAAAGCAATACCTTGCGGTGATTTCTGTGTTTTGTTGTATCTGCCTGACTTCTTGATGAAAGGGGAACTGGCTCTCTAGAAAATTTTACATCTATATAAAAGATTGGAATTACAGAGTAGAAAAGTCAAGATTAAAAAAAAAATAATAGTAAGCCTCAGGATTATTATATTTTATTGTCTTTTTCTGTTCCTCAAACCAGATTATAAACTCCTGGAGAATAAGAATTAAGTCTCATGGTTCTTTTTAATCCAGCCCCCATTTAATCATATATACTTTTGATGATGGTGATGTTGATTTCTTTACGCTTTGAAAGCATAAATAGTAAGTTATTTGTATTGGTTATTTGATTCAATTGCTTACAATCAGCCACACTAAGTCTTTTGATTGGAGCATTTGGTCCATTGACATTTGAAGTGATTATTGATAGTTATTATATTTATTGCTGTTTTGTTACTTTTTCCTAATTATTTTGTACTTCTCTATTCTTTTCTTCTTTTTGCTTCCTTCCCTTATGGTTTGATGTTTATCTTAGTGGTATTCTATGTTCCTCTCTGTCTAGTTTTTGTGTATCTATTGTATATATATATTTTTTTTTTCTTAAAAAGGCCATTTTTAGAAATTATTTTATAAATAGATTCTTATACAAAGAAGAAACACATATACAGAGCACCCAAATTACCAATATTGTATATTTTTGATTTGTGGTTACCATGGGGCTTTTATATGTTGACCTATAATTATATCTACTGGTTTTAAACTGATAGTCATTGAAGTTCAAACACATTATAAAAGATCTATATTTTTCATCCCATCCCTCAAATTTGGTGTTTGTGTTGTAATATTTTACATTTCATGTTTATCCCTTAACTACTTATTGAGGTTATAGTTTATTTTACTTTTTTTTTTGTCTTTTTAGTAGCTTATTTAAGTTGTTGCTCCACAGCCTTTACTATATATTTGCCTTTACTCGTGGATTTTTTCTTTTTCCACAAATTTATCCCTGTTACTGTAGCTTTTTCTTTTCCACTTAGATAAGACCCTTTCACATTTTTTTTTGAGTCAGTTTAATACTGATGAACTCTTTTAGTTTTTACTTACCTCAGAAGTTATTTCTCTCTCCTTCAATTTTAAATGATAACCTTGTTGGGTAGAGTATTCTAGGTTGCAAGTTTTTTTTCCCTTTTAGCACTTGAAATATATCATGCCACTAGCTTCTGACCCACAAAATTTCTTCAGAAAGATTAGCTGATAGCCTTATGGGGGTTCTCTTGTATGTTACTCTTTGTTTTTCTCTTGCTGCTTCTAGAATTCTCTCTTTATCTGTACCTTTGGCCATTTTAATTATGTCTTGGTGTGGGTCTCTTTGAGATCATCTTGTTTGGGTCTGTCTTTGCTTCCTGTACTTGTATATCTGTTTCCTTCTTCATGTTTGGGAAGTTATCATCCATAATTTTATTATGGCTTTTAATTTTTAAAATTTTATCTGAGATCCTTATGTGAATATTAGTATGTTTTATGTTATTCTAGAATTCCCTTAAAATGCTTTCATTTTCTTCTTTTTTTGTTGTTGTTGTTGTTATGATTGGTGATTTCCATTACTGCGTCTTCTAGATCACTTATGCATTCTTCTGCATCACCTAGTTCACTCTTAATTCCTTCTAGTGCGTTTTTCACTTCAGTTATTATATTCCTCAGCTCTGACTGCTGCTTTTTTATAATATGTTCTAGTTTCTTGTTAAAATTATCACTGTGTCCATCTATTTTTTTCCCTAGTTCATTTAGGAGTCCTTTTTATTTATTTATTTATTTTAATTTATTGGCTGCATTGGGTCTTTGTTGCTGTGCACGGGCTTTCTGCAGTTGGAGAGAGCAGGGGCTACTCTTTGTTGCAGTGCACAGGCCTCTTATTGTAGTGGCTTCTCTTGTTGTGGAGCATGGGCTGTAAGCACGCAGGCTTCAGTAGTTGTGGCATGTGGGCTCAGTAGTTGTGACTCTCGGTCTCTAGAGCGCAGGCTCAGTAGTTGTGGCATGAGCTTAGCTGCTCCAAGGCATGTGGGATCTTCCCGGACCACGGACTGAACCCGTGTCCCCTGCATTGGCAGGCAGATTCTTAACCACTGCACCACCAAGTAAGGCCCTCACTTAGCATTCTTATTACAAATGATTTGAACTCTTTATCTGGTAAATTATCTTTGTTTCATTACTTTTTTGTTTTTTTCAGGAAATTTTACATGTTATTTCATTTGAAACAAATCCCTCTGTCCTTTCATTTTGCTTAACTTTTTCTGTTTCTGAAGTTATGTGAAACAGTTATCTGTTCCAGACTTGATGGTGTGTCATTTTGGAGAGCATTCCTGTACAATCTATGCGTGTCCAGTGGCTTTAGTGGGAGAACTGGATCTGAAGTGAGCATGGGTCATGTCTTCCCCCAGGGTGCTAGCGGCTATCACCTTGATGGGAGGTGGGGCTGGAGATGTTGGGCCTGGAGCCAAAGCCAGCTGTGAGCTGGGGCTTCTATGCTCAGTGGCCATCACTGTCCTACTGGGGGTGGGGTCGGGTCCCAAGGTGATATAGCATAAGGGTTGGGTCTAAGCTGGTTTTGTTCATTCTAAGTGTGCTCTCTCCCCTCTTTCACAGCAGCACCTTTGCCCCAGTGGGGAGCAGTGCTGGAGCAAAAGGGGCCGCAGTGGGTGCCCTGTGTGGGCCAGGACATGCCCTGGGACAGTTCTGGTACTCTAGTCAGCACTCCATACTGCTCCTGATCTGCTGTTTTCATGAGTGCCAGCAATGGCCACCCTTGTCCTGTGCAGATGCAGTGCCATGGGTCAGCCAGCTCCATTCCCCCGCAAACTGTGCACTCTTTTGGAAATAGCAATTTTTGCCCGAGTATGGAACTGTGCCTGAGCTAGAGGTGCAGAGGCAAGCACATGGTGTGGGTTGGGGCACACTCTGGAGTGTTCCTGGCAAACTGGCCTGAGTCCTGGGCAGTTTCAATATGTTTCCTCTGCCTTGTTTTGGAAGTAAGCAAGTGTTTACTTGTTCTTCATAAATGGAGTCTAGATTTCTTATAGTGCTCCTATTAGTCCCATTGTTTTTTTTTTTTTTTTTTAACTTTTTATTTTTTTATTTTTTACAGTAAACTGCATATATTTAGAGTGTACAATTTGGTATCCCAGTCTCCCAATTCGTTCCCCCCCAACCCTCCCCGCTTTCCCCACTTGGTATCCATATGTTTGTTCTCTACATCTGTGTCTCTATTTCTGCCTTGCAAACTGGTTGATCTGTACCATTTTTCAATAGTCCACATATATGTGTTAATATACAATATTCGTTTTTCTCTTTCTGACTCACTTCACTCTGTATGACAGTCTCTAGGTCCATCCATGTCTCTAAAAATGTCCCAGTTTCATTGCTTTTTACAGCTGTGTAATGTTCCATTGTATGCATGTACCACATCTTCTTTATCCATTCATCTGTTGATGGACATTTAGGTTGCTTCCATGTCCTGGCTATTGTAAATAGTGCTGCAGTGAACATTGGAGGGCAAGTGTCTTTTTGAATGATGGTGTTCTCTGGGTATATGCCCAGTAGTGGGATTGCTGGGTCATATGGTAGTTCTATTTTTAGTTTTGCAAGGAATCTCCATACTGTTTTTCATAGTGGCTGTATCAATTTTTATTCCCACCAGCAATGTAAGAGCGTTCCTTTTTCTCCACACCCTCTCCAGCATTTACTGTTTGTAGATTTTCTGATGATGCCCATTCTAACCCGTGTGAGGTGATACCTCATTGTAGTTTTGATTTGCATTTCTCTAATAATTAGTGATGTTGAGCAGCTTTTCATGTGCCTCTTGGCCATCCGTATGTCTTCTTTGGAGAAATGCCTATTTAGGTCTTCTGCCCATTTTTTGATTGGGTTGTTTATTTTTTTTGATATTGAGCTGGATGAACTGTTTATATATTTTGGAGATTAATCCTTTGCCTGTTGGTTCGTTTGCCAATATTTTTTCCCATTCTGAGGGTTGTCTTTTTGTCTTGCTTATAGTTTCCTTTGCTGTGCGGAAGCTTTGACGTTTCATTAGGTCCCACTTATTTATTTTTGTTTTTATTTCCATTATTCTAGGGGGTGGATCAAAAAAGATCTTGCTGTTATTTACGTCGAAGAGTGTTCTTCCTATGTTTTCCTCCAGGAGTTTTATAGTGTCTGGCCTTCCATTTAGGTCTTTAATCCATTTTGAGTTTATTTTTGTGTATGGTGTTAGGAAGTGTTCTAATCTCATTCTTTTACTTGCAGCTGTCCAGTTTTCCCAGCACCATTTATTGAATAGGCTGCCTTTTCTCCATTATATATCCTTGGCTCCTTTGTCATAGATTAGTTGACCATAGTTTATCCTTTCTATCTTGTTCCATTGATCTATATTTCTGTTTTTGTACCAGTACCATACTGTCTTGATCACTGTAGCCTTGTAGTATAGCCTGGAGTCAGGAAGCCTGATTCCACCAACTCCGTCTTTCCTTCTTAAGATTGCTTTGGCTATTCGGGGTATTTTGCGTTTCCATACAAATCGTAAAATTTCTTGTTCTAGTTCTGGGAAAAATGCCATTGGTAATTTGATCGGGATTGCATTGAATCTGTAAATTGCTTTTGGTAGTATAGTCATTTTCACCATGTTGATTCTTCCAATCCAAGAACATGGTATATCTCTCCATCTGTTTGTGTTGTCTTTGATTTCTTTCATGAGTGTCTTATAGTTTTCTGAGTACAGGTCTTTTACCTCCTTGGTTAGATTTATTCCTAGGTATTTTATTCTTTTTGTTGCAATGGTGAATGGGGTTGTTTCCTTAATTTCTCTTTCTGATCTTTCATTGTTGGTGTATAGAAATGCAAGAGATTTCCGTGTTAATTTTGTATCCTGCAACTTTACTAAATTCATTGATTAGCTCGAGTAGTTTTCTGGTGGCATCTTTAGGATTTTCTATGTATACTATCATGTCATCTGCAAAGAGTGACAATTTTACTTCTTCTTTTCCAATTTGGATTCCTTTTATTTCTTTTTCTTCTCTGATGGCTGTGGCAAGGACTTCCAAAACTATGTTGAATAGTAGTGGCAAGAGTCCCATTGTTTTTTGAAGCAGCTAAGAGGACTTGTCTTCCTTGTATCTGATCCTGGGCTGGGGTACCCAATATATGGTTCAAACTGCTCATTCTCTAGGGACGATCTCTGAGCCCATGTAATCCCCTTCCTCTTCTGTATCCCCTCCTAGGGGCACAGGTCCCGAACTGATCTCTTCTCTTCCTACCTGACTGTGTGGATCTTTCTTTACAGTCTTTATTGTAGGAGAGCCCTTCGAATAGTCTCCAGTTTGTTTTCAGTGAGAATTATTCACATATAGATGTATTTTTGATGTGTTTGTAGGGGAGGTGAGCTCATCGTCCTCCTACTCCACCATCTTGATGCCCCTCAAGAAAAGAGTATTACTTTATTTCTATGTATAAAAGGATTAACATTAGCTTATAGAAATTTCACAATATTCTGATTTCAAATCAGGAAAGGATTATGTGTTTTTCTAACCATAGCTTCTTTCTTCCACTTTGTGGATTCGTAAGTACATAAAAAGGATTCATCCTGGCTCCAGACTGACAAGATTGGATTGACAGCTGATAAAAGTTGTCAACATTGCCTGTCATATTGAAACTTAGTAGACTGTAAAAATGCTTATAAAAGTTTCAGGTTATCCTGTCAATACTGGGATTTCATTAAGAGTTAATTAAAGCAAATTTGTTTGTTAATAAAGCTCAAAATATCAATCAGTTCTATCACTAAAATGTGTGACTAACTTGTATGTTATGTGGTGTATGTGTACATTTATGCTTAAGAAATTAGATATAGGTCTTTTTTTAGTTTATACTAAAAGCAACAGGGTGCAAAGGGATATGGAAAATTTTTAATTAAAATTAGATCAGAGTATATACACAGCCAAGTCTAATTTCAGTATTCTTCACAACAAGCAAAATAGGGAACAATATCTCTTTACTTTGATGATCATTCCAGAATTTATTTTTTATTTAACTTTCACATTGATTCATATATTAGAACAAAATTAATTTCATTGAGAAAGTGAAAATAGATTACTTCCTATGTCCAACGTAATACAATATAACAGAATAAAACCTGTTAAAGTTGTATTTAAATTATATATTAAATTAATTAAATGTGTTTTATTTTGTTCATTCATTAATTAAATTGCCAGGCCCTTATGACTCTTTTAGTTTCTTATAGAAATAATAAAAATATCTTTTTAAGCTTCTGTGTTACTTGAAATCATTAACAAGCAACTTATTTAATTAAAAATAACCTTATTTATTGTGTAATAATTGTTTATTGATAATGTACTATGTTCTCTGTATTCTACAAAGTGGTGACAATAAAATAGCAAAACAGATACATTACCTATATTCATGGAGTTAACAGTTTGTTGAGAGAAAATATACATATTTAAATAGTCCTACCATGCAAAATTGTATTTCCAATAGGTGTTATAAAGGAGAGGTTTCCAAGTCTATGAGAGTCTGGATAGGGCGATTTGATGTAATGAAGCAGGTCAAGAGTCTTGAAGAGGTTATGCTTTAGTTTATATCTGGAGGATTGCTATGAGTTATTGGTAAAAAGAGTCAGAGAGGAATCTGCTCACGCAGAAGAGGTGCATAATGGTCCATTGGCAAAATGCAGTTCAATGAATACAAGGGAGTGTTGTAGGTTAAATATTGTTCTCCCTGAAAGATATGCTGAAGTCCAAACCCCGTCCATGTACCTAAGAATGTGATCCTATTTAAAAAGAGAGTCTTTGCAGATTTAACAAAGTTAAAATGAGGTTTTTATGGTAGGTCCCAATGTGACTGTTGTCATAAAAGAAGGAAATTTGGACAAAGATATGCTCAGAAGGAAGACGATGTGAAGAGACACAGGGAGAAAATAACCATCTATAAACCAGGGGATGACTGAAGCTACTAGAAGCCTGGAGAGAGGTCTGGGACAGATCCTTCTCTGGCACCATCAGGAGAGCAGGGCCCTGCTGACATTTTGATTTTGAATTTCTGGCCTCCAGAACTGTGAGATGACAAATTTCTGTTATTTTAAGACACCCGATTTGTGTTACTTTGTGGCAGCAACATTAGGAAACTAATATAGGGATTGAAGGCAGATTAATGCAGATGAAAGGGGAGAATAAGAGTAAATTGATCTGAAGAGCAGATGAAGCAATAGGTGGGAACCAGATCATGGAGAGAGTCCTAAAGGCCATTGTTAGGGGTTTTGTTTTTATTCTCAGTGCAAAGTAGTTAAGCAATCCAAAAAGAGATGATGGTAGCTTGGACAAGAGTGGTGATAATGGTTATGAAGAGAAGTCAATGGGAACAAGAGAGTGGATTGAAAATTATAAATAACCTACAAAAAAGCAAGTTTATTCAAGGCTATCAGTCCAGAAATTCTCTGCTCTTCTCTTTTACCATTAATTTTGCAACCTACACTGAATCATTCTCCTCACCATCAAAGGGTACTCCTTTTTTCTATCTATTTCTTTTTTGGTTGTCGATAACATTGATTGAGATAGAGCTGACATATTATGTACATATTAAAAGTGTGAAGTTTAATAAATTTTGACTTATTAATATAACCATGAAACTATGAGCACAATCAAGATAATGGACATATCCAAACCCCCAAATTTTCTAGTATCCTTCTGCAGTGACTTTTTTATCCCTGGTGATATTGCTATCTTTGAAATGAAGTTTGTCTGATATTAATAAAGCCACTCCAGTTTTCTTTTGCTTATTATTAGCATGGCATATCATTTGTCATCATTTTACTTTTCACTTATTTGTATCTTTGTATTAAAGTGGGTTCCTCACAGACAGCAAGTAATTAAATCTTGCTTTCTTTGCCAGATAATCTTTGCCTTTTAATTGGGAGTGTTTCATTTATTTACATTTAGTGTGACTATTAACATAGTTAAGTGTTAATCAACCACTTGGCACTTGCTTTCTATTTGTCTCATTTGTTCTTTGTGTTTTTACCTTTTTCTCTGCCTTCTTTTGGATTAAATATGTTTATTTTTTCATTTTATGTATATTAATGGCTTATTAGCTATTATTTTTGGCTATTTTAGTGGTTGTTTCCACCTTCAATATTAAGTGGTGTACTACTTCACAGATAGAGCAACTTATAAGAATATGTCATTCTTATACTCCTGATCTTCCTGTCATTATTATTATGCTTATTAAATAATAATATGTTAAAAAACTCACAAGTCAAATATCGTTGGAATATATTTAAATGTTAAGTTCTGGGTTTGTTTTGATTGATATGTTTTTTATGTTCAATATGGTTCATATTTTATTTCTTTTCATATCTGATAATTTTTCATTTTATGCCAGGCACTTTGATTTTTTGCCTTTTGGGTGCTGGAAAAATTTTATATATCCTAGAAATATTCTTTAGCTTTATTCTGTGAAATAGTTAAGTTACTTAGGAGCAATTTGATTCTTTTGCGTCCAGCTTTAAAATTAGGTGGAAACAGAAGAGTATTTAGTTCTGGATCTTTTTTTTTTTTTTTTTTTTTGGTCCCACTGCCATGGCAGGTCTTTCTAAATGCTCTTCCTAATAACCCTGTGAATTATGAGGTTTCCTAGTCTGAAAAACATTCACTATTTCCAGCCTTGTGTTTACTCTGAAAATCATTTCTGCTAATCCTTTCAGGTGGTTATTTTCACAGCCTCTGGTAGTTTCTTCACAAACATGCACTGATCGGCCCCACTGATGAAGGGGCCATGTGTGTAGATCTCTGGAGTTTTCTCTGCTGCTCTCTTCTCTTCAGAATGCTACCCTCTTTATACTCCTAGCCCTGTCTACTCCTGGAAAGATTGTTTATGCTTTCTTTACATAACTCATTTCCTCCTTTAAGCCTCTTTCCCTCTTGCTTTCCCTCTCTAAAATTCTTAGCAAGTCACCAATGACCATCATTTTGATAAACCTACACGTTGATTCTTGGTCTAAGTGATATGGCTCCCATGATGTTTGACCTCATCTTTGCTAATTTCCCCCCTTCACTCCACTACATTTCTTTTTGATTCCTCAAACGTAGTCTGTGTGGTTTTTTTCTTGAGCATTTATACTGGCTGTTCCCTCTGCTTGGAATGATCTTTCTGCCTGATAGCTGCCTGCCTAACTCACTGCCCTTTTTCAGGACTTAACTTCTCAGTAAGCCTGATCACCCTACTTAAAATTGCAAGAACTTCCTATGACAGCCAGTCTCTAAACATGACCTTAACTGAACGTTGTGTAGCCCCCTTCCCTTGAATCTGGGCTGCCCTGTGACTTGTTTGTAACCAATAGAATATGTCAAATGGGACCATCTAGAACGTCTGAGGCTAAGTAAGAGGAAGTTTTATAGCATCTGTCTTGGTTTCTTGAAATACTGACCCTCAGGATGGTCACTGACAGCGACACTCTCTCTCAGAACCCAGCCTCCATGCTGTGATGACCAAAGTCGCATGGAGAGGCCACCTGTGAGCACATTGGTTAATAACCTTAGCTGAGCTTCAGCTGCTGGCCATGTGAGTGATTCATCTTGGACCTCTAGCCCCGACCAAAGCCCTGGCTAATATCTTTCTGCAAACACGTGAAAAACCCAAGTGAGAACCCAGTGGCTGAGCCCAGTTAAAGCACAATACTATAGAAGCTGATAATTTATTATTTTAAGCCACTTAGTTTTGAAGTAGTTTATAGTCAAGGATGACTAGAAAGCCCCTTTGCCCTGCTTAATTTCAAATTCCCTATGCTACATTTTCTTTTTTTCCCCCTAAGCATTTATTATTCTTTAATATACTATATGACTTACTACTTTATTATGTTTAGTACTTATTTTTGTCTGCTTGTCTCCACCAGATTAAAAACTCTAAGAAGGTGCTGATCATTGCCTATTCTCCTCCATGATATTTCTTAATTATCTAAAACCATATGCCTGGTTTATAGTAGGGATTCAATAAATATTTGTAGAAAGAATAAATGAGCAAAGCAGTAGTCTATCATAAAAGTTAAACAAGAATCATTCTAGAGATGATCACACATTCACCTTAAATGTGGCACATTCCCAAAACCAAAACGCTAAATTAAGATATCAACGAATATCACAGAGTGTCTTCTAATTTAGGGACTTATAAATAGCGAACTGAAAGGTAACTATTAGGAAAAAAGAAGCTACTTGAAATTACTTTTAAATATTAGACCGTTGTATGACTCTTGGCAATGATTTTACATTGCCATAAAATTTTCATAATGAACAAAAGACCAAAGAATTTTCATTTGGAAATAACAAAACAAAAATTTAGATGAGGAGTATATAGCCATAATTTTTCAGTAGAAGGGTTTGTGGTAGTACCTTGTCTGAGTGATTGAAGAGTTAACATAATTTGTGTTATAAATGTTTATTGACATCATTTTGGCACTATTAAATGGACTGTCTCCTGGAGACTGACTTGTATTTGTGCTCAAAGTATATAAAATATATTTTTCAAAAAAAAGGAGAGGGAGAGAAACTGATTTACTGTGTTGGTGCCCAAATGCTGTTCAAATTGCTTTTTGTGAAAGAGTTATATCGTACTGTTTTCTTAAAGATCTCTTATCTTGAAAACTATATTTCTGTTCTTAGATAGTTAAATAAGTCATATGAAGAATGGCTATGAGTTTTTAAGGAAAAATACTTTTTTAAGAATGTTCACTGAAAATCTGTTTGAAATACAGGGTCTGAACTTTAAAAACATTCAGATAGATTCATTTTTTGAATATATAACTAGAATCTAGATATGGTTTTAAAAGAGTCATCAGCGTTTGACTTCTAATGCCAACATGCCTTTCTGAGCAAACTAAAACGTAGAAAAATGCCAAGCACCCTCCTCTAAACTTGCAATGTATGTGAATTTTATATTAATCCCTTTAGACTCCTTCCAAACTTGAATGTCTTACAAGTCTGATTGGGAAATTTATCAGTTTTTACGCTCAATGAATTCAGTCATTGGGCACATGCAACTTAAAGCAATGAGGCATAACTGTTGGGGGTGCTTAAAAACATCAGTAGAGATAGATAGCACAGAATCAGCATGCAGATTGAGATGTCACAATGTGAGCCAAGGCAAGGGCTAAAATTTAGTATGATTTGGAGCAAAACTAAAATTAGGACCAGACCCTACTGCAGTACACTGAAACTCAAGTGTTACATGTTTCCTTTATAGACAAGACTATTTCTCATTTATTTACCTTTCTGCCATATGAAATTAAATGCCATTAAACAATAATACATGATGTACATGACGTAGTTTGCTAAATAATTTATAGGTTTTTTTTTAAGTGCTACTAATAGGTTCTATCCTAACATTACCCTTATCCTAAGTTCCTTTCTTTATGGAATGGAGTATCATGATAACTAGGCACCAAGTTAAGTCAATAAAATGCCAAGTTGCTGCTTTTGAAATGAAATTTTACATAAAGAATGACTTGAGATTATTTAGTCCTTGGTGGCAGAAATCTTTAATGTGGAACCAAGTGGTTGCTTTTTTGGCTTTGATTCAAGGGAAGTCAAAATCAAATACACAGGGTCTGAAACATGGTAAAAATGAGTGAAGTGGGTATAGTGGGGACTGAAGCTTGTAAGCCCTATCTGAATGGGGCAGCTACCCCTCACTGCTACTAGATGGTTGCCATGCTGGAATGTGGGCCCAGGAATGCCAGGTATTTTGCTCATGCAAGAAAAGCCAGGAATATGAATTTATCATGTCATGTCTCCTAAGTAATAAACATTCAAATTTGCTTCATTTTTGTGCTCTATGTAAAGCAAAAAGAATGAAACAGACAAATAAACAAACATATATTCATAGATTAAATTTGGTCCACAGTTTACTAGTTTGAGGTCAACTCCTGCTATAACATTTTCTAAATGATGACCATCAGGAGAACCTCTCTTAAATTTCCTCTCTTTCCTCATCTACCAACTTATCTACACTAGCAAGGTAGCATAATAAAGAAAATATGCTGTATGTCTATCTTTGACTAACTTCTTCAACTATGCTCAGTGTACCATCTTCAAAAACCTCATTTTTCATTTATTCATTTTATATCTATATATCATCTACTTTGTGCCAGGCAGTGTTTTAGGCTCTTGGGCCACAGTAGTGAATAACATATATTAGGACCCATTCTCATAGAGCTTATATTCTTTTGGAGGAAATAATTGCTAAGAAAATATGATTAGTTTCATCTAGTAGTAAATGCTTTGAAGAATAATAAGACAAGGTCTTGTATTAGATAGTAGATGTCTGGACGTGTACTTTTATATCATGTGGGTAGGGAGGCTTCCCAAAGGAAGTGATATTTGATCACAGATTTGAACAAGAAGGAGACAATCATGGGAAGATATGGAGGAGAAGCATATGATGTCATTGGGGAGAATAAGCACATGAGTCCTAACTTAGGAAATAACTTGGAGTGTTTCAAGTATCGACATAAGAGTCACTGTGGATATCTATGAATGATCATGGGAAAGTACAGGGGGAAATCAGGTCAGCAAGTCATGCAGGAGTCAAATGTAGGTTATGTAGGAAGCATTTAATGGTTGTTAAACATGAGAGTGAATGACATGATCTGATACAGGTGAAAACACACAAACAAAAACACATCACTGTTGGTGGAGGCAAGTAAGAGTAGAAGAAGAGATATCATTTAGTAGGTAATTCAAGCAATGTAGGTGGGAGAAAATAGTGGCCTGACTTCAGATGATTGTAGAAAAGTAGAGAATGATTGACAGATTAAGAATATATTTAGAGGATAGAACCAAAAGACTTGTGGATATATTTGATATAGAAGATGAGTTTTAAAAAAAAGGGAACAAGAATAACTTCTAGGTTTGTTTTTTTTTTCCCTTGAGTAATTTTGTGGTATCATTCACTGAAGTGAGAACAGAAAAGGAATACTTTAAAGGTAAAGATAAAGATGCACCCCAGAGTTTAATACTGGGCATACTAAATTTGAGATGTTCCTTAGACATGTTGTTAGGAATGTCTGATTGGCAGTGGGATATTTGTACTTGGAGTTCATAAGAGAGGTCAGCACTGGGTATTAATATTTGAGATTCAATGACTTATGAGTTATAAAGTCATGAGATTGGGTGAAATAATCTTAGGAGAAATTATAGAGATAAAAGAGAAAAAAAATCCAGGACATAGCTCTGGGACATGTCAATATTGAATAAAAGAGGAGTATATATAATAGAGGAATAAACAAAGGAGACTGAGAAAAAGCTAGTGAGGTAAAGGAAAAGCCAAGGAGGAGTGTTGCCACAGAAACCAAGGAAAGAAAATAGTTCAAGAGGAAGCAAGTGGCCAACTGTTTAGCTGAGAGATCTAGTAAAATTAAAACAGTGAAATAGCTGTTAAAGTTAGCATGGGGGAAGTCCTTTGTTACAAAAGCTATTTCGTTGAACGATGATCTTTTGAGGAGAGAATGGAAGATGAAGACGAGAGAGACAATGGGCAACTCCTCCAATAAGCTTATTGTGAAAGGGAACCGTGAAGAAGAATGATAGCTGCAGGGCAATGTGGACCGAAAGAGGGTTTCATAAATCAGGAAGATTCTAGAATATGTAAGCTGGTAGGATTGATTCGGTAGGAAGAAACTAATTATGCAGGAGAGGGGATAATTGCCAGAGCCAAGTTCATTAGAAGGTGAGCAGTATGGGAACTAGAGCACCACTGAGGGGTTTAATATGAATGGAGACATGTCATTTATTGTAAGAAAAAATAGAAGGGGGTAGATAGAAGTTCCATTTCATGTATGTAATTTTGTGATGAAAGTGAAGAAGCTTTAGACTGACTCTGTTTTATCAGGATCATCATTTCAGAGGAAAGAGTGAGTGGAAAGGAGGTGGAGCTAGAGGTGGGGGCGCCACTGGACAAAGGAGGTATGAAATACTCAATTTGGATAGTGTCAGAGTAAATATACTGTCTACCATAGAGGGGTTGCAGGGCATTAGAAAATACCATTTGTCTCATTGTGGTCATACATTTACAGTAGACAAAACAGCATTATTGTGCATCATGAAATTCGTACCATGTGGCAGGCTGAATAATGGTCCCCCAGAATATCCACGTTCTAATCTCTGAACCTGTGAATATTACCATATATGACAAGAGAGGCTTTGCAAATGTGATTAAATTAAAGATAGTGAGCGATATTTTTTTGGATTAGCTGGATCTGTCCTAAATGTAATCACAAGTGTCCTTTTAAGAGAGAGGCAGAAAGAGATTTGATTAGAAAAGAGAAAAAAGTAATATGAAAATAAATTTCTCATGTTTGAAGCTAGTAGGTTAGTGATAATTTGTTACAGCAGCAACAGGAAACTGATGTGCTCCATTAATTAATAATTAATTAATTAATTGCTCTTCCTTTGTATCTATAACTTCTCCCTTTTTTTAGGCTACTTTCTATTAGCATGTAAACATGCTTAAGAGTCTCCTTTAAAAAGCAACAACGTTAATAAACAAAAACAAGATAAACAAAATTCCTTACCTTCACCTGCTCATATCTAGCTAACATTCCCTTTAAAGTAGTCCTTTTTAAAATGAACGGTTTTAATTTTTATCTTCTCCACCTCATCTTTCACCCATTCCTTGATCCACTGCCGTCTTCAACTTTTTACTCTAGTAAACCACTCTCAATATTTAGCAATGTGCTTTTATTCTTAATTCCAATGTCATCTGTTCGCGTCTACTTTTCTTAGTCTCTTGGTTAAGCAATTGATTTCCCCATTCTGGTGATAGTCTCTCCTCTTCTATTCAATATGACAGCACTTTTTTTCTAGTTACTTTTTCCCCCCTCTTTGTCCATTCTTTAGTCTCCTTCACAGGCTGCCCCTTTTCAATTTTTTCCTGAGTGTTCTTAATAGAACTCTATTTTCTTCTCATTCTGTACACTGCCCTTGAGCAATTTTATATATTTCCAGTACTTCAGTTACCATCTGTATACTGATCACTCCAAATTTTCTATCTGACACTCAGAGTACTCACCTGGTCAAATACACTCTGTTCAACTACACCTTCTTGTCACACTGAGATGTGCTGAGTTGGAATGACAGTCTCTGTCATCCTGCTCCACAGCACACTCATACTAGACTGCAGTGATTAAGAATATTGGATCTGGGGTCACTGAATTGAATTTGAGTCTGTCTTTGCTCCCTTCTTACCTGCAATAGCTTAGGCAAGTGATTTCTCATCTTAATCTGTAAAATAGTAAACCCCTTCTAAACTGTGATGATTAAATGAAATAATGTATGTGGCACAAGGCATAGTAGGTGGCACACAGTAGGTGATTAATAAGTGCTTGCAATTATTATTATTGTTGTTAGTTGTCTTCTTTTCCCCTCTAAGTACTGTATCTGATGGTAATTTCTACCATGGCACTTGTATTTTCTAGTGCTGTTTCTGTAGTAGCTTCTAATCTCTTCCATAACTTTTGATATTCATAGTCCACCATTGCTACTACCCCCACTCGTCTTTGCATTTTTCTCCATCATCTTTCCTGTCACTCCTGCGTTCGCTTTTCTATTTTGTTTCACTTTCCATGTCACTCCCACACTCATTTTTCTGTTCTCTTTGTCACTCTCCTCCTCCGCCCGAGTCTCAATAGTCCCGACCACTCTTTAAGACATCTTCCTCTATGCCAAGTTCTGCTTCTTAGTTTTTATAGTTGCAAGTTATTTTATCATTATTATTTATAGTAAAAATGGGAAGGGGATGATTAGTAGAGACCTGTAGTCCTCCTTTACCTGAGGACAGCCCTGGAAAAGAAATTTCCTTGAGGTAAGTTAGTGACAGATCACTTGGCAAACACTAATGGTGTGTGCTAGCGGGAGAGTCATTATCTATGGGCTGCTGTCGCAGGACGTCTAGGGCGCTTTTGGAAAACAGATGTAGAATCAATAAATTTATGTGGCATGGCCCCCTGGAAATGTCATGTATACTCTGTCACACTTCTAGTATAAAGTGGAGATTTTTCTTAATACCCAAACAGCTCCTTTTGGGTAAAAACTAGTACTGTACATATCCCTCAGGGGCTTCTTTGTTAATCTGGGCCAGTGTGTCCCGATTTATAAGAAAGGCTGGAAGTTGTGTCCATATTTCTGCATGTGTCCCAGCTTTGTCTGTGCCATTTGATTATGTATCCTTGAAATCATTAGTAAAGCTTGATACTGGGTGAGGTTTATGATTTGTGTGAGTCTGATTTGACAATTCAAACCTTTGGGTTTTCTCAGTAGTTATGGTGGCATTCAGACGAGTGAAGTTGCTAGAAAACTTCTCTCTAGATATTTGAGTCACTGCTAGGCTATGATTCCCAAATAACTATCTGTAATGGTTACAGTTCCCTTTGAGGCAAGGCATTATCATAGTAATTCAGTGAAGAAACATGTATATGTATGTATAACGCAATACATCATCAACGTCATCTCTGAGTCTGTGTAATGCCACAGAGCAAACATCAATCTGACTGATGTTTTGCTATTACAGCACCTCTAGAATTTTCTACTATTAAACAAATAAAAATAAATAATTCATTCATTTAGCCTCCAACTATTTAAGAAATCATTTCCATAGAAATATATGCACTTTTCACTGATTACATATGAACCAACTTACAAATAAGGTTAGCTTATTTTCAAAATATCCCGTCTTCTTTTGAAAATTGTAGCCTAAACTATTTAGATATTATTTATGAAAAGTAGAAATATAACACGCCATATTTGTGTCTTTCTTTTTTTTGCTGTTACAATGAATATTACATATTTCTCAAGTGCGCTATTTTCCAGATAAATGTGTATTTCATCATATTGTAATTAGGACCACAACATTTCCTAGAATGTTGCTTACATCTTAATGAAAGGATAATCATGCTGTGAAGCTTTATATTTTGGACATTACATTTATTTCTCAGTGATTCTCTCACTTTGTAGAAAATTTTTTTCATTCTTTTGTGTTTTTAATGCATCATGTACCTAATGGAAAATAAAGACATTCTTCAGTGAGGCTATGTTGTCTGTTGATAGAATTCAAATATCTATGTGAAGTCCCTTTTCTCTCCTCCTTTTACAGATTTCCAGAACTCTCTTTTCTTTTTAGTAAGGGTTCCTTGGATACTTTTTTAACATTGCTTTTCTTTCTTCATCTTTTCAAAGATGATCTATATGTAGAGAGGATTACAATCTGCAGGGACTTGGGAATGTAAAAAAAAATCTGGGTTCAAGAGAAAGGGGAGAGACCTCACTGGTTTTCCAGTGGTTAAGACTTTGCTTTCCAATGCAGGGGATGCAGGTTCAATACCTGGTCAGGGAGCTAAGATCCCACATGCCTCATTGCCAAAAAATCAAGATATAAAACAAAAGCAGTATTGTAACAAATTCAATAAAGACTTTAAAAATGGTCCACATCAAAAAAACCTTTAAAAAAAAAAGAGAAAGGGGAATCACCAATTACAATGTAAGAACAATAATAGTTCCCTTTGTATCATCCTTTTAAGTTTTCAAAATAATTTCAAACTATTTCTAATATACAAATATCATAATCTATAGCACACAGAAGCCGAGATCTCCACGTTCCAGTTTATTGAATTACAAGGGAGGGCAATTTGACAAAATTAAAATCTCAGAATGGATTTTCTTTTGACTGTTGTTTGGAAAGGCCTGTTTCCTTAGTTGATAAAAATCCGCAGGATTTAAGATTGGCCCTAAATATACCAATCTCCTCATGGGAGGCGAAGCCTGACAGTAGTGCTGACGTCTAGCCCCACGGAGGTGGGCCTCTCCTGGGTTCTGTCTTGGGCTGTGTTACTGTTCCCTGTATGCCCCGCCCTTCTCCTTGAGAGGATCACACCTTTCCACAAAGTTGAACTCGGGTATACCCATGTGATGATGTGATGTGTTTTGGTCAATGAAGTGTGAACAAAGGGAAGGATATTACTCACGTTACTTGCTGGCACAAGCTTTAAGAGTTGGCACATCTTTGCCATTCCCTCTTCTTTCCTTCTCCTGTGACAGACATATTGTGTCCTAAAAGAAGATGGCATGACAAAGCCGCAGGCAACCAGCAATGGACATGCATGAGGAGTGAGGAAGGACCTTTGTGTTCTAAGTCACTTTGATGTTTTAGAGTCGTTTGTTACTGAAGCACAACCTAGGCTGACTTCACAGATCAGATTTGTTCAGATTATTCACTATCCTGTTCTCTAGTGTTACTACTTACTCCCGTTGTAATATTCTGACCTAAATGTGGTCAAAGAAACTCATCTTGATCCTCCATTGCTAAGTACCTTCACTAAAACCAAGGTGTCAGAAAACCGAAAAAACCAAGAATCTAGTGTAATGCCCCTATTTTTAATGATTCTCTAGTTCCATATGGAACCACAGCGTAAAAACTTCCTTTTTTAAAGAATTTTTATTGAGATATAATTGACATACAATAAATTTAAAGTGTACAATTTAATTTTTTTTCTTATTAGTAATATATATATGGCAATCCCAATCTTGATAGTAGTCCAGTCTTCAGTTCCTGTTCTTGGCTAGCGATTGAGTGGCTCTTCCCACCTATGACAGACACTGCACAGTTGCACAGGTCAGCTCCTCCTTCAGGAAAAGACTCATTGCCCAGTTGTGAGGACCATCTGTTAACTCCTTTGGGTCCACCTCAGATCAGGCTGAGGCCATCTGCTCCTCAGAGGAGCCTTAGTCAGTGACTAAGTCAGAATGCAGCATGAGCACCTAGCCACTTCCTGTCAACAGGGGACTTATCTAACGGGTGATCTTTGCTCTGAGGTTCCCCAGTGGGCTGGCCAAGACTTTGTCAGATGGGCATTCTGCCTGGAGTTCCTCCTTCCCATTCCTGCTTTCTCCTATTTCTTCACAGATATTACTTTCTAAGATAATTTGTACTCCTCACTTTGGCTTAACTAATCCGCTTCCTGGAGGAACAAACTCACACAATATTCACCAACTTTTTGAGAGTGCCCTCCTAGATATAAAGACAGGACCAAAAAAATAAAAAAATTTAAAAAATGGAAAGAAAGAAAGAAAGAGAGAAAGAAAGAAAGAAAGAAAGAAAGAAAGAAAGAAAGAAAGGGAAAGAAATGGTGGAATTCAGACTGTAGGTAAAGGTAATGGATGCCTGAACTATAGTATTTAATGACAAGAAGTGGAAAAAAAAAAGATTTGAAAAAAATTTAGGAAACTCAAATTATAGACTTAGCTTTGCCACTAAATTGTGTCACATTAATCTGGATGTTTAATTCACCTGGCCTTCGGTTTACTCACTTGTGGAAAGCAGTCATTTGAATGAGGTAACTGCTAAAGTTTTTTCAATACTATTCAGGGAGTAAAAGTTGGTGAGGGTGGAGAAAGGGGAAGGGGAGGGAGTGAACAGGGTAGCTGGAATTATAGGGATGAATATAGTAGGAGAGATTTGAAAGAGCTGTGGTTGGGAAGCTTTGCACATTTGTGACATTAGTAGGAAGTCTTTTTCTCAGGCAAAAATCTAAGGAAAGTGCATTTAACATCCTGCTTTATGTTCCTCTAACCTCCTAACTTTCTTTTCAAATCCCTTAATACCATAAACATATTTTTATCTAGTCTTTTAAAAGAGAATTTATAACATCTTAGAACTGTCACTTAAATATGAAGAAGGAGTCAATCATAATGGGGGTATTTGGTAAGTTTGCAAAAAGCGTTAAGCAAACTCCCAATAAAACCAAATTTCCTTTTCAAAAAATTCTAGGATTTATGTAAATCTCATAGACTTTGGCAGTCAGGAAAAATAGATATTTGCCGTAAAGAGTAGTAACTTGAGTCTATAGCTCAAGCAATACAGATAATTGTAGGAAAAGTAAAGGAAGAAGCTCCACTTTACTCTCCCGTGCTTTGGCAAATTGTGTTGCATCTGCTGCAGACCCGGCAAAGTGTCTCATTTTAGAAATTGCTGCTGAGTGTGGTTCCTGCACACTGCCGCAACGGAGGTTTCCAGAGTCACTGCAGAGCTGGGGTGACAGGGTCGCTAGGTGCGAGCACTTTCCGGGCTCTTTTGTCAGTCTGCTGAAGAGCTGACATCAATTTCAGGAGGCAGAAAAGTGCCAGAGTCTATTTTCACTTGGCAAAGCTTTGATAGATAATAGTTGAGTGAATAAAAGTGCTACTAACTTACTTGTACTTCTAGAACTCCATGATGTTTCTTGAGTGTTGAATTAAATGAACAGGCAAAACAATAACTGGTTTTAAGTTTTGTTATCATTCTAAAAACTTCTGAAAGAATTCATATTTTATTTTTAAAATATCAGTAAATATAAATGTAGCAGTGAAGATAAATACAATACTAAATATTCTAGTTGGGGGCACCATCACCTCTTGCCTGAAACACTGAAGTAACTTTTTACCTCCTATTTTGCCTTTCTGCAGTCTTTCTACACAATGTAGCCAGAGATTTTTCTGGAAAAGAAAAAAAAATCTGATCATGGCATTGCCTGTTAAAATATCTCATGATCTCACCTCTTTACAAAACTTTAGTGGGTTAATCCATTAACCATGTAAGAAATCACACAAAAACTTATTTGCTTTAAAACAACCAAAATTATTTTTTTTCCTCACCATTTCTATGGGTCCATAATTCAGGAGTGGTTTGGCTTAATGGTTTTGTGTTGAAGTCTCTCTAAGGTTGCTGTGACTTCTTCGCTGCAGCTGCATTTATAAGAAGGCTTGACTGAGGCTGGGGGAGCCTGTTCCTGAGAAAGCTCACTTACATGGCAGTTACATTGCTGATTGCACGTTGGTTTCTCTCCACAGGGCTGCTTGAATGTCCTCACAACATGGTAGCTAGATTACCCCAGAGTGAGTCGAGAGTGCCTCAGGCAAGCAATGCAGACCTCCACTGATTTTTATGACCTAATTTCAGAACTTTATCACTTATGTCATGTTCTGTTTTTCAGATAGGCATTGATTCATTGTGGGAGGGGACCACACTGAGGAGTAAATAACAGGAGGCAAAGATCATTGGTACTATCGTGGAAGCTGACTATCATAGTTAGTTTTCACTTGTTTACTTTGGGGAAAAGTTCAAACTCTAAGACATTGCTTACAAAACCTTTTGTGAGTTGACCTTTTCTTACATCTTGGCCTTCATCCTGCCCCTCCCTAGATCATACTCAAGCCATAAAAGAATCTTTATTTAGTTCATCTAGTGCATACCATACTGTTCTCATTCTCCTCTTAGATCTCATATTCCCATTATTTTATTGACTTACTGCTACTTATTCTTAAGGTTAACTTGTTAGATATTACTCTTTTCTGAAAGTTTCACCTTGGCTTCCCAATCTTGGATTGGTGACTTGGTTCTGTTCCCACATAGTATCTTGTCTTTCTTAAATGATAATATCTATTCCACTGATCTTTTTTTTAAGCTCTTTATTGGAATATAATTGCTTTACACTCTTGTGCCAGTTTTTGAGGTACACCAAAGTGAATCAGCTGTACTTATACATGTATCCCCATATCCTCTCCCTCCCGCGACTCCCTCCCACCCTCCCTGTCCTGGTCCTCTAAGTCATCACCCATCATCAAGTTGATCTCCCTATGTTATGCAGCAACTTCCCACTCACTATCTATTTTACATTTGGTAGTGTATCTCTGTCAATGCTACACTCCACTTATCTCTTATAATTACATTTTTTCCTATTGTGTATGCCCCAGCAGTCTTTGCGATCTATGAAGGAAGGAGCTTTGCATATTTTGTTTGTCATTCTATCTCATTGCCCACCCCATGCCTAAAATGAAATATTTGTTGAATGAATGAATGAATGAATGAATGATTATGCAAATGAATGTAAGAATATCTTGACTCTCAGTAAGTGACATTTGCTTTTAATTTTCTAAGAAAACAGGCAGAATCTAATAGCTAAATTCACCTATAACTTTTTTGTTTTGGCTGTGCGGCCTGTGGGATCTTAGTTCTCTGACCAGAGATCGAACCTGCAGCCCCTGCAGTGGAAGCGTGGAGTCTTAACCACTGGATCACCAGGGAAGTCCCCACCTATAGTCGTTTTTATCTAACTTCTCTCTCTTTATAAACATTAAAAACGGAAAAGAAAAATCTAATGTAATATATCAAGACTAGGGTTTGGTACTCTGTAGGATAACTAGTAATTTGTTGATTATAGAAATACATACCCTATATTTTTCATCCAGTGATCAACGATAAACTAATGAAAATGATTTTATCTTTCTAAGTTATAGATCAATACTTTGACATTTGAGAATCAGTGAAAGTCAATTAAGGATTTTACTAAATTAAAATATTTTTCCTTTCAAAGCTGTGAAATTGCAATGTTATGATTAAAATAAACTGATTCAAAATTTTCATGTCTTCAAATTTTGTATTACCTATGTATGATTTTCATATTCCGATTTTAAAGATGAACAAAACATCATTTAGCAATTTAGCAAAATAGAGTATTATTAATTAACTGTGCAAAACAAAGATCACTTAAAGACCTTTTTATGAATTTGAAATGTTTTTATTAAATATGTCACTTTACCTCCCACTAAATATCACTGAATATAACCAAATCATTATTCACAGTAAGAGACTGTACACTGTGTACACCTATTAAAATGGTAGCACTTAAGGAAAGCGCTTTATTTGTAAAGTTTCAGTCAATATTTCCATTATTTTAAAAGTGTTGAAATATCTATTTCTCAAGATATGTTAAATGACAAGTAAATGGAGGGAAGCAGGGAAGGGGATAGTTCATGTTCCATGTTATTGATCGGAGACTCTGAGAAGTTCCTCATGTAGGTTGATGTGGCATCTGTAAATACCATCTGACTGAACAGAACCTGGCTGCTTACTTGTCTCAATTATACTGATGTTTCTGTTCTTAATGCCTTTGGGGCTCACATTTATCCTTTGTCTTTCCCATGGATGAACGCATGTGGAAGACATTTTCGTAAAAGGTCCCCAAATTAGAACAATTACTTTGAATTTTGTCAGTGCAGTATTTACATACAGCAAAAACTAATACATTATTTAATAATAAGTTCTTGGTAATATGTGGCCCTCTGCTATATTGGCATCATTTACATATCACACAGCCTGCATTTTGTAGGATTATACTTTGATTATTTGTGGCTTGAGACGTGAATGTAACAGGTACAATGGGCAAAGAAAGTGTGAGGCTCCTTTTTGTTTATGATACTTATATAAGGTCTATTTAGGATAGATTTGGGGGTACTTGGACATATTCTTGTGAATTCACAAGTATCTTATGAACTTTAAAAAGAGGAAACAAAACCAGTATTTTGAGCTGTGGCTCAGCTCATCAAAGTTTTTGACTATGTATCTCGTAGCCATGATAAGAGTTTCTGACGGTTAATCAGAGGTTTATTTTACTCTTGCCAATTGAAAAAGTATTCAAAAGACATCAAAATGCTAGTAGGAGAAAATAAATACTATCAAAAGCTTATATTGTTGGACTTAACAAACTTCAAGTGGAAAGGTAGTTTTATTAACTAATAAAGTTGTAAAAAAATATGGATAATATAGTTCTTTGGTCTACCTGAATCCTCATCCTCTAGAGTCAGAGAGTGCTGACATACATTTCCTTTAAAGGGTGACAAAGTTTATATATTTGATTTTTATAAATTTTAAGGGCATTTCTTGGACTATATTAGTAAGTTTAATCATATCCTAAATGAACATTTTTAACTGAAATAGTGCATTTTATTTTGAAAATAAAATTTTTTACAGTTTATGTATATTATTTTGTGATTAAAACTACCAGTGTGCAAGTACATGTTACTGTACAAAAATTTAGAAGTTATAGGAGATATTATAAATCTTAAGGAAAATTACAGAATTATACTTATTCATAAGCAATTATTTTATAATTTTTATCTTAGTTTATATATCAATCTAAAAGCTCTTAGGTCTGTAGCGCCAGAATGTAAATATGTATCTATATAATAAGTAATAATGTAACATTAATCATATATGTTATAGTTCAATATTCACAAATGTACTTTTAGATGTGAATCACATTGTATGGATGTGTTATATTGATGTTATTGTGAGGGCATTGACAAACTGCTATTGTCACTAGGTAAAAAGATAGAATTCTCTCAGTAGATTAGTGAAATATGTGTTCTCTTAAGGTACAAGATACAATAGGTTTTTGGATGAAATAATTCAAGATACAATTACTTTCATGGCAAAACTTCAGTGATCAGTAAGCTTAAAACGCAAAAATGTATACCATTAGTGTTAAGAGTTCATATTAAGAGCTCAGACTGGTATCAAAGTGATGCAAGATGTTGACAACGTGGTCAACTTTCTTTTCTCCCATCCCTATAGGATGTGATTTGAAATTAACCATTTAGTAAGTTTTAAAATCACTGACTAATAACCATATTGTTTCCTCTTTACATGCTAGGCAAACAGAAGGCAAATAAATAGCTTATTTTCAGCAATAATCCCTTTTGCTGATTTTATTACAGTAATAATAAAAGAGTTAAAAAAATGAAACTGTGGAAGTGACCAGGAGTATTTTTGTGTGTTTGTGATATGCTAATTATTCTAGATAGTCCTTGTAAAGGACAGCTTAAATAAATCTTCACCACAATTACAGTCAACAGTTTTAGCTGTTGGTGTTTGCTTGGTGGTACAGGATGATAAATAATTAATATTTCTAAATTAACATGGCCTAGTCTCCCAATTTATCGCCTCAGTCACCCTATTTTCAAGTTGATAGGTGTTTCTCTCAGGTGCTAGAAAGTGATTTTTGAATAAATTGTTTTGGTTAAAATTATCCTTAAATATTGGGTAGTAAATATGTGTTAATCTGAACTGAAGACTTAAAATATCAATATCTTAGACCATTTAGAATGTATTTCTTTTTCATTATGAAATTCACTTATTATGAATTTTTCATTATGAAATTAATCTTTCTTTATATATGCATACATATATAAAGAAAAATTTTAAAGCAAACAGAAAATTAAAAACTTATTTCCAGTTAACCTAACAATTACTAGCATTTAAATATAATTTATTCTAATTATTTTCTATATTTGTGTATATTTTTGCATATACTTATAATCATATTTGTTTGTTTTACAGTTTTCTATTTCATTTTATTTATCCCTGTACACATCTAATACCATCTGTATCATCTAACACTATTCATAATTCATAGTAGATATTTACTAAATATGATCAGTTGAATATATGAAATATCAGATACCAGAAGAATCCATATTTACACATTCATGTAATAGGTCCTAGGGCTTTCACAATTCCAAGATGCATTATTCTCACTATTATCTGTGTAAATAACACTCCCGAAAGTGTAACTATTTGTACAGATCATAACATGCATGATGTCCCTTCTAGAGATGCGCAACACTGTGGCCGTGGATGTGTATCCATGTGTAATACATATACATACTTACATAATACGTAAATACACAGAAATATACACATAAATGTAATAGCCATTGGTATGTATCAATCTATAAAACTATGGAGAGTAGTAGTATCTATCTATAGTTTTATAGATAGATTGATACATACGCATCAGTCTATCTTTAAAATTAATATTTATCTACTGATAACCACAAAGTTAAATGCACTTCAGCTCACTGGTTTAATAAATACTCATGTGTGCTGATACTGAGCTAAGGACTAGGGAAGCAATGTATCAGCAAGACAGACTGATATCGCAGCTCTAAAATGTTTAGCAGCTGTATGACTGCAGACAGAAATTAAGAGGTATCTTTACAATCCAAACTGGGATGCCAAACTCTCTATGCCAGAATTATAAAAGGCGACCAGAGAAATGATTCAGCTAGTATCCCCACCCTCAACATTTAAGACAAGGTTGAGAAGTCGTTCAAGTTTGAGATTTGAAACAGAATTTCTTTGAGGGGAGTCAGAGTCCTGTGACATTTGTCCTCCCTTACTCTAGGTAAGGAGAAAGGCTCTTCTGTCTTCCTCTTACACAAAGTGAGAATTTGCTTGAATTCTCTGAAATTGGAAGAATATCAAAGCAGCTCATGAGTTACTAAAAAAATTAAATTAAATTAAAAATATTATAAAAGTGTCTTGAGGCAAGAGAATAGCTAGCTGCCTTTTTGCCTGATGGCAAGGCTAGGAAATACTACCCTAGGGATGAAGGGCACTTCATAGCCATACTTCTTGTAGATCGAATCGGATATGCATACATACATGAGAGAGAACTGTGAGAAGTCTTGAAAAGAGCTTTGTCCAAGATGACCTGAAGGTATATGGTGACCACAGTAAAAACAGCTGGAAGCAGAGAATGAAGGGACATTATAAGCTGCCTACATGGGAAGACATCACAGTCTTAAGAATATAAGGAATTACAAATGGAGGTCACCAGTAGATGGGAGACTCTGAAGAATTTATAAGTATCTCAAAGAAGGAAACAAACAGATCTTGGGTCAGCTGCTACAGAGGTTATCAATGACATATGGCAGCTGTACCAGCCATTTAAGCTTTTCTCTGCTTCTCACCTCTTCTCCATCCCACCTAAGGAGTCAGAGGCAGCCTGGAGTAAAAGATCAAGGTAGGGGAAGAAGCCCAGACTCCTTGCTTGCCCATTTCAAGCCAAACTCGAAGATTTAAAATGGGTGACATTTAATATGACACTAGACTAAACTAGACATGGTATTTTGAATATGTTAATACCATGAAGTAACTTGAAAAGCAATGAAATTTGATTGAAATTTCATCCATCACAGGGAAGAAATTGTTTAAAGGGGAAATTGTGAAAAAGTGTAGTCATGTTATTCTTTCACCTTATCCAGCTTAGTTCATTCTAGTAAGTTGTCACAAAAAGCAGTAACAACAAAGAGTCATGAGTGCTATGATAGAGGATATGAAGCATGTTATGTGAGAACAGAAAGAGCTTTGCTTCTAGCTATTTGAGTTACTCTACTTACAACTGCTCCATGATGGTTGAGGTGAAGAGATCATGATCTTGGACCCATGATAAATCCTGCCTAAGATACTGACTGTAAAGGTGAGGTGGTTGAAAAGACAGAAAACCAGAGGTTGAGGAGAGTCAAAAAACTAGATGAAAGTCTATTTTTTGTGCCTCAGAGAGTGCAGCAGAATATTCTCAAAGTACTGCACTTTCTCTCGTGGTATCTCCAAGATAGGAAACCTTTTAAAACCTGTCAGGTTCAGAAATTGCTAAGCCATTGTACAATAATTCTAGTCAAGTAGGAACTTTCATGCTCTTCTCACCTTCCTTTTCTTCCTCCTCTTTGATCCTGGAGGAAGACAGAAACAGCAACTAGTAAGTGATAGAGAAGGGCAGTAAAAGAGACCTGACAGCGGAACAGAATTGGGAGCCTAGACTAATCATGAGATTTTGCTCATAGGATATAAAATGGAGCATTTGTAATCATTAAATTAAACTGTGTTTTCACATTAAAGTTACACAGATTTTTCCATTTCCTTAGTAACAAGAACTAACACATGGAGCCCCTAGTATGTGCCCAGCATGGTTCTAATAGCTATTACCTCTATTAACTCTTTTAATCCTCACAACCACCCCAGGATGTAGGAATTGAAAATATTCTGCATTTTATAGAGGAGAAAACTGAGGCACAATGACTTGCCACTGTTATACAATTTGTAAGTGATGCAGTTTTGGAGTTAAACCCAGGGTTTAAGTTTGGTTCCAGAGTACCTGATCCTACCCACTACTTCATATGCTAAAAGCAAAGATAAATGTCCAGGGACCCGCTCTGTTTTTCATCAAGTGTCAGACATAGGGAATCTCCCACTTCCCACTAAGCAAGTTTGAATACAGGGAGGGAAACGATCACAAAGTTGTTTCTACAACTGTAATTCCTTGTTCAGTGTATGTGTTTATCCTGGGGAAAGTAATGTAAACCCTCTGTACTTCCTCTGCCCTGTCTGTGAAGCACCAATACCTTCCTCATTGTGTATAGAGGGGATTACATGAAAGGATTCCTGTTAAAGAGATTTGCAGGGTTCCTGGTACACAACAGTCCTCAATTAATGTTACCCATCTTTTACTATACCATCATCTTTTCATCTAACTGACATTAGTGAAAAAGCTCTTTGAGGTCATTTCTACACATCGCTAAAGACACATAGTTGCTCTCAGAGGAAGCTGAGATTTCATGAAGATAATTCATTGCTCTTATGTAAATAACAAAGATCTGTAAGATGTTGTTATCTACTGACAAAATGACTCTGTTTTGGCCTGAAACATGTGCAGAAGGTACTGGGATGTCACCCATTCTACATACACAATGGATGAGGCAATTAAGTGGGGAAATAATTGCGAACTAACTACCAAGTACAATATTGCGTCAAGTAGGAAGTGAAAAACCAGACCAAGGGTTAAAATTTCCCTCATCTCTCTGTTGAAGGCCTCTGACAAAGCTGTTGCATTCTGGGACATTTCTGACATTTTATTTTCTGTATTCTACACATGTTCTCTCTGTTGGTTCTCTTCCCTTCATATTTAAACATATGGTAAACCTGTTGAAGTCAAATCAACTCTTTCAGTTCTATGTCATTTTTTTCTCAAATGCATTGAGACATCTTCCTACTTAACAAAACTTGGATTTGTCTAATTATGTAAAGAGTTAAAATGCAATAAAATATTCAATTTGTTACCAAAGCACTGCTCCACATATCAAAATGGTGACAGATAAAGGGATTTTCGGATTGATTTGATACACAGCTCTATTATATCATGGCTTGAAATGTTAATTAGCTGATGTTTAAGGTAATTTGGGGGTATTAGTGAATAATATACAGAAGTGTGCAGGTTGTAAACAAATCACACAATTCTGAGTTGACTGGTGCTTAATTCTAGAAGCAAACCCAAAATTTGGGTTGAAGAAAAAATCGTGAGGGAGAAAGAGAGTAACAAAGATTTTTTTTTTGACAAAGAATGAAAATAAGAACTTCCCCCAAAAGAAAGTTGATATCTTAAATTGCTATTGTTTTGGCATCATTTATAATCATTTACCAGCTGGCTTTTGAGGGTAAATCAGCTTATTTTCTGTTTGTAATTCTTGTGAGGGCAATTTAACTTCTTTTCTTTAATCTATCATTTCTAATTACCTTCAAGATTAACTCTATACAACTTAAATCACATTTTGCTACACTTTATAGATCCTGGGATTGTCTTTTCGCTACTTTGTCATCAGTATAATTCTAAAAATTCTATTTGTAGGATCTGCAGTGGTAAACACAGGCAGATTAAAATGTATTAAGTGAAAATAAGTTCTTTGATCTCAGTGGGAAAAAGAGAAATGCAGTCATACACCCCTGAATTCCACTGCTTTTACATTCTAAGCCTTTGAAGTTTTTCTTTCCATACTTTGGTTCGTAGTTTGTGCTTTATTTTTTTCCTGGTGGAGTTGGTTGATATACTTAGAGTTGAAAAGACAGGGACGTTTTTTAATAAAGATAGATTAATAAAGACATAATAATTGTTTGTTTCTATAAGGCTGAATACAAAGGCCCTATGTATCTACTCTCCACATACTCCTACTGTATAAAGCTGTGCTTTCGAACTTCCACATTTATAGAAACCACCTGACGATCTCCTTAAAATGCGGACTCTCAGTCTGGAGACCCTAAATACTGTTTTTCTAACAAGTTTCCAGGTGGTGCTCTGGGGACCACACTTTGAGCTGTAAGAATAACTATTGAATGAAGAATGAAGAGAAGGCCAGAAGTATCCTAAATATTTTACTTTAATACTTTCACTGTTAGGCATCTTAACATCTATTATCTGCTATTAACCTTCATAATAGCTCTAGAAAGTGATATTATCCCTAAGATGTGGGAAAATAAATAGGCAGACATAGATATAGCAATTCATAATAACAAACTGGTCTTTCTGCTCAATAAACAAGATGTGCATTGTGAAATTACCTAACCTCTGAAGGTCTTAGTTTCCATTTTGTAAAAAGAGGATAAAATAGGTACCTCATGGGGAATGTTAGAAGGGGTTGAGGTGTATGCACAGCATCTAGTTCAGTGCTTGGCCCAAGTAAGCCCTAAAAAAGTTATCTATTGTTATTGTTATAACTCTAATGGCAGCAGTATATTTTGCCAGTCAACCAAGAAGAAAACTTAAGTGCCTATATTTCATATTTAGTGTTAGCAATTAAGAGGTGATATAATTTGAATTATAGGTGTAATTGACAGATTTGTACTTCTGTTGACCTGATTGGTTAAGATACTTAATCATATAGTATTACTCTCCCTCTTTACATAATGAATCTTGGTAATAACCATTCATTGCAAATAATGAATGTACTGACTTCTTTGTAGTTTTCATTAGTCAGCACTGAGACACACTGAGTATGTATTTTTTTCTCAGCATGGAAAAGTACACGTCAAGTAGTGCACCCTGGTACACCAATCATTTAGTAATTTCAAGATTGTTAATTAGCATCATGTTGAAGTGGTAAGATTATCATGGTATAATGCCTTAATTTATGTTAATGAGTATTTATTTTGTCTTATACAAGAATCACGAATTGCTACTAGATGTAAAAAAGAATGAAAGCACCAACTGGAAGCGTTTAATAAAGCATTAATACATTTAAATTTGTGATTAACTTTTAATTATATTACAATTCTTTATTTTAAATGAAATGATATAATAAAACAAAAAACATATTAAATATAAAGGTAGACTTTTTCTTTCTGAACATAACTGAAATTTCAGTAATTGAAGTGGGAATTACCATAGAAGTATAAGAAATGCCCTCTCCCCTCAAGGAAAAAAAATATCACACACAATTAATTAGAGACGAGTTATTGCCTACATTTTGTGAAAATAGATACAAAGTAATAATTCAAAAATGAGAGAGGATAGTAATTATAGAGATGGTAAATGAGACGAGCTCAGATTTGAAGGATGAGGTACAAGTGGATGGAGTATAAAAACAAAAAACAACCACTTGGAAGATAGCATCTCCTTTTCTTTTTTAGAAGAACATGGAACTAAGAATCAGAAAACCTGAAGTTAAAATCGGTGCTAGTTTGAGCAACGGACTATACATTTCTTGAGCCATGTTTTCTCATTTGTGAAATGAGAGGTTTAGAAAAGATGTTTTCCTAACTTTCTTCAATTCTACAATTCTTGGCCTAGCTATCCAGGGAAGGAAACAGAAGGGAATGTGCAGACCACATATGTTTAGAAGCTAGTAGGAAACAGAATTGTGCACAGAGCATAGGACACACTGTGGCAGGCTTCAGCATCTACTACTGAGAATCAATACCTGCTGCTGAGGATGGCAATAAGAGAGAGCAGCTCAGAAGAAATCAAGATTAGGATGAAGTTTCAGACAAGGGAGCCAACGGATATCAAATGACTAAGAAACAAGTCAAATCTATGAGTAACATGCAGATTGACTTGGACTGTCAACTCAGAATCATGTGGCATGAACATCCAAACAGCTGAACTGGGCTCTGTGTGGAAGTGTCAGAGCTGTACAGAAAACATTAGCGGTCCAGAGTTCAGTCTAGGAAGCTCAACACAGGAAGGGTCAGTACTAATAAGTTAAGGGAGCATCAACTAAGGACCCAAGCAAAGGCCAGGGGCTGAGAAAATATGAATCCAGGCATGGAACCAATGACTGAGGTACTGTACCAGTATTAATTTACTAAAAACAACAAAACTAACCTTAATTTTGAACTAAATTCTTCTTAATTAGGGTGCCTTCTGTAAACTTTTTCTCGTCTTGAACTGAACGTGGGGATCTTTCAAATTAACTAGCACAGCTGACCCTCTTGGGAAGGGGCCTTCCATTTGGAAGAAATTTTTAAAAAGTAACATACCTGGTCTTTTCCTCTACCCCTCATTTTCTCCTTTCTATGGATAAAACGTGACTTATCTGATTGGTAATTTGAGCTTTTTCTTTGCTTTTCATTTTATAATCAGATAACCTTTCTGGACTATTCTCTCTCAATCAGTAAGGAGCCTGCCCCAGCAGGGATGGCCTGTGGCTGTCCAGTTTAGTCATTCAGTAGGCTTTAGATACGAACTCCAGGGTAAGGTATTAGGAAGCTCTTATGTGTGCATATCAAAGTCATGTTTTATAATCCAAGCTTCTCTTTCTTTCATACTCTTCTGTCTATATTTCATTTACTTCTGAAATCTAAGGGAAAGATGGGTGCCCTGAACTATCACAGAACTATCATCGTGTCCTGAACTATCACAGAGGATCAGATTGTCAAATCAGAAGCATAAAATTAGTTTACTTAGTGTTATATTTTACCAATAGTTTCAAGGAAACAAGCAGTCAAGAAACATGGACCAAAAAAAAAAAGGGGGGAGGGAAATCTAGGACATTCTAAGTGGCTCCTCAGGTCCTTCTTTTTTGCATCATACATGCGTTCCTGCCTGGAGTAATGGATGGAATTTTCAGAAAGGTTTGCAAATCGCCTCATCTAGCAGAGATTTTTAGGTTATAAAACATCTGTATTTTATAGCCAGATTGTTATAGGCCTCGTGTGGCATTCTCCAGGGAGCTGTGCTTCAAAACTCCACAGGTTCTAGGTTTGTCTAGCATAGGCATACCAAACCGGGGACATCCTACTTAGAGCACTCTATAGATAAGAGCTCTCTTCTTAGTAAATGTTATTAGTTTATTTACCAGGAAGTGCCTTATGAGCATGTTTACAAGAAAGATAATGCAGAGGTCACTTACTTTCTTTCCCTGAGTGTGTCTCTTGGTAATCAGAGAGAGATAAATCACAAGCCACTGCCTTAAATACCCTCTTCCCCAGACCCACTCAGTTCTTACAGGCCAGGGTAGAAAAGTACATATAGGAGTGGCAATAGAACATTAAGAACAGAATAAAGGTTAGGGAAAGAGTGTCCGCTACAACTTTTACTGAAGGAGATGAAGCTGAAAGTGGTAAAATAAAATAAATAACATTATTTGCAGAGTGGATTAAAGTCATAAATAAAGAGATGATAACCTGAATTTAATTGATAAGTGAGAAGGTATGACAGTCATCTAAAAAGCATTAAGCCAGATAGTTGTATTGGAAAAAAAGCAAGTTTGGGTAATAAGAGAAAATTTGGAAATGAGAAAAATCTAATAGTTCATTCATTCAGTTAACAAATGTGCATTGAACGTAATGCTCTGTGTTATTTCTAGGCTTGGGGATATAGATGTGCATAAAACAACTACAAATAAACAAAACAAACAGAAATCTCTGCCCTTCATTATTCAATTCCCCTGTGCCATTCTTATCTGATCCCTTACTACTCCCAAACTCTGATCTTAGTGATAAAACCATGTTCTTAATTTCATCTTCCTAGAATGTGCTTGCACCCACATCCTTCACCAACAGGTCATGTCAGGAGATCTCTCTTCTCGAAACTTTTTTACCATCTGTCACATATGCAGTCAGTGGTCTGCCCATAATCTCCCACCCTTACTCCTCCAGTGCATGTCAGTCTGATTCCCAACTGCTCACATGATGGCTTTTTAAATGTTTTTATATTCTATATAATCCTTAAGGGTTTCCTTTCACGGCTGAAGTCCATTTCGGCCACCCCATGGCAGTCAAGAAGTGATGTGTCATTAAAAGCCTGCTAGGAGCAACCCGCTATGAGTGGCTGATGGTAGTCAGTATATTCATACTCCACTTCCCTCAGGCCTAAGGTTGGATATCTTTGAGGGATACAGCCTGTACTGCAGAGGTTCTCCAGCAAGTCCCCCACAGTGGTAGCTGGCTTACTAAGCCTTCATTAGCCACCTTTCCTTTCTTGTCTTAGAATTGCTGTAGGCAAGGATACCTGAACACAACCTTTCCTATCCAAAATATCATTTACTGACTGTGCTTTTAACTGTGGGAATACAGTTGGAGATTATTAGTTTCCAATCTTTCCTTTGGAAAAAAACAAAACAAAAGCCCTAAGACTTTTAGTTGCCGAAATCCATTGCAACCAATGATTGGGCAAGATGAAAATAAGTTAGGATCTTGGCATTTACCATCAGAAACATGCCCCTACAGGCATCACACCGCACTGGTCACTAATTGGCATTTGGCATTTACTTTGAAAGTGTCAGGAACTAAACAGGAGAGGCAGCTGTGTCAGGGTTGTCAAGATGCCACGATATGACACTACTCATATCAAGTTGAGTAGGGAAACTACTGGTTTTCCTGGTGTGATCACACTCATAAGGGTTGCTTTAAAATGTGCAGTGTGCTGCTGAGGTCGCTGATGTTTCTGACAGAGGTGGAGCTCTTTATGGGGAAATGAGGAGTCTGAATGTCAGAGGCAAATGCCAGACTGTTTTGTTCTAACACACTCCTTTCAGTTTAAGGATTCTCAAAGATAGTTGATGCTATATACATGCACTAGACATCCTGCTCTGCAAGTTTAATTTTGAACATATAATCAAGGTAGAATTTTTTTCTTTGGAAAAGATTATGGACATTTTCATGCATTCAATCTTGATATCAATCATAGTCTTAAGGGTTGTTTTGATATGAATCTAACATTATAAAGGCACTTATCTAAACTTTGCAGAATGTAATGAACATACACTGAAATTTAAAGTAAATTTGCTTGCCACACATATCAAGAAGGAAATAAGTCATTAGATTTCTATTATGTAGACATGTCAGTTTTCTAGCTAATTTCATACATCGACTCATTCAGTCATTTATGTCAGGCAATAGAAATTGAACAGTGACTTAAATATACAGAAAAAAAAACCCCTCTGTGGAGGTTAATTCTAGAAAAGGAAATGGCAATTAAAAAAAAAGTTTAAAAAATAATATAGATGTTAACAAGTGCTATGGAGAAAAAATATATATACATCAAGGGAATGTGACAGGACACGGTGAGCTGGGTTTGGGGGAATAGCTATTTTAAATGAGGTAGTCAGGGGGAAACTCATCAAGGTGATTGAGCAGAAGCAGAAAGGGGGTGACAAAGTGAGCCATGCCAGTATCTACTGTAAGCGCATATCAAGCAGAGGAAACAATGGATGCAAAGACCCTAGCATAGAAATGTTTCTACACAGTAATTAAGTCAGTGCCATGTGGAGAGGAATACATGTGAAAAGGAGTAGTGGAGATGTGGTAAGAGAGGTATCAATGGGTCTGATCATACAGGGCCCTGAGTGCCATTCTAAGGTGTTTGGTTCTTGATATTGTATAAGTTATGTGGGAAACCATTGGAGGATTCTGAGCAAAGGAAGATGTTAATTGACTTATATTTTCGTACCATCAATCTGGCTAACATGTTAGAAATGGATATATTAGTCAGACTAGGCAAATAGCTGTTAAAGTAATAAATCACCTTCCAGTCACAATGGTTTAACATAATACCAGTGATTTATTTATTTGTTCATGGAACTGAGTGAATGTGAGTGTTTGGCAGAGAAGAGCTCTGAACCAAGTAGCTAGTGAGGGATTTAGGCTTGTATATCTTGTGGCTCCCTCACAGTCCCAGCCCCAGGGTGTCTGTTGCCTCCTTTTACTTCTCTGCCAGTCAGAGGAGGAGAGAAGGAGAGCCTCTGAAAAGCAGTGCATATTATTTCCAACTGTAATTCACTGGCCAGAACTCCATCACATGGCTTTATCTAACAGCAAAGTAGGCTAGAAAAT
Source organism: Hippopotamus amphibius kiboko (assembly GCF_030028045.1). NCBI lineage: Eukaryota > Metazoa > Chordata > Mammalia > Artiodactyla > Hippopotamidae > Hippopotamus > Hippopotamus amphibius. Next base: position 92,653,364 of record NC_080193.1, on the reverse strand, counting down.
GCTGTCCATATCTGTGTTCAGGAGGAGAAGGAAGTGGAGTTTGGAGAACAAATTATAGTTTCTGCCGCAGGGAAGAGAGGCAGAAACAGGGACACTAGTTGGAAAGTTGCTTTTGTCCGAGAGAGATGATGGCAGCCTGCACCACCATGGTGGCAGTGGATATAATGCAAGATGATGCACTGAAGAATTTCCCATGCGTTTCTTTTTCTTTTTTTGGTGGAAGAAAGGCAATAATAAGAGATGCTATATGAAAAAATCATTCAGATCAAATATGATTGGAAAATGCTGGATGTCTTTACAGGAGATTTCTTATAACTTTTATTAAGCATAGGATTTTTGTTTTTTTTGTTTTTTTATTGCTTAAAGATAAATGTAATATGCAGCTGTCTAAAAGAATTCTTCAGAAATTTTTAATAGACAATGTCACATAGCTAGTATTCCATAGAATATTCTTTGGGAAAAGAAATGAATTATTGTTTAGACGACAAGACTTTGGTCTTCTACATTCTCCATCTGTTCTTGCTTATTGTATACCTTTTCCACTAGAACCCTTAAATATTAAACATAATTTAATTTCCCTGTCCAATAATTCCAACATCTGTGTCATATCTAAGTTTTGTTCTGATGATTGCTTTATCTCTTTCTACCATGTTCTTTTCTTGCCTTTTAGAATGCCTTATGACTTTGTTGTTATTGTTGAAAGCCATATATAAGAACTAAGGTAAATAGGTCTTTAGTGGGTATATTTGTATTATCCTGGCTAGATGTTGAACTGTGTTTAATGCTTGATGTGGCCATAGGCTTCAGAGGCTTCAAATTCCTCAGGTCTATTTTTTGTCTTTTTTTGACTTTGGATTTTTCTAAATATGTCTCTCAGAGTGAGTCTGTATTTTGTAGCTCTTTCAGCTATAACCCTCTATGACTGTATTGGAGTCCTTGTTGGTGTGATGGTAATACATGGGGGAGAGAGATCATTCTGTTATCTTTGGATTAAATTTCTCTTCTCGCGAGGGTTTATATTTTAGTGCTGTGACCTACATAAGTGTGTCTCCAGTGATACAGGTTTTTGTTTTGTTCTGTGTTCCCCAGTTCCCTCCTCCCTTCCCTGGCTGCAGTGTTCCAATCTATTTCCTTGAATCCCTGACTCCTCATGACTATTTCTGATACTCTTTGGTGAGACAGGAAAAATGGAAGAGGTTGGAAAGGGGGTAATTTTCTTCGTCTAGTTAGGATAAAAGTCCAGGAAAGTATTTTTCCCTAGAGAATAGGCCTGAGTATATTTCATAATGATCGTTCCTTCATTCCCTCTGCCAGAGTCACGAAGGTATCTTTCTTGAATCTTCACTGTGAGAACATGGTGGTGATCTGGGAAGTAAAACCACACAAAATGTGAAGACTTCCCTAGGACTTCGGCCCCCAGAAGTTTCTCACTCTCAAACTAGTCCATACTTAGCCTCTAGCAATTCAGCAACATTACAAGTGCTGTTGTTGTTGTTTTTTAATCAATTTATGGTGCCAGTGGATTCTGTTTCAGGTAAGATCTTGGTTGTTTTTCTCTGAATGAGCCTGTGTCTACACATTCAAAGGTGATGATTTGTTCTGTGACTTCAGTTCTCCGATGGATCCAAGAAAAGTTATTGATTTTCAGTTTGTCCCAATTTTCTTGTTGTAAAAGGACTGATGATTGTAAATTCTTTACATAATGGAGATAAAACCATAAGTCCTTTATTCCTTTTTGTAGCCACTACTGTCTTCCCTGTAGGAATGAGTCTCTAGGGAAAGAAATGAATTGCTTACTAATCTTGAGATTTAGTAGGGGTAGAAGTTAACATCAGTCTGGGAATTTACCTGTGATTCTCTGTGGATAAATTTCTGTCACTTCACTGTCTAAAATCTGGGGAAAGTTCAGTTTAGGCCTATATTTTTAATTTATATACATATGCACCTGGTTGTCTAAGGTTATCTTAATAGTTTTCATTCTTGTGAACAATGGAGGGGGAAATGCAAGAATTATAAAAGGAAATTGGTGATAAACAAGATGCAGCAAAGAGAAGTGCTAGATGAAAACCTCCATTTACTCTCAATACTACCGTGTTAAATTCAGTTATTAGCTATTGGTTGTCTATTCCTAGAAGTGAGAAATTAACACTGGTTTCTTCCCCAAACCAAGATCCCTGAGACATTTCTTTTAAATGGGCCACGAACAAAAATGTAGGTAGAATAGCAATAAATCGTATAAATGTTAAATATTTTTTCTTCAAAAAATAAGATGAAACTAATCTAAAATGGTGCAAAATATGCTACTAGATATGGACATGTTCTTTTAAAAATACTAGAAATCATATGCTTGCAGTATAAAACTTTAAATTTATAAATTTTATAGAATCATAAATTTTCAGAGTTATAAGGGATCATAAAGGTCAGTTTCTTTGATAAATTTAAATCATTAGTTCTATCCAGTTTGTAGTAAAGGGGTTATATGCAAAATAATAGTATTAAATTAATATTTTTGGCATATGAAAAATCTAATGTTAAAATTATTATGATACAGTTTTCAAAATTAGGAGGCATGGGCTATATATCAGAACTTTAATAATTATCTCAACATAGAGATCCCATAAAACATTGATCTTAAAACTTTAAAATTTTCCTCATTTGATTTTTGGTATTAGATTATTATTATTATTATTTTCACACATTTAAAAATGTGCTCTATGAAAAATATGGCACTCAAAATACTATTCACCAATTATTTGCAACTCTCCATTTCTAGGCACATGGTAAGATTATACATGGAAGGTGCCACTTCTGGTCAGAATTCATTGACTGTGGGTAATTCTCTGGAGTTCGTTTTCCCTCTGACACCACAATTAACCTTTTTTTTTTTTAAGAACTTTTATTCAGATACAGTTGACATACAATAAACTGCATATATTTAGAGTGTATGATTTGGGAATAAATCTCCCAATTTACTCCCCCCCAACCCTCCCTGCTTTCCCCGCTTGGTGTCCATATGTTTGTTCTCTACATCTGTATCTCTATTTCTGCCTTGCAAACTGGTTGATTTGTACCATTTTTCTATAGTCCACATATATGTGTTAATATACAATATTCCTTTTTCTCTTTCTGACTCACTTCACTCTGTATGACAGTCTCTAGATCCATCCATGTCTCTAAAAATTTCCCAGTTTCATTGCTTTTTACAGCTGTGTAATATTCCATTGTATGTATGTACCACATCTTCTTTATCCATTCATCTGTTGATGGACATTTAGGTTGCTTCCATGTCCTGGCTATTGTAAATAGTGCTACAGTGAACATTGGAGTGTATGTGTCTTTCTGAATGATGGTGTTCTCTGGGTATATGCCCAGTAGTGGGATTGCTGGGTCATATGGTAACTCTATTTTTAGTTTTGCAAGGAATCTCCATACTGTTTTTTCCACAGTGGCTGTATCATTTACATTCCCACCAGCAATGCAAGAGCGTTCCTTTTTCTCCACACCCTCTCCAGCATTTACTGTTTGTAGATTTTCTGATGATGCCCATTCTAACCGGTGTGAGGTGATACCTCATTGTAGTTTTGATTTGCATTTCTCTAATAATTAGTGATGTTGAGCAGCTTTTCATGTGCCTCTTGGCCATCCGTATGTCTTCTTTGGAGAAATGCCTATTTAGGTCTTCTGCCCATTTTTTGATTGGGTTGTTTATTTTTTTGATATTGAGCTGGATGAACTGTTTATATATTTCAGAGATTAATCCTTTGTCTGTTGATTCGTTTGCAAATATTTTTTCCCATTCTGAGGGTTGTCTGTTCGTCTTGCTTATAGTTTCCTTTGCTGTGCAGAAGCTTTGAAGTTTCATTAGGTCCCACTTATTTATTTTTGTTTTTATTTCCATTATTCTAGGGGGTGGATCAAAAAAGATCTTGCTGTTATTTACGTCGAAGAGTGTTCTTCCTATGTTTTCCTCCAGGAGTTTTATAGTGTCTGCCTTACATTTAGGTCTTTAATCCATTTTGAGTTTATTTTTGTGTATGGTGTTAGGAAGTGTTCTAATTTCATTCTTTGACATGTAGCTGTCCAGTTTTCCCAGCACCACTTATTGAATAGGCTGCCTTTTCTCCATTGTATATCCTTGGCTCCTTTGTCATAGATTAGTTGACCGTAGTTTATCTCTGGGCTTTCTATCCTGTTCCATTGATTAACAGTAACAGTTTTAATTCTTTTTTTCCAATTTGGATTCCTTTTATTTCTTTTTCTCCTCTGATTGCTGTGGCAAGGAATTCCAAAACTATGTTGAATAGTAGTGGCGAGAGTGGACATCCTTGTCTTCTTCCTGATCTTAGAGGGAATGCTTTCAGTTTTTCACCATTGAGAATGATGTTTGCTGTGGGTTTGTTGTATATGGCCTTGATTATGTTGAGGTAGTTTCCCTCTATGCCCGCCTTCTGGAGAGTTTTTATCATAAATGGGTGTTGAATTTTGTCAAAAGCTTTTTCTGCATCTATTGAGATGATCATGTGGTTTTTATCCTTCAATTTGTTAATATGGTGTATCACATTGATTGATTTGCGTATATTGAAGAATCCTTGCATTCCAGGGATAAACCCCACATGATCATGGTGTATGATCCTTTTAATGTGTTGTTGGATTCTGTTGGCTAGTGTTTTGTTGAGGACTTTTGCATCTAAATTCATCAGTGATATTGGTCTGTAATTTTCTTTTTTTGTAGTATCTTTGTCTGGCTTTGGTATCAGGGTGATGGTGGCCTCATAGAATAAGTTTGGGAGTGTTCCTTCCTCTGCAATTTCACAATTAACCTTTATACAGAGAATGGCTTCTCTGTTCACATTGGTCTTAATGCATTTACAAAATGAATAAGACGTAAATTTTTGTTAATTTAAACCACTGTGATTTGGAGATTGTTACTGCAATGTAACCTATCATATTCTGCTCATTAAGGAAAAAGTCAGTTCTTGTTTGTATTTGAGTATATACAATTTGCTTATATACTTAGTCCTAGTAACAATTTCTACCAAATAATAAATGAAGAGTTCTGATTTCAAATTATTGGTATCTTTTTTTTTTTAATCTCAGTGGGAAAAGATGTTTGGTTAAATTGCCCCCCTGAGATTAATTCCTCAGCAAGTTAATTTTATAGCTACTTATTTTATACTGTTTCATTGCTTTTATACATTTCAGAATTAAGATGTGTCCTTTGTATAGCAACATTTCACTTGCAGAATAAATATTGGTTAAATAAATTAATGAATGCCTATTTATTACTTTATTTTTTCAAATATTTCTTCTCTAAGAACCATTTATTTTTTAATTTAATTTTACATATATTCACAAATTTATCAGGAATTTATCATAAACACATCTTTATTTATCTATGGGAACATTCCAGGTGTTTATTATTTAAGGGAGAATTTTCTGCCATATTTTTCATGGAAAAATTTGTTCTGACATGATGTTGCAGTGTGTACTCATTTGATATATCTTCATATTCCTTAAAACATTAAAGTTGGAATTTATATTAATATATTTTAATTTCAAATGCATTTGGAAGATCTTGCTTTTTAGGGTAACATTACTATGAATTCTTGTAGAAAATTAAGATGTTTTATCTTTATGAATAATTAAGATTTTGTAAAATTACTTACAGTGAAAAATTAGCATCGTATTTACTCCCAAATTAAATTTAATATCAGCATTAAATTTCATATCTTGTTAAATCATAGTTGTAACTGTAAGATAATTTATAATTATAAATTATTTCCAGTAATTTCTCCTGAATAAGAGCTGAGTGGTAACATAACCATTGTTTTGAAGTTTAAACATTTAATTCCAGGAATATAAAATCTAGGGTAGAGGCTCAATCAGTTGAGTAAAGGTTCTGTAACAAAGGCGCTATAAACAAAGATTGATATGCTGTGAAATTTGAAGGCTCTGTGAGGAGTAAAAACCTGAAAGGAACAGCAAGGCACAACCCAAAAGAGGCAAGTCCCATCCACACATACAAGATAGTGATATGAGCACCAGCCTTCAATATTTGCTTCCCTCTCATCATACTAACTAAAATCATGAAATGAAAATAAGTGGGGGGGCAGGAAAACTCATGTCAGCATGGAGTAATATGCCATCTCAATAGATGCAGAAAAAACTTTTGAAAAAATTCAACAGCCATTTATGATAAAAACTCTCCAGAAAGTGGGCATAGAGAGAACATAACATAATAAAGGCCATATATGACAAACCTACAGCTAGCATCATACTCAGTGGAGAATAGCTGAAATGCATTTCCTCTAAGATCAGGAAGAAGACAAGGATGTCTACTCTTTCCACTTTTATTCAACATAGTTTTGGAACTGCTAGCCATAATAATCAGAGACAAAAAAGAAAATGAATCTAAATTGGAAAAGAAGTGAAACGGTCACTGTTTGCAGATGATGTGATACTATACATAGAAAAGGTGCAACCAGAAAACTACTAGAGCTCATCAATGAATTTGGTAAAGTTGCAGGATACAAAATTAATACACAGAAATCTCTTGCATTCCTGTACACTAATGATGAAAGATCAGGAAGAGAAATTAAAGAAGCTATCTCATTTACTATCACAACTAAAAGAATAAAATACCTATGAATAAACCTACCCAAGGAGGCAAAAGACCTGTACTACAAAAACTCTAAGATGCTAAAGAAAGAAATCAAAGGTGACACAAACAGATGGAAAGATATACCGTGTTCTTGGATTGGAAGAATCAATATTGTCAAAAACTATGCTACCCAAGGCAATCTACAGGTTCAATGCAATCCTTATCAAATTATCAATGGCATTTTTCACAGAACTAGAACAAAAAACTTTAAAATTTTGTATGGAGACACAAAAGACCGCCAAAAGCCAAAGCAATCTTGATAAAGAAAAGTGGAGCTGGAGGAGTCGGGCTCCCTGGCTTCAGACTAAGCTACAAAGCTACAGTCATCAAAGTGGTATCATGCTGGCACAAAAATAGAAATGTAGATCAATGGAACAGGATGGAAAGCCCAGAAATAAACCCACTCACCTGTTGCCATTTAATCTATGACAAAGGAGGCAAGACTATACAATGGAGAAAAGACAGTCTCTTCAATAAAAGTGCTGGGGAAACTGGACAGCTACATATAAAAAAATGAAATTAGAACAATTCTTTAACACCATACACAAAAATAAACTCAAAATGGATTCAAGACCTAAATGTAAGACCAGATACTCTAAAACTCTTAGAGGAAAATATAGGCAGAACACTCGTTATCATAAATCACAGCAGTATCTTTTTTGACTTGTCTCCTAGAGTAATGGAAATAAAAACAAAAATAAACAAATGGGACCTAATTAAACTCAAAAGTTTTTCCACAGCAAAGGAAACCATAAACAAATCAAAAAGACAATCCACAGACTTGGAGAAAATATTTGCAAATGATGTGACCAACAAGGGAGTGATCTCCAAAATTTACAAACAGCTCATGCAGTACAATATCAAAAAACAAAAACAAAACAAAAAAGAAAACCAACCCAATCAAAAAATGGGCATAAGATCTAAATAGATATTTCTCCAAAGAAGACATATAGATGGCCAAGAGTCACATGAAAAAATGCTCGACATCGCTAATTATTAGAGAAATGCAAAAAAAAACTTCAATGAGATATCATCCCACACCAGTCAGAGTGGCCATCATCAAAATGTCTATAAACAATAAATGCTGGAGAGGTTGTGGAGAAAAAGGAAACCTTCTACACTGTTGGTGGGAATGTAATAATTACTATGGAGAACAGTATGGAGGTTCCTTAAAAAATTAAAAATAGAACTACTGTATGATGCAGCAATCCCACTACTGGGCTTATATCCAGAGAAAATCATGGTTGGAAAGGATACATGCACACCAGTGTTCATTGCAGTGCTGTTTACAATAGCCAAGGCATGGAAGCAACCTAAATGTCCATCAACAGATGAAGAGATATAGAAGAGGTGGTACATACATATGATGATATATTACTCAGGCATTAAAAATAATTAAATAATGCCATTTGCAGCAACATGGATGAATTTAGAGATTATCATACTAAGTGAAGTAAGTCAGACAAAGACAAATATATAATATTGCTTATATGTGGAATCTAAAAGATGATACAAATAAACTTACTTGCAAAATAGAAACAGACTCACAGACTTAGAGAATGAACTTATGGTTACCAGGGAGGAAGGGTGGTGGGGAGGGATATATTGGGAATTTAGGACTGACAATATATACACTGCTATATTTAAAATATTTGGCCAACAAGGACCTACTGTGTAGCATAGGGAAGTGTGCTCAATGTTCTGTAAGAACCAAAATGGGAAAAGAACTTAAAAAAGAATAGATACACATAAATGTATAACTAAATCACTTTGCTGTACACCTGAAACTAACACAATATTATTAATCAACTATACTCCAATATAAAATAAAAATTGTTTTAAAGCTACAAAAGATAAATTTCATGAAATAAAGATATAATAACTTTTTTAAAAAGCTAGGGAATGAGAGCAAGAGAATTATATTGTTTAAAATGTGGTTGAGATCACAAAGTTGTATCAGATTTAGTCTCCCTTGGAACACCTAGGCAGCTAGTAGTATCCAGATCATCTTCCATTTCTCCTTCATGAATGTACTACAATTCAACAAATACTGTTATGTGTCAGGTACTGTTCTCAGTAAACAGAATGATAAAAAATCTTGACACAGATTTTACACCCTTCACAAATATTAATTCAAAATTGATCATAGACCTAAATGTAGAATGCACAACTATAAACCTCCTAGAAGATAACATAGGATAAAATCTAGGTGACCTTGGGTATGGTGATGCCTTTTTATTTTATTTTTTTAATTATTTTTTTGGGGGTACACCAGGTTCAATCATCTGTTTTTACACACATATCCCCGTATTCCCTCCCTTCCTTGACTCCCCCCACCTCGAGTCCCCCCCACCCTCCCTGCCCCAGTCCTCTAAGGCATCTTCCATCCTCGAGTTGGACTCCCTTTGTTATACAACAACTTCCCACTGACTATTTTACAGTTGGTAGTATATATATGTCTGGGCTACTCTCTCGCTTCGTCCCAGGTTCCCCTTCACCCCTCGCCCCCCCCCATACCTCGAGTTCTCCAGTCCATTCTCTGTATCTGCATCCTTGTTCTTGTCACTGAGTTCATCAGTACCATTTTTAGATTCCGTATATGTGAGTTAGCATACAATATTTGTCCTTCTCTTTCTGACTTACTTCACTCTGTATGACAGGTTGTAGTTCTATCCACCTCATTACATATAGCTCCATCTCATCCCTTTTTATAGCTGAGTAATATTCCATTGTATATATATGCCACCTCTTCTGTATCCATTCATTTGTTGATGGGCATTTAGGTTGCTTCCATGTCCTGGCTATTGTAAATAGTGCTGCAATAAACATTATGGTACAAGTTTCTTTTGGAATTATGGTTTTCTTTGGGTATATGCCCAGGAGTGGGATGACTGGATCATATGGTAGTTCTATTTGTAGTTTTTGAAGGAACCTCCAAATTGTTTTCCATAGTGGCTGTACCAACTTACAGTCCCACCAACAGTGCAGGAGAGTTCCCTTTTCTCCACACCCTCTCCAACATACAACATTTGTTGTTTCCAGACTTTGTGATGATGGCCATTCTGATCGGTGTGAGGTGATCCCTCATTGTGGCTTTGACTTGCATTTCTCTGATGATGAGTGATGTTGAGCATCTTTTCATGTGTTTGTTGGCCATCTGTATGTCTTCTTTGGAGAAATGTCTATTTAGGTCTTCTGCCCATTTGTGGATTGGGTTATTTGCTTTTTTGGTATTAAGCTTCATGAGCTGCTTGTATATTTTGGAGGTTAATCCTTTGTCCGTTGTTTCATAGGCAATTATTTTTTCCCATTCTGAGAGTTGCCTTTTAGTCTTGTTTATGGTATTTACCCAGAGGAGCTGAAAACTTATATCCACACACAAAAAAAATCCTACACATGGATGTTTATAGCAGCTTTATTCATAGTTGCTAAAACTTGGTAGCAAGAAAGATATCCTTTAGTAGGTGAACAGATAGACTGTGGTACATCAATGGACTATTATAGTCTATTAATAGTCCAGACTATTATAGACTATTAATAGTCCAGACAATGGACTATTATTCATCACTAAAAAGATGTGAGCTATCAAGCCATGAAAAGACATGGAGGAACTTTACATGAATAATTCTAAGTGAAAGAAGCCAATCTGACAGACTGCATATGTATGACTCCAACCGTATGATATTCTGGAAAAGGCAAACCAATGCACACAAAAGAGATCAGTGGATGTCAGGAATAGCAATAGGGAGAGATAAATAGGAAGAGCACAGAGGATTTTTAGGGCAGTGAAAATATGATATTATAATGGTGAATGTATGTCATTATACTTTTGTCCAAAGCCACAGAATGTATGATACCAAGCGTGAACCCTAAGTAAACCTTGGATTTTAGGTGATTATAATGGGTTCATCCTTGATAGAAAATGTACCATTCTGGTGAATGACACTGATAATTGGAGACTCTATGCAAATGAAAAATTGCTGTACCTTCTTTTCAATTTGTTGTAAACTTAAAGCTGCTCTGAAAGTAATTTTTATTTTTTAAAAAATCAAGGAATTTAGGTACAGAAAGAGTGAGTGATATGCCCTCTACTTTATTTTGGAATTTGGATTGAATCTAATATTTTGCTTTGTTTTATCCTTCAGGAGTCTGAATACACTCTATTGACTTTAAAAATAGAAGTAAGTTCAACCATATCTGATAGGATCGTAATTCTAAATGTGTTATCCTTACCTATTTAAAGATTCAGGAAAAAAAAAGAGTTAACTGTTGACTAAAACAAAATGATGCAAAGAGCTAATAAATTAAAGGTTAGGCAGAGATATATTAATCGAATGTAAGGAAGAAAGCAGAGGTTATAATATTGATTTCAGATTAAAAATGAATTAAAAGCAAAATAAAATCAAACATTTCCAATATGGTCATTTTTATTGAAGTATAAAATCCCTAAGTATGCAATTACAATCATTATAAGAATGTGCCAAATATTGCAATAGGTATTTTTAAAATCTGCTTTATATATTTAGAAGTTACGTTAGTAATTTCATTCATGTTTGGAATTGTATGTACTTGATGAATTAATTTTCATTGTTTTAAAGTTATTCTCTTTTTTTTTCCTTAAAATCACTTTGTCTGATATTAATAAAGTTATACTAGCTCTCTTTGGCTTTGAATTTATATTGTATATCTTTTTTTGTTCTTTTTATAAAGAGCAAAAAGTCTTTAGAGGTCTTTCATAAGTGTCTTAGAGCTTTGATTTTTAAATCTAGTCTGCAATATTTTTTTAAATGGGGCATTACATAAATTGATTTACACATCATATAATACTAATGTGTTTGTGTTAAATCTGCCATCTGTTTCATACTTGGCTGTTCATTCTGCACGTTCAGTGTTTCTTTAGCCTTTCCTGGCATCCTTTTTAGTATGAAAGTATTTTCAGTTGTATTTTTTCTTGTGACATTTGGGACATATAAATTGATTACTACTTTGGGGGGATTATTCTGGAGATTATGTGTTATGTTAAGTACTTAAGGTCTAATATTAATAATTTTATCCTCTCTCTCAAAAATACAAGGATGTTAAAATACTTTAGCTTCATTTGCATCCCTTCTGCCTTATATGTTATCATTTTTGTATATCCTGATTTTATCTTAGTGTTATAATAACCTAACAAGAAATTGTTATTATTGCTTTATTCAATTAATAGTGTTTAGATTTACTCATCATGTTTACCACATTCACCAATCACCTCAGATAAACTTGCAAATACTTCCCCATGTACACTCTTGCTCCTCTTTCATCTATTTCTAAATTCTATAATAGTTACCAACTTCTAACATGCCAATTGATTGTCTTTTTAGAAAATTATTCTGTTGTTAATTCTATATCTTCTCCTAACTAAAATTTAAGTTCTGAATGCAGTGCTTTTTTTTGTTACTTGTGTCCATGGATTTGCTTCAATCACCTGGAACAGTTCCTGGAATAGTAAGCACAAATTATATATTTATTGAGTAAAATAATTAATTTATTCTAACACCTCTTATGAGCCATCCAAACATCAATATCCTTCTGTCCAAAGCACACCTTTCAGAAGTTCCCTTTGTAGAGGTTTGTTGGTGTGCTCTCTGATTTAAAAAAAAAAAAAAAAATTCTTAAAAGACATTTAGTAGAGTACAGAATTCAATGTCTTTGTTATTTTATATTAAAACTTTTAAGATATCAGTTATCTGACATCTGGCTTCTGTTTTTGCTGCTGAGCAGTCAGCTCTCAGCCCAGCTGTCCCTCCTTTGTAGTAATCTGTATATTTTCTCTGGCTACTATTAAGAACTTCTTTTCACACTTGATCCTCTGCATTTTCACATTGTCGTGTTTGGTACGGACTTCTTTTTAATTATCTTTCTTCTGGGGGTTCATGAGATTCCTTGAATCTACGGATCATCACTCATCAGTTCTGAAAAATTCTCTGCGTAGTCTTTTTCTTAAGAACTTTTATTGAGATATAATTAACATACAATAAACTGCATATATTTAAAGTGTACAGTTTGACTTTTTTTTCTTATTAGTAATGCATATATGGCAATCCCAGGCTCCCCAATTCATCTTACCCCAAACTACCCCCCCAACTTTCCCCACTTGGTGTCCATATGTTTGTTCTCTACATCTGTGTCTCTATTTCTGCCTTGCAAACCGGTGCCATAGTCTCTTCAAATACTGTTTCCAACCCATTTTCCCTCTATGCTTCATTTAAACTTTGGACCTGTGTGAAACCTCACTCCATTATGTATTTTCTCTGCTTTTGTTGACTCTTATTCTTACTGGTTCTCTTTGACAGTGACTTGCTTTGTGTGCTTAGTTAAGTTTTACTGTGAGCTGTTCTTTCTCCTTGGTAATTTATTTGTAGGAGTTTTAAAGCTAAGAATGAACATGTATTCTTTCAGAGGGGTTATGTTTTTGCTGCCTAAAGGGCCCAACCTGTCTAAGAACAGTCTATGTTAGATTTGTGGCTGGAGATCTTTTTTTGTCCTCTCAGTCAATGTGAAATTGGATTGCACATGTATACTAGTTCAGGTATCTCTTACCCATTTGCTTTACTCTGTGCCAAAGCATATTTTCTCAGCCCCTTGGGACTGCAGTGAAGTGGGGTACACTTATTTCTGGGTCACCTTGTTCCCTCTAAGCATACAGCTTTATTGTTAAGAATTTGATCTTTGACTTTGGTTGGAAACAGAGTTTTACTTTCTCTCTTCCCATCCAAGCTCATTCTCTATAGCTCTGCTCAGGTAGCCTGTGATAATGTTAAGCTTGATTTCCCCAATTTTGGTAAAAACGGGGACAAAATAAGCTTTAGTGCTTTGCTTAACTTCTCTGAATTTCTGTCTTCACTTTTTTGTTAGTTCTTTGGTGAGATATTTATACATGCAAGCATAAAATAATATATCATCATCATCATGTTGAATAGTTTTCATTTTCACCTAGAGATTCCATCCCTTAACATAGTCACAGGATCTCTCTTTCACTGTTCTTAGAAATAATTTTGAATCAATGGGGAACGTTAGGGACTGTTTAATGAATAAAACATCTGGAATAATTGGTTAACAATATTTAGAAGTGTGAAGGAACACTTTGGAAGCGGAGAAGGACTGACACCTATGTGATTTGAATCCAGTTAATTTTCACACTATGACTAGATACACTTTTTACTACACTTCATATTTTTGGTGACAATATCTAGGATAAAATTCTGGCATTCATATGCTTTCAGGCACAAGTTTGTGCTTACTTGTAAAGCCATTTTTGCCCATTAAAAAAAATTTATAATGCTTTCTAGATTTTGTTATTGCATGATATAAATAGATCCTTCCCCACTCAAAGATCAAACATAAATTTAGCTAAACTTTTTGTTTTTTAACTATTATTGGTTTCACTTTCTTAACCTTTATTTTTTAGAGGTTTAATCAGGGGTTTATTGTTTATGGATTACTATTGTCTTTTTTTTCCAAAAAGTTAGCCAGTTGTTTTTTATTAACCAGTTGTAATTTATTAAATGCAAATATTATGTCACTATGTCACTATTTTAGAATTTTACCTATATCATAAATTAATTTAGCCTATTCATGGACCATATCTTTCTGTTATATAATTATTTCCTACCTATTAAATATTCTTCTAATTTTACACATTTAAATTACAGATATATTAATATTTGAAGATAAAACTTATCTTTACTATCTCTTAATTATCATATTTACAAATAGTTTTGAATTGCACATATATTTTTGACTTAATTATGGGCATTTCTTTAGTTCATGGTAGTTTATTCAAATGCCATATCTATAAGAATATCTTATAATTATTGACTTTAAAAAGAGACATCTTTTTGGTCAAAGGAAAAATTTCTTGCCCTAAATATCAGAACGGGATAATAAAAGAAATTATCTGAAATGGTAATCTGAGCACATATATGTACCTTAAATTTGAAAGTGTAGTTCATCACACATTTTCTCTGGTTTATGATTTCTTTATGTCTTTATATGTTGATATCACATATAGTTGATCCTTGCTCTGATTCTAACATGGGGATTATAGATGTTGCCTGGTTGAAGTGAACCAATCAACATTTAATTGAGTCAGTTGCTCATAACATATGCTTTTTTGACCTGTGACCACTGGACCGGGAGAAACAAATCTACTGATATTCTGAGCCCTGGTAAATTTCCTTGAAAATTATACATACAAGGCATTACTTGAAACAAAATGTGTATTTCTCATTACACTTTATTCTTTAAGGCCCTAAAGTCTTCTGGAATATTATGTAATTTATGTAAATGCTATACATGTAAGTTCATCTGAATTTGAGAGGTTTTGAAATTATTGAGAATACTACTGTCTGAAAACTATCTCATTAATTTGGTATAAAAAATCCTTTATCCATAGCATTTGAGTCAGCTTTTCTTATATTCTATTATAAAACACTTTATCATTCAGAAATATACTGTCCTTAAGATGGCTGAACTTTGAACTATACTGCCTATATAAAACTCAGTCTTGTATAGCAGCTAACTTATTCAAAATGTCAGATTATTGTTAGCAATTATCCATTTTAATTGTTATTTTAATTAATTTAGATTATTTTAAAATTTGTCAAACCAATTCTTATTTTTTCTTCTTCAGTACCCATCATAAAGTTACAGTGTGGTCCATATATATCAGACTTAGAGGGTCTAGATGTTTTACTCCAGAATATTTTAATTAAAAATACTTATGTTAAAAAAAAAGAGAAAGTGAACATATCCCTAAATGAAAAAATACTTTCTGGTGCATGTCTCAGAGCATTTTATTCAAGTCTGCTTAATGAATAGAACTTGAGGGAACATCTGTTTAGACTCTTTCAAATAAAACACAAATGCTTTTTACATTCCTTGGGAACATAAACATGTCCTAAAATAAATCTAAATAAAATTGAATTGTTATGAATTTATATTTCTTTTCTTCTTAAACTATATTTGCTTCTTTTAAATTAAATTTGAAAAAAATATGAAGCAATCTATGGTTAACTGGCTACTTTATTAGTTCTTTTTAAATACAACTACAATATGTAAAAATAGCTCATGCCACTGAAAGATAGTAATTGTATATATTTACTGTGTTTATTTTTACCATCTATTAACACCTAACACAAATTAGGAATATAATCTGAAAATAATTATAAATTTTGTTATAAACAATTGTGTCATTTTCTATATCCAGATATCCATACATATCTAAACCTACTGACACAATCTCTTTTAATTCCTTATTAGACCTATGATATAAATAGCCAATTTATTATTCAGGACTTAAACAAAGCAAGAGTATTCTGGTATCTTTTTTGTATATAAAAATATATCCATTTGACTTATTCTGTGCCTGTTAAAAAAAGAATTCAGAAAACTTTAATTGCTGCCACTTTCCACTGTCTCTTTTTTCCCCTTTCTACTGTATTAATGGCTTTTTGATATTTTTTCTACATTTTCCCAGTTAATACACTCTGGCAGCATAAATGGAGTTTGATGGTCTCATTGTCAGTTATCCAAACAAGTTTTCTGATCCCAGCTGTATGCGTCTGTGCTTGGCACTGAAAAAGCTTCAGGATCTGGGTTGGGGTTGCAGAGGGCAAAGTAAATGACAGCACCTCAGTAAAATCAGCATTTAAAAAAGAAGTTCTGCCCCCATATTCCTGAACTAGTGTCTAGTAATCAGTTTATGATTCTTCATTTCTTAAAAAGAGCAAGAAAATGATTGTTTTATATTATCAATTTAAATATTATAACGATGTATTAGATATAAACTATTTGAGCGGAACATATTGCTTATTAGCTACCACTCTGTGAAAATATCTTAGTTTGTTGAATCTTATCTAAATCTAAAAATTTCTATGCTTAGTTTGTTGATATTATTTTTATAAATACTATTTTATTTTTTTCCTCTGTTTTCCTTTTTGTAATTTCTTTACTTGGACTGTAAGAATTATTTTCAAGCTTGAGTTTTCTCTTGGCCAATTCTCCTCCTGAATAATTTCACTTGTTTCAGTACACATTGAGATACAGGAATGTGTCAGTAAGTTATTCTATTCTGTAGCAGAAATGACATCAGTGAAACCTTAGTTAAGATATTTTTAGTCTTATTTTTTCACTCATCAACCCAGGGCCCCCTGGGTTTCATTCTGAGAGCTGACATTATTCTATATTTTGTGTGTTTACAATGAGCTGAGTAGAACACTCTATTGAATCCTAGACACAATAATTACATTGAATAATAGAATTAAAATAATAATTTTTGCTCTGTTTTGTACTGGCAGACAAGTATTCCAACAAACCTGACTTGTTAACATAGTAAAGACAGAAAATGCTATACAAAGACAGGACTTTGTAAAGGTTAACGCTGGTACAGTTATGCAAGCACATATTTTCCCCTAACAAGATTAGTATTGCCAGCTGTCTGCATTCAAAGAGACAATTTAACTTCAATTTTAATATTATATGAAACACTGAATAAACACACCAATAGTTAAATTAAATTGAAATATGTATCATAATTACAAATGAAGAAATTAAAACATACCTTCATGTTACCTGCTGTGATTGCTAATAAATGAACAAAATGGAATATTTGAATTTATATTATGGAAAGCTTTTGCAAAAAAATTAAAATAATATTTTATTATAAGGTACAATTTTTTTTTTTTTTGTGGCTGTGCTGGGTCTTCGTTGCTGTGCATGGGCTTTCTCTCTAGTTTCAGCAAGTGGAGGCTACTCTTGTGGTGGTGCGCTCAGGTTTCTCAGTGTGGTGGCTTCTTGTGGAGGGTGTGCGGGCTTCAGTAGTTACAGCACGCAGACTCAGCAATTGTGACCTGTGGGCTCTAGAGCTCGGGCTTAGTAGTTGTGGCACACAGGCTTAGTTGCTCCACAACATGGGGGATCTTCCCAGACCAGGTACTGAACCTGTGTCCCCTGCATTGGCAGGCGGATTCTTAACCACTGTGCCACCAGGGAAGTCCCTATAATGTGCAATTTTTACAAACATTTTTACACTTATTTTAATCCTCTTTTATAGTATGTTCTCTTGATTGTAAATCCCAGGAGACTAAAAATTTGTGTTCCTTTATCTAAGTGGTGGGTATAGCAGATTGACATTTACCTACCTCACTCCATACAACCTTTTCCAACTTCCAGAGGCTGGGAAGTTAAAAAGCTACATTTCCCAGAAACACTTGAAGCTCAAGTTTATGTAATTTGGGTTCTTCCAATTAGATGTACCTACGTGAAACCTAGAAGGTAGAAAGGAGTCTAGGTTATGCGTCTGAGGTTTTTCTGCTGATAAACCTTTGCTGGAATTGTCTAATATCTTTAGGGTGCCTTTCCAGGATCATGGTTTCCATGATCAGAGCTGTATCCTCATGATAACTTCCTAATCTTGACCAGCTTCTAAGTCACAGAAGATGCTTTAACTCCCTGGGTGGTTCCATTCTGTGGCAAAGCTCTCAGGGTTGTTCTGTTAAATGCAATTTAGCATCTGTCCTTTCAGCCTTCACTATGAATCTGAAAGCCATTTAAGATTTCTTTTTCTTCTGCTGGTAATAGCAAAGTGTGTCCTCTGCATTTGAACCAGCTGATATCATTAAAAATAATTTATTTTCAATTTTATTTACTTATTTCATTTTTTTTTCACCAGGGAAACATATATATTAAATAAACCAAAAAAGTAGAGATGATCCTATAATAAAAAGTAGACATTCCCTGGCCCTACCTCCAATCCCTTAGCTAGAGATAATAACTTTTAAATATTTCAGGGGGTTATTCTTTTGATACTTCATACTTCATATTTCTGAATAGTGAAAATTGCAACGATGTTGATTTGCTCATGTCAGACACGTTCT
Organism: Hippopotamus amphibius kiboko; assembly: GCF_030028045.1. NCBI lineage: Eukaryota > Metazoa > Chordata > Mammalia > Artiodactyla > Hippopotamidae > Hippopotamus > Hippopotamus amphibius. The sequence continues at coordinate 92,634,788 of NC_080193.1, read as the reverse complement.
CCTGATTTTCTACTAGATCATACCTATGCTCCTTCCCATCTCTTTTCTCCACAACACCCAATACAGTTATATCACAATTTTTTATTTCCTTATTGTTTGTAACTTAAACAATATATTTAAGTTATATATATAATTGTATCCCCTTTACATCAACTCTAGAAATAATATTTTGACTCCACTGTTGTAAGATAAGGATATATCATTCCTGCCCTTCCCTGACCTCTCTCTCCTCTCTCTCACTCATACTTCGATTGTTTTTTTTCTGTAGTTATAAATATGAGATCTATAGTAAATAGCACATTTTCTTTCTCTTAAAAATTTCTGTTGAACTTCAAAATGGTTTAAGTTTTCTTTAGACATATTAGGATTTGATAATTAAAGTCTTATTTCTGTTACCAGATTGTTCATAATTTTATTACCTATTCTCATGGTCATTTAATTCCTGATCTTTCAAATCAGAAGTTGCATGTTATTCTTTTCTCATACTGAAGTCATTTTATTGCCTTGGTGTTTTATTTGCTGTTTTCTTAATATTTTTCTCTGCTTTGTATTCTATGAAGCACCAGAAACTACACACTATGCTAAAACATAACCAATTCTACTTGACAAAAAAGAGTAGGCTTTGCTTTACTCTAAGCTTCCAAAACCTAGAAGGTCATCACTTTGTTAACCTTATTTAGTTTGAAGCAGAATAACTTCAGGGAATAATACACAGAGCCTCCCTGTTCCCTTTCCCAGATAATAACTGAAACTTTACAAGCCATCATGTTCACGGATCATTTTTCAACAATACTGTACTATGTACTTGTTTATATTGAAGCCCATTAGCTAATTCTGTGGTAACTCACAAAGTTATATTTTTTTTTCTATCTTATGTCATTTAGCTTAGTAATCTCTTTCTCATAAGTGCTTAAGGCAATTTGACACTGCTGAGATTCCACTGAATTTTTTCATGATTCCTCCAGATTATTTATGATTATATAAGATATCTCTCTGTCCCTTTGTGAGTTAATTTTAATATCTATGTATATGAATTATGACATGTATTAGTATTATAAATATTAGAATATATATTCAGATAAAGGATATTAGTTTCTTGTAGTATTAACTCCCAAGTATGCTGAAGTCCCAGTGGTCACAGGTAGAGAAGAGACAGAAAGAGAAAGGAAACAGGTGGATCCAGAGTCAGGTCCCTTAGAGAGCTCTAGGACTAGTTCTGTAGAGAGTGACTGTAAGGCAGATGACAGTATCCAGTGTGGCAGCAGCTTCCTCCAGGGCAAGTCATGATGCTTATAGATGGATCTGTGTCATCACTGTAACTGTAGATGGTGTGAATGATTTGGATTTAACTAGAGACATGAAGACACGTGTGGTCTTAGGGAGAAGGGGATGGCAAAATATGTCCAGATTATCAGGAATCAGGGCAATGTTCTACCTTTAGAATGGAGATAGGCTACAATCAAGAAATAAAAACATAATTCCAATTGCATATATAGGAAGCCATAGCCTACGTCAGAAGAAAAGTTGCAGTTCATGGGGCACAGAGGTGTCTCGGGAGTTCATTCTAACCCAGCGTTTATTAAAATATCATCTATTATGATTCCCCTGGAGTTCCAGCTAAAAGTTCAGCTACTTAGTCCTGTTCTAGTTGTTAGGTGTGAGGGGGATCTAGAAATCTGTATTAAACTCCCTGGGAGATGCTTATGAATCTTAAAATTTAGGAACACATCTTTAAGCATACCAGGTACTAGGCTTAGGACAGGAAGACAAACTACTAGGCATTTTATTTCACTTGGGGCCAGTCTTTCCAATCCACTGTCAGCCTTGTCAGTGAGGACAAAGGAGTGGAAAGACTGTGCCTATAGGTTCGAAGCATTTATACCTGCAGTGGAGCGAACTAGAAAAGGATGGGACTGAGAAGGGATTGCTCATCCTTACTTTGTCCTCTGCACTAGCTGAATATGGCAATAAGACATGAAAACTCAATTTAGCTTCATTACATTCCACTGTTTTCCATAACAAGTACTTAAATATTATATCTAATAGGTGTATCTTCATACTCAACATAAAACAATCTATGAACATATTAAACATAGTTTATGAGATCTAATTTCCCTTTGTAACTTTAATAAATAAGAAAAATCTTTTTTTCTTTAATAAAAATTAGCAATAGGACTTCCTAGGTTGCGCAGTGGTTAAGAATCTGCCTGCCAATGCAGGGGACACGGGTTCGAGCCCTGCCCCAGGAAGATACCACATGCCGTGGAACAACTAAGCCTGTGTGCCACAACTATTGAGCCTGTGCTCTAGAGCCCGTAAGCCACAACTGTTGAGCCCATGTGCCACAGCTACTGAAGCCCATGCACCTAGAGCCCGTGTTCCTCAACAAGAGAAGCCACCACAATGAGGAGCCTGCGCACAACAATGAAGAGCAGCCCCTTCTCTCTGCAACTAGAGAAAGCCCATGTGCAGCAACGAAGATGCAACACTGCCAATAAAAAAATAAATCCAATAAATAAATAAATTTATTTTAAAAATGAGCAATATACTAGTCTTAAATAGTTAAAAATGTCTTAAATATCATGTTGAAATAAAAATAAAGTTTCACAGCCCAATGACTAGTTTCTTTTTCATTCACTTGGTGAATACAAAGAAGGCTGTTAGTTGGAGTAAAATCATCTGGAGTATGCTCAGCTGCATTAAACTGTAGGGGCTTTTGATGTTAAGAAATGTGATTTTGATTTCACCTGCTGACTTTTTGAAGGCAACTTATTATAAGAAACAGTTGATAGTGATATCATGCTGTTGGCACTTGAGCTTTCTGCTGGAGGTTGTAATCCAGTCATTGTAAACCTGTAATTACTATTTCCTAAGTAATTCTAGGTTTTCATTTTTGAGTCTGGATATGTCAAAAAGGTATTGAGAAGTAACACACAAACAGGCATAGTGATCAGATGATAAAAATAATTGTGTTAACAATATTAAATTTTGATTGTTCTAATGATATAATGACACTACTGGCAAGAACATTTAGTGCCATTGGCAGGTTAAGTATTATTTTCTGATGTTATTGTTATTATTATTTTTATAGTTACCCAATCTTTTAGTATTTCAAAAGGAAAGATGTTTTATTCCAGTGTTATGAATCTCTACATCATAGCTTTGAGAAAGAAGTGAAAGATAGATTAAATTAAAATTTAAACATCTGTCCCTGGTTATTCAAGGTAAATATTTTAAAGTAGTTTTCTATCAATAGCACTTTGTATAGAAGATGTGGAAGCCGTAAGAATCTGTGTAACAGAATATGAAAAATAATATTTGCTTGTTTATTTTGAAAAAAAAAATCCTGGTAGAGTCATCATTTCTCCTATGAAATATATATATAATAGATAATATAATATAATGTAATATATATAATTCCACTAAACAGGTAAATATCCCAAATAAAAGTTTAATTTTGCATGTGAAAATATATCATATATAATACCTTCTTTTTGTGAAAGAGAATGAAACCTTTCTTTTTTCTTTTTTAAAAATCATTTCACTTTAATGTGTTTTAGGCACTGTCCTAGGCACAAGGAATAGAATTGTGAAGAAGAACAATGGTTTGCCCTTGGAGACCATATATTCTGATGAGGAATGTAAAGTAAACAAACAGCCTTTACAAATCTATAGCCACCCCTCTACACTAATTTTGATGTCACATTTTTTCAAAAATATCAATAGATTATAGGATCTAGCAGTGGGAGCCCCAAATTGTTAATATACATCAGATTGATTAAAATTTGATAGCTTAAGCCATATGTGTGTGCTTGTGTATTCATAAAAATGCATTGGAATATTTTTCGAAAGGGATAAAGTAAAATCTTGATATCAAAGCTAAGTGCTGTAATGATTGTTATTTTAAGCCCACATCTCAATGTCGGCATCAAGTAGGTTGGTAATGGCCAGCCTCTCTTAAGAAGTGTTTGTGAAGGCTTGAATATAAGGAAATATCATGGGCTTACCTTTATGGAGGCAAAAGAAGATAAAGAAATGAACTGGGGGTTTGGAATAGAATTCCAGCTGTGATGAAGTTTGTATTGTGGAAAGAGCACTGTACTTAGGATGCAATGATATGAATTTAAGACTTGCTTTGTTCCTTTGGAGTTATTGAGTATTTTACCTAGGACAAGTTACTTAAGCTCACTGACTCATTCAGGGATATTTGAGAGAATCAAATGAGGATAAACTTTAAAACAGGGGTTCTTGGGACTTCCCAGGTGGCACAGTGGTTAAGAATCCTCCTGCCAAAGCAGGGCACATGGGTTCGATCCCTGGTCTGGGAAGATCCCACATGCCACACAGCAACTAATAGCCTGTGCACCACAACTACTGAGCCTGTGCTCTAGAGCCTGCATGCCACAACCACTGAAGCTGGGGAGCCTAGAGCCTGTGCTCCAAGACAAGAGAAGCCACCATAATGAGAAGCCCATGCACCGCAACTAAGAGTAGCCCCTACTCACTGCAACTAGAGAAAGCCTGTGAGCAGCAATGAAGACCCAATGCAGCCAGTAAATAAATAAATAAATAAATAAATAAATTTATATTAAAACAAAACACAACACCAAAAATCAGGGATTCTTAATCTGAGGAGCACTAATGGCTGCAGCTGGTCTATGGACCAACTAAAATTGAATCTAAATGTTAAGGGTGTGGATTCATTTCTTTCTTCACAGCCCTAAATGGATCTCTGTGATACTCTAAAGAACTCACAACTATTGCTCTTAAGTGTCACACACTTTCCCATTGTACCTAATTTCTCCACTGTTTTGCCCATTAGGGGTATTTTTTCTCTTTTATATTTTGTTGAGACAGCACAAGTGATTGCTTGCAATTGTTTTCTTCTTTTTAACTTTGTTTTGTTGTCCCCACAATACTTTGCAGTGCTTATATCAGTATGTGACATTGACCATTGACACATGCAAAGAAAGAAAAAAAACTGGAAAAATTCAAGATGTCAGTTATTGAATATGAGAATAACCTGCAAAAGGCAGTAAGTTGACAGTGAGCTAGAATGCAGCCTTAGGTTTCCATTTTGCAACTTCATAGATGATATACTGTATTCCAAATATTGTTTTCAAACTCTCTGAAAAAATAGAGTACCTAGGGCTGAAATGACTTCTAGGAGCTTCTTTTATTTAAATAGCTAAATTGTTTCATTTTTGGGGTTGACCTCTCTTTGAATTCAGTTCCGGTGTTATTACTTGAATAAAGGCAAAATATCTGAAACAGCTGAGAGGAAACTACATTATTCTCCCACAAGTAGCATCTACCAAAAGAATATAGAGAAGATTGTAAAACTATGAAATATGGAATTATAAATGATAATATATGTACTACTAATATTATATAATTAATATTTTAATAAATGTACTGCCATCATAAACATTTATAAATTTCCCACCTTAATATTTTATTTCTCAAACAGTACTCATTCTGAGAAGGATAAAGATTTCCAGAACAAAAGTCTGGGAGAATATCATGACAATTGTAAATGCTTAACATGGGCAAAACTCACTGTTCCCCCATATGTTGATATGGCCCTTTCTTAGCATTTCAGACCTTTTCCTTTTATGGTCATTGAATCTAGTGAAAAGCAAACAACAAAGAAGCCAACAAAAATATAAAAATAAAAAAGCAAAGCAGAAAGGTCAATGATTCTTTGATCAGGTTGAGGAAAAAGTAAGCAGATCCCCAGTTAGAGAATCCCTTTATATTCTCTTGAGATTTTACACATGTATTCTTTACTTGGCCCTACTATCTTAAATATCTCCAATACCCACTCACCCCACTTTTCTAATATCTTCTCTTAAAAATATAAGCTCTTTTGTAATTAAGATAGTAACAGAGGGCCATGGTAACTTCCAGTTAACTAGGAAGAATTGCTTTTTCCTAACATTGAAGCACTGGGGGAGTTCTGTTTTTGGTGGTGATGGAGGTCTGATTATGCTGGAAGTTAATATTTTTGTAGTTGGAGCTGCTATGAGATAGAGCAAACTTGAACAAGGAGCTATATAGACACATTTAGGACAGTGGGGTCAGGGAAAAAGAGGGGCCAAGAAATGGGAATGTGTTGCTCAGTGAATGGGAACAAGCCAAAGCCAAAGGAGAGCAGCAGTTGTAACATTTGCCTGCAAGGGCATTGGAGTGAAGAGGATAAGGTGTATCTTCTTCCTGCTCTAGGTACTAAGAACAGTCTAAGCACCTTAACACTCTGTTTCAGCTGCCTTACGGATTGTGTGTGTGGAATGCTGTATTCATGGCTCTGAAAAACAGACTGACTTCTACAGAAGTAGTTTAGTGGGTGGTAGTGGTGGGGGAGGGAAGAGCATGGGAGAATAGGGGGAGGCTGCTAACACTGTGGGTTTCACTTTGGAGTGATGAAAATGTTCTAGAATTGGACAGAGGGGATAGTCACAACCTTGTGAATATGCTAAAATCCACTGCACTGTACATTTTTAAATGGCGAATTTATGTAAATTGTATATTTAATAAAAAGAAATCTTGTCATAGGCTGGTATCTCCCTGCAGTGCTTTCCGTCAGGAGCTCAGCTGAACTGGAGAGCCAGCCTTGAGCTGTCAGGTTCAGGTTATTAAAGTGATAAGCCAAACCGAAAGAGTCAGCCGTTAATCACTTACTGTGATGGCATAAGCAAGAGGCTAAAGCTGGAGAAGATGCCCGCTCCCCCTGTTCCGTTTGCCCAGATGGAGGGTCTGGTGGATCATCGCAGACCTGGGAGTCACTCCCTGTTGAGGGAGCCCCGAACAAAAGGCGTCAGCAATTTTATAGACCTCTGGATGGGGTTGGAGAAGGACTAGGAATGGAAAAGTAAAGTACAGGATACTGAGTCAGAGTGGGGACAAGTGTTTTCAATCTTCGAGCGCCACGCCCCCACCCCACGCCTTACGCCCCACGCTGCCCAATTAGGAGGTGTCAGCAGAGGGGCCTACGGAAGACTTCAGCCCAAGGACTCAGCTAAACAGACTTAAGAATGCAGGTCCCAGGCCAGAAAAAAATGCAAATATGCAAAGAGCATAGCCGCCGGGGGTTCTGAGCTCCTGACTGCGGCCCCTTCAGAGACTGCAGTGCACCGACTGTGCCCCAAGCCTGGAGTCCGGAGGGCAACTTTGCTCTGTGAGGCCTGCCAGGTAAAACCTTCGTAATTGCGTACGGTCAGCCCTGAATCGTCACGCCATGTTTTTAACCAGGAGCCAGACTGCTTAATCTCTAAACCAATTGTTTTGTGAGGCATATTTTTTTTGTGACACCTTACATTCTTTGCATTAGATTGCCAAGTAAGTTATCATCTCAGTCTTCAGAAGGAAAAAAAAGGAAACTTTTCAGTATCTTCTAGGTGGTAAATTAATTCATACATTATTGGGCTTGGCTTTACCATCAATAATTTGTTTGAACATGCAGTGTATATTCTATTATCGAAGTATTAATATCCCATCATATTAAATATCAGCTGATAATACATGCCCATACAATGCACGAGGGCATCATGTAACGAATGGTTTCCTCTTTAGAGTGAGGAATGAAAATTGATAATGTAGACAGGTATATTAAAAAGCAAATGAAGAAAACAACACTGCACAAAAATTTAGGCAAAAGATAAAGATTTATGAATCTTTCAGATAACTAAAGGCAGAACTTTGAAGTTAGGATATCATAGGTATTTGCCTACTTTCTCCATTGGAATAACTAAAATTAATGTAAATCAAATTAATGCAACATTTATTGAACAGTTTATTATGAGCATGATAGTAAGATGGCTGTTAAGTGATAAAATGATAAAGAAAAACAATCTTTACCTACTTCAAGCTTATAGAGTAGCAGAGGGGTATATACAAGTAGCCAATTACAATATAGTGTAATAAATGCTCCGAGGAATATGTAGTTTGTTAAAGGGCTGCACTATAGTAACCCTTAATTCAGTTTTGCAAGTGATTTGGGCTGGTTTTTAAGAAATGGGCACCTGGATAAAGTAAGATCTTATCCCCAACTTAAATAATGAACATAGAAAGGAAGAAATAAAAAGAAAAGCACATCTAGTGAAGAGGAAAGAACACATGCCAACACCCACAAAACTAAGTTGTTGTGTAGGGTCTGAATGGAGTGTAATATAGCTTGAGCATGGTGTGTTAGTTAACGGATTAGTGAGATCAGGAGCTAGAAAAAGAGGTGATGACTGAATAAGGAGGACTTTCTAAGACAGGTTAAAGGGAAACGATTGAATGCCATTATACAGGGTGATGCCATAATCATATTTACATTTCACAGTCTTCCTGATGTCAGTGCCAAAAATGAATTGGTAATGAGTAAAAGCAAAGACAGAAAAGTTATTTTAAAACCTTTGGCATTAGTTCAGGTAATATAATGGTGTTCTGATTTAGGATATTGGCCATCACAGTAGAGAATGGTATATGGATATAAAAAACTTTGATTTTGAAATGCATGGGGGCTAGTGGTTGAATATGGAAGGTATGGGAAAGGATCTAAAATTTTAGTTGGACGATGGGGTGGACAGTGGTGCAATTTACTCAAAAAGGGAACAAAGAAAGAGGAATAGATCTGGGAAGATGACAAATCTTAGATATGTTGAATTAGTAATATATATGAAAAATCCAGATGGAAATATTCAGCAGTCAGTCATATACTGATGTGTGTGTGTGTGTGTGTGTGTGTGTGTGTGTGTTGTGTGTTTGTTTTTGACTCAGGAAAGAGATCTGAGTTGTGACTGTAGATTTGGAAATCATTAATCTGTTGGTGGTAAGGGATGTATGGCAATAGATATGGTTATGCAGGGCAGATATGCATTAGAGAGGAATGTCTATAATATCCACCAGATGAACAGAAACTTTAACAAAAGGCAAGTGAAGAGGAGGCAATAAAATAAAGAATGAATAAGTAAGGGTCAGAGGTAAGAGGGAAACCAGAAAAGCAGTGTTATGAAATCCAAGGAAAGATATGGTTATAAGAAGGAAGTCATCAGTGATATTAGAAACAGGTGAGAGGTCAGGTAGGCAAAGGATTGGAAAGAAACCAATTCCCTTAGCATCAAGGTCATTTTTAGCCTTGGCAAGAGTACTTTCAGTATACTACTGGGGATAAATCCAAATATCAGTGAATTGAAGGAGGAAGTAGAGTGAGTAAAGACAACTCTTAATAAGTTAAACAGTGAAAGGTTTAGAGATAGATTTATGAATTTGGTATGGCCAGTTCTGTCTTGAATTCCTTCTTCTTTTACACCTCAGTAGGTTGCATAGTTCTCCTCCCATGATGGTGAAAACCTCCATAGAAGCTGAAAGTGCCATATCCTCAGTTCATTTGCAGTAGGATGTGGACATGAGACAGGCTCAGTCAAATAGACTTTGAATTGAGGACTGTTGATAAAAAGAAGCAGGACCAAGAGAGCATATTTTCTGGTGGTGGCATTTGTGAAAACATATCAGATCAGAGGTATACCAAACTGAGAAGTGGAAGCTGTGGAACGCACTTCCCAATACCAGGGGCAGAGACAATGGCAATCGAGTCTTCAATCTGTGAGTTTTCTGGCATGATTTTGAACACAATTCTGAATTCATAACCTCTCTGGTTTCATGCTGGTGTCCCCAGCCTGGGTTTCTAGGTTTCCTGGAAACTGCTCACTTCCCAGTATCTTTTAAATATGTTTCTATCTGCTTAATTAAAAGTCAGTTTCTGTTGCTTCCACACACAAATTCTGCTGATGTACAATTTTTGAGGTATAGTTTACATAAAGTGAAATGCACAGATCTTAAGTGTACAGTTTAATCAGCTATGGCAACCATGTAACCCCTATGAAGACACATAACATTTGTCTTCAAATGTACAAATTACACCCTGTTGACCTCCCAATCCTGCCCAAAGCAGTCAGCATTTGATTTTTATTACACTAGATTAGCCTGTTCTAAGCCTTCATATAAATAGAAACACAAATATGTTCCGTTTTGTGTCTGGCTTCTTTGACTCAGCACAAAGATTTGAAGATTCATCAGTAACTGCTTTTATCCTTGCTGTGTTTCTTTGCTGAATTTTGTTTCATTATACAGCTATACACAGTTTGTTAATCCATATAGCTACTGATGGACACTTGAGCTGTTTCCAGTTGGGTCTACTATGAGTAAAACTGCTATGCGCATCCTTGTATAAGTCTATTTGCTTTGTTTTTGTGTTTATAAACAAGTTGTCATTTCCATAGATATTTATGGTATAGAAGTGGAATTGCTTAGCATCAGGGTAGGTGCATGTTTAACTTTTTAAGAAACTGAGAAGCAGTTTTTCCAAGTTGTAAAATTTTTCACTTCCATCAGTAATAGAGGAAAGGTCCAATTGTTCTACATCCTTGACAGCATTTGTAATTGTCAGTTTTGTTAATTTTAGTTTTTGTCCTGGATGTAAAGTGGAATCTCATCTTAATTCCAATTTGCATTTAAGTGATAATTCGTAATGATACTTGTTCATATGCTTACTTGGTATTCATTAATCTAGTTTTTGAATGAAAGATTTGTTCCTGTCTTTTGCTTTTCAGAACACCTGGATTCTTCTCCTTATGTTTGAGTTCTGAGTTTTTTATTTAATCTGGGTATAGTTCTTTGTCAGAAATACGTATTTAAATATTTTATTTCAGTTTTTGGCATGGTTTTTCACCAGAAATATGAGGTTTTCAGTTGCTCAGTATCCTTATCAGCACATGATACTATCAGTCTTTTTTAAAAAAAAATTGGCCGTTCTAGAGGGTATGTGGTGGTATTTTTTGTTTTTATGTGCATTTCCATAATGACTAACAATGTTGAACATATTTTTATTTTTTATTTTTTTACATATTTTGGGGGGTTAAGTGTTCTAGAGTTGTTTGTCTTTCATTATTTAGGTATACTTTTTATATATTTTGCACACAAGTCCTTTAATAGATATGTTTTGTCGATATTTTATCAAAGTATATTTTGAAGAAGTCTTTTAATTTTTTTTTAGAAAAAAATCATTTATTAGTTCAAAGTGTGACATAAACAACTACAAATAGTTTTAATACTACAGTCTCATTATTGGTTAATTATCTCACAAATGAATCTATATAGTCTTTTAATTTTGACAAAATCAAATTTATCATGTTTTTCTTTCATGGTCTGTGTTTTTAGAATTATATCTAAAAATAATTTTTCTAACTTAAATCACAAAGATCTTCTCTTTTGCTTTCTTCTATAACTTTTAAACTTGTAGATTTATATTTAGATCTACGATCTTTTGTACTTTAATTTTTGATATAGTACTAGATAAAGGTAATAATATGTATATTGAGGTGATATTGTGTTGAATAATTGTACCTTTCCATCATATGTAATGTTTCTTTTTATTGTTGATATTTCTTTGTTTTCAAAATTGTTTGATTTTGACAGTCACATAAACTGATTCTTTTCTCTAGTATGTCCGGTCCTACTACAAGTCTGTCAGAGAGATTCTTCATCTCTGACATTGTATTTTCCATTTCTAGCATTTTTACTTGACTCCTTTTTATATTCTCTGCCACAACGCCAAAATTTCACATCAGGTCTGCACATCTCTTTCATTTAATCCTTTAACATATTAACTCTAGTTATTTCAATCTCTGATACTTTCAGTATACACAGCATATCTTGATATCATTCTGTCTATCTTGTGACAAAGAGTTCTTTTTATCTTTTTGTTTTGTGTGTCTCAAATTTTTGTATTGAATGCTGGGCATTATATCCTTACTTTTGTCAGTTCCTAAATATTTATGTTTTGTTGATGATGCTTTCCTAGCACTTGTGACTCTTCCCCTTAAGTCATTCACACGCTTCCTTGAAAGCGTGTGAGAAAACCTGTATGGGAGAGAGTTTCTGTTCCAGAGGCGGATGAATTTTGCTCATATTCCTCCCTTAGTGGTGGTCTTCCTTTGTCTGGGACCTTTGTTTCTTTTTGTTTTAATTTGGGTAATTTCTGTTGACTCTCTTGAAGTTTAATGACTCTTTACTCTTGTAGTTCTAGGCCACAAATAAACCAACTAAAGTAATTTTTCAGCTCCATTACTATATTTTATGTTTGTAATATTTCCTCCTAGCTTGTTTTTATAGCTTCCATTGCTCTATTGAAATTCTCTACCCAGTTGTATCCATTGTTTACTTTTTCTACTAACACGTACTGTAAATAGCATACTTTTTTTTGTATTTTTAAAAATATTTCCTTGCTTTACAAAAAAACAACATAAAGGGGCTAATTCACACAGAGATTAAAATCAGTACACTTAAATGCATAATATTTTCAAAGCTAGAAAGTAACACAGGTTTTTTTAATATATATATATACATGTATTTATTTATTTATTGGCTGTGTTGGGTCTTGCTGTGCATAGGCTTTCTCTAGTTGTGGAGAGCGGGAGCTACTCTTCCTTGCGGTGTGTGGGCTGCTCATTGTAGTAGCTTCTCTTGTTGCAGAGCATGGGCTCTAGGCGTGCGGGCTTCAGCCGTTGTGGCTCCCAGGCTGTAGAGCGCAGGCTCAGTAGTTGTGGCGCATGGGCTTAGTAGCTCCAAGGCATGTGGGATCTTCCTGGACCCAGTGCTGAAACCCGTGTCCCCTGCATTGACAGGCGGATACTTAACCACTGCACCACCAGGGAAGCCCAATGCAGGTTTAAATATTGAAAATTAATCTGAATTTTCTGCTGGCTATCCATGACAACAGAATTTGCAGCAGAATTTTAAGTCTATTTCCAGATGACAGTTTTATTCCTAAACCAGGGTATATATGAAATAAATACTGAAATACCTAGAACAGTCTGTTGCCAAAGGTAGGCACTCGATAAGTAAATGATGAATGAATAGTAACCATGTTCCTTTGTAATAGTCATGATTAGATTACTCTGTCCAGCATCAAATACATTTCTATCAGATAGAATTATTGGAGGTCTGTTGGTCTGCTGCTTTTTAATAGAAAAATAAACATGTCATATACAATTTCATTCTTAGCTCATAGCATATTTAATAGTCCTAATTCCTAATTTAAAGAAATTTAATGTTTAAAAGATTTTTATCTTCCTAAAGATTGCAATATTTATTGATAATATGACTAGACCGGAATCAGATATATATGGAGCACAGCCACCACTGGAATTATAAGACAATTATTAGATTTCAGAGGAATTTATGGTACTGAAAAAATTGCATGGAAGGCACAGTATATACTAAGGTTTTGTTCACGTTAAGCATTGTTACTTAACAACAAATTAGTTATAACATTGTTGAGTGAAATAAGTGAGAAATTTAGAAAACCTGGTCAGATGAATGTGAGGAACAAAGTTGAGACATAGTTTAACTATTCCAATTACATCTTTGCAATTAAACACAGGTCCATGGGTTGATAGAAATTTTACTCTTAGTAGGATTAATTCTTAGTAAAAATTGCAAGTATGTCCTATATGTTTAGTTTCTGAGTCAAAAAATGCTCACTATTGTTAAGCGCATTAATAGTTAATCACATTTTTCAACACATCAGTAATTAGTGCATATGAGAAAAGCTATTGAAAATGTGACTGGCTTTGAATATGGAGGTCAGCATCCTCTAGAAGCTGGAAAAGGCAAGGAAAGGGATTCTCCCCTACAGCCTCCAGAATGAGATCAAGCTCTTCTGGCCCCTTGATTTTAGTCCATGAGACCCATGCTGGACTTCTAACATACAAAAGTGTAAGATTATTAATATTTTTGCTTATTTATTTTTGCAAATTGTGCTAGCAAAATTAGAAAAAAAAATGTTTTTTCTTTTTCCTCTTCTATCTTTTGTTTTCCAGAACACTGGAAGAAATGCTAACATTTTTATAAACATTAATTTAAAAGACTAGAGAAATATATTTTAAAATCTGAAGGTCCCCTAGGAAAAGAGATCTCATTATTTTCAACATTCAGTAGCCCTCAAGTTCAGAGCATTGTTCTTCACATATGACTTATAAATGTTCCATGTATCATCACTAGCATCATCTTAATGAAGTACTTTTAATGGAACTATAATAGTGGAAAGGTAAATTTGGGGTGGCGTAATAGTCAGTAAAGGAGCAAAAAGAAAAGCAACTGATTTAATTTTAGAACAATATCAAACAGTTAATAAAACTTCATAGGTTTGTTTCTTGTTTCATAATTGAGGACGTCATAGTATGCTTTCCTTTATACCATGTGAAAAATATTTCCTAAAGATGGTGCTGTTTTTCCTACTAAAATCCAACGTAACACTAGGCTGAATCCAAAGATTCCATGATTCTCCAGCAAGCGGCCAGTTTTTAAGTATAACTTAATTGCACGGCAATTGTGCCTAATTCAGCTGCACTCTAAATTTTCTACAGCCAATCCAGTTGTACTCTAAAATGTCATCTTCTTAAAGAGTGAAGCATAAGGATCCTTGAAAATCTGCCTTTTTAGTTTTGCTCTTGAGATTGTAATATGCTTACTGGAAAAGGTGCTGGCAAAAGACCAAAAACGTTCTGTATATAATCTCTACAATCTAATTATAGATGAGTTATGAGAGAATATATAAATACATAGGATAATTGTTATACTGTTTGATGATAAAATTGTGTACTCTAAAATATCCTGATACTGGATGAGAATTGTATAAATACCTATATTATCAACTCACATGATCACTGTCATTTCTAGAGGGTACTTAAAGTCTTCAATCAGTGTCTGTCTGATTTTTTAACTTAAAGTATACAAACAACTACAGATAAGAAAATCATTGCTAGCCTTTTTTTTTTTTTTGACATTGACTGTTTTGAAAAGTGATATCTAAAATCTTGACAGTGAGGACAGAGTAACAGGGTAAAAAATAGACTCAAAGTCAAATAATCTTTAATGATAGAGACAAAAATCTTTATACTCTTCACTTCCCCAGGGCAGTATGCAGTATGCTTTGTTACTGTCTTAATCCTAGTGCTCACATCTGTAGTATATCTTCATCTGTTGCAATAACTATACCCTAGAGTTTGTCATAACTCTTAATACTCAATGCTCTGAACATAAGCCAAGGGCTCGCTAACTCATATTAGTACATATTTTCTTCTTTTCCTCAATATTTTTATCTTGTCATACCTCTTCTTCTGTCCCTACCTGAGTCCATGGCTCATCACTTCAACCAGCCTCTGCCGCCATCCTCAATCTCTGGCCGCACTGATGCAGCTGCACCAGTCTAGCTGTCTACCAAGTAATTCTTCTTATGCAACTGGAAAGGTGAGAATTAATATTAGTGTTTGCCAGTGTCATAGCCACAGTGTTTCTCAGCAAGCCTTCTTTGTCATTTTAGTCAGCTCTCCTCTGTCCCGTAATTTCCAAACATGTCTGGTCTCTCTAGCTAATTACACAGCCACCATATGACATTTTACTCTCATCCCATGAATCCCTACTTCTTTCCAATAACATAAAAATCCTCTTGAGTGAATGTAATCAACTTACCACCAGACATGCAAAGGTGTCTCTATCTACTTCAACCCATTCAAACTTACCTGATTTTTATCCACAATAGAAGAAGGGTCATCTTTCCTCCTTGATGTTTCTCAAGGACCTACTCCATTACTTTCCTCTTTCTTAAAGCTATTTATATCTCTAACTTCTCTTTGTCTGTGATGTCTTTTATTGACATCTTAAACATGTTTGCATTTCTTTTATATTAGAAGGCAATAGCAGTAGTAATAAACTCAAATCTTCCCTCAATTCAGCACTCCATATTCATATCTTTATCATTTGGTATGGTTTCAGCTGCAAATTATAGTAAATCTGACTTAAGATAGATGTCCAATCTAACAGGATTCTAGTTCAATTTCTCTGTCATTTTTTCAGTTTTGCCCTCTTATATGTTATCTTTGTTCTTCATGGTTGAAATGGGATAGCCATCTACAACTAGAGCAACATCTAACTTATTAATATGCAGAGGGAGAGAGAGACACTGTCTCTTCCAACTATGAAATAAAAAGTACTCCCTGAATAGAACTTCAGTCTTATGCCTGGATAACTGAGCCAATCATTGGCAAGAGGGATGGATTTGCCACGACTGGCTTAGTCTACTCAGGCCCCTTGACTGGAGCTCAGGGTAGGCTTACTATCTCCTGAGTCCTAAGGAGTATGTAAAGAAGTGTATATACTTAAAAAAAACGGGGTGGGGCTATCTTTCCCAGTATGGAGGAAAAGAGGATGCTGGATAAGCCACCAATGGTGTCTGTTACACAAAGAAACAAAGAGACTAAAGTGAACTGAAATGCATAACAATGACTGCACAGAAAGGTACAGATCCACGATTCTATGAATATTTAAATTAAATTCCTGATTTATTGCTTGAAACAGCATTCTAGGCATGCTGGCTCCTGTTCCTTTACTCACTCTGTCTGAGGCACTTTGCCTGGGGTGGCTTTGGGTTACTGATCCTGGGACCTAGCCATGAACCTTAGGCCGTTTGAGAGCAATGTCTAGATCTGGCTTTACTTTGGCTCCCCTTTAGTCAACTCTGGGGTCTTTTGCTTCCCCATCTCCCTCCTCCCCCAAATTTTTGATGAGACGTTCTTTCACATTTGTCACATGATGTTTCTACCAAATTCAAATTAGCCTACCTTTAAGGATATCATTTCAGCTGTGTTTAGTTTTTCTGATTCCATTTTTCTGTTTAATTTGCGTGAAGTATATATACATCCTTGATATTAGTGTGTCCTGTTCTCTTAAGCAATAATACCTTTCTCTTCTTTTATTCCTGACTATTTTCTGGACCTGATATTTATTCAGCCATGTGGAATCTGTAGACCCTTTCTAAATCTGCAACTTTGCCAATGCAGATCCAAAGAATTTTCTTGTCATTTGGAAAATCTCAGATATCTTGGGAAATTCCTATTGACTTTAGATATCAGAACTGGGAGAAAGCATTTACCTCTTTGTGCATTTGCAAAGGGGAATCATTTATGTACTATTTCTTTGTTTCTTTTCTAACTCATGTTCTCAAGTCTGAAAACTCTATCTAGTTTCCCTAAAGATGACCCGATCCTTTTCTCTCAAAGAAGTAGTCTTATAAATACCTAACCATTTATAGTTTGGCAATCATGGAATCTAAAACATAAGATAACCATTACACATATAATAGTAAAGGGTGGTTTGTTCACAGTCAGTGCCTCATAGGTTGTTACATATATCATACATCACATTACATACATCATGTACAATATGATACTGCTTGTAATCCACTTAAAGCTAGGCCTTTTTGCTTCTACCTGATAGTCCATCTCTGGACATTGTCATTCTAAAAAGCTGTGAAAAATAATGTAGGCTTCTACATTATTGCTTCTTGCGATAGCAATAGGAGTCACATCGTATACATTCCATAACACTCAGTAAAATTTAAAGATCCTCTTTGGGTATGTCTTCCTCTTGATTCTTCTGTCCCTCAAGTCCTCAGTCCTCAGAGCTCACATTACCCTTCTCTGGTGACTGCCTTTTTATTATGTAAAGCAATCTGTTAGCCTTTGTCTAAGACATCTCCCTTATGAGGAGGGAGGCCATTGAGGACTTATATATAATATTTTGTCCTTGTCACTCATTGAGAAATAATTTACTTCTGACAAATGGGCATTAAAGGATGTAAGACATTGCCTTAACATAATAAAAATGTTTAAAAAAAAGCAAAAACTTGGGGCCTTCTCATTCCAACTCTCTTCTTTCCATCTTTGTTATTTGGAGTTTTATTTTCCTAACTTCTCCCCTATCCCTACCTTCCCATGGAAGGAACAAATACCTTCCTTTTACCTTATAAATGACTAAACGTCTTAACATGATCACAGCAGTATTTACATCTAAACAGAAGGTAATATTTTACATTTAGGGGAAGAATCTTTAATTTTGGACTTGCAGGCATGAACACTGTAATTGGGGAGGGATTCTCTGAGTTGAGTTAAATTTCCAAAGTTCTGAAATCATGTCGTGTTCAACTTCCTTTTTGCAGTTTGGTTTTGAGGAAAACTATTCTTGAATTTGTTTATTGAAGAGCTCTTTCCGCCTGTGATTTTCTTTTGTAGAGTCATGGTCAAAATAAACCAAGAAATAACAAAATTTAGTAAACATCTAGACTAGAGTTTAAAATCTCCAAAACATTTTGGTAAATAATTCCATCATACATTTTATGAATAGAGAAAAAAGAGCTTAACAGAGGCATGTTTTCTATAACAATAACTGCCTCCTTTGTATTTTCACCTCTTGCGAGGCTAATAAGACTGTCAAACTGATGGAAAGCTTCCTGCTTACTAAATTATAGCACCTCAATTTACATTAGTGTAATCTGTGCCAAAAATGAAAAATTCATTTCACTTATTTTGAAGTTTGTATATTTATTTTATTATTTATAGTTGATTTTCCTAGTACTTTTAGCTCTTTATAGTCCTCTTTAAGTTTTATTGTTGTTTTAATGAACAAAAGAAGGAAGGGAGGAGAGAAAAGCAGGAAGAAAGAGGGGAAAGAAGGGAGAGTGGGAGAAATCAAAGAAAAAAGGAAAGTAATTGTGAGCATTAGTGTTCTTCCTCCCAACATGTTACATGACTAATACAATAGGCTTTTTTTAACCTTCCCTTAATTTGGTTTGAATTAGCCTGTTTCTTTTACTTCCTGTTTGTGATGTCATAGCAAGTTATCTTGACAAAAATATTAGCATTGAACAATAATATGAGAGATCATATAGAGACTCCTCCTTATGTTACCTCCAATATAATCTCACTTATGTGAGAGGATCTGTTTTGTACTGAGATTTGATTTTAATAGTGTAAAAAAAAAATCTAAGTATTAATTTTAGTGGAGATGGCAAAATAGAGGCATGGAGAGACCTTATTCAAAAGAGAGACTATCATCTAAACCCTATGGGAACATAGGGAAATCTTCTCCAAAGGAACTGGAACATTGAATACAGTGAAGTATGGCACCTTATCAGAAAGAATCTAGGGGGAATTAAAGTTCCAGATGGAACAACTCAAAAATGGTTACATCACTATCTTTAAAAGAAGTCTGTCTTATGCTGATCTGTAACCCTTGTCAAAAAGAATGTGCAAAAGCATTCATCAATATACAGCTGATTCACTTTGTTGAACAGCAGAAACTGGCATAACAGTGTAAAGCACTTATATTCTAATAAAGAGCTGAAAAAAAATAAAAAGGTAATGAAGGTAGGTGGAATTAAGGTTGAAATTATAAATGTCTGTATTGGTTATAATATAGAAATTTTGAAAGCCTTACAAAACTCTAAGAAATAGGGAGTTTAGATGCTAGCCTATTTTATGGATGAGGAAACTGAGGCTCAGGGGAGTAAGTACAAGAGAGCTAATGGTGGGACATTGATGCTAATATTCTAAGTTTGGTGAAATTCTCACTACACCATACGATTTATTTTTTGACAGTGGTTGCTCTTGAAATAAGAATTAGATTTTTTTATGACTTTTTTTTTCTCTCTCTAATGGAGACTTATTTTCTCATTTAATGTTGAGGTGCCTTTGCTGTAAAAGGCAGAGTACTAAGAAACTCCATGGTAGAATCATGTGGTCCTTGCTCTAATCTAGTGGAAGGGGAAGAGAAGCAAATATCCTCAAGTTTCTACACTTCCTTTATACCAGAAGCTTGGCTTGCAATTTTTGAACAATTCTTTAATGTTTCAGAGCTAATTTTTCTATTTCAGTGATCCCCTAGAATTCTGTGTATACATAGCAAATGTACGATTTTCACATACAGTATGATTACATGTAATTGTATTTCATAATTATTTCTAATCCTATCTTGGTCATGTTGAATGTAAAGATTAGTTCCTACTCATCCTACTTTCACAAGGTTAAGCCCAGTTCTTAGCATACAGTAAGTGCTCAATAGATGCATGTGTTTATTATATGTTTATTATCAGAAAGGTACACACACCATTCAGGAAATTCAAGCCATCTAAAAGGGTGTAATGTAGAGAAGAATCAAGATGGTGGAGTAGGAGGACGTGAGCTCACTCCCTCTTGCAACAGCACCGGAATTACAACTAACTGCTGAACAATCATCGACAGAAAGACACTGGAACTCACCAAAAAAACCCACCCCACATACAGAGACAAAGGAGAAGCCGCAATGAGATGGTAGGAGGGGCACAATCGCTTTAAAATCAAATCCCATAAATGCTGGGTGGGTGACTCACAAGCTGGAGAACAGTTATACTGCAGAAGTCCTGAGGGTTCTGAGCCCACGTGAGGCTTCCTAACCTGGGGGTCCAGCAATTGGAGGAGGAATTCCCAGAGAATCAGACTTTGAAAGCCAGTGGGATTTGACTACAGGACCTCCACAGGACTGGGGGAAACAGAGATTCCACTCTTGGAGGGCACACAAAAAAGTGTGCTCACCAGGACCCAGGGGGAAGGAGCAGTGACCCTATAGGAGACTGAACCAGACCTACCTACTGGTGTTGGAGGGTTGCCTGCAGAGGTGGGGGGCAGCTGTGGCTCATGGAGGAGACAGGGGCACTGGCAGCAGGGGTTCTGGGAAGTGCTCATTGGTGTGAGCCCTCCCAGAGTCCACCATTAGCCCCACCAAAGAGCCTGTAAGCTCCAGTGCTGGGTTGCCTCAGGCCAAACGACCAACAGGGTGGGAACACAGCCCCACCCATTAGCAGACAAGCAGATTAAAGTGTCACTGAGCTCCACCCACCAAATCAGATTAAAGTTTTACTGAGCTCTGCCCACCCAGTCCAACCCACCATCAGTCCCTCCCATCAGGAAGCATGCAGAAGCCTCCTAGATAGCTTCCTCCACAAGAGGGCAGACAGCAGAATCAGGCAGTATCAGCAGTATTTCGTCTTGTGGAGCTGAAAACCACAGCCACAGAAGGACAGAGAAAATGAAAGGGCAGGAGACTTTGTACCAGATGAAGAGACAGGATAAAACCCCAGAAAAACAGCTAAATGAAGAGGAGATAGGCACCCTTCCAGAAAAAGAATTCAGAATAGTGATGGTGAAGATGATCCCGGACTTTGAAAAATGACTGGATGCAAAGATCGAAAAGTTGCAAGAAAAGCTTACAAAAGGCCTAGAAGAATTAAAGAGCAAACAAACAGAGATATGCAACACAATAACGGAAATGAAAAATACACTAGAAGGAACCAACAGCAGATTAACTGAGGCAGAAGGGTGAATAAGTGACCTGGAAGACAGAATGGTGATAATCACTGATGCAGAAAAGAATAAACAGAATGAAAAGAACTGAAGACAGCCTAAGAGACCTCTGGGACAATGTTAAACACACCAACATTCGCATTATAGGGGTCCCAGAAGGAGAAGAGAGATAGAAAGGACCCAAGAAAATATTGGAAGAGATTCTAGTTGAAAACTTCCCTCACATGGGAAAGGAAATAGCTCCCCAAGTCCAGGAAGCGCAGAGAGTCCCAGGCAGGATAAACCCAAGGGGAAACACGCCAAGACATAGAGTAGTCAAACTGACAAAAATTGAAGACAGAGAAATGTTATTAAAAGCAACAAGGGAAAAACAACAAATAACATACAAGGGAACTCCCATAAGGGTAACAGCTGATTTCTCAGCAGAAACTCTGCAAGCCAGAAGGGAGTGGCATGATATATTTCAAGTGATGAAAGGGAAGAACCTCCAACCAAGAATACTCTACCCAGCAAGGATCTCACTCAGATTTGATGGAGAAATCAAAAGCTTTACAGACAAGCAACAGCTAAGAGAATTCAGCACCACCATACCAGCCCTACAACAAATGCTAAAGCAACTTCTCTAAGTGGGAAACATAAGAGGAGGACCTACGAAAACAACAACAAAACAATTAAGAAAATGGTAATAGGAAAATGGTAATAGGAACATACATCTCGATAATTACCTTGGATGTAAATGGACCAAAGGCACCAATCAAAAGACACAGACTGACTGAATGGATACAAAAGCAAGACCCATATATATGCTGTCTCGAAGAGACCCACTTCAGACCTAGGGACACATACAGACTGAAAATGAGGGGATGGAAAAAGTATTCCATGCAAATGAAAATCAAAAGAAAACTGGAGTAGTGATACTCATATTAGATAAAATAGGCTTTAAAATAAAAAATGTTACAAGAGACAAGAAAGGACACTACATAAAGATCAAGGGATCAATCCAAGAGGAGGAGATAACAATTATATATGCACCCAGTATGGAGCACCTCAATACATAAGGCAAATGCTAAAAGGGTGTAATGTACAAAGTGAAACTTTTCCATCTTTCACCCACTTCTGTTACCCTCTGGTAACCACTGTTGGCATTTTGACTCAAAAACTCCTAGACATTTTTTTACATGTTCAAATACAATGTGATTTTTTAATAAGTTAAATCCATAGCTGCTAGAAATTACAAAAAAACCTTTAAAGTATAGAAATTCTATGCTATTAAAAACTCTGGTACTAATTTATAATATTAAACTACTTCAATGCCTTTCTATAAAAGAAAACGATTTGATGTGATGATGGCCTCGAGAATTAAAAGAAGTAAAAAATTGTGCATTATAGAGAGTAAATGAGTTATGGTTGAACTAAATAGATTTTAGCTAGGCATAGGGAAAACTGGATGATTAAGAAAGCAGAATTTCCTGTTCCCTAAGATAAGTTATAGGTAATTAGTTGATATCTTTTTTATTTTGGAGTATAAATAAGTAAACTATAATAGATTGCCATGTTATTAAATTAATCTTGGTATGGCACAAACATTATGTGGCCTCAGATAGAGGAAGAATTAAAACCATGCAAACTATATATCAAAAATATGGCAGAAAAGCTGTAAGAATCATAGCAGACTAAGAGCTTAATATATGTCCAATAACATGGTTTGACATAGATTAATGGGAAATAAATAGACAACAACAGAAGAAATTGCATCTTTAACATTGACTTGATTTAGGTCTTAATTATCTCACTGAGCATTAATTTAATGGTGTATGAAAACTGGGATTAATATAAATTCAAATTTTTTTGAGCGATTTGAGATTTCAAATCATCAATAGACAAAATAATTCTGCTTAATTTCACATGGAAATGGCTAAAACTATGTAAATCGCTATTGAAATGGATAAGGATTATTTACAAGTAAAATTGATTACTATCTTTTTTGAGTGAAAGGCCTAAATAAAATTATATAACCAATATTAAGTATGATGTTTGTTATATGCAAGTTGAATACTACTAGATAAATTAGAAAGTAGAAATGTATGTATTAGGAGGTTCTATATTCTTTCCAGGATGAAAAAAATGATGATAATGAGTGACAATAATATTGATGCTTCCTGTATGCTCTTGGGAATATGAAATATAAATAAATTGAGAACTACTATTTACTGAATTTTTCACCTCATCCTGGGTCACTTCACTATATTTCCTTTAGGCTCTGTGTTGAGGGTGTGAGGAAAAGAATGAAATATACCTGAATTTATGGTGAAGGATTCATGATGAAGTAGTCTTGAAAATAGGAAGGCTGTAGATTTTGGACAGCCATGTAAGTCATGTGCCCTTTATTCCATGGTCAGTGGGAAAGCAGTAAAATTATATTATAGGATAAAAGTATGATTACACATGATTTTCCTTCATGTACTAAAATTTAGATTTATTTCATTATTAGATTGAAAAATACCTTAAAATTTTAGGATAGCCTCATGTTAGTGAAATGTAAAGAAACAGACATTTACACACTATTTTAGGAGTATAAGTTGATAAATCACTTTTGGATGATGGTGTTGTATTATGAAATGAAATTTTAAAGTCAAAGTTCCTTTGACTTAAGAACACAGCTACTAGAATTTACACTCTAGATTGTCTGTACAAAATTCAATCTGAAATATATATTTGAGAGGGTATCCATATATCCTAGAAGATCATGTCATTACTTGAGAAAGACCTATCATGTGAGCAAATAATGAGAAAGAATCATAACAGCTAGTGTTGTTGATAGTTAGAAAATTTTTCATTCTTATCCACTGATGGATTCGATCATTATTATATTCCTACAGGGTAATTTGACCTTTAAGAAGGACTTAAGGCAGACTCAGGAATTCAACATTTAGTTACTTGTTCCTAAGAATGTATTGGATTGATATTCAAAGACTTAAGTACAAATGTGCCATTATAATGTCATATATATATATATATATATATATAAAATTTTTTTTTGGCTGTGCCACATGGCTTGTGGGATATTAGCTCCCCAACCAGGGATTGAACCTGGGCCCTCAGCAGTGAGAGCATGGAGTCCTAACCACTGGACCGCCAAGGAATTCCCATAATATCATTTATAATAGCTAGAACCTATAGAAACAAAAATAAGACAGTTAAATAGATTATGCTGCATTACACAGTTGAAGTTTATGTAGTCACTAATAAAAATATTTATACAATTAAAAGGCAGTCATAATACATTGTGAAAAGGGGAAAAAGTTACAGAATCATGTCTACACAAATCTTGGATAAAACATATTTACATTTGTTTAGAAATATAAATATTATGAAAATCTATATCAAGCGCTTGATAGTAGTAGATCCATGATGATAGAATTTTAGACAGTGCTTGTTTAGTGGTGGTTTTATATCTACATTCTAATTTTTCTACTATGATTGTTATTTATTTAATTAGAAACACTAAAACCTTGTTTTCTGTGAATTCTAGATCTCATCCCCTCCATCTGTAAAGCTTTTGTCCTTTCAGAGGGCTCATAAATTCTTCGCCTAAAGGAGTTACCTGTTATGTTGAATTCCAGAGGAAGGCCTTAGAATAGACTGGATCACTGGGGTGCTTGATATCGTTATTTGCATAAGGCTGGCTTAATCCCTTTGTTCAACAATTTCTTCATAGATTAAAATATATTACATTATCTATAAATGATGAAAATAATAGAAAAACTTCCAAGCCAATCACTCACCTTCTGTTATATTTTTGTGTGTTTGCTTTGTAACTGTGAGATAGTGACCGTATACTTGTGTGGCTTCTTCATGGTGGGGTGTTAACATTTGAATCTACCATATGGCATGACTGTCTAGTATGTTGTAACTGTCAGACCTTACTTTGCATTAATATTTTTTAAAAACTTGCATGAGACATTAATTTATCAAAACTTAAAAAAAATTTAAAGTGTGAAACATTCACATATTTCAGCCACATAGGCCATCAGACTCTTTTGCTGCTTAATTGATTTTGAGTTTGGCCCGGGTTTTCATGTATGTAACCAGTCCTTGTCAGCTTCGTTAAGGATATATATAAAGGTTATCTTTATTTCACAAGTTATATCAAATTCTTTTTTTTTAAGAACTTTTATTGCTATACAGTTAACAGACAATAAACAGCATATATTTAGAGTGTACAATTTGGTATCCCAGTCTCCCAGTTCATTCCCCCCCAATCCTCCCTGCTTTCCCCACTTGGTGTCCATATGTTTGTTCTTTACATCTGTGTCTCTATATCTGCCTTGCATTTTCTCTTTCACAGTTGTTAGCATTTGCCTTATGTATTGAGGTGCTCCTATATTGGGTGCATATATATTTATAATTGCTATTTCCTCTTCTTGGATTGATCCCTTGATCTTAATGTAATGTCCTTTCTTGTCTCCTGTAACATTTATTTTAAATTCTATTTTATCTGATATGAGTATTGCTACTCCAGCTTTCTTTGATTTTCATTTGCATGGAATATCTTTTTCCATCCCCTCACTTTCAATCTGGATGTGTCTGTAGGTCTGAAATGGATCTCTTGTAGACAGCATATATACGAGTCGTGTTTCTGTATCCATTCAGCCAGTGTGTGTCTTTTGGTTGGTGCCTTTGGTCCATTTACATTCAAGGTCATTATCGAGATGTATGTTCCTGTTACCATTTTCTTAACTGTTTTGTTTATGTTTTTGTAGGTCCTTTTCTTCTCTTATGTTTCCCGCTTAAAGAAGTTCCTTTAGCATTTGTTGTAGGGCTGGTATGGTGGTGCTGAATTCTCTTAGCTGTTGCTTGTCTGTTAATCTTTTGATTTCTCCATCGAATCTGAATGAGATCTTTGCTGGGTAGAGTATTCTTGGTTGGAGGTTCTTCCCTTTCATCACTTGAAATATATCATGCCACCCCCTTCTGGCTTGCAGAGTTTCTGCTGAGAAATCAGCTGTTACCCTTATGGGAGTTCCCTTGTATGTTATTTGTTGTTTTTCCCTTGTTGCTTTTAATAACATTTCTCTGTCTTCAATTTTTGTCAGTTTGACTACTCTATGTCTTGGCATGTTTCCCCTTGGGTTTATCCTGCCTGGGACTCTCTGCGCTTCCTGGACTTGGGGAGCTATTTCCTTTCCCATGTGAGGGAAGTTTTCAACTAGAATCTCTTCCAATATTTTCTCGGGTCCTTTCTATCTCTCTTCTCCTTCTGGGACCCCTATAATGCGAATGTTGGTGCGTTTAACATTGTCCCAGAGGTCTCTTAGGCTGTCTTCAGTTCTTTTCATTCTTTTTTCTTTATTCTTTTCTGCATCAGTGATTATCACCATTCTGTCTTCCAGGTCACTTATTCACCCTTCTGCCTCAGTTAATCTGCTGTTGGTTCCTTCTAGTGTATTTTTCATTTCCGTTATTGTGTTGTACATCTCTGTTTGTTTGCTCTTTAATTCTTCTAGGTCTTTGGTAAACTTTTCGATCTTTGCATCCAGTCATTTTTCAAAGTCCGGGATCATCTTCACCATCACTATTCTGAATTCTTTTTCTGGAAGGGTGCCTATCTCCTCTTCATTTAGCTGTTTTTCTGGGGTTTTATCCTGTCCCTTCATCTGGTACAAAGTCTCCTGCCCTTTCATTTTCTCTGTCCTTCTGTGGCTGTGGTTTTCAGTTCCACAAGACGAAATACTGCTGATACTGCTGTCTGCCCTCTTGTGGAGGAAGCTATCTAGGAGGCTTCTGCATGCTTCCTGATGGGAGGGACTGATGGTGGGTAGGGCTGGGTGGGCAGAGCTCAGTAAGACTTTAATCTGATTTGGTGGGTGGAGCTCAGTGACACTTTAATCTGCTTGTCTGCTAATGGGTGGGGCTGTGTTCCCACCTTGTTAGTTGTTTGGCCTGAGGCCACCTGGCACTGGAGCTTACTGGCCCTTTGGTGGGGCTAATGGTGGACTCTGGGAGGGCTCACGCCAATGAGCACTTCCCGGAACCCCTCCTGCCAGTGCTCCTGTCTCCTCCATGAGCCACAGCTGCCCCCCACCTCTGCAGGCAACCCTTCAACACCAGCAGGTAGGTCTGGTTCAGTCTCCTATAGGGTCACTGCTCCTTCCCCCTGGGTCCTGGTGAGCACACTTTTTTGTGTGCCCTCCAAGAGTGGAGTCTCTGTTTCCCCCAGTCCTGTGGAGGTCCTGCAGTCAAATCCCACTGGCTTTCAAAGTCTGATTTTCTGGGGATTCCTCTTCCCATTGCTGGGTTCCCAGGTTGGGAAGCCTGATGTGGGGCTGAGAACCCTCACTTTAGTGAGTGGAATTCTGTGGTATAACCGTTCTCCAGTTTATGAATCACCCACCCAGCATTTATGGGATTTGATTTTAACACAGTTCCGCCCCTCCTACCATCTCATTGCGGCTTCTCCTCTGTCTCTGAATGTGGGGTGTCTCTTTTGGTGAGTTCCAGTGTCTTTCTGTCGATGATTGTTCAGCAGTTAGTTGTAATTCTGGTGCTGTTGCAAGAGGGAGTGAGCGCACGTCCTCCTACTCTGCCATCTTGATCCTATCTATATCAAATTCTTGATCGCCATGCCAGGTAGCAATACTATTGATTTTGTAAATGAATCCACTGTTATTAATACTAAGATAACAGCTCTCAAATCATTTCTCAGTTTCTGTAGTTAGTCTTTCCTTTTATATTAATTCTAAGTAATATTCCTTCCCTGTCATCTTTTAGTATCGTTTGCTTTATAAAGATAGATGAAAAACAGAAGTCTGAATATTTTCACTGAAAGAAAAATATTGGTGTACTTAAAGATTAGCAATTGAATGCTAATACTTCGGAAGGGCCATTTTAATCACTATGACTCTAGTGGAGCACTTAAAAATGCATGTAAGGGCATCTAAAAATAGATTAAAAATTTCTTCAAAAATGCACTCACTCATTTGATTACTCTGTAGTTAGAAATAAAAACATCCTTTCTGTAGGCTATGGTATTTCATTTTGGGTTAATCACTATATAAGATGAATTCAGCTCTTGACATTTAATGTGAGCCTTAATGTTTTATCAGGTATTTTAATACATTTGACTTTAGTGATTTATTTGGTTTCTCACTGAAATTTTTCCCATAATCATCCACCAGTAAGAGTGACTAATCAGTACCTATGCTTGTTTGATAAGTACAACCACTGTGCTGAGAATTATCATTGCCCCCGTGTTAAAGTGCATCTGGGACAATGTCTGGCATCTCTCCTGATATATACACACAAGAGACTATTGATTGGTATTTTGTTGGAGATGCTTGCATCTTTGTTTGCAGAACTTAAATTTGCTTGTCAGGACTTCCTAGGTGGTGCAGTGGTTAAGAATCCACCTGGTTAAGAATCCAACGCAGGGGACACGGGTTCGATCCCAGCCTCAGGAAGATACCACATGCCTCAGAGCAACTAAGTCCGTGTGCCACAACTGTTGAACCTGTGTGTCGCAACTACTGAAGCCGGCATGCCTAGAGCCCATGCTCTGCAACCAGAGATGCCACCACAGTGAGGAACCTGCACACCACAATGAAGAGTAGCCCCTGCTCACTGCAGTTAGAGAAAGCCCATGTGCAGCAATGAAGACCCAACGCAGCCAATAAATAATTTAAAAAATTTTGCTTGTCATTCTCTCTTTTGTTTAACTAGCAGCCTAAAAAAGACACACCATTTCAGTAAACTGCATTCAACATTTGACAGTTCTGCTTGGTGATAGCCTTATTTACTCAGGTGATGCAGTGATTCCTGTTGTTTCAAAGGATTTTCCCTGGTCTTCTCATGTTCCCATCATACTTTCCCCATAGGATCTATGATGCTTGATATTCCAAATAGATTCAGTTTTCAACTAAAATTGAACTTATTAAATCTACTTATCCACTATTAACCCCCAAACATAATAATCTATTTTGCCTCAAAGGACTTGCGTATTATTTTTTATGTGCCCAATTCTTGATAATGACATTTTAATCATTCAATACATTTTGGATCAAAACATTTATCATCTTTACTTTTCACTTTTCTAGATCTTTCTTATCCATTTATATTAAAATCTACCCTCCGAAAATGACCTTTAACCTTGCCTTTCATTTGTTCTGTCCTCTCCATCTACTTGTTACTGACTCTCAATATCATTTAACTTGATTACTGGTATTGCAGTTACCTTTTAATCCCATGATACCATCCACTCCCTTGTCCTTCTGTAATATAGTACAGATCTTCCTGATTTATGATGAGGTTACCTCCCCGCACACCTTTCCTAAGTTGAAAATATCTTAAGTCAAAAATGCATTTAATATACCTAACCTATGGAACAGTCTACCTTAAACATGCTCAGAATACTTATTGATACATTAGCCTACAGTTGGGCAAAATCATCTAACACAAAGCCTATTCTATAATAAAGTGTTTAATATCTCATGATATAATGAATATTGTACTGAAAATGAAAAACAGGATGGGTGCTTGGGTACAGAATGGTTGGAAGTGTATTGGCTGTTTACCCTCTTGATTGTGTGACTGATGGAGCTATGGCTTGCTGCTACTGCCCAGCATACGAGAATATCCAACTGCACATGGTTATCCCAGGAAAAGATTAAAATATGAAATTAAGTAGCATTCCTACTGAACGCATATCACTTTCACATCATACTAAAGTTGGAAAATTGCTATGTTGTGCCAATATCTTGGGGACTGTCTGTACTTTTTTCTTATGGCCAAAATGGCTCTTACCAATCATGGATTTCATTAATTTGTAAACACCATTGATGACTTATCACTGCTTATAAAATAAGGTATTTTTTTTTCTTATGGTATGCAAGACTTTCAACAGTAATTCAACAAACTATTTTTTGAGCTCTATAACTCACTTCTATATTTTTTCATCTCCCCAACTCTTAGCTCTCAATATTCTTATCTTGAGTTCAATCCCAGTGGATCACTTACCATTCTCTGAACATTTTCTTCCTAAAGCACTGTTCTTACCAGCGTAAATGTTCTCCACAACCCAGGTCATTATAGTCAAAAAATATATACATATATAGTTCGGTTTAATTGTAATACTATCTTCTCAGTAAAGATTTTGTGGGTTATTTCTGAAATTTTTGTCAATTTCTACCACTTCTGCACTTGTGTTTTTAATTTATTCAAAATATTAATGTTAGGTACTGTATATTATATTTGTATAATTCTGTTTTATATTATGGATGAAAAATCATCTGATTATATGCAATGTATATATATCTAGGAATGTGTATATATGCACTCATGCCTGCATAAGCGTGTGTGTGTGTGTACACACATAGGTAGAAAAAGAAAATAGCGTAAGTTGCAGGAGGTCACCTTTGCCTGTTTCACAATTTTATCAGGGTCCAACTCTGACTACTTCACATCAGTTGAAGTTGCACATCAAGGTGTCTTAAATAACTTTCTTCTGCCTGTTCTGACCTTTGTTGTCTCACTTTAACTCATCATCCAGCAGCTGCCTGTGTATCTTGCTTTAATCTATTCTCTACTCAGCTAATTTAGAAATACTATTTGAGATGAAAATAGCACATAAGTATCCACTGAGAAATCCCTGGTGGTTTAATTATCACTAACTTTTTTTAGAAGCAGTTTGAAATGGTCTACAATTGTGGTTAATTTAGCAATAAGTTTTCTGTGGTGTGGACATGGAGATAAGTGTTAAAATATTAAACTAGTCTTCATGGGCTTAGGATAGTTTTAATTGCTAGGTTTCTTTTAGAGCAAAACTAATATAGGAGTCCTATAGTCAAGGATTCTTTACAAATCCAAACCTTTACTGAGTGTTTGTTCTCTTTTAAGCTTCTGGTGGAAAAATGAAAGTCTCTCTGGAGAAAAGCAAAGTTTAAAAACACCCTAATCCTTTCTATATACCCTTCATTTTGGAATCATGAGACATGTTCAGTAAAAGTGGCAAGCAAATATTATCACTGATCTTTAATACATCTCTTGTTTGTTTATACAAATAAAGCAGATTTGAGGAAAAAAATGGTACATTGGGTTCAGCTACTGAGTAGATAATCATAATTTTTAGGGAAGACTATTTGACAGCAGCTTAAAGGATACACAAAGTGAGCATTAAACCATGTAAAGGGATTAAACTAGTATTCTCTAGGAATGGGGTGAATTGTATAAATCTGGAACTTAACTGAGAGAAGAAATGCATGCATCCTAATCCTGAACATGAAAATCATGTTCATTTTAAGATATACATTCAATATTATAAATAGTAAACATGCTCTTATACTAGCCCCAAGGATTTTCTAAACCCTTTTAAAAATGTAAGTCAAGCATGGTAAGACAAGTCCTTATCGTATAATGGAAGGGATTAGGAGTGAGTGTAAAATATTTTAAGTCACATTTCCCAAAGTTTTTTGTGGGAAATAAGTCCTACAGGATGTTTAATGAAAAAAATATGTGTTCAGGAATAAATGTTTTTAAAATATTGCATATGTTATGTCATCCTGTAGTGAAGTCAGTTCACTTATTAGCATATTAAAAACTCTGCGTATTGTGTGACATACTAGAAACCAACTTTCCTCAAGATTATTTCAGTACAAGATACCTTCCCAAGCCAAACACATTTTTTTTCCCCTCAAACTACCAAACCAGTATTCATCGAGACAAATGCTCTGAAATAGTTTCAAAATGTCACCTATTGAAAAAATAAAATCTGTACAGGTAGAGAACAGGATTGAATGAAGTTCTTTGCAGTGACCCCCAGTTTTTAGCACATGGAATGAAATTGCAGACGAATCCATGGCTGGTGCTTGGGGGAAGTAAGTTTTCTGTAGGTGCACTGACTATAGTACATTCCATTTGATCTCACCAAGCTTTTGTTTTTCTCATTTATAAAGAAGCAGTAGTGCTGCCTTCCTCAATGTGTGGTTGTGAGGATTATATACAGAAATTTACTTCACCAGTCCTAAAGTGCTACAAAAATTCTCATGCTTTCCAACTTCATTTTGCCTCACACTGTCTAGCAACCTCAAGTTTTCAAGTCAGTTTGGTTTGTCCAGTCTGAAATGCCTGTTATAAACATGTGCTACTCCTCTCCCATCTTTGAGGACATGCCTCTAGCTGTGTTGCTCATCCGGTGACTTTGCTTCCTACTTCTCAGTGAAAATGTGAATCTTATGGGAAGTCCTCAGTGTTCTGCTGCCATGTCTCTAAAAGACACCTATAACTTGCCAGTGCTTTTCTTCCTATTAAAATGGTTGTGTACTTTCTTCAGTCACAGGGGGGCTGAATCCCACCCTCTTCAACATTCTCAGAGCTCTAAGCAAATTTTTCATCTCTGTCTTGTATTTTCATTGTTTGTCTCCTTTAGATTCTTCCCATCAATGTTTAAAAAGTTTGTTGTTCCTATCAAACCAAGACAAACAGCACCAAAAACATACAAAACAAACAAAACAACAACAAAACATGCAAACCTTTATTCTACATATACCCTTCAGCTACCATCATTTCTCTTTCCTCCCATTTGGAATCAAATTTGGAAAGAATTGTTTGTGCTTTCTACCTTCTCTCCTCACCATCTAGTCATTCTGAATAAATAAATCGTCACCTGAGCTCTTGCACATATAATTTACTGTCAAATTTACTTCCGAGTAGTTAGCTGCTAGTTGTTTGCTTGTGTGTTGTTTAATATCCTTTGAAAAATATTTTGAGAACTGACTTCACATTTCTAAGTTTCTGTGATTTACATAATACTTGTAAGTTTACATACACAAATGATCACTGTAAGCCTTGATAACATTTCAAAAAGGAATTCTCTAAAAGACATTAGTTAATGCAAGATTTTATTTCCAAGATTAAAAATAAAGAGACAAGATATATTCGTGTTGCCTTTCTAAAATGCTAGTTTCTTTCCCTTATGGTTCCATTTGAATGTCTCAGAAGTCATAAAGTATCACATCGTAACATCTCCGTGCATCTCCTCTATACCTACATAATTTATTGATGGGCCATGCATACATTAGACATTTCTCAGTGGATTATGAATATGCATGCTTCTCAAATGTCTCAGGTTGATTTCTTTTTTAAATAACTAATACCTTTGAATTTAACCCGGGCCTTCTGTTCACAAACATCATCCATTAAATTCTTAACCCTTACATCAAATCCAGATTTAAGAAACTATTCAACCTTTTATAAAGTATAATAGAGTTCTCATTACATCATTGAGGTATGTGTAAAGGACCAGGGTGTTTAGAATTAGAATTCAAACTTTGTCCTTAACTATTCATTTTATTCCTATTCAGAATGGTTTTAATATCATGGAATTACTTTGATAATTTTCTTATTGTATTCTAAAAAACTCACTGAATTTGAAATGAAAATTATTTTAATTACAGTGACAGAAAAATCAGTGTAATATTTCTTTCTGGTAGCTTGTTTCATATGAGTTCATTTAAGAAGTGAAATTATATCGAATATAACTTATATGCACATTATGTAGTTTTAGTATGTAAATGGTAGCTCAAGTCATAATGGTAACCCAATTTTATGAGCAGTATTTTAAAACAAAGTAGGCTCTCTGCAAAGAAAAAGGGGTACTAAAAGTAGATTCTTGGTTTTCTGCATGTTCTCTTTCCTAGTCTTTTTGCTCTTTTGCTTTGTCTTCTTCCATTCCCTTCTGTTGATTATACCATTTTATTTTAAACTTGCCTTTCCAGAATTCTTATCTCCAAAGACAGTTGTTGAGATGGGGGACGTAAAATTGTTGGACTGGTAGCATGAAGAACAAAATACATTTTAGAGAATGTGCTTCATATTTTACAAGTTATATGGATAAATTTTGATACTTTTTAAAGCATTATCTCACTTAATTCTTACAGCATTCCTTTGAAACAGACAATAAATTATGCCCTGAATTTTACAAATTAGGAAGCAGGTTTAGGTTTGTAAGCTAAATAACATGTGAGATTATAGTTGATAAGGGACTTAGAGTTATGATTGTGTTCCAATTCTATCTTAAATCAGTTTTCTTAAAATGAATTTCATGGTTTGACTTTTCTTTTTTTCTTTTCTTTTCCTGCTGCATTGAATCTTTGTTGCTGTGCACGGCCTTTCTCTAGCTGTGGCAAGCGGCGGCTATTCTTCCTTGCGGAGCGCAGGCTCTAGGGCACATGGGCTTCAGTAGTTGCAGCACATGGACTCAGTAGTTGTGGCATGCAGGCTCTAGAGCACGTGGACTTCAGTAGTTGTGGTGCATGGGCTTAGTTGCTCCGTGGCATGTGGGATCTTCCGGACTAGGGCTTGAACCAGTGTCCCCTGCATTGGCAGGTGGATTCTTAATCACTGTGCTACCAGGGAAGTCCCCATGCTTTGATTTCTCTGAAATTACTAAATGACATGAATCTAAACCTTTAGATTATCCAAAATTGATTTAAATTTGTCTTTACAATGTTAATTTTCTGTTTATTTGGCCCCTATTAAAATTAATATATAGTTTCTGAGCATGCAAGTGAAAGAGTTTTGTAATAATGTGAGCCTATGAGGATAAAAACCAGTGTATTTTTTTAAACAGTGAGCCCCACTTAAGTATATTGTTGGAGATAATTGAGAGTTAATTTTTTTTGTAAATTTATTTGTTTATTTATTATTGGCTGCATTGGGTCTTCATTGCTGCACAGGCTTTCCCTAGTTGTAGTGAACAGGGGCTGCTCTTTGTTGCAGTGCACGGGCTTCTTATAGCAGTGGCTTCTCTTGTTGCAGAGCATGGGCTCTAGGCATGTGGGCTTCAGCAGTTGCGGCACGTGGACTCAGTAGTTGTGGCTCAAGGGCCCAAGAGCACAGGCTCAGTGGTTGTGGTGCACGGGCTTAGTTGCTCTGCAGCATGTGGGATCTTCCCGGCCCAGGATTGGAACCTGTGTCCCCTGCATTGGCAGGCGGATTCTTAACCACTGTGCCACCAGGGAAGTCCCTGAGAGTTAATTCTAGAGGTCTGAAAAGGTTCTGTCCAATGTGGTAGTTGTGAGATAAACTCTGTAAATATTGCAGATAATGAGATTTTATGATTAGCAATGATTAAGGATTCATATTAGCAAATTCTGGAAAAGAAATTATTTTCATATGATTGGACCCTTAGATTAATGTTAAACATAAGTTATTTACATAATAGTATGTAAAAGTCTACTGTAATTAATCAATACATAAAATTGATACTAATACTACTAGTCATTTCTACACATTTATGTTTTACCGTTGGAAGAGAACCTTACGTTCTTATGCTTTCAAGGTTTTCCTATTTGTCATTAATATATCCCTTATCTAAAAATATCAAATTTCTGCCTTTAGAAAACACACCACTCCTTTTTATTAGAAATTATATACAAATTTCTATTTGCTTGTTCTTGTTCACATTAATAAAATTAATGGCATAAATAAATAGGTGACATTTATAATTCTTTATTCTTCAGATCTGGTCTGATATACTTGGAAAACTTATTGTCAAAGCAATCATAGAAGAATATTGAACTATGAAATAAAGGAGTGAGGATGAACCTGTGCTTATTTTTTGTACAGTAAAGACTTTCTATAGTTCCTAATTTATGATTCTAAAAATCATCTGTCTTCAAGATGGTAATGCATTCTTTGGCAAAACAAATCTGAAAGCTGTCACTAATTCTATCATTTATTCCCATTGTTTTCATCATGCACTAAAAGATTAAAAGCACAAAACTGTATTTTAGAAGACTGACAGATTGTCCAGGTATCTGCCATATTAGCTCCACAGTCAAATATGTTTTGTAGAACACAAGGTACACAATCTTTTTCAGGGCAACAAAATGAGGCACACATCCTTCTATACTGTCCAAACAACCTGCTTGCAAGCCAAGAAGATGGAAGAACTAAGGGTAAATTCCAGAGAGAGTAAGGTAAAGAAAATGAGGCCAAGTATGAGATACCAGGAGAAAAGGAAGTTGAAAGACAGAGTAAGGTGACAGGAACAGACAATCTGAGATGGAACCTTAAGAATGCTGAATTACTGATCTCAAACTCATTTACTTATGGTCCCTGAATTTAGGAGCAAATTTGGAAGGGGATGAAAGTATTTTAAGCTTGGACGTAATTGAGCTTCTGATAGTGACTGTGGAACCACATATTCAATGTGAGTAATTTCCTTATTTGACAAGGTTTGAGTTTGCTGTATTCATTTATAAAATCCGAATGAGAGACTTTATAAATGCCGTCATGTTGTTATAAATTCCATGTAAAGCATAGGCATTTACATTTGGCCCTCCACATCCAGTGGTGTTCAGATTCAACCAACCATGGATTGAAAATATTTGGGGAAAATTTCTAGAAAGTTCCAAAAAGAAAAACTTGAATTTTCCACATGCCAGCAACTGTTTACCCAGCATTCACATTCTGTTAGGGTTTATTTATTTTAGAAACATTTATTTTATAGATTTATTTATTTATTGGCTGTGTTGGGTCTTTGTTGCTGAGCGTGGGCTTTCTTTAGTTGTGGTGAGTGGGGACTACTCTTCGTTGTGGTGCATGGGCTCCTCATTGCCGTGGCTTCTCTTGTTGTGGAGCACGGGCTCCAGGTACATGGGCTTCAGTAGTTGCAGCACGTGGGCTCAATAGTTGTGACTCACGGGCTTAGTTGCTCTGCGGCATGTGGGATCTTCCTGGAGCAGGGATCGAACCCATGTCCCCTGCATTGGCAGGCGGATTCTTAACCACTGTGCCACCTAGGAAGCCCTAGGGTTTTCTTTAATTTAATTTTTTATTGAAGTATAGTTGATTTACAGTGTTGTGTTCATTAGATATACAGCAAAGTGATTCAGTTATATATCTGAATATACATATATATTTTTCAGACTCCTTTCCATTATAAGTTATTGAATATAGTTCCCTGTGCTAAAACAGTAGGTCCTTGTTTTTTATCTTTTTTTAAAATATGTACTAGTGTGTATTTGTTAATCCCAGACTCCTCTACTTTATTCCTCGCCCACTATCCCCTTTGGTAACCATAAGTTTGTTTTGTCTATGAGTCTCTTTCAGTTTCATCAATAAGTTCATTTGTTATAAGTAATCTAGAGATGATTTAAAGTATTTTGGGGGATGTGCATAGATTTTATGCATATACTTTACCATTTTATTTAAGGGTCTTGAACATCCATGGATGTTGGTATCCAGGGAGAATCCTGGAACAATCCCCTGAGGAAAAGAGGGACCACTATACTTAAACATAGGTCATTTGTGGCAAATTCCACTAACTTTCTCAGGTCATCAAAACACAGAAAATGACTGAAAAGCACATGAAAAAAGGCCACGTATTTTGATCTGCATTTTTCTTATCCTATGAGGAGAAGCTTGAGATATTTCCCCACTCATCTCATACAGTAGCTTTTTAGCCATGGGTGGTGGTTTCGAGGAATTGGTCTTCTTGATGAGAGGTTATAGGGGAGAAATGTTTTAGATACTGGCAGATTTCTGATTGGCTCCTCTGTAATGTGTAGACAGAAATCAGGACAGGGAGAGGTCATTCAGACAAAAGGAGAGGTGCAAAAGTGTTAGAGACTCACTAAACCTTCTTAACTATTTTGCCTGTGACTGACCCTCATGTGAGTTACAGGATTTCTAAGAAATCAAAATTTCCACTGAAAAATATCCCCAAATCATTTATATCTTCTTACATATATGAGCTTGGAATTCAGTTTCTTATCATGATCTGACTGTATAACTCAGTAATTTTGTGAGATAGCCAGTTATTCCTTTTTTTCCAGCCATGGTGTGAAAAATAGCATTTTTCTTCTGAGAAAAGCAGCTTTGATTTTGGAAACAAAGACAATAATGAATACTTTTAATATTGGTCTAAAAGAGCCAACATCTGCTTCTCTAAGGGGAATAATATTAAGCATACTTTTGATTTTACAAAAGAAGCAAAAGTGTTAAGAATAAAATATATAAACTATTTGTGATTATTCAGAGTTTAATTTGTACGTTTTTCATTTGGTGAATTAGTCATACCCTTTTGCTTCTCTCTCTCTTTTTTAATCTTAATGCTTACCTTTCACCACTTTTTATAACTTTCAGAAAAAAAGTAGACTAAAAATGCAAAAACCGAAGGAAACCCCCAAATGATAGCAATGTCTATTTTCTCTCTACTATTCAGAATAACTGTTTTTAGAATAGAAAGTTTTTAAAAACTAGCATATTAGGAAATAAAGTTACTACACAAGAAGATGAAAATATTCTGGGCAGTTACTTTAAGTGAATTGGTAGTCTTTTGTCTCAGATTATATTCTAGAATACTAATACATAGGAATCTTTTGCTTCCTGTTTTAAACTTTTATCTAGCTGTAAAGTAAATATATCTCTGTAAGTAGAAACAACTGAATAACAGAAAATTTGAGGAAGCCAGATAAGTCTAACAAATGTAGGTATCATGCAAGTAGGAAAATGGACAGATCATGTTTAATGATCACCTATAACAACCATATGGAAAGAAGGTCCGTTGGAATAAGGCAAGATGATGGATTGGATACAAATTATAGCTCCTAGGCAGAGTAAATCCCCCTTCTCCTGAGAGAGAATAATTTAAGGTGATCCTACTAAAATGTAATGAGATGGTAATGAGGCATAGTAAATAGAAAAGTGAGACAAGATGTCTTATGACAAAGATTTGATGGTCTTATGTGCTGAGGGGTGGGGAGAGGTGCAAAGGTGAGAGAGGAAGAGAACGATTTTACCTTTGAATTATTTTACAAGCCAAACTTCCCACTGTTGCAGTCTTTTCCAAGAGGCTGCAGTTAGCCTCAAGAGTCAAAGGTCCAAGAGAGAGAAAAACCTTACAAAGTTCCAGAGGTCCCAACTGAGAGCCTGAGGTGCTCACTAGATTCCTACCACCAATTTCTTACGAAGAATTCCAGTCTGTTTTTCAGTGGCTCTCCCTGACTTAACTTATATCCTTCTGCATCTTGGAATCAGAAAATTCCTTGAAGGGAAAACCATCAGTAAATATTGGGCTTATGTCCCTGTGCCTTTTTCTTTCCAGAATCTCCACTCCTCAATTTTTGGTTTCTTTGGCAGCCCTCAACTCCAATTTATTATCTATAAATATTATTGATTATCTATTATAGAACAAGTACTAGACTAGGAGCTAAGGATGAATCTAGAGCACAAACAGATGTGATCTTTACTCTCATGCAATTTAAAATCTTACTGGAAGACTTGGACATAACTTAGTAATTACTTAACACAAGTAAAACTGAAATAGAGATGAGTGGAAGGAAGTACAAGTTACTGCAAAACCATATATTAGGTGAATCTGACTTTACTAGGGAGGTCAGGAGATGAAACTTTATCTCTAATTAAGGATGGGTAAGGAGAGGAGGTGAGTGAAGAGCATTCCTGGAAGAGGGAGCACGAATACAAAAGCCCTGGGTAGCACGGTGAGAATGAGAGATGGAGAGAAGACTTACGTTCCTAAAATGAGATCGAGCTTTGGGAAATTTGATGTGTGATAGGCCAGATATGATAGTGGAGGCCAGTTCATGTGGTGGCTTTTAAGCCAAGCTAAGAAGCTTTATCTTCATCCTCAGAGCAATGGAGGTCTTTGAAAAATTTCAAGCAAGGGAATAATGAGAGATGCTTATCAGAAATATTAGCTGGCTGCAATGTGGATAATGACCTGTATTTCATTAAGTGTTATAATACCAATTTTACTGTTGAAGTGTCTAAAATTCAAAGAGAGATTATTGGATATTCATGATCATAGAACTGTTAAGTGATAGAGTTGAGATGCAAACTTGCGCTTATATTTCTTGGCTTAGTGATCCTCCCTTTAATCCAGGTTGTCTGGTGTGAAACAAGGGCACACATAGAAAGGACTTACTGGTAAACACTGCTGGTTCAGTTTGATGACCCCTGGAGAGGAGAGGTCAGTCTTGAGCTCCATATTTTCAAACTAGAATAAAAAAGAAAAACCAGGTGGGTGGAGAAATTGTTATGGCATATGAAGAGTAGTTGAAGGAACTAAGTAACTTTACACTAGAAAAGAGAAATGTGGGTGGTTGGATCATGCCAGCTGTCTTCCAATATCAAAGAGCATAAATTTATTCTACAAGACTCTATAGAGCTAACCAAGGCTAGTGGGGGATAACATACAAGGAAGCATATTTTAAGTTCTTAGAAGAAGAATTCTCTGGGGATGGGTATTGTCAAACTACAGAACTGTAGTGGGATTTTCCTGTTATGCAAAGTATATAGCAGAGCGTGATAACTATTTGTTAATGATATTGTAGAAAACATTTATCCTTGGGTCAGTGATTCTCTGATATATAAATAACTAAATGTAATACTTCAAATTCATTAAATGAAAAAAAGAACCCAAGTATAAAAATACACTAAAATGCCTATAATGTAAATAAACTTGCTCATAGTTCAGACTTCTTTTTTAAAAAAGATGTCTTCATATAACAATGGTCGTCAAAAGCTGGGTTCTAGGCAATGTGGCAAATTAAGACGTACCAAGTTGTGTAACAAAAGATCAATTCCTTGAAAAGCTTTCTTGAAATATATTGATCATTAATGAAAAAAATTAGACATGCTAGAAATTGCTGTATATGTGAAATAAATGGAGAATTATTATCATGTTTTACGTCTAACTTGATTATTGGTTTAAAATTGATGGTTCCTTTATTAGTATGAGGCATTATTAATGTGCTCAGCATGCAACTAGCAATGTTCCAAAAAACTACAGAGAGCATTGTCCTATTAAAAAACAAAAACAAAAACTATAAAGGTTGAAATTTTTCAAGTGAAGAATGATACCTGCAATCTAGGATATTAACTTATGATTGCTCAGTGAGGCCTCTTTTACAGCCTTGGTACCAATAATGAATATACCTTTTGCTTATGCCACCAGATGGCAGAAGTAGGCATTACTTAAGTAGTTTACAGTTAAAAAGCTTTAATACTTTTTAGGTAATTACATTAAATCAAAACAGACAATTTGAATATTTTAATAGCTCTTTTAATGAGTTTGGTAATGGTAAAGATGGAAAATATTAGGTAAAATGAGATTTTGGAATTAAATTCATTAGAGTTTTTTAAAATTATTCCCTTATAGTAGCAGTTATCTTTATTTAAAAAAAAGTCTCACAAGGAATTACCACTGACATGTTTTAATGCATGAGGTAAATATTGTAGTTATTCTTTTATGTATTAATTGCTGTGTCATTCTAAAGGTGATCAGTGGACTTATAAATAGTGGTAAACTTTAAAGCATTATGCATGTATAAAGGACAAACCAAGAAGAAATGCATAATATAGTTATTAAGATATTGATGATTTAAAAGAGAATTACAAGTATTACAAATAAGATTCAAACAAGTGCATGTATTAATATAAAATTATCTGACTGGCCTGAACAAGTTAAAAAGATATTAAAATTCATTCATCTAGACCCTAGGCATTTTTAAGAAGCCATTCCGAAGGGATACACATTTTCTTTGCTAAATAGTAAATGCTATGGCTCATCAAACAATGTTTTTAAAGATCAAGGACACATTAGCTTGTTTTCCATATCGATTCACTTGTTTGTTCTGATGCTTTTGTTCTGTTCTTTAAAAATTCTGCTTCCTGTGTTCCACTAACTCTTCAACCCTCTACATCTGTTTTTTTATCCTACCCATGGCAAAGGAAATATTCATATCTAGTAAGTTTATCTGGTTAGAGTCATTTGTATGGACAGCTTCTTCTTTGCCAACCCAGTAGATTGTTTTGATTGTAAATTCACAGTAGTAAGTGACAAAGCTGACTGTGCTTTCCT
This sequence comes from Hippopotamus amphibius kiboko, assembly GCF_030028045.1. NCBI lineage: Eukaryota > Metazoa > Chordata > Mammalia > Artiodactyla > Hippopotamidae > Hippopotamus > Hippopotamus amphibius. The sequence goes on along the minus strand of NC_080193.1, from coordinate 92,592,689 downwards.
TCTTAAAACAAGATATTTCCTTGACTTGTGTGATAACCACACTGCTCTATGTTTCTTTTTGCATTTCCTTTCAGTCTATTTGGTGGTAGCATCTTCTGGACGTCTACCCCACCGGCAGATGTCAGAGATTATAGAATAATTTGTTTTCTCCCTCAACAACGCTTCTTTATATGGTGTCATTTATTCTTTCACCTCCAAATATTGTCTATATGATGAAGTCTCCCAGATACCCACCCTAGCCCTCTTATCTCCGTTGACTTCCAGGCTTATATATCCAACTCCCTCCTTGAACTAAGTCTCTTTTATTCTAGTACATTTCCTTTTTGATGTCATTTACTTTATGTAGGGGCTAGACTAGTTTTCCTGCATAGTGTTCCACTTTCTGGTAAAAAAGTGAAATATGTGTCGTAGTAAAAACCACAACCTACGTTCTTATCACAAATTTAAAAATAATGACTGTACAATAGAGGGGACATACTATCATAACTTTGCTTCAGAAATAGGATGTTTATAAAGGATTTTGAAAATTTATTTCTGCATTGGGAAGTAAAAGGTATAGAATTGATGTATGCTTTAATTGGCGGAATAGACAACTCAAGGCTCAAATATAAACTTGACCCAATGTGTTTTCATAAATGTGTTAATTCATAAATTTTTTAAAGTGAGGATTCTTGGTTTATACTGATTGTTTTATACTGAAATATTTGTCAACTCGAATATGTCTGTAACATGTATTTTACAGTTACTACTTCATCCTGTTTGAAGTGGGAAACTGCCAAGAGTCATCCCCCCACAAGGTTAGTTAGTGGCCTATGATATATCTTGGTGTGAATATTTTGCCCAGCTGAAAATAGGAGTGCAGTGCAGACTCACTCTGAATCTTAAATTTGAATCAAGAACCATGGAAAAGACTTCCTAGGTGGCATAGTGGCTAAGAATCCACCTGCCAATGTAGGGGACACGGGTTCGATCTCTGCTCCAGGAAGATCCGACATGCTGCAGAGCAACTAAGGCTGTGCGCCACAGCTGTTGAGACTGTGTGCCACAACTGCTGAAGCCTGCGTGCCTAGAGCCTGTGCTCCGCAACAAGAGAAGCCACGGCAATGAGGAGCCCACGCACCACAATGAAGAGTAGCGCCCACTTGCTGCAACTAGAGAAAGCCCGTGTGTAGCATCAAAAACCCAATGCAGCCAATAAATAAATAAATAAATAAATTTATTTTTTAAAAAAAGAAGCATGGAAAGAATGAGACATAAGACAGTGGTATCTGTAGTTGTAGAGTCATTAATTAATTTGCTGAAGGGACCGTAAGTGAGGACAGTTATGAGTGAAGCTGTCCTTATGAGAAAGAACAATGTTAAAATGAGAATAGTGACTAATGGTGTAAGATCCTAGCTGAGATGTCAAAAGTTAAATTCAGAGAGTTGACTTTTGTCATGCCAGATGGATTCCATTGGAGCTGTCTCAAGTTGGAACAAATTTCACATCTAGTATGGATGGTGGAACCTTTATTATAGTAAGGAAAACCTTGCATGGCTAGAATTAGCAAACTAGAGATGTAAAAGTGCCCCTCATCTCATTATTATCCCCCAGAGAAGCATACTAGGAACAGGGCATCTGCTGGACGTGGCATATTTTCATTTTAGTGGACAAACCCTCACTTCCCCGCATCTCCCAATTAAGTGAGCAAGCATGAGAAGTGGGCTTGTCAGTAAGGGAAATACATTAGTTTTAAGTATCAGGCAATCTGGACTTGATGTGCCAGGCAATTATTGGGAATTCTCTGGGAGAGCCAGATGTCCTATACCTGAAGAAACAGCATCCTAGGGGTCTGAGGAATTCTTCAGTCCACCCTGGCTCGATGAGGAAGCCATGGGTTCTGTGGGAAGCTGGACTTGAGTATGTACCTTGAGCTGGGAGAAAAAAGAACTCACTCAGGTCCTCGTTAACTCACTGTCCATGCAATCCAGCAGAAGCTCCTAAGGTCATGTTTAGATATTGCTGACAATAGTATGATAGCTTTTAACAAGAGAAAACATCTTCCATCCAAGACTAGAGAAAAGAAGTGCTTATATAAAGTTACAGTATTTGAAGTGGGAAGGGACAGGCCAACAAAATTTAAGTAACTGATGTTCCCAATTTTTTCAGTGAAATAGGCAGGGTGTCTCTTGCTGAGAATGGGAGGAATTGTGTTAGGGAGCTTGAAGGACATAGTGAAAGTTTAATATTATCAATATGAAAATGAGAGAAGATAAGAAAAAATAAAAAGATTGATAAACAATGCTAAGGGCCCAACTGATGAATTTTCATGGGTGGGGTGCAGTTATTAATCTCAGTGCTACTGACATGCATGTGTTTATGTGTGCTTGTGTGTACATTCTTTTAACAGAATTTAGTCTCTGTTTATAGAAATAAGGTAAGCAGCTATAGAACTGATAGATACTTTGAATTTTTCTAGCTATATGTAATAGAAGGATGGGATCCATGGTAATTGAAGAAGCTGGTGAGAGATTAGTTCCTATGTTAAACAGTACACCATGGCATCCACATTTAGTGAGAAAAGGTTAGAAGCTATCAAGGAACCTATAGGTCAAGAAAAAAAGGATTGATCAAGAGGCCAATATTCTCCCTATTTCAGAAGGCCCGTGGATCGTGAGTGAGAACTTGAGAGCCTGGAGGAGTTGGAGGCTTCTATTGAACTGTGGAGTGCTGGTGTTTACAGTCTTAGGTAGAGCCATTTAAGGTGAGAGCTAGAATATAACGTTAGGATTTTGTTGACAATGTTGAAAACAGCGTTGGAATTAAGAAGCTCCTGGATGTTTTGTTTAGTATTAGATAGTTCATACACATGAATTCTGAAGCTTTCTAATATTATAATGGAAATTCTGATAAAAAGAATGTGAGATTCCCAATTTTGGCAAATTAAAAGGATTTATTGAGCATGTAGTTGATAGAAGTAACAAGGAAAAAGTAGAGTCCATATGATATTATTGCATGAGCTTTCAGAAAAGACATGATAGTATAAACGATGAAAGTTTTCCAGAGAATGTTATCACTGTATCCAAGTGGCACAGATGAGGGAACATGTGTCACCTCGTCAAAGAAGGAAAATCTCAGTTCAGCCATTTGATGAGAGAGTTTAAAGATATAGAGGACACATCAGAAGAGCTTGAGAAGAAGAAGTCAACATAGCAGGAAGAACGAGGGGCAAAGCATAAGAATGAGGGTTTAGAAAAATGCTTGTCTTTAGTTTGGTGGTGGAGGATTGCTGGGATGGTGGCATAACTAGTAATATTAGCTTTGAAGCTGAATCTGGCCTCTAACCCAGACACTGAACTGAATCTCAGAGACAGAGTTTTGGGTGAGGTAGAGAAGAATAGCTTTATTGCTTTGCCAGGCAGAGGGGGCCACAGCAGGCTAATGCCCTCAAACCTGTGTGTCCCAACCTGGAGGGGGTAGTGAGGAGTTTTATAGACATGGTTCAAAGAGGGCATGATCAGCTCATGGACATTCTTCTTGTTGGTCGGTGGTGAGGTATGTGGGAGTCAGCATCATCAGCCTTCCGGTTCCAGCCGGTCTGGGGTCTACATGCTTGTGGGCTGTATACTATTAACGTCTCCCACCTAGTGGAGTTTCAGTATCTGCAGAACATCTCAAAATATTGTTATGTGTATCCCTTGAGGGGGAACCAGGACCCTGCCCCAAGAGTGCACTATTGATTCTTTTGACTGTTTCTCCCTTGTCCCCCTCTCCTCCCTTCCCTAATTTGCAACTGTTAGAAAACCTGCTCCTTGGATCTCAGGGAAGTCATGGAGCTGAATGAAGCCTGTTTCCTGTAATCAAAGAAATGGGAGACACAGAAAGGCTTTTGTCCCCAGGAGTCCCACAGGGTCCTGCTCGGTTTTCAGCTTCAGGTATCCTGATATTGACTTCAGATGTTTTGGTTGTAGAACTGACTGAGGGTCCCAGATAGTCTCTGGTCCACTGTTAGTAGAAACGGGAAGGTGATGCTATTTCAAAGTTGCACTCATTGTGTCATTGTTCGGAAGGACAGTTCTGTTCTGGAGCAGTGACTAGGGCCGTGGTGAAGCAAGGACAACTGTGAAGATTGTGGAGTAGCCGTGTGGTCCTCCTTCTGAGCCTGGCTTGTGTATGATGTGGAGAACAAGAGAGAAGTAGCGGTGAAGCTAGACCATTTTGGAAATCTTGTTTTCATACTGACCTTTATTAGCTATGAAAAGGAAGCAATAGTTAATGCATATGCTTTTAAGAATAATTAAAACGTATTAATTGTCAATTTTTACACTTCTGCTTATTTTAAAGCAAAGACTTCTCTCCTGGATTAATAGTGTAAACATTAAGGCTTGTCATTCAACATACCTCTTGGAAATGCAAAGTCTCTTTCATTTACTAATGACTATAATTAAGGTACATGTTTTCTAAAAGGCCAGCAATTAGGCTCCTTAATAAACATACCATACTGTTAGCTGTGACAGATAAACCAGGGCAAGATGAGGGTTTGCTTCCCTTTCTCTTTCCCTCCAGTTCATAGTCTCATAAAACTCTTGAATACCCTGTGTCAGTGCATGCGTGTGCGTGTGCTTTTTATGTGCAGTATGGTCATGAAAGCACTCAGTGGTGAGCTCTCAGCATAGTGAGGAGGACCAGTGGTCTCATCTGATGGCAAGCTGGGAGTTTTCCCCTCTGGTTTCTCTTCTCCATTCCTTCCCATTTTTTCTCTATACCCCAGCACATTTCGCTTCTGACAGGAAGGGGGATGAAAAGAAAAGTGCAAAAGTACAGCCAGAGAAAGAACAAAGGGCAGATGTCCCAACTGTCTGCTGGGAAGGAAATGCAGTCTCCCAAGGTGTGGCCTTTAGTCAGGCAGGTGATTGAGACCTGAGATGATTTTATACTGATAATTTATACAGATAAAATGTTTCTTTACAATCCTAACATTAAATCAGCTGTAAGTATCAATGAGATTGCTGATTGATGGCTTTAGTGTGGTAGGTCATTGGAAAAAGTCAAGTAGGAAGGGGCCACTCCTGGACACTGCAACAAGGTGGCGGGACAACATAGATTAACTCAGCTGCAGGTACCTACCTGGAAGGAGTTCAGTCAGGCAGAGAGAGTGTGGAAAGAGATAATACATGCTTGCAGGGTTAGGGGAGACTCAACAAGAGCTAAGGAGTGGGCATAATAGCAGGAATCAGCAGCACAGAGAAGCTGAGAGAGGGACAGAGATGGGGAAGATTCAGGGTCACAGAATGAGAGGAACTAGGGTCCTTGGTACTTTATCAAGGCGAGGCTCAAAGGAAGAAGAGAAAGGCCAGGAGACTGGAACAAGTGTGCAATAACTTGAGAGATGCCCATTTGCTAGAACTGGGACTCAGGAGTAGAGTAAAGTTGTAAGAGCAGTGTTGTGCTGAATTGCCTGTGCAAATGAAGCCAAGGCTGGACTAGGAGGATATTTGACTCTGACCCAGTAACAGAACCACGTCTGCAGCTGAGGGCTAAGAGACTCAGCTCTAGGTGATGGACAAAGATAAGAACAGGAAACCTGTTAGGTTGTTACAAGCAGAACATATTTTAAAAAGTAATTAGAATTGTTTGAGGGAAATGTGATTCTTTTAGCTGTTGTACAATAATTACCTAGTAGCAAGAGTGTGCTTGTTGTGGGAAAGATGGTGCAGTGCATTACAGAGAATTGATTCTGGGAAAAAGGAACCACATTTTTTTTTACCCTAGAATATACTAGAAGTTTCTCTCTCCTAACATATGTAATATTTGGCATCCAAACATTTTAATGAAGCTTAACCTAATAGAGAACATTAGATTGATTGATTCATTCATTCATACAATAGATTTTTATTGTTTTGCCCTTTAATTTATGTAACAAGGCAAAACCTATCTCACCTTTAGGAAACTGGGATGAGTATTTTAAAACAAAACATGTTTTGTCTCCTTGTTTTGACACATTCTTATGTTATTAACTTTTAAAATTTCAAATAACATGAAAGGAGGTTATGAGATTTATATTTTTTTGAAAAACAAGATAGGATTTTTAAAAGATTGAGAAACCATCCTTAATCTATAGTTTCACATTTGGTAAGCAAAAAAATTAAAATTAAAAACAGAGGTTATAAAATTGACTCATGATTTAAAATTTTTTTGATAAGTTCTGCTTCACCTTAAAAATAGAAAACCTGTAACAAAGTCACTTCAACACTAACAATAAGAACAAACCAGATAAACTACAAAGTCATAACATTTCTTGAGCTCAAGAGAGAACAAATGTTACAGGAAACCAGATGAACTAAATTCCAAGGATGACAGAACTTTCAAAGAGACAAGGCACACAAATGATATCATCTTTAGCAGAGCAAGGGAGGAAAACATGGAAACTGTAAAAGTGGGTAAAAAGAAAAGAACTAAAACTTTAATGAGTTCTTAAAGGTCAAGTGTGGGCTAGTATAGCTGACTAGAATCCCTAGGAGTCCCAGACCCAAGGTGAATCAATACCTACTCACCAAATCTTTTCCACAGACTTCCACCCCATGCTCACTAGGAAGATTTTGGGGATGGCGGGACATCCGAGAGAGCTCCCCTCAGTGGTGCACTGACAAAAAACTCCATCTGCTTTCTACACTTAAATGTCATTACAGCAAAAGCCATCTGCTGCTGGAAGAAGGGTAAAAACCCATCTGTCCCCTTTTCATAGGCAAAGGTCAGCTGCAACTGGGAGACAGATCAAAGTGAAAGTTATTCACCCTGAGAGAGGAGTAAGAAATGAGTTCAATTCCAGATTCTTGTGCTGATAAAAGGCAGAGGTCTGCTGGCGCTGGAGAAGTGCAGGAAGCTTGCTTACATGACAACCTGTTCCCCTCAAAAATACATAACATAATTTAGCTGCCATCAAGAGGAAGGGCAGAAATTCTGTGAAAGCCAAACCCTGAAGCCCAGATGCACAGGCATGCCCAAGGCTCAGGCTGGAGCAGAAAAGTCATGAGCTAGTAGGAAAATTCAGGGCCACAGAATGAGAGGAAGAGCTTTGGACCAAGTAACGTGCAACATACAGTGGTCTACTGCTAAAGGTGGAGCAAAACCATGGAGGGAGACTCCCTCTTTGGTGCAGACATTTAGGTACTGAGAGTGAAGCAAAAACACTGTGAAACACTCTTGGGTATATCAGGCCTCAAAGTAAACAAAGAAAGCAGCAGTACACCACTGGAGGAATTCAAGTCTCTGTGATAAACTGAAGGTAACTACAGCAACAACAAAACCCAAACTCAGTGTAACTAGACACTAGATTGATATTAAGGACCTGACTGAAGAACTATTTTCATCTCTGTGTGTAAATACTATTTATCTCAGTCTTTATGTGCAATAACCAGCCTTGAATCAAAAGTTACAAAACACCAAAAAAATACACACAAAAAAAGACATTATCAAAAGATAAAGCAATAATAAAGTTATATGCAAAGATAGCCCAGATGATAGAGCTGTCAGCAAACTGGGACTTTAAAATTTCATTGATTATTATGTTAAAGGACATACTGGAAAATGTTGAAACTATGCATGAACAGATGGAGAATTTTAGTAGTGAGATAGAAACCTTTAAAAAAAAAAGTCAGTTGGAAATGCTAGAAATAAAAAGCATGATATCTGAGACAAAGAGCTCTTTCTATGGGCTTAGCAGACTGGACACAAAAAGCATTGTTAATCTTGAATATAGGTCAATAGGGATTAACCAAACTGAATAAAAATAGAAAAAAGAATGGAAAAACAAAAGAGAATATCGAAAAGCCAGGAGGCAGTATTAAGTACCCTAGCATATAAATTATTGGATTACTAGGAAGAGAAAATAGAACAAGGAAGAATGTGGAATTCAGCCAAAGAGAAGAAACACATTACATAGAGTGATAGTGGACATCACAAATGGAGAACACCAGAAGACAGTGAGAAATATCTTTAAAATATTGAAAGAGAGAACCCTCCCCCACAAAAACAACCAACCAACCAAAAAAAAAAAAAAAAAAAAAAAAAAACTCCTTCTAATGCAGAATTCCTTACTTAGCAAAAAATATATTTTAAAAATGAAGATGAAAAAGAGCCTTTTTCCAAAAAATAAAGAATTTGATGCCACCAGACCTACACTATAAGAAATGTTAAACAAGTTTCTTTAGGAAAAAGTAAAATCTATATCTAAATACAAAGCAATGAAGCGGACCAGATATGGTAAATAAGTGGGTAAATATAAACAGCATTTTTCTCATTTTTAATATATTTAAAAGATTATTTCTGCTTAAAGCAAAAAAAAGTAAAATTTTATTTGGAGTTTATAATACATATAAAAGTAAAATATTACCAAAATTGGTACAAAAAATGTGAACAAAGGACATGGATGTGTAGTTGTTGGGTTTTTACTGTAAACATGAAGTTATATCACAACATATACTGTGATAGTTAAAGATTTATACTCTGATCACTGTTAGAACAACTAACAAAGATGAAATGAAATAGTATAGCTTAGTCAATAGTGAAGATGAAATGAAACAATAAAAAATCAATCTCATAACTTGATGGAGGTGTTAGTTAACACTGTGGTGGTAAACATATTGCAATTTATAAATGTGTCAAATCATATACATTGTACACCTTAAAATTATTCAATATTATATGTCAGTTACATCTCAATAAAAATTTTAAAAATCGATCTTGAAGGATGGAAAAGAAAAAGCAACAAAGAATGAACAGGACAAACAAAAAATAAATAGCAAGATGGTAGACTTAAACTCAATTGTATCAATTAATACATTCAATGTAACTTTTCTAAAAACCTTAATTATCAGATGATTTTTTTTAAAAAGACCCAGCCATTCATTTTCTTTCTATAGGACATTAAGATATAAAGATGCAGATAGGTTAGAAGCTAAAAGATCAAAAAGCATATGCCATAAACACTAGTCTTAAGAAAACTAAAATGGCTTCTCTAGAGTCAGTTTTCCTCTATAACAGGTTTTTCTCAAATGAAATTTATTTTTTCTAAGTATAACATTTATAATAAATCGTGTTAAATTCTTAAAAATTGATAAATTATGACACATGATTAATACTACTGTCTCCTTGGCATCCTGGGAGACACCTATGCCAATATCCAGAACACATTATTTAATATCTTTATGTAATGGAAAGATAGTCTTCAAACACATCTCTTAGGTACATAATTAGTAAGCCATATTAGTAAGACCTCTAGTGGCACTTTACTTTGACAATACATGGTAACAGTGCTATGTTCACAGAGTAAAAATCTCCATATTTTTATATTTCATCACTCTAGAAAATGTGACCTTATAGTGAAAGCAGTTATCAGTGTTTCGCTTGCAAAGTCCAATATTACTGTAATAAATGCTCTAGAAATGTGACGAGAGGCTTATTTGAGTGCCAGGAACAATCAGTAGTCAAACAATGACCTGCAAGGACAGGCTTCCCCTAGGGAAATCTGGCTGGGTCTTGGGTGAAGGATCTCCTCACAAAACCTGATATTCAAAAAAGGCAAACTTAAAAACAGGAAAAAAAGAAGTAATGTTTGTATATTTAATAGGTACTTACATAATTCTCCAAAAATAACATATGAAATAATTTTAATAGTTTTTAATCTATTAACAGTTCAACTTAATACCTTACATATTCTCTCTCCATATATATATATATATATATAAATATATACACATATATACACACACAGATATATTATAAATTGACTTCTGTTGTTAAAGCTTCTTTTTACAAAAAATGAAAAATTTAAGGAACAGAATATATAGTAAAGATAATGTTAGTCCATATACATACAACGATACTGACATACCTGCAACCAGAAAGGATCAAGGTGTCATATAGAGACATGTATAAATGAGCATATATGAATGAATGAATGAATGTGTATAGTTATCCTTCTGTGTAATTATCCTTTAAAAATTACTGGTTATATTTTACGTTTTAGTGATTTTCTTTTAATGAATGTGAATTTCTTTATAAAATTGAACTTTAAAATGGGTAGAGGCATTGAATAACATTGCCTTTTTACTCCCATCGTCCTTGGTTAAAGCAGGCCCTAGTATCTGAACATCCAGCTCTAATCAGGTAGTTTTGCATTTCTTTCCATTTTCTGGAAAAGGCTATTCAGCGTATAATGTGGAGAATATTTGTAAGTTTGAAAGAGCTTACTGATAAAATTGTGTTGACTTTAAGCCCTGATGTGGAACTAATCCCTAGCCAACATTTTATTATAGATTTGTTAATCTCTTTTTTTTGTCTGTTTTCTTCTCAGAAGGTGTATGGGAACTATTTCTTGTCCTTATATTCTCAGTTACTAACTAGCACAGATGTTCAATTAATATTTGTAAAAGAATGAATGAGCCTTTTTTATTTTATTTTATTTTATTTTATTAATTTTATTTATTTATTTATTATTTTTGGGGGGGTACACCAAGTTCAATCATCTGTTTTTATACACATATCCCTGTATTCCTTCCCTCCCTCGAGTCCCCCCCCACCCTCCCTCGAGTCCCCCCCACCCTAAAAATATGTAACGCTTCACGAGTTTGCATGTCATCCTTGCACAGGGGCCATGCTAATCTTCTCTGTATCGTTCCAATTTTAGCATATGTGCTGCCGAAGCGAGCACTGAATGAGCCTTTTTATGAGACTAATTTTGAAGATAGAAACTGACCTATTTATATTCCTACTTCTTTGTTGATTTTTGATAACATATTTCTTGCAGGAAACTTTTTTATTCCATCAAAGTTTACAAATTCCTTTCATGATGGGCCCAGAGATCTGAATTAGCACCTGGGTAATTTGTTGCCAGCTTTCATAAGAATGAATGCTTGAAAAGCCCTGATTTCAGTTTCCATAGGCACCTGAAAAAAAAAGTGTGATCTCAGTTTACTGACTATAAAGCATGAGAAACTTTTTGAGAACATTATATTATTATATTTGGATTATTACATGTCTATATTTTTTGTCTATTTAATCTGTTAATTGTTGAGAAAGGTATAATAAAGGCTCCTAGTTTCAGATTTGCTGTATATATTTTGATGATATGCTATCAGATGTATATAGGTTTATGACATTAAATAATCACTGTGGACTGTATCTTTTATCATGTTAAATGACCTATGTTACCAATTCTATCTTCTTAATGTAATTGCTACTGGTGTAGAATTTGTACTATTCAATCTTATTTTCTTCACTTTTCATATGTGTAATGCTTTGTTTATTTTTCATATGTAAATAATTATTAAATATGTCCTAAGTTTGTCTACTATGCAAGGATCTGGTCATAAAGAAGTAAACAAATACAAGGAATTCCATTCTGAATTCTGATATTTACCCATCTTTTTTTTTCTTAACATTTCTGTATGGTGTTCTTTATAAATAGAATACAGATAAATTTTGTTATGTATCTGCTCTCTTTAATCCAGTCTGTAAAATCTTGTTTTTTAATAGGCTGCTTAAATCCCTTAAATTCATTCTTCTGTCATACAGTTTTCTATTTTATGCATTCCTGCAAAGCATTGACGTTATCTTCTAACTTCTGACTTAAATGAAGTATTTTCTTGACGTTCGTATTCTCCAGTGAATTGGGAAGCTTATAGCTTTTCTAATTCCACTGGGGGTTACGTTGACATTTGCAAGACATTCTTTATCCTATATTTTTTCATCAATTAAAAATGATATAAATTTTAAATTTCATCTTTTCATTATAAAAAAGGTATTGGACTTAAATTGTTATTAGTAAATTGCTCTTTTATCAGTAAATTTTTCTTTATTGTAAAATGTACAGGCTTATTTTCAAAGATTATGATTTAATTTTTGTTTTACATTTGGATCCACATTTATACCAATTATTTGACTTTATCCTATATTTGATTTTATTCAATACTCACTGTAATCTGTTTTCCCTCCTTCAAGGCTCACTGCCTTCAAATTCCCCACACCTGAGTTCTTAATTTTGATTCATATTTTTTTGACTGCCAAATATTTTTAAGCATTTCTTTTTTAAGACATTTATTATAAGTGCTGTATTTTTGGAGATATTGAATATCTTATACTGGCTTTTTCTGATCTTTCCATGTGAATGACAATTTGGTAACATAAGGGACTGATTTACAATTCTTTCCTCTCAAAATTCTCCCGTTGTTTCTTCATTTTCTTCTAATTTACTGTTGAAAAGTGAAACATGACCTCTTGTCTTTGATTGTAACTGATATTTTGCCCTCCTAAAATGTTTTTAGATTTTTAGTTTAGTCTAGCTTTGTTTTGTTTAAAAAATATTTTCAGTGTATCCCTTTGTTACACTTGCGTATGGATAAACCCTATTAGCCAACATTCACAATTCTTTGTTGTCTGTGTTGTGGTAGTTAGTAGTTCTTGTTTTGTTTTATATTTGCTTGCTGTTTGTTTTTAGCTCAGGAAATTTTTCTTCATTTGTGTCTTTGATTTTCATCTTACTCCAGTTACATAACTTCCTTTTAAAGAACTTGTAACACTTAAGTATGATAATCCTTGCCCCCCCAACCCCTTCGCAGGCACCAGCTCCTTGAACTTTCTCCACATTCTAGGAGAGTGTATGCAAGCCACACGCCACACTACTGATTTGGTATTATTAACAATAGCTAACATTTATTGTTTTAAAGCTTTGCAAGTATTAATACATATAATCCTCCTAATAATTGTATATTAAAGATACTGTTATTATTTCCCCATTTTGTAGATGAGGAAAGAGACATAAACAGTTTTTGTAATTTGCCCAATAATCACTTAAGAAGCAGAGCAATCTTCCTTCAAACTAGTGCCCTTGAGCCCTGGCCTATATTGCTTCTGAAGTGCAAATTTTTCTTTTAACTGTCTATAATATAATACAAATTTTAATTCTGCTATGAATGTTGTTTGTTTTATAGAATCCTTTTTTATCTAAGTCCGCTCAGAAATCGTCTTAAATTATTATGCTGCCCCCCGCCCCCGCCGCCTTTTTTTTTCATCTCGATGGATTCTTCCTTCATGGCATTTTAGTCCTTCTTCCTGAAAATCACATCTTTAATATTTTCAGGTATCCTAAACTTTAATTCCTCTAATTTGTTCTGTCACCCAGAGATGGCATTCTTCACCTCAAATGCTCTGTTTCCTTTGTGTTGTAGTATTTCTCTGGAGCCTTAAGCTGTTGCTGGTCTTATTGCAGCTGGCATTTTCTCCTTATTTATTTTCTAGCGACGAGAGAGCCACCAGACTGTTTTCTAACATACAAAGTATGTGAATTGTATTAACCAAATTCTCTAGCTTTGTGTGTCCTGCTATAGTAGCTGTATACCTGTTGTTGGAGGCCTGGCACTTATACATGTGTGCACACAGCTGATAGAGCTCTTAGATCTAACTTCTTCAGATATTATTTAATGTGCCTCTGCTGGACTGATGTGGGATTGTCTTCCTGCATGGCTTGTTTCTGAGAAAGTTAAACCAATAGACCACATGAAAAACTTTTTTTTTCTTGTCTCCCAATCTTAAGGTCCTTACTTTTAACACGTCTCCTGTAATGAACCTACCACAGGTACTTTCCCTTTCTCCTTCTTGTAGTAATTCAGTCATATTAATTATAGAATCTAAAGTAATATAGAAAAGAGTAAAATTTACATAAGGAAGTCGTAATATTCTATCTGTCTTCAGAAACAGTGCTCTTTTGGGGGAAGGAAGACTGATTGGTTTATAATCTTGTGTCTGATTTAGGGAGCAAATGCTTGGGTAGGTGGAATTATCTTCCCACTGTCTTTCAGTCCTAGATTCTTTCAAAGAATATTGTTTCAAGTTGCAAAAGACATTTGAACCCCCTTACCCGACACCAGACTTTCCTTGTCTTTGGTTATAGGTTGTTGTTAGACTTACAGTAGGATATTTTGTGGAGTTTCTTTTTCTCGGATTTTATAAGCTAAATTATAGTGGGAACTTTAGAAAACCAAGCTCAAGGAAATTTTATCAAAACACAGTAACAAAACTTAGAGATATTAAATACAGTTGACCCTTGAACAATGCAGGGGATTAATCAGCCTATAACTTATAATTGGCACTCCACATCCAGGTTTCCCCCACACAGTTCAAACCCATATCGTTAAAGAATCAACTGTAACTTTGCTCTAGGTTCTAATATTGAACCAGGGTTGAAATCCAGAAATGTCTGATTCTAGTGCCGTGTTGTTTCCACTCTTATGTTCATGTTTCCTTTTCTTTTATAGCCTGAAAATCATTTTTCTTTATGAAAAACAAAGATTTGAGTATATCACAGAGAGTTCTATTTTACAATCCAATAACATTAAGCCACATTTCCACACAGCCAACTTGTCCCATGATTGTCTTTTTAGAGTGGGTTAGATCTTAGAGAATCCCATGAACTATTTGGTTCAACCATTGTTTGCATATCTAAGGCCATTGTGAACTTTACCTCTCAGACATGTTTTTTTTAGAGTCTCTGCTAACATATTATGCCGCTTCTGCTTGGATATCCAAACTTTTACCTTTTTTTCCCCAAGGTTTTATTTTATACTGAAATATTTTCCCTTTTTCCATAATTGCAAGTCATTGCATAATGAGAATCATCCCAATGGGAGAATTATGCTGTATAATTTTAACCTCCACACATATAAAATGTACTAATTTGGCATGTCAATATTTTATATTCACATTGGAGAAATACTGACCAATTTTGGAGTTTTTAGGATAACAGGCCCAGGTGAATTTATCCATTTGCTCTTTATTTTAATATCAAAAGGTTATGATTTCTCACTTGAAGCAAAGTGAGAATGGATGGATGGGAATATCGATGACATTTTGACAGGTTCCATTATTTATTCTGTGGTACAGCTAAAGCCATTTTTACTACATGCTTTGAAAATAACCATATTTATATATTTTGATTAATAGATTTCTTTCTGAGGAACAGATTCAATGGAAACTGGGTTACTGAATTAAAACATTGTCTGTTAGTTATCTGAGATCAACAGCATCTAAAAGGTTGAGTGGATACAGTGAATTAGCAGTACTTATTTTATCTCTAAGAGGAAATTCAAACTAAACACTTAAGGTATTTTCAGTATTTTTTTTCCTCTTTCCATGTCTGAGAGAATAAAAATAGTGCTGAAGCCATTAGATGTTATAATTATTCCTTGTACTTTCTTCTCTTTAGAGCTACACTCAAGGAATATATTAGCCAAAGAGAAAAGTAATTTAACAAAAATTTTCTCTACTAAATAGGTGAGAAATATCCTTTAGTGGAAATTCTGTCTAAATTAGGAAAGTATTGCTAAATTTTTAATTAATATTTTTTATCTAATTCAACAATTATAATGGAGGATGAAACATTGCTGCTATTTTGTACTTATAATAGGTGTTATGTTGCTTCAGATTTTTTTTTAATTGGTCCTTCATGATGGCAAATCCAACTTCTCTTTTTAAAATTTCCATGTGCCTGCCAGCAACTCAGGCTTTTGTTATAAGAACTTTGTCCAAATCTTAATATTTTTATATCCCCAACAGTGCCTTCCCTGTGAAATATTATTGATATTTCATATGGGTGATATTAACCCACCCCCAAATATATATTTATTTTCTCTGGGTCAGCCCCCAGGGTCTCCCTGATACTTTTGACTTTATTGAAGACTCCTCATTTTAATTCTCCTTGCTCTTATTGGCACAACCAGTTCTTTTTTTCTTATCATCCTACAGATTCTTAGTGACTTTCCTCCTTTGTGAATACCATATTATAGGAAAAAATCACGAAATTTATTTCCATGTTTGTACAGTGTTCTTATCTACCTGAGGGGTCACCATAATAGATACTAGTTTAGTGTTGTGTTAAGAAGCTAAACTGGAGAAAATTTGAATCTGTTTGCTATATAGGCCTTAGGTCAAGTATAAAAAGAATTCTTTTTGTTATGTCTTAATACATGTTAAAATAATATAATTTATAGCCTGACAACTTTTGTACTTTTCCTAAGTGAAAATCATAAATGAATCCCAATTATGCCAAATTATGTTTGTTCTGTGATAGGGTCACTTTTAAACATGCGAAAGTTATTTCTACCTCTCAGAATGTTTTGTGGATTTTTAAAATGTACTTTTCCTTACAGTGCCAGTATATTGCTGCTGTTTTGTAGCTGAGGACATTGGGTTATTTTCATAGCAATGTTTAAATCACCAGCATTCCCATCTTTATTTTTGCTGAAAACAAAAAAAGAATGTTGTGGTAGGCAGAATAATGTCCTCTCAGAGATGTCTGTGTCCTAATCCCCAGAACCTGAAAATGTTACCTTATATGGCAAAAGGGATTTCACAGATGTGATTAAATTAAGGATCTTTAGATCAGGAGATTATTCTAGGTTATCCATGTGGGCCTGATGTAATCAGAGGGGTCCATATAAGAGAAAGAGGGAGGCAGGATTCAGGGGAGATGTGATCATGGAAACAAGCTTCAGAGGTTGAGAGAAATTTGAAGATTCTCCACTGCTGGCTTTAAAGATGGAGGAACTGTGAACCAAAGAATGCATGTGGCCTCTAAAAGCTGGAAAAGGCAAGGAAATGGAATCTCCCCTAGAGCCTTCAAAAAGAATCAGCCATGCAACACATTCATTTTAACCCCATAAAGCCCATTGCAAACTTCTGACCTCCAGAACTGCAACATAATAAGTTTGTGTTGTTTTAAGCCACTGTTACACCAGCAATAGAAAATACAGATACCCACAGTCCTTGAACAGTTTATATATCCTTAGGCCCCATTGGTGATTGGCTCTGAGCAGTTTGTGCTTCTCTGAAAAGAGCTCTTTCCAAGGACCCTGAAGAAGCAGCAGCTTCTTGAAGAGGGAAGACCATCCATGGCCAAAGGCTAAGTCCGTTTATCGTTGATTGGCTACTGCTAGTTTGAGAATATGTGGCAACCCAGGGAATAGCATCCTCCATCCTGCTTACTCGATGGTGTTGCTTCATTGTCTGTATGGAAGTGGTAGCAATGTGGATGCTGGGTATCCAAGCATCTTAGGCTTAATTTTAAAAAAAATGTAACAAAGACACAAGTATGTACTCATTATATATCCCGTTGATAAGTGTGCTGTCTGCATATAGTGTACATGGACTTGAACAAATTTTTTACCAACATGTTACCAGAGTTACTAACCATCTAGCGTAAAATTCTTAATGTGTGTCTTCTCCACTAGAGCACTTCCATATTTTAGGTTCTGACACTACAGCAATGCACTTTTCAGGTGCCAAGCAGAACGTCAGTTAGAATGTTTTCAGCTGACAAGAGGCAGCATAACTAACGGTCATTTAAACATATAGGGATTTCTTTATCTCGTGCAAGCCAGCTCAGCAAAACCATCATGGAATCTGACTCCTTTTTTCCTTCAGGACTATCACCCTTAGTGTGTTGCTTTTGTCCTCATGGTTACAAAACATGTTGCTGCACTTTCAGGCATCCTGTTCATGACTGGCAGGAAAAATAAAATAAAATAGGGCAAAGGGCAGAAATCAAAGGGCAAAGAGCTTTGTCCTTGTCCCTGCCTTTACGTGCAGGAAAGAATCTCCTTGCCAAAAACTTCAGTCCATATCTCATTGAGCAAAACCATGTCACATGGTTACTGCTGCTGTAAGAAAGTCTAGGAAGGTGTTTTAGCTTTCCAAGCTCTGTAGTGAAAACAAAGAGAAATGACATTGTGAATGATTGGGGGAGCCAATCCTCAGAAACTGTGCAATACAAATTTAAATGAGTAATTTCTGTCAGATGAATTGGCTAGCTCTACTGTAGATACCACAGTTCTTCAGCTGCCATACTATTTAAAATACTGAGCTGCGTAGTGCGTCTGCAGAAAGACAGGGAGAGCGGTCACCAGATTTATTATTAGTTGAGCCTTTTACTCTTATTGTCGTTCTTTGATTCAAAAAGGAAACTTTTGCAATGTAGAATTTTAATGAAATTATTAAAATGTTTTCTTTTCCTATATATATAAGGAAACATTTTTCATACGCTCTCTCGCTCTTAACCAAAAAAAAAAAAAAAAAAAAAAAACAGTATTGGAGCCACAAATAATCCCTAAGAAAATGCCAAATATCTCAGTAGATTTTCTCTGTCAAGATCTTAGACATAACAATGATTTAAAATAAATGATCCTTCCACTTATGCAGGCTAATCAACTAGCAAAATCCTAAAACATTTTGCGAGCTCTCCCACATATTATATCTAGCTAAAACCAACAATTCTGAAATGAGATCTTTTTTATTATGTATTGCAAGTTTCCTTAAAAGAGAACATACTTCACAACCTAGAATGTGACATTATTGTTGCACAGCAGTAAAGTTGATGTGTACAGTGTGTGGCATGCATCCAACCATGTCATCCATCAATGAAATTTCAGGGGTTGATTATACTACAGTACAATTCTATAGTGGAAAATTACCCACTTTCTCATGAGCTACCATTTAAGGCATCTTTTTTGAAATGAAATTTGTGACTTCCTGCTAACAGCTATAGAAAGGAGATGAGGAGGGGAAATGGAGGGGAAGGCTCTTCCTATAAAGAAAAGGAAGAGAGAAACAGAAAAGGTAGGAAAAGAACACTTCTGGCAACATTTCTTAAGAGAAAACCAACCTTATGCTCAGCAAGCTTTTCATATTCCAGTGTTATAGTTACTCCTTAGCTTGCTGAGGGTTTCTAAACCAGGCCATTTCTGAAAGAAGGTATATTTTTTGTTATTTCAGATTTGGATAATCTTTTCACACTTGGAAATTAGGAATGTACATTAAAATGTTGATAGGAAATTAAGTAAATAGAGAAGGAATTTAAATTTTTAATCACTTAACTTTATTAATAACCATATTTAGGTCAGGTCTCTATTACCCAGTGAAGAAAAAAAATTGAGACAATTCCCTTGACAATTGAGACAGAACCATATGGAGTATATGATACTGTTTAGTTAGCTGGATGCTAGACAAGCGGCCTGAAGTTGATGGTGCTTGTTCAGCTGGTGCTGAACTACCCCAAATGGAAGAGAAAATTCTTTTTTTCCAGTTTTCTTTTTTCCAAACTCTTGCACTGATTTCCCTTTGAAAAGAGGTAATTTAAAAGATGAATGAGAAATAAAACAGTGATTATTTGACTTTGGAAAATCACCTGGAATTTAGGAAACTTGATTTCTGTTTACTGATTTGGGAAGGTGGAAAAATTCACTTGAGGCAGAGTAAGGTACTTTCTGTAAATGTCCATAAAAATACCCTGAAGGTTCAAATGTGGAAGAAGGCAGCCAGTTAGAGGAAACAAGAAAGGCCTCTTGGAAGAAGGCAACCAGTTGGAGGAAATAAGAAGGGCTTCTTGGGAGAGGTAATCTTTGAAATAGGATTTCTAAGTCTCAAATAGGGCTAGGATTGGTAAATGGGAAGAAGGATAGGGTAGCTTGTATTTTATGGAAGAACAAGTTGTCACTAGACAGCGGAAGCAAAACAATAAGGTTGAAAAGGCCATTGTGTGTATTATTGAGCTTGTTTGTGGGTCAGAGAGTGGTATAGTTTGGTGAAAGAAAACGTGCTTTTTTTTTTTTTTTTTGGTTTCTGTTTTTCGATCAATGTCCCTTAGAAAGATAAGAGAGAGAGACAGATAGACAGGCATTTTGTCAAACCCAACCCACCCCTGAAAAAGTAGCCATGAACATGACAATTGTGTATAAAGGGGTAAGAACAATGGAGAGGTAAATACAGATTTAGGTTGGCGAGGTTTTTTCTTCTCTTGGTGGGAAGCTGATGGGCACAAGAGCATTTTAGATTTTTGGTCTACTTAATTGCTTGACTCTTGGTGTGACGGATATTAGTGTCATTAAGTTTTTTCTGAAGAAATCTCTACCTTAATAAAATGAGTGAAATAATCACTTTAGTGGAAATAGAGTTAGAATTTGAAAATCACTTAACTGTAACAGTAGTTTGCATGGGCTTAACGTTACTCTTTTCATGCTTGCAGTTTTGACTTAACTTGTATTTTTAAGGTTTCATTACTTATCAGGTTTAAAGTGGAGTTACATTGTTAAATTAATGAGATATAATGCAGCCTTTTTGGTAATTGGGGACTTATTTTTTAAGTACAGGGAAAACACTTTCTTGTAGCCTATAATTATAGGTGCTTTCATGGTGTCGAATTATACATGCATTATTAGACCTTCAAACCCCTAATAAATTCTGTACTTTACTGTTTTGGTGCTTTGCATAGTGTCACAAATATTTATATAACCGAAATCTAGGTTGTATTAACAAGAAAAAACTTATCTGAATGTCTACATTCTTTAAGATGCACTTCCTCTTAATGATAAGAAACAGAATATTTTAATGGCAAAGATGGGGTGAGATATAGTTACTAAATGATTTTTAAATTCATGGTTAAGCATTCATTTTTATTTCTATAGTCTTGCAAAATTGGCCCACATCATATAACCTCATTAAAAATGAAATACGAAAGCACCATAACGTTTCATGTAATACATGAGTTAAGAATTGTGGGTTTTGAATAATTTTCTTCTTCAGATTATAATTTTATTTCTTACCTGAATTCAGAAAGTTTATCATCTTATGAAATGTAATTCTTTCATGTGGGGAACCATCTACTGGATTAGTAATAAAAGCAAGGGACTAAAGACTTAATAACACGTATTATTATCACGGTACATATAGCATACACTCATATTTTGAAAGTAGACTTATTTTCCTGACAGTCTCCTCAGAATTCTTTGCTGTTTATTTGTCTTTGTATTTTTGTTTTGTTTTCATTTTCATGATTCATTTAATATTAAGAAATAAGATATCTATACGCTTTACCAAGAAAATTACGTATACAGTTTGTAAATAAGTATTCAATTCCTTTGCATATATCTTACCACTTAAATAAATTTATTAAGAAGTGAATTGTTAAAAAAGAGGAGATGAGTATATTAGGTTTAGTGCCTTGCTTGCCAAAGGATCATTTTCTTAATGTCCAAAACTAGATGTTATGGAACATCTGCTCATCGAAAAATTTGTTAATGTGATATGTTCATTTCCTGCATGTGGATTGCCATTGAGTGGGGAGGTAAACATTTCCCAGATGATGACATGTAAGATTTCTGTATTTTCAGCGAAAGCTGAGATGGAAAACTAATTTACCCAAAAAAATATTCTTAGGTAACTTTAAAATCATGTTTATATAAAATAATATTCATCATTATTCTTGGCCATTGTCCTCTGTTAAAACCAGTGATTCGCATGATTAGCTATGACAGAGATAGGGCAAATATATGTTATTGCTGTCAGAGGGGGAACTAGAAAACCATTCTGTGTTATATGTGGGCAGCAAAGCACTCATCAGTAGTTTTGGATTTTTTACAGCCTTTGCGCAAAACTTAACCTAGAAAAAAATCCAGAGACAGTTCTTTGGGTGGGTTGGTGTGAAGCAAGAATCCACCTGTAACTTCTTTCCACTAGAGTCTACATTTCCAGTGAGCATTAAAAGACCGAAAAACACCAACAGGTAACCATCTGACTTGTTTTCATTAATATTCCAAACACTTATATAAACACTATCACTGTTGCATAAGTTTGAGGAATTTAGATAGAAAACAAAATAAAGAGATATGTAAAACTCAATTATTATGCAGCTTAAAATTAGAAAAAAATTAATTTTCTGAGAAATTTGAAAATGATTCATGTGTGGAAATAATGAAAAAATAATAGTAACCAACATTTAATCAAGCACCTAATATGTGACAGGTGCTTTCCTAAATGTTTTCTATGTAATTTAATTTACCTTCTATTTAATTCCCCAACATTAATATTCTACATATGAGAAAACAAATATACAGACAGGTAATCCAGATGACTTGTTCAAAATATGGAGAATATTATTTTAGAAGTCCCGAAAATTATAGAAAGGAAAAACCTTGAGTCTTGTATACCTCAAGAAATCTTATTTTTTATAAGTAATTTCTAGGTAAAAATCTGATTTTTAAAGTTTAATGTTTCCTATTGTCTGAGAAATGATTTCATGATGCTAGTCATAGAGAGCCACACAATTCGTGGTTCCTAGTCCGTGGATTTGGCCCACATTAGTCAGAACCAACTTCTATAAGTCTACGAAAGCAGCCAAAAGCCTAAAAGCACAAGGCCCGTTAATACCTAAAACTGTTAGGCTCAAATCTGGCATGCCCCAAGATTATGAAAACCATGGTATTTGAAGTTTAGAGAGCCAGTAAATAAATACTTTTCTTTCCTTGATCAAGTTGAGAACTCATTGGGAGTTAAACATAGGGCTCTGAAAAATGGACATAAAATATTAGCTTTTATTGATAAAAGCTAGATTAAAAAGATATTGCAATGTGTTGCCACAGTGGGCTTTCTACTACTCCACTCTTGCAAATAGGCTAAACTGCTGGGTCACAGATAATGCTGAGTGACAGCTGGCCTACCACACAGAGGCCTATCTTTGCAAAACACAATGCAGAAGAGCTGGAAATGTATGTTCACTGCAGGCAGGCTGATCCAGAGAAGAGACAGAAGTTAGAAAAAGCTGTCCATTGTAAAGCTAAGCCTTTACTCCAGAGTTGCCATGCAACCATTCAGATAAGTTTTTCCCACGTCCTCATAAGGATTGAATGATGCAGTGGAGAGAGGCCAAGATACAGGCAATTCCTCATTAAAACACACAGGACCTGGTGAGAAGTTTCCCTCTAGCCATCTTTTATAATTATAATATGAAAATTATAATAATTTAAATTTTTTAGAACCATTTGTAACAGTTGTAGACTGTTCATAGTTCAGAGCAGCAGGTTTGGGTGGCAGTAGCATTGGGTATAAGAAAGGTAAAACCTAAAGGTCAAGGAACTAGTTGTCTTCTAATTGCTGTCCTTTTATCTTCAGACTGTCAGAAAACAGAGGGTTGAATGGGAAACACTCATTTTACATAAAGATTTTCTACTTCTCTCCTTTGACATTTCCAACAGCTTAGTAGCAGCGTGATAAAATGAAACCTGAAATAATGGATGGGAAAAGTTAGATGGAAGGAATATTCAGTGTAATAGTTCTATCTAAGCCTAATTAACATTCAAAGATCAGATAGAAAACAAAGTCAGAAAGAAGAACAAAAGTTACATGGAAGTTATGGTACTTGATAAAGAGGGACTATCACTGATAGAAAAAATTAAAACAGTGATTTCAGTTCTCTAATTTCTAACAAGACTGCAGGCACTTACAGTAAAATATTTTGGAATTTCTAACAGGTACAAGATTTTTAGATCAAAGGAAATGAAATTTGAAAAATATAACATTTAATATTTACCATATTCATCAGTTTTCACTGAAAAGGTATTTCATATTCTCGTTTTATTTGATTAGTGAAATCTTGAAATCATAGTAAATAGTCAGTAATGCTAATTGATTATGGATAAGATATAGGCTCTAAAAAGCATAGATTATTTTTTGATTGATTTTAAATATTTAAAGCTGTTAGCCAAGTTTTTACTATTTTTAGAAATGGAAGGAAGCAGTATCATAAATACTAAATATTTTTTGAAAATAATTTTGAACCACATCTATATGTGACATAACTCTTTTTTGAAATAGATTTGCTTCCCTAATTAAAGGTTCTCATAGGATAATAATAAAATAATTTTACATACATAGCAATACAGACAATTGAAAACACAGGATGGGCCCCCAAGTTATGAGGCAATAGAGAGTAAATTTGGAATTAAATGGTCTTCACAGTGCATGTATAACATGGTATATATCCAAATGGCAGTCACTCTGGCTCCAGTGTTCCATGAGTATGACTCTAAATGCTATGACTTATGTAATAGTTTAAATACTTTATCTTGTGCAAACTGTCAAAAAACAAATGCATAAGATATTAAATGGAAAGACGTTTTTAATTATTAACGTTTTATTTTATATACTACTTAGATTCTTAATCATAATGAACATAAAAGTTAATAAATTCAAAGTTATATATATATATGCATGCAGGAAATGTTTTATTTCAGTAAGCAGCAAGAGGGGAAAATGTGAAAAGAACATTTTTTTTCTGATTCTAAAATATGAATATTACAAAAGATAGAGTATTATTTAAAAATGCATCTCTATCAATTAGCTTTTTTTTTACCTAAGTCTGTGCCCCCCACCCCCCTCCAAAATAAAGCCATAAACTGTCAGTGATACACAACAATAAATGATTAATGCTCAAGCATCTGAGGTTGTCATCTAGGCAATCCTGCTGTTTTTAGTTGGGCTGGGACGGTGGTTCTTCTGGTCTTGACTGAACTCACCCAAATGTGTGTAGCTCAGCTGACACAGTATGAGGTGAAAGTCAGGATATCTTGGCTTTGTTCTGTGTGTCTGTCATGCTCTGTCAGGCTAGGGAAGGTACATCCTTACCATGATGGTGATACAGGGCCAAAAGGGAGAGGAAGCCTAGTCGTACACACACTCTTCAAGCCCCTGGAATGTGCCACAGTTCCTGACATCTCATTGGCTAGTAGTCTCACATGGTCAGGCCCATGTTCAGAGTTGGGAGAGATGCTACAAAGTTACATTCCTGAAAAGTTAGATACAGGAGTAGGTGGTAGAGAGCATATCAGTGCTCAAACTGATATTTATCTATTTTATATAGAATTAAATACATTTCAGAAGAGATGAAATATAAAATTTGACTAAAACTGTTACTTCTAAGTTGCAAATATATGAAAAGATCTACTTTATTATTATAGATGTTTTTATTTTTATCAATGATGCTAAACAAAAGTAAAAGAAAAATAATTTTAATAATTATTTCTACTTATATATATTATATGTTGGAGCCATGTATTTTCATCATAAAAAGGTTATTTGGTAAAGAAAAAGCTACATGTGGCAAAACATAGATGATTTAAGCAAGGTAAATTCATGTGTCTTAATTACTTTTTATAAGTTAAAATATTTTAACAACTATCATAAATATAAAAAAAGCTGAGACTTATAGAAGGTTAAAGTTATTGTTTTAAAAATTAGTTTCATGTCTATTTTTTTAGGAAAAGGGAGCTTACGAATGACAATCATTTTTCCAATAATCTAGTAAGACCAGTTGAAAGCTGTTTGGAACGATTTAGAATATATAAATACATATATAAACTATTATGGTACTGTATAAAATAATATATATTACACACATATATGCAATATGTGTAATATAACATTACATAATGATATATACATGTATATGTGTATTCCCGGTTGAAATCACCTACCTAGAGTGCCTAAAGAAACTTCTCTTAGAACAAGATGCACTTTTGTTGGGGATAAATTAGCTTATTTTATATACGTTTCTTTGCCTGCAGTTACTCTGACTTAATTATAGAGGTCCCTAAATTAAATGGTTTGACTTAGGATTTTTTAGCTTAACGGTGGTACAAAACAATGCATACAAGTAGAGATGATACCTTACATTTTGAATTTTGATCTTTTCCTGGACTAGCAATACATGGTATGATACTCTCTTTTTCTTATTGAAGTATAGTTGAGTTACAATATTATATTAGTTTCATGTGTACAATATGGTGATTCAATATTTTTATAGAATATACTCCACTCAAATTTATTATAAGATGTTGGCTGTATTCCCTGTGCTGTACAATATATCCTTGTACCTTATTTATTTATTTTACACATTGTAGTTTGTGCCTCTTAATCCCCTACTCCTGTTTTGGCCCCTCCTCTTCCCTCTCCCCACTGGTAACCACTAGTTTGATGTCTGTATCTGTGAGTCTCTTCTGTTTTGTTATATTCATTTGTTTTATTTTTTATATTCCACATACAAGTGATAACATATAGCATTTGTCTTTCTTTGACTTGTTTCACTAAGCATAAAACCCTCTAGGTCCGTCCATGTTGTTCCAAATGGCAGAATTCCATTTTTTTTTAATGACTGAGTAATATTCTGTTGTATGTATATATGCCACATCTTCTTTATCCATTCATCTCGATGAACACTTAGGTTGCTTCCATATCTTGGCTATTGTAAATAATGCTGCTGTGAACTTTGGGGTGCATGTATATTTTTGAATTAGTGCTTTCCTTCTGATATATACTCAGGAATGGAATTGCTGCATCATAAATGGTAGTTCAATTTTTAACTTTTTAAGGAACCTCTATGCTGTTTTCCATATGGCTGCACCAATTTACATTCCCACAAGCAGTTCCAAAAAACTGAAGAGGAAGAAACACTCCCAAATTCATTCTGTAAGGCCACCATTACCCTGATACCAGGAAACTGAAGCTTAGGTGTTTTTCCAAGTGCCAGGTCCAGGGTACACAGACCACAGAATCTATAGAGTAACTATTATATAGAACTCCATTGCCTTTACTATTGTTGTGATTACTTTTAGCCAAAAAAAGAAAAAAAAATTGATCATAACATCTGAAATCTTTTCTATTTTTGTTAAACTGATAACATATCTATGCTATAACAAAATAATATTCCTTTGGCAAAAGTATTCTCAAATAAGAATGATTTTTATTAATACATTTGCAATTTTGTGTTTAGAATTGTCAGTGCCTAAGTTTACCCAAAATAAACTAAGGAAGTATTTTCCGTATCTACCCACATCATTCTTTTTATCCCCTACAGTGCGAACATTGCTTTAATGCACTAGGAATATTGATAAGGGTGTGGGGGGAGGGGCCAGAGGAACAGCTGATCTGCCATATAAGAGGATGGGAAGATATCAAGTAGATTTAAAATACAATAAGTGAAGTTATTAACTCAGGTGAAATTTTATGGGTCTCTGAAACTTTATATTGAGAAGAGAGAAAGCAGAATTTGCAAGCACACAGAACCAAAGACTCTTACGCATTCTTTTACCCATGTGAGTGAGGTAAAGAGAAGACTGCAGACGTGGGAGTTTAAACAAGCAGGGTGAAGGGATTGATTAACACTGCAGCAAACACTTTACCATCTCTTCTGATTGCCCCACCCCGCACAGACACACAGACAAATATACAATCACATAACACAGAAATAACGGGAGGCAGAGCTTTATCGTATATGAGAAGCATTGGGTAATTGCCAGAGGGGTCTGTGCTGCAGACGTTGAGTGCTGCAATAAGAAAGTAATTTGAGTTATTTATTAAAGGAGCATTGATTAAGCTGTGTGCTTGAGAGAATTGGGAATAGTGCATACTGTTTATTTCTCCCACTGAATTTGGTAGAACTCAGGGTAGATAATAAATCATGGAACTGAATATCTGTGCAGTTGCTCCTATTCTGGTTATAATATTGGGCTGGGCAAAAACAGGTCCAGGGCTTACCTGAAATTGTAGCAGGTTGCTGCTTGGATTTCTCTCTCTGTCCCCTTTTCTTACCCAAAGTGGGTAGCTGGAAATAGAGTAGGGAGTCATTACACCCCTCTTTATTTTTGTTTCTTTCACATCGAGTAGAAGAATGAAGAGTTCAGTAGCATCTACGATGCAGAGACAAATGCATGGGAATAAAGGACAGATGAAGCACCATCTTACTGCATGCCAATTATCAGGACTCATTTCATATCTGTTTCTTGCTTTTCTTAATCGGCCATTATTTGGATCCATTTCTGTCTGCCTTGTTCCCTCTAGGATTTATGTCCCCACCATCTTATGTTTTTAGCAGATCTCACTTTGGCCCAATTGACCATCTAATTCCACCCCTTAAACTTAACTTTTCATTTTATCATCAGTTCTGACTGTGTACATCTGGCCACCAACCCTGAATTCAACTTGTTTGTGTTTTTAACTATTGAGATGTTTTAGTAATCTCAGTCCTTACTCCTGTCCCCTTCGTTCGACTCCCTGTTTCTTCTCCCCAGCCCCCTGGAAACTGATGGGGGCTCACTCATTGGTGCTCTTCAGCTTCCTCTAATATCCCCAGCTACACACAGTGAGTGCCAAGTGCCAAGTTCCCTTTCCTTGTCCCCATCAGTTCTGCCACATGGCCTCTGACACAAATGAGGCATGATGATGTAAATTCATTCAGTCTTAGCACATTTTTCAATATAGAAATTGAGACTCAGAACGATTTATGTAACGTATGATAATTTCAATATGTCTCTTAAATTCCAAAACTTACTTTGTTAAAAAGTGTTAAATTTTGGTCAGTATTCCTTAATAATAAAGTAACCGTACATAATTCATTTTCACATTTTTAATTATTTACGAAACAGGTACCAAAAGAAGTTGTCAGTAGTTAAACATCATCACAATTATGACAGTGGCTTGGTGGTTTCTAATAAGGCCAAGTTCAGAACAGAATTTTGTACTATACTTCAATGTATAAATGCATCTCAATTCCATGTCTTAAGTAGTAATACTTCCAATTATTCCTAGATTATATGTAGCTCATATTTCTAAATAGCTTCCTTGAAAAGAGATTTTCATGATAGAGCTCTTACCATGAAGATGTTTGATTTAAGTTTAAAAAATTATCTACTCTGTCACTAATATACTAAGGAGATGTGAAATGGAAAATTTTTGTATTCGTAACTACACAGAATTCTTGTAGATTGCTGAAACATGAAATAACCAAATAAACTTTATTATTGAAATGTATTTCTTAAAAATATAAATGTGTAATTTGACTTTTCAAACTTGTTAAACCATAAAGAACTACAGCAATTTCATAACATGAAACACAGTGTGTATGAAACTATGTAGCATAAAATGTTCAGCTGCTAAGGTAGCAGGAAGGTTCCAGGAGCTGTTTTCATAAATCTGGAAGCAGTTAACCTGTTTCATTGATGTTCTTTGATTTACTGAAATAGTGGGGCCTGCCTTCCTCCGTCTTTGGAGTTTATAAATTTCATTTAGTTGACTGTGTATTTTGGAATGTCTTTCTTTCACATATTAGAACAACTTCTGCAACAACAACTTCTGGAGAAGATGGAAATTATATATTGTTTAGCTTAATATCCTTTCTTAAGTTTTGTTTTGTTTAATAAATAAAGCAAATGAAGTGAAGGAGACAGAATAAATTATATCACTTTTTTTTTAATGTGAGAAAACAGAAACGTAATAAATTTAAATGACTTTCCTTGAAGATCACATGTCCCTGACCTTAAGAATTTTCATTTGGGAGATAATTGGGAAATAGCCCGGCTTGTGCACTCACCAAAGTGGGAGCAGCCTCCACCCCATGAAACAAAGATACCCAGCTGTGTCGATGAGGTGACAGTATATTTTGCAAGATTATGAGGCTGCATACTTGCATGTATGTTGACTTTTCATAAATGATGTTTTGAGTGTTGGTGAAAAATCTTTACATTTGTGCATGTATTGGGGGAATTGTTCTTATGAAAATACAAATCTACAAATTTCAGTGGAGCATTTATATCAGTACATAGAAGAGGTAACAAAATAGTATTGCCCTAGGGATGTGTCAGGGCACACAGAGTCTTGCCTGGCTCTTCCCTTGCCCGTGATTAGGAATAGGACTACCAGCCAGGTAGCAAGGCGAGGGGAGGACAATTTGGTACCCCACCCAACTCCAAACTTACTGTATGTATAAGGTTGGAAGAACATTGGACAAGGAAAATAAAAAGGAAGTGTTAGCCTTTAATGACTACCCTCTGGGGCATTATTAATAATGCCACAATCTGTGAAAATGCCTCACTTATTTAGTAAAAATGAAAGGAGAATACTTCTTTCCAGATCTTGACAATATAAATCCTATATAAAATCCATAACATTACATTTTTTAACTTAAAGTGCGAGGGTACTATTAAGAGTTCATATTTTTACATTTTCTTAGCTGACTGCTGAAAAAGAATGAGACCTGATACCTTATTTTGACAGATTTTTCATTGTTTTGTGCACACATTTGTTTTATGGCTTTTCATCCATTTTACTTTGGCACTTTATAAAGTACACTTAATTATTTAATATTCTTTATTGGTGAGAAGAGCTATGAGTTGACTCTACCTGAAAATAATGGCAAAAAATGTTAATATATAATACTAAAGTGACACCGTCATAATAATGAGGAGCTGTATGTTAAATGGATCTAAATCCGTTATTCTTACTACTGTACACTCCTAGCTAACATCTTGTTGTTGTTTTTTTCTTGCTCCCCACCTTCTCATTTTCTGCACAGGAGCTGGAGAGATGTTTTAGATAATTGTCATTCATACATCGGTCTCCTACTTAAAACCATGCAGTGATGTTAGGATAAATTCCAGTCTTCTTTTCTCAGCCTATGAGGCCCCATATGATCTGGTCCTTGCTTTCCACCTGCTCCTCATCCATCCTCAACACAGTCCTTGCCACTCTGTGTAGTCACACTGGCCTTCCTTCTGTCCCTTGAGTACATCAACTCCTTTGAGCCTGAGCACTTTTGCAGGTGCAGTCACCTGTGCCTTATATCATCTGCCCCTAAATTGTCCTAAAGATGCTTCTTCCTTCTTGCCATTCTGATCTTGGCCAGAATGTCACATCTTCAGTGAGGACTCTGGTAACCACCTCATCAAAAATAACATTCTCCTACAAATGATCGTCGTATCGCTTTGTTAGATTTTTCTTATAGCTGGGCTATTCTGTTCAGTCATTTTATTGTTGCTGTTTGTTTCCCCACATTCACATGTAAGCTCTCAGAGAGGGATGCCCCTGTCTGTTTTGCATACTGCATCATAGGCTCCTAATCCACATTCATTGAAATGAAGAGTAAAAGTTGTGTATTCGAGTGCTTTGTAAATCCTGATGCACATCCAAATATGAGATGCAGCTATTAGCTGAGCAACAGTCAGACAAATCTTTTGTATGTGTTTGTCCTAGTAAGCTGGGTGGAAGAGTATACGCAATGTGTGAATGTGTGCTGTTGTTAAGGATGAGTAGATAAGTGGTCACCCACTGTTCACGGGGCACACATTTTGATATTGATTCATTTTCAACCCACTGTGCATCTTCTGTGCTGGAAATAATTAGAGCCTGTGAACTGAAGTGAAGGAAACATTTACAATGCAGAATAACCTAAAGTGAAGACAGGGGTATCTAATTAGTCTTTCTTGTGACAATCTTTTTTTGGATTAATATTCTTCTCTTTGAAAAGTCTAACAGTGGTGCTTATGTCAGCGACTCTGCTGATAATTAATAGTGTTCACCACACACCCACACACATTCCCTCCAAAATATCCTTGTATAATGCCACTACTGGAAAGAACAATTTCAATTAGAGAGGAGAGCTTTTGAAGTGTATGTCACGTGGTCTGTTATAAGGGATGTGTCCTATTATAAAAGAGAGAAAAGCTCTGATAGAACATAATATTTTATGTAACATGCCTGGTATATTGCTTAACAAAACATGTTATGGATGCTTCATCAGGACATGACTGGATTAAGAAGCAGGACTAGCATTCACCCACAGTTTCTTTTTTCGAATCCTTAAGATGTTTTCCTGTACTATTTTCACCCTAGTCACAAGCTTATTAACTTGGGAATGAAGCGACAGCACCTTTGTCTTTGAATCTTGCAATTATAATTAATAGGAAGGTAAAGGGAAGCAGAAAGGTTATACTCAGAGTTTAAAGTAACATGACTTTGTGGCACTTAGGGCAGGTGCCAGGAAGATATTAAGTAAGAACTCATTATTCTCATTAATTAGAACTTCGGGAAGACATCTTTGAGAAGGAAAGTTGTTTTATGGTTATTTAGAAGAGGGATACCTGTTTGTGGATAGAACTTGTGGACAGGAACTGTGTTGTTTTCATCACAGTATGCCCAGGGCCTCGCAGAGGCCATCCCCAGTGACCAGCAACTACTTGATGCTAGTTGTATACATGAAGGCAGGGAGAGGGGTCAGTGTGTACATACTGTCCACTCTTTCCCTCAGTGCATTCCTGAAAAACATATTATGAAAGGGACCACCACAGAGCTTCCTTATGTCCATGTGTGAAAGCATCATGTGTGGGGCCTACATTTTTGTCAGAGAATTTAACATCAAATAAAGTCCAGCAATGTCTGGGGAATATTAAAACCACATGGAAACATCATTCGTCTCTAAATATTTACAGTTTTAAGGACTAAATTTACTACCTATGATCTTTAAAAGAGGCATGTGTAGATTACAGAAGTTAGTTACATGAAGGGCCAGCTTACAATGAAGTGCAATAATGTCCAATAATAATAATAATAGCTGATATTATGGAAAGCTGACCGTGCTTAGATGTCGTTCCAACCACTTTACACGTACCAACTTAGCCTCACAACACAATGCCCTTATAGATCAGTTTTAGTATTCCCTCCTTATTTGTGAAAAGGCGAGTTGAGCAGTTATGGCAGAGAATAAAATATTTACTCTCTGTCCAACCTCAGCTTTAGATCATAAGTACTTTTTTTTTTTCCAATCAACTTTGATCTATTTCTCGACCACTCTGAACCTAGCCAGTGCCCAACTTCCAGAAAACAAGTGACAATAGTTAAAACTTTTCACACTGTTAGGAAAATGACAAGAAAATTATCAGTGTTTTAGAAATTTC
The DNA here is from genome assembly GCF_030028045.1 of Hippopotamus amphibius kiboko. Lineage (NCBI taxonomy): Eukaryota > Metazoa > Chordata > Mammalia > Artiodactyla > Hippopotamidae > Hippopotamus > Hippopotamus amphibius. The sequence continues at coordinate 92,560,109 of NC_080193.1, read as the reverse complement.
AAGATGTATCTCAAAAAATTCCCTAGACAGGAATAACAGTCTTCTGCTTGGCTTCTTCTCCAGTGTTGTCATCTGAAAAAGGAACAGGGGTGAGGTTCTGAGCTCACTTTCCAGAGAGACGTGGACTCTGGAGATAGTCTGCTCAGATTCATGTCCTCCCTCTGCCACTTCCTGGCTTTGTGACCTTGAGTAGATCACATAAGCTCTATGCCCCAGTTTCCCTATCTGCAAAATGGGAATAATAATAGACCTAACTCATCAGAGCATTATGACCATTAAATGAGTTAATGTATGCCATTTGGGGATCAGGAATTGACTCCTATAAATTGTTAGTTATTTCTCTCATTTTTAGCTTCTTTAAAAGACTGGTTTAGAGATAAATAGAATGATGAAAATTGAGGCCTGAATGTACTGGGAAAATTCTCAATGACTTAAATGCCTATGGAATCAATGCTTATTAAATATCCTTCTACATTTATGCTTTATTCTTTTACAGAGAATATTTATTCTTTGAAGAGTACTGTATGAAAATAGGTGAATAAAATGTTAATGCCCTCTGATAACTTGAAGTATAATACAAGGCTCATAATATTAGCACAAGAGAACAAATTAATGACTTTATTAAGTGCAGCATATAGTATATCAGCACGAAAACCTTTGTAGAGAGGAATGTAGGAGGGGTGCTACTCACCTGGTTTCTCTTATAGGACCAGAGCATTTTAATTGTAAAGAGTAAGGTCCTCTAACCCTTTTAAAACTATTATGTCAGGCAGTACCCAGCTCTGATATATACACTGACAATTCCTAGATGTGTTCTTTAACTCAGAGCTTAATAATGACTAAATGACTTAAACATTTACTGGGAATGATAATATCTCCCATCTCTGTTATAAGAATTACTGATATATATAATACACACGTACAAATAATAAATTACAAAAGACTGACAGTAAAAATACCTAAATTCATGAGCCTCAAATTCAGACCATCCTGGATTCAAAGTCAGCCTCCATCTATTTTCAAACGAGCAATTTACGTAATATCTCAACCTCTGTTTACTTGGTCATAATATAACAAAACAAATTGTATCAGTCAGTCCCCCAGTCAGAAATACAAGTATGTACTGAACAGCTAATACATGCCAGCCACTGTTGGGGTTGAGTATAGAGCAAGTTTACAGCAACAAACAGACACAAACCCCTGCCCTCGTGAGCTTTCACTGTACTTGCTGTGAGAATTAAGGACTTAGTACAAATTCTGTTGTACATTGTTTTCAAACAAATGTTGGATATTATTATTGTTAATTGATGATGGAGAGAAGGAAGAGGATTTCAGACACCAGTGCCTCATTATGAAGTTGATAATAACACTCAAATTCACTAAACTTCTGTATCTGGGGAAATGTTTCTGGTCCGTGGCTCCATCTGTGTTCTCCATCTTGATCATCTTCCACAGGGAATGCTCTGAATCGAGATCTGCAGCTCTTGATTGGAGATCTATATCACTATGACCCAGTCTTTGCTGGTGCGCTTATTCTGTGACTAACTCAATAGCAAGTACTTGTTAATTGATTCTTATGAGAGCATTAAATTCTCTTCTGTACATGCTGGAAATATTTCTCATCACTTAAAGACCCATTTCATAGATGAAGTAAATTATACTTTTTAAAGAACAGAATATTGATGTTTGACTGAAACTGGTCCAGAATGATAAGGAAAAAAGTCATATGTAGATGAGAAATATTTAAAAGGAATATATGCACAAAGAAACCTGAGAGTGTGATTAGTAGAATCAGTTCATGTGAAGTTCAGGTGGTATGGAGGGGACCTCAAAGTAGAAGGGTTCAGACACTTCCAAAACTAATTAACCACCAATAGGTCTGTGTTTATATTTTTTCCTTAACTTCTACAGATAGCTCCCCTCACAAAAGTCATTTTGGAAACTTATCTTTCAAAGTTTGTAAAGACATCAGTGATTTTAGTTATCTTCACTTAAAGAGGGTAATTTATCATCTAGTCAAGTGTGCATGTGTCTGCCAAGAAAGCTGTGAGCCAACATACATCATACTCAGTAGCTTCAAGGATTTGGTATGCCTTTTTATGTGTGTTTGAATGTAGAATTCATTTCAATCTGACATTTTTTACCTCATCATATTTTTCTTCTAATTAAGTTCTATAAATGTATCCTTTCCCCAGTTTGAGCTGTAATAAATTCCTTTCCTGAATTGGCCTTCTGAAAGTCACAAACCAACAACCAACATTATGATGAATTACAAAATGAATAATTGTCCTTCTGCCGTGTTTATTTTGAGCAGCAAAGTGCTGGAGCAAAGGGAAACTGTTTCACTGGAAAGAAGGCCCTGCTCATAGTGGTTACATGCCCGTGAGCTGAATAGTTCCAACGCTGATTGACCCTAGCAGATTTCACAACAGTGTAAAGCAATTACATTCCAATAAAGAGCTTTAAAAAAACAAAACAAAACAAAATCCCCCCAAACTGGGTAGGTCTAATGGAAGGACATGATTTTTCAGCTCAAAATTTTGGGATTTAATGGTTTTACTGGAAGGGATCCACAAGGAGAAAAGTTTTGGCCTCACATAAGCCCTGGGGTATGTAGACATGGGCCGAGACCATAATTTCTTTGGGAAACTGATTCCCTAAACTCTATATTGCAGAAGAAGGGAACAATGCCATTCATAAAATGGACTTTGGGGAAATGAATGTATAATTTTTAAGTCACTGTTTGTTTCACTTCATTATATAGGCAAGTAAATGCATTATGTCTTTGATTTGAGATGGCTGTGTTAAAATTAAACAATTTGTTGCTAATATTTAGGCTGGTATTTTAATAGGTGCTTAACATTGGGCACATTCATTCCCATTACATTGTAAGGCATAGATGAAACTCTGTATAAATAAGATTAAAGCATTGCCATAGATAAAATATCAGGCATTAACCTTTTAGACTCTTGATTTTAGAATGGTTTAGCTTCAATATTTAAATAGCCACAATGATCATAGCCTGATTCAAATAATACTGCTTAATGTGTTAGTGATAAATTTCACATACTTCTTTCTCAATTCCCTCTATGCCTTTATAGAGTGGGGATTGCCTTTTGCATCCTGAATTCATTACTGTAATTTGTGTACTGTGCATTGACTGGAGCCAATTCAGGTGGCATATTAGCACAGAGTTTGAGCTCCTTTGCTTTGTGTAGAGAATGGGCCACAGAGTTAATGTTTCATTTGTAGAATTTATTATAGAACTATGATAATGTGTTATGATTCATGATCTTTTCCTGGATCATGCCTGATTTAAGATGTACTATACTCTGAAAAGAAGTTTGATTTTATATGCTATGCATGGCTACTGGTCCAGATACCCTAACACCAAATTTTCACTGGCATAGCTTTTCCTCCCTAAAAGAAAAACCAGAATTATTGTTTCAGATCAGAATTAGACATGAGTATTCACCTACATCAACCAACCCATTTTTCAAGTGAGGAATCTGAGATTAGGTGAAGTTAATTAGACTGATGACGTCCAGGAAGCCATAAGTTAGAGCTATAGCCAGGACGTGGAACCTGGCTCTTCTGACTTCTGAGCCAGCGTTCTGCAAGCTGTCCTGCCTGGGTGAGACAGATAATCACTGCCATTTCATTTCCTCCCAGTAGGAAAGCATTCACTCACTCTTATCTTCCCATAACTATCTTTTCTTCTCTTTCCCTGTGTAGCATCGTCACGCACCCCCACAAAGACATCCTGGTCTCCTGTGGGGAGGACCATGTCTGGAAGGTGGTGGGGCTCCCCGAAGGCACCGTGCTCCTCACAGGATTGGGCCACACCGACTGGCTTTCGGACGGCTGCTTCCATCCCAGGTCCGTACACACAGCTTCCAGAGCCAGCCTAATGTCTCCAGGAATGCCCTTGTTTACGTCCGTCTTCACTCTGCTGGTTTTTTTTTTTTTTTTTTCCCCAAACCACTTTATTGACGTATGAATAGCTGTACATATTTAATATATATAACCTAATCAGTTTGAAGATAAGTATACATCCTTGAAATCATCACTACAGTCTATACCATAAACATATCTATGATCTCCAAAAGTCTCTTCCCATCCGCTTTATCATCATCATCAAAACACTTAAGATCTACCCTCGTAGCAAATTTTTAAGTATTCAATAAGTATTATTCGCTATAAGCTCTGTGCAATACAATAGATCTCTAGGACTTACTCGTCTTGTATAAATGAAACTCGAAACTTTGTACTGCCACTTTTCTCTATGTAACCCCACCTCTTCTGCTGAATTTCGAAACGTGTAGATAAATGCTCGTTTGGCTTTCATTATATTGAATGTAGATTGATTGCTTTTGATATTTAGTACATGTAAAACTTAGTCCACATGCTGATGCATTTAAAAAGAGTAGTAAACTTCCCAGGACAAGCATTAGAAATGCCTCACGTACTCATAAACTCTGACAAGGCATATGAATTTCAATAATGCATGTCAGTGTTTACTTTGCCTCTGTTAATCATGCATGTTTTCCTTTAAGAATTAATTTATCTACCAAAAAGGATCAGGAGGCAGCGATCAGTTTCTTTAAAAATTCAATGGTACTCAAGATATTAAAGAGAATAAAGCAGAACTGAAGGCATTGAGCCCTGTAATTTTCAGGATTCACTGAATTTCTTGTACCAACAGAACCAGGACACAGAGGAAAGACATTGTTAAATACACATATACGTTATTCTGGTGGCAGGAAGCTCTGCCCACAGTTGCTTGTGGTTAACTCCTATCTCTAATCCCAGCTGTCTTCTCTTACTCATCATTATGCAGCGGTCCCCAACCTTTTTGGCACCAGGGACAGGTTTCGTGGAAGACAGTTTTTCCACGGACTAGGGGTGGGGGGGGTGGTGGAATATATAGTTTAGGCAGTAATGGGAATGGTGGAGACTGGCAGACGAAGCTTTGCTTATTTGCCCACCGCTCACCTCCTGTTGTGCAGCCTGGTTCCAAACAGGCCACTGACAGATACCATTGGGGACCCCGTCAGTATGCTTAACAATTGTAAACACTCCTGCATCTGGCTCTTTCTAACAGTCTCTGGTCTCACTACTCTTGGAAGCTCATAGTTCTTAATGCAACTTCTCAACCATTCCATTGGGAAATTTTGTTCTTAGGAGGCCTTTATCGATTTATTTTTTTATTTTTACACAGGTTTTTTTTTTAAACCATCTTTGTCCTATCCTTAGTATGAATGTCGATGAAGTTAGATTGAAATAAAAATAAACTAAATTGTTCAGAAATTTGTGTGAATGAGAAGAGTAAACTAATTTTTTAATTTTATTTCTGAAAATATTTTTAAAATATAATTTTATCTTTGGTGCTAGATGTTTGAATTTAATTTTTGAACATGCAGAGTGTTCCATATCTGGTATGTGGATAAACAGATCTGCACCACCTCTCACCTCTCAGGAACATAAAGCCCATCTTGCAAGCAGAGACAGCACAATTAGAAGTGTAGCCTATCACTTATGTAGCTGCTGGACATACTAATCAGATTTCCATAATACCCTGTCACCATGACAACCCATGACTCTGAAATTTTCTCATTAGTGTTTGACCGGCACACAGTCCTTCTAATAGATCTTCCTGTTTTCCTACCCAATTACTGAAATTAAAATGAGGTGAAATACATCATTATTCACTCATAGTATGAATTTACATTCAATACTTTCTTTGGCAGAATTTTAGTAAAATGCAACCACGTTGATTTTTTTCTAGTGCTTGTGGGATAAAAATAATGGGAGAAAATACACTTAGCCATATGTGTTTCAAGTGAGAGATAATGAATAGCAAGTGATCTATTTGTAGAATTGATGAAAATAAATGATTATTAGAAACAACAACAAAAAAGCTCTTTTTTATTTGGGATGGAGATCAGTTCTGAAGGAGTTTATATTTCAGGTATCAGACATTTTATAGTGCTTTAATGTATGTAACGCAACACTGAAGACCATTCATTTGGCCTATAATATATATAATGTGTGCATATATATACATATATAATATTTATGTCTTAAAAGTTGTTGAAATTCATGCTTTCTGAAATTTAAATTTGTGATATTTGATTTTTTGCTTAGGTAATTTGGTTGGTAAAAAAATAATTTATTGTTAAAGATAATATTTTTCCTATTTATATACTCATCTATAATCAAAGAATCAAACATAAATTTGATTCAAATATGACACTTTAATCCGTAGTTGAATCTTTGATAAATAAATGCAGTCATAGTTTTCCTCAGAGTCCATTTTTGTGATCAACTTGATTCTGCTCCCTTGGAAGTAATGCCTGTCTAATTCCTCTGCTTTTCAGAAATTTAAACTAGTAGACTATTAAACTAGTACATTTTCTTTATTTTATTTTTAATTGCGCTTGTTCTTAGTTGAATGTTTTCTGTAACTTCCAGTTGGATGTATGCCTGATTACTATGATGTTTGAGCCACTGTCTCTCCTGCCACAGTGACATAATTCAGATTTCTTTTGGGGATCAAATCTACTTGATATGACAGTGGTATATACACTGAGTGACCCAAATCAATCTTAATCATCCTATTTCCCTTGTCATAACGGACATCTTCAATATATAAACAGCAAATACAACAGGCATAATAATATTAATTATCAGACAAAAGAGGACTGACAGAAAAATAATTAAACTGGGAGGGTAACTAATTACCACTTGAGGATCAGATAATATGATGTTGAAATATATAAAACAAAGCTCTTATAAATAGAAGTTTCTGACAAAACCATAGTTATCAGAGTAAAAGACTTCAAAGTATATCAGTTTTTAATCTGTCAAATAAACAAAATTACAGTGGAATTAGAGAAATTAATAAAATAGCAAATGTATTTAGTGGTATATATTGAACTTTGTACTTTATGAAGAGAGATGATAGATTCTTTGAAATCATTCATTGTTAGGTTTTTAAAAACATATAAATCTTAAACCACAAATTTAACGTAAGTGAATTCTTCAGAATAACAAATATACAAACTAAAATTTGTGAGCAAGATTCAGTAGTAAAAGAAAATAACAAATCCATAACTAAAATACAATAAAATCCGAATTATTAAAAAGTAAATAAATGAATATTGGGTCAAAGAACTATAAACTATTATTACCTAGTTGGTAAACAATCCCAAACACAATAGTTATAGTAACCAGAACTGTATTTAGAGTAAAATTCATCACTTTAAAAGCTTTATTTTTAAATGAAAAAAGGAAGCGAATTATGAATTTAAATTAAAAAGTACAACTGATCAACAAATATAGAAAAGCAAAGGATGGATAAATGAAAAGTAGAAATGAATGAATTAGAATAAAAAGAGTAAATTTATATTAATCTGAATTTTTTTTCAAGAAAAAATAATAAAATAAAGAACTATAATAAAATAAATGGAAACTCATGAAATGCTAGAAAAATACATGTAGGAAACATAAATATAAGCCTTGGCAATTTGGAAAGACTTAAGACCACATATACAGAAACTAAAAAATATATATGTTTGGAATTATTGATAAAATAGTAGATTTCTATGAAAATAAGCATCACCAATATGGAATCAAGATGGAACAGAAACCAAGGATAGATTAATAACAATGGAAGAAACTGAGTTCTATAAGTTCTGCTTTTCATTCCCATCTTCTGCAGTTTTATGACTGAGTTTTAAAAACTTTATTTAAAAAAATAAGAGAAAGCAGTTAATTTTTAGGTTCATTGAAGTTTGTGAGGACAAGAAAAAATTTTATTACTGATTTTAAAAAATGTAGCATAAACATAATTCTAAATTGAACAAATGTAGTATCCCCACCACAACTTTAGGCCCATTTCACAATTATAGATGCAAAGCTTTTAAAGAGAATGCAGAAAATGGAATTCAGTTGTATGTTAAAAAAAAACAATGTACAGTGACCAAGTAAGATTTGTATTTGAAAAGCGTGGTATATATAAGTGATCCAACTAATCATGTTATAAATTATACTAATAGTTAGACTTCGAAAATCACTTTACAGTTGTTGGATACAAATGTAGCATCTGTATTTAAGACACATATGTTTGCAAATATTGTTAATCCCCCTGTGTTGGAATTGACAAGGAGGATGGATTTTGGAACAGCTGGGAACTAAGAAGCTCTCTCTGGCAGGTGAAGGTAGAATCTGGATGCCATGGTGTTAGATGAGTCAAATGAGGAATGGATATTCACAGGTAATAGGGCAAAGTGGAGAACATAAAACCAAACATGCAAGATACCTAAAATCAAAATAAGAGCAAGGCCTCTTTGTCCAAGCCTTCAAGTATCTATGTAAGCCTTGTTACATGTCCAATTGGTATGTATTCTCAATAAAGGTTAGCCACATTTTTTCTTTTCCTTAATGATAATGGTCATATTTTATTAAAATATTTTCAACCCTGACAGTTTGTAACATATGTATAACTCAAAAATTAAATGTATGTGGAAAACTTTTAACTGTAAACACTATACAAATATTATACAGACTATATGAACTGAAGGCAATTTAAAACTCTTGAAGGCAATTTAAAACTCTTAATACAAAGGCTGTATTGTTTCAAAATAACATTATATACACAACTAAATCATTGCCATCTATTGTTTACAGTAGAATTGGTTTTGTTTGTATCTGAGTTTTTAAGTTCCTTTGTAGAATTTGTGTATCAAGACACTTTATAGGAATGATATGGGTAACTAAACATGGTAGAACTAGCTATTATTACATATTCACCACTAGATGGCGATCATACATTAATAAGGTAAAGCACTCTTTGCATTTACTGGGTAGACAGATGAACAGGCTGTTGAAAGTGATTCATCGGTTGCTGAAAATGGTGACGGGGTGGAGCAATGAAGAGAATGTGCATTGGCACTGCCTCTGCACTGTTGAAAGAATGAAATGTACAGTGCCAAAAAGCAGGAACCTTAAGCATAGTCCTGTGTAAGGTAGTCATCATGCTAACTGCTAAGACATTGAATCAGAGTTTCAGGTTAGAATTCTAGCTTCACCTTTGCTAGTCCTGTCAGTTTTCTCATCTGCAAAATGGGTGTAGGTGTATACCTACAAAGTAGGTATCTTTATGAAGGCTGAATTCTATCATATATGAAAAACACAAATTCTGTTGCCTGGGATATATATGCTCAAGGAATGTTACCTATTATTATTTTTTATTCATTGATAGGTATATTGAGAACTTAGAGATAGCTCAGAAATTTTGATAAAACCGGTAGCCTTATACACAATTGGTTAGGAAGACAAGATTATATTGTGACGTCTGGGTTACGCCAAGCTAGAATTAGAAGAATGCTCTCAAACCGTGAAGCATCAGAAGATCATGTCTGAAGTTCTTACCAAGTTAAAGATAAAAACATTTATAAACTGAAAAACAAATAAAATTAATGCAAAAAGGTGTATGTTATTCATCTATTCTTAGCTCTTAAATATGTCTCTTTAAAAATTGTACTGAGAAGCTCATTGCATTTTGTATTTACAGATGATGGAAAGAATCCTGCATATTTCCTTTTTTGGGTTTTAGAAGGAAAAGAATTGGCTAGAAACACCAAAAAATTCCTTTTTAAAATAAAGTATTTAAATTGAAAGTATTTAAAAATAATTTTTTTTTTTTTGAGGAACGTAAAGCATGTAATGTTTGACCTGCAATATCTACAGGCATGTGTTATTATTCTAGCTTTGGGCAACTGAAACAGTTGTATATCAATCTACAGGTTAATATTAATAGGGCAATAAAACATACTCTACACTACCTTAATAATACATTATTTAGTCTTTTTCTATACTGGGGAACTGCTCAATGACAGTAATATGGTTTTAAATGTAGATATTGATACAATGCCCAGGTCTCTGATGCTTGAGGTTGCATTTTCTTTTGTCTGAACACAGCTTATTATGTGAAGCAGCATGTATCTTTCTGGATATCTCTATAAAATAAAAGTAGTTGGGATTAGTGGTTTAAACAATTTCACAGTGCTGCACTTTTTCCAGATTTCACTGCCTGAGGCAGAAATAGAGCTGACAGCATCCTATTAAACATAACTTCTACCCTTGTAATCTGATTTATGAATTGTGGATAAATGGGCTTCTACAAAATCCCTCATATTCTCTCTTTGTGGTACAAGTTACCTATTCATGTATTTATATAGTGCCTGAAACTATAGTATGAAAGCTCTTTGACAAGTGTCTCATGTAGTTATTAAAAAATAGAAACATGGTTAACTTTTATTTTCTATAAACATAAAGCCAGGAGTTTAAATTTCAAAAGATAATGAAGGGATTGACATTTCATTTCCCCAAGATTGTGATGTTCTGAGCTTCAGAGTTAGATGCCTTCATAATCTGGAAACCTCAGGAGATTTTTACTAAGATGATTTTGAGATATATCTGTTAAATAATAATATTCTACTTCACATTTTGTGAAGAGGTGTATGTTATGCTTATTAATATAGTTTGTCACCTTTATGTAAAGAGGCTAAGCATGAAAGAATACTTCTTTAAATGTTTTTTGTCTAATTCTAAAAGTAATACACGATCACCATAGAGAAAAGTGTTAAGAAAAAAGTTTCCCATAGCCTCACAGCTCAGTGCAAACTTGGAGGGACTGTCCAAGAGCTCTCTTCAGGCAAGTGGCAAGATCTGGTTCTACATAAGAAGCATCTTCTAAAGTTAGACTTGTTTTCAGGTGTCAGTGTGACAGAGAACTGGCTAGTTCATTTTATTTAATCTCTGAGAGCCTCAGTTGCTCATTTGAAAATGGGGATTACCTACTTCATCAGGTTTTCAGGAAGAATGCATGAGAAAACACATTTAGCAGCCGTGGGCTCAGAGTAAGCGATTGGTAAGAGTAGCATTGTTGGTGTTGTTTGGCAGATTCTAGTCAAGATCTGGTTTCCTCTGAAATCAGTATTGTCTCCAGGTCTATTGGCCTGTATCTCTCTTTCTAGCAGGAAAAAAAAAAAAAATCTGAGGAATACTATAAGCTTATTTAGGGCAGGGTCTGTATCTTATTCATCTTTGTATCCTTGGGATATAGCTTATCAATTGAAACATTATAGGGAATCAATAAATATTTATTTAATTAAAATGAACAAAGTTTAAGATAATAGACCAGGAATATGACCACTTTCGTACTCTTGGTAGTATCTTGTGATTATAGGGATATACTCACAAGCATACACATGTATACTCACACACACCACTTGTTACTACTTGTTCTTATATTGTTTGTTTGTTTGGGTCCTTTCTTTTCTTCTTGGTGAGCCTGGCCAGAGATTGGCTGATTTTGTTTACCCTTTCAAAGAACCAGCTCTTGGTTTATTGATTTTTCTATTTTTTTTTAATATCTATTTTAGTTCCTCTTTGATCTTTATTATTTCCTTCCTTCAGCTGACTTTAGGTTTATTTGTTCTTCTTTTTCTAATTCTTTTAGGTGGTAGGTTAGGTTGTTTATTTGAGGTTTTTCTTGTTTTTTGAGGAAGGTCAGTATCTATGAAATTTCCTCTAAGGACCAATTTTGCTGCATGGTATAGATTTTGTATGGTTGAGTTTTCATTGTCATTTGTCTCAAGGAATTTTTAAATTTCCTCTTTGATTTTGTCATTGACCAACTGGTTTTTTAGCATATTGTTTAGTCTCCATGTAACCTTTTTTTTTTCTTCTTTCTCTTTCTGTGGTTGTTTTCTATTTTCATGGTGTTGTGGTCAGAAAAAATGATCAAAATAATTTCTGTCCTCTTAAATTTGTTGAGGCTTGTTTTGTGTTCAAGTATGCAGTCTATCCCAGAGAATAGTCCATGTGCACTTGAAAAGAGTATGTATTCTGGGTTTTTTGGATGTAACATCCTGAAAATGTCAATTAAATCTAACTGTTCTATTGTGTCATTTGGTATCTCTGTTGCCTTATTGATTTTTTGGTCTGGAAGGTCTGTTCATTGATGTTAGTGGCATGTTGAAGTCTCCTACTATTATCGTATTCACACCAATTTCTCCATTTATGTCTGATAATATTTGCTTTTTTTGTTTGTTTTCTGTTTGTTGTTGTTGTTTGTATTTAGGTGCCCCTATGTTGGATGCATATATGTTAGAGTGTAATATTTCTGTTCTTTTATTGATCATTTTATCATTATATTATATCCTTTTTTATCTTTCTTTATGGCCTTTGTTTTAAAGTCTGTTTTATCTCATATGAGTATTGCCACCTCCACTTTCTTGTCATTTCTGTTTGCATGAAATATTTTTTTCCAACCCCCACTTTCAATGTATGTGCATCCTTTGCTCTAAACCAAGTCTTACATAGGCTGCACATTGTAAGCTCTTGTTTTATTTACTATTCTGCCACTCTGTGTCTTTTGATTGGAGCATTTAGTCCATTGACATTTATAATAATTATTGATAGATATGTATTTATTGCCATTTTAATCCTTGTTTTCCAGTTGATTTTATATTTCTTCTTCCTTTTTTTTTTTCTTTTTGTTTTTCCTTTTGTGATTTGATGGTTTTCTTCTGTATGCTTGAGTTCTTTTTGTTTTTATTTTAGTCTATTGTATGCTTTTGATTTGTGGTTACCCTGTTTTTCAAGTATGTTAACCCATTACTATATCTACTTGCTTTAGATAGTCATATAGACTTGAACACATTCTAAAAATAAATCTACATTTTCTTACTCTCCTTCCCCACATTTTATTTTTTGATGTCCTGTTTTACATCTTCATGTTCATCCTTTTGTTGTTCATTGTAGTTATCATAGTTTTCACAATATTTTTCTTTAAATCTGTGTACTGGATTGTTTAAGTGGTTTACTTTTCAATTTTGATTTTTTCTTTCCTGTAGATTCTTCTTTTCAATATTTCTTTTAGGATCTGTTTAGTATTGCTGTATTCTTTTCGATTTTGCTTGTCTGAGAAATTATTTCTCTCTCCTGTTCTAAATGATAATCTTGCTGGGTAGAGTATCCTAGGTTGCAAGTTTTTCACTTTCAGAACTTTGTATATATTTTGCCACTCCCTTCTGGTCAGAAGCATTTCTGTAGAAAAATCAGCTGGTAGCCTTATGGGGATTCTCTTGTAATTAAATCTCTTTCTCTTGCTGCCTTTATAATCTTCTCTTCACTTGTAAATTTTGCTGTGTTAATTATAACATCTTGGTGTAAGTCTCTTTGGCTTCATCTTTTTTGGAACCCTCTGTGCTTCCTGTACCTGGATATCTGTTTGCCTCTTTAGGTTTGGGAAGTTTTCAGCCATAATTTCTTCAAATACATTTTTGATGTGTTTTCTTTCTTCTTCTTCTTCCAATCCACTGTTATGTGTGGATTGGCATGCTTTATATTATTCCATAGGTCTCATATATTGCTTTCATTTTTTTTTTCACTTGTCTTTCTGTCTGCTGTTCTTATTGGGTGATTTGCATTATTCCATCTTCCAGATCACTTATTTGTTCTTCTGCATTATTCAGTTTGCTATTTATTGCCTTTGGCTCAGTTTTGTTCCAGAAAATTAGTTTTCTAAATTTGATTGGCTCCTCTTTACAGTTTCTAGTTCCTTTTTACAGTAATCTATATTTCTACCAATAGCCTTTCTTAATTCCTTCAGTATTTTTATTACCTCCTTTTTGACCTTGGGATCCTAGTAAACTGAAGAGGTCTGTTTCATTGTTCTTTTAGGGGAATTCTGTTGATCTTTTAACTGGGAATATTTTCTCTGCTTCTTCATTTTACTTATATTTCTCTGACTCTTTGAGTTGTGAAAAAAGTTATCTACTGTTGCCTTGAAGGGATGTTTTTATGTGGGAGTGTCCCTGTGTAGCATGTATGAGTCTAATATTTTTGGTGTGAGAGCTGCTTTTAGTATGGATGCCTGCCATGTCTTTCCTCAGTTTTGCTGGCCTTTATGCCCTTGATCAGAGAGTGTGATTGGTATTGTGATGTCCAGAACCCACACTGGATGTTGAGCTGGGCCTCCTCTTTGCTCTGTGGTTGTCACAGCCCTGTTGGGTGCCGGGCTTGCTCCCCAGTTGTTGGAATAGAATCCACCAGATCTAGGCAGGACTGGAGCATTTTTGCTGGGAGAAGAGCCACCGAGTATTCCTCTGCAGGAACTGTCCACCCGGAGGTGCATTCTGTGATGTCACCTGTCACCTATTGTGCATGCTCACAAAGTATCCTTTTCTTGGCACTGCCTTTGGCCCACCCCAACTGTGAGAATGTAGGCAGTTGGCCTTGGGGTCCCTAAGGTGCTGTGCTCACAAAGCCACCAGTGCAGATCTTTTGGCACAGATCTGCTGAAGTCAGGTACCAGGACTGCTATAGTCGCTTACCTGGACCCATCTTGGGTGCTACAGAATCAGCTGAGACACTGGCTCTGCCTCAGTGTGCCTGTGCTGGCAAAGCCCACAGCTGCTAGTGCCAGACCCACCCCAGTCAGGGCAGTACTCTGCTTGGATGTGCTGCAGGCACTGAGATTATAAAGCTGCTAGCAGTGGCATAAATATGTGGATCTCATGCCCACTGGGAGAGTGCTCATATTTCAGCCCCTGCTCCACCAGCTGGCACTTGTGCACTCCCAGAGCTTACAGAGGTGGAGCTGCCTCTCCTGTGAGCATGCTGAGAGTGAGGCTGCTTTGGCAGGGCCCCTCCTTCATTACGTGTTAACAATGGGGTTTCTGTGGTGGAATCAGGCTCTGTCCTGTGTAAACTCCTATTGTGGTTTGGACCACACTCCATCCCCTTCAGGCTGTCTCCGTGTAGCCAACTCCAGTCCTCTCACCAAGTCTGTCAGCTGAAGCCTGAGTTTCAGCCTCTAGTCCATGTGCGCATCAGAAGATGCACATCTTGGGCTAGGGAGTGCAAAGAGGTAGCCAGGATCTGGGGAGTGCAGGGAGGTGGCCAGGACCATCTGTGCTGGTGTCTTTTGGTACTGCCTGCCTCAGTCTGGCGGCTGCACTCTCCTCTGAGCCTTCTGTCCTGGCTGATCTCCCAGCCAGTGAAGGGGCTTCCCCAAGATGAGCAACCCTTTCCTCTTTCACAGCTCCCTCCAGGGGGCACAGGTGCTATCCCAATTCCTTTTTATTTATTTATTTTTTGTCCCACCAGGTTACGTGGTAATCTTTCTTGCAACTTTGGTTGTGTGAGATCTTCTGCCTGCATTCAGTAGGTATTCTGTGAGAATTGTTCCACGTGTGGATATACTTTTCATGTATTTGTAGGAGGAAGTGGGCTCCATGTCCTTCTATTCTGCCGTCTTGATCCCTTTTTTCATTCTTGATTTTAATAATTTGGGTCTTCTCTCCTTTTCTATTGATCAGTAAGCCCAAGATTTGTCAATCTTATTGCTCTTTTCAAAGGACCAACTTTTATTATGGACTTTCTGTGTATTTTTAAGAATTCTCTATTTCATTTATTTCCACTGTAATATGTATTATTGTATTCCTGCTGCTTGCTTTGGATTTAGTTTCCTCTTTTTTTTCCTTTCTTAATATGGAAGATTGGGTTATCATTGTGATCTTTATTATTCTTAATGTACCATTTACAGCTATGAATTTCCTTCTAAGCAATGCTGTAGAAGCATTCCATAAGTTTTGGAATGCTGTATTTTTGTTCCCAAAACAAAATAAAACAATTTTTTCTTTCCATTAAGTACAACATGAACTGTAGATTTAAATTAAACTTTTTTTATTGTTTACCTTTATTATCAAGATGTATTTTGATATCAGATGTTTAAACAACTCTGGTTAATTGGTGGTATCATTTACTGCTGGCATTATTACAGCAATATTTTCAGTGCATTCCTGAGTTCTTTTTTTTGATTCATCTTTTAGTAATTATTGGATTCCCTTCAAGCATGGAGTCATAGGATTTCTTAATATACTGATTCTTGATAAACACAGTTTCTAATTTTAAATAAAAAATGCTTAATATAATTGCAGGCATTAAATTTTTTGTTGAGCTATAGTTGATTTCCAATATTATATAAATTTCAGGTATACAGTATAGTGATTAAAATTTTTAAAGATTATATTTCATTTATAGTTATAATAAAATATTGGCTGTTTTCCCTGTGCTGTATAATATATCCTTGTAGCTTATTTATTTTATACATAGTAGTTTGTACCTCTTAATCCTCCCTCCTATTTTACCTCTCCCCCTTTCCCTCTCCTCACTGGTAACCACTAGTAACCACTAGTTTGTTTTCTATTAGTTAAGTGGGTCTATCTTTTCTGTTATATTCACTAGTTTTATTTTTTAGATTCCATATATAAGATATATAGTATTTGTTTTTCTCTGTCTGATTTATTTCACTAAGCATACCTTCCAAGTCCCTCCATGTTGTTGTAAATGGCAAAGTTTCATTTTTTGTGACTGAGTAGTATTCCATTGAATATATATTCCACATCTTCTTTATCTGTTTACCTCTTGATGGACACTTAGGTTGTTTCCATATCTTGGCTATTGTACACTTAAAATAGTCAAGGCAGTCTTATTATTTTAATAATTAATTTTCCTGATTTATTATTTTGTTTTCTCTTTCTGACCCTGCTCTTAAACATGTATTTGATTTCCCAGATCTGTCATCAGTATGTGTGTGTGCACGTGTGCATGTTGTGCATGCATGTGTGTGTGAGGTTTTCAGTGATCTTTTTTTTTTTTTAACATTTTAATAAAGTGACTCAGCTATAGGAAAACGTTTTACAACTGTTTTTAGAAAGAACTCAAGGTGCTTAAAGGCAGCCCTTGCAAAAATTTACTTCTAAGCAATTTCTGGGATATAATGCATGATTTAATACCACCTAGTAAGTAAATGTAAAACTACATATGCACTCAGTCTCAAATTCCAAGCATACAATCAGTTTTTTTTTTTAAACAGACAATAAACAGCATATATTTAGAGTGTACAATTTGGTATCCCAGTCTCCCAATTCATTCCCCCCCCAACCCTCCCTGCTTTCCCCACTTGGTGTCCATGTGTTTGTTCTCTACACCTGTGTCTCTATTTCTGCCTTGCATTTCCTCTTTCATAGTTGTTAGCATTTGCCTTAGGTATTGTGGTGCTCCTATATTGGGTGCATATATATTTATAATTATCTCCTCTTCTTGGATGGATCCCTTGATCTTTATGTAATGTCCTTTCTTGTCTCTTGTAACATTTTTTATTTTAAAGTCTATTTTATCTGATATGAGTATTGCTACTCCAGCTTTCTTTTGATTTTCATTTGCATGGAATATCTTTTTCCATCCCCTCACTTTCAGTCTGTATGTGTGCCTAGGTCTGAAGTGGGTCTCTTGTAGACAGCATATATATGGGTCTTGTTTTTGTATCCATTCAGCCAGTCCGTGTCTTCTGGTTGGTGCATTTAGTCCATTTACATTCAAGGTATATGTCGAGATGTATGTTCCTATTACCATTTTCTTAATTGTTTTGTTGTTGTTTTTGTAGGTCCTTCTCTTCTCTTATGTTTCCCACTTAGAGAAGTTCCTTTAGCATTTGTTGTAGGGGTGGTTTGGTGGTGCTGAATTCTCTTAGCTGTTGCTTGTCTGTAAAGCTTTTGATTTCTCCATCGAATCTGAATGAGATCCTTGCTGAGTAGAGTATTCTTGGTTGTAGGTTCTTCCCTTTCATCACTTGAAATATATCATGCCACTCCCTTCTGGCTTGCAGAGTCATCAATATGTGTGTGTGTGTGTGCACGCGTGCACATTGTGCATGCATGGGTGTGTGCGGTTTTCAGTGATCTTGAATAGATATTATGAGATTATTTAACTAGGTCTAATAATAGTCTGGATTTTACTTTGGCACCTCAAACTACTAAAGTATTAGTTATTCTTTAAAGATTAATAGGACATATTGTCGAATATACATGATAAACATTTGCCAGTTGTATGATCTGTATAAGCCAGCTAAGAAATAAAGCAATTTGACTTTTATGCCTTGTGTTTTTTTAATTAAAAAAATTGAAGTGCAGCTGACATACAATATTGTATTAGTCTCAAGTGTACAACATAGTAATTCAACATTTTTATACATTACGAATTATCACGTTAAGTCTTGCAACTGTCTGTCACCATACAAAATTATTACAGTATTATTGCCAGGTCTATCATCTGTTGTTATCATCTTCATCTAATTCATCTTTTTACCCTCCTCTTAGTTTGGTGCAAAGTTAAAAATTATGATATTTTACTTTGCTAATTAACATTTATAAAATATTTATGTTTGTAGCTCCCTTGAAGATTTTAATTAGATAATTATGTTTTCTCTTGCTCCATGGAAGATACATATAGTTAGAGTTCTTTTAATGTTTGTAAACGATTAAGTGCTACACATGTAACCCCATTTAGGGTTGCTCTGTGTATCCCCCTAAAGAGCTAGGAAGTAGCCTCTGCTTTCTTTCTCCAGGTCTCCAATTCACATGCATGTCTGCCACCTGCCACAGCCAGTGTTAGGGCCCACCCTCAAAGAGCTTTAATTGGTCTCATATTAAAATAGATTGTTTCATTTCCATAGAGCTGTCATTGTATGAATTCCTGTTGTTTTTTTACCAGACACCAAGATTTTATTCCAATCTGACTTGTTGCATGGCAGGAAAATATTCAATTTTCACATAAATAATATATGTAGGTCACGGATTCATACTCGATAGACTTGACAGAATATGGTAGTTCACATCCACAACTTTTTTTTCAACTTGGGGTATAAGAGTAAGATAGCTTGGAAGGGACATTCTTGGTACAGCCACCCTGATCTCCCTTGGGTCTTCAGCTAGCTGCTGATGTATATTCAGGAAACTGTGACACTCGCTTTACCTGACCTATCTAAGAAGCTGTCAGTTGCCTTACTCTTATAATAAAACACTTATGGATGAGCAAGTCATAAGTGATACTTATCCAGTTAGCAGAATACATTTGATCACATGGTACTGATACATTAAATTTAAAATACACATTCAACATACATAAAAAGATTTATAGTTTTGAATGCCTTTTCTGAGTGGAGTTTATCATCTTATATCCTATTTTTACAAATACCCCTATGCCTGGGATGCATTACATGATCCTCATTTCAGATCTTTCCTACTGCACCACTACTTTCTCTAACTTCATAGATGCTAAGTTGTTTGATACTAAGTTGTCTTGAACATTTTTGAAATATGATGCAGCAGTTTTCTAGTTATTTATCCTTTCTTTGTTAGTGAATGGATTTCAGAGAGAGTTATTTTCTCTGATTCTTTAAAATTATCCCTTTCTTCTGACTTTTAGCATCATTTCAAGGATCTTCTGGTTTAATGAAAAAAAAGATGAAATAACTCAATTGAAAGCTGGTCTAAGTGTTCTGACTTTCCAATTATTTTACATGCCCTTTTCAAAAAGAAACCTTAAGACTTTGTGAGCCCTTCGCTTCTCTTATTCCTTTTCTCAAAAGGAAGACCAGCTTCTGAGGTTTTGTGACCCATTTAAATCTAGAGGGAGCTCCCACTGGGTGTTCTGCTTATACTTTAGATTCTTGTTCCAGAAAACACCCCTTGCTGCAGTGACCTTCTGCATATTATGAACTCTAGTCCCATAAAGTCCCTTCTGTTCTCTAAGGAGGTTTTAGTGGGGTTTTTGCAGGCTCTTTTTTTTTTTTTTTTTTTGAGTACTTCTTAATGCTGCTGTTTTTTAAAACTGCAAACTAGACACTTATGCATTCTTCTAGCTAATTTGGTGTGTAACGTATTTAGCAGACATTCCTTGAAAACTTGGGCATCTGATGACAAGTTTCTTGGTTTCAGGATTAGAGTATTTGTTCCTTGTTTTCATTTTTTTCCTTGTCATTCTTACAAACTCTGGGTGGGGGAGTTAGAAGCTTAGGTCCATATCATCATCTTACTCAGAAGCCTGTGTTTATTTTTGATAGATGATTAAAATTGACCTTTAAGGTCATTTTCATTCTTGAGTTTTTATATAAGAAAATTTTGCCTTAAGACTATATCTCTAGGCAAGAAGTTTCTCAGGTCAAATAGATGCTGTCAAAATAATGACTCCAGGAACTGTTAAATGTCATGAGGAACTAACATTTTGCCTCTAGTTAAACCAAAAATCATTCAACTGTATCTAAGCTGTAAAGAAATATTAGCTTGTATGACCTAACCTTGCTGATTGATGGCCTGATTAAATTACAGAGGAAACCTTGGCAAGTTACTGCAGATTTTAGAAAATTTTGTTGCTTTACAAATATCAGTAAAGCTCACAGTTCTCATCTCGAGAGCGCATTATAATATATTTGAAAGCATTCTAACTAAGAGGATGTAACGCCCCGAAAGACACATCAAGCCCTCAGGTCGAGAGTTGTCATTCTGGATCGACAGTGTGCTTTGATGTAAATTTGCACCAGGTCCACATCCATATGGGCAAACTGGCTCATAGCATGGCTCTCCCATTTATTTTCAACTCTCTTCAAAGACTGTATCAAGTACTCAACACAATTTTAGAGTGATAATAGCCATCATAAAGACATTGACATGACAGCAGCAGGCTTTTATACCTAAGTATTAAGAATATGTTAAGTATACCATTGTTTTAATTTGGTTAGCATCCTTATCAGAGAGAATCTAACTTTTTCTCTTAAATACAATTCACTGGCAGATGAAAAACAATGGCAAAGGCTAAAGCAAATCATAACTTATAGAGGACCAATTAGAAGAAGGTGAGGCTAAAGATAAATAGTCAGATAGACTATTGCAATAGTCAGGTGAACATTGAGCAAGACCTCCCAACCTTTTTCAATCTGGATTCTTCAAGGGAATTAAACAATAAAGAAAGTTGAATGATATTTCTTCAATTCTCTAATTCTGGATTTCTGGATGTATAGGAGATAAATAAATGTAGTATATTCAATAGGTTGTATTAGGTCATTAGGGCTTAAATCTATTGCTAGACCCCTGATTGAGAAGGGTTAAGGCCCAGTGAGTGGTAATAGAAGAAAAACTTGATTTATAAAGATAAGATTTGAGATAGACACAATTAGAGTAACTCTCCTATCAGAATTGGGAAAGAGTGAACATTTAATATCATCCCAGATTTTAAACTTGGAAAACTGGGCTACTGAGATAAAGAAAACAGATAAAGGAATACATTTGTGGAAAATGTTATAACTTCATTTTGGGTTTATTTAGTTTTAAATGTGTTTAGGGTATTTAGGTAAAGATATTTAGTATATGAATCTGAATCTCAGGAGAGAGATTTGAGCTACTGTATGAATTCTCTACTGCCACAATAATGTTGCATAATAAAACATCACAAATATGTTTAGCTATTAATGCAAGAATTATTTCTTCAGCTCATAATTTTGTAGGTCATCAGTAAAGATTGGGCTTATCTGGGGAGATCTTCTGGACTCCTTCATGTATCTGTTTTCAGGCCAAGCTGCTTGGTGGTTCAGCTTTCTGGTGGTGTCATTGGAGTGCCTTCAAAATCTTCAACATATCTCATACTCTACATGTTTCTCACATTCCTTCCACAAGGTAGGCTGGATGTATTCTCACAAAGGGACTCAGGCATAAAGACAAGCAAGCTCAACTATGCAAGAGAACCAACAGATTTGCACATATTCTCTTGAGGACTAGGCTTGAATGAGCATAACATAATTTCGTTCTCATTCTATGGGTCAAAGCCCAGAGTGAAAGAAAGTGGGGACTTCAAAGTAAGGAGGTCAAGGGCTTGGGGTACAGGAAGAGATGGAGAATTGAATCCATTTTTTCATTCTATCATTTCATATGGATGGAGTAACCATTCATCCCAGTTTGCCTAGAAAATTCCCAGTTTATTCCTGTTGTCTTTATAGAACTATTAATAGCACCCCCTTACTCTAAAAGTCTCTTCAATTTGAGTAATAAATTATATGGAAGCCCTCCATTGCAAGGGTTGATTAGGAATAGGTGCCCTAATTGGAGCAGAATGTGCAGTGGGAGGAGGAGAGATAATTTATCATAAGAGTTCATGAAGGAGGTACCAGGGAGCAGGAAATGAGCCATGACAGAATGGATCTGAGGAAGCCAGGAGCAAAAGAGATGCATGAAACAGGGTAAATGACAAGGTCAATACCACCAAGGTGTGAATACGTCCATTGTATTTGACAACTTAGAAGTCTTTGGTCAACACAGTGAAGAGTGTTCAGAAGAGTGATTGCCGTGGATTAAAGAGTAGACTCTATTTCTTGCTCTTATGCTGATTTAACATTGGAACTTTTTATTGTCTATTCTGGGTCTTATATTTAAAACAAGAGGGACTGGGCTCTGAGGAATAATGTCCTTAGAGTGCTAACATTCTCAGGGTCTGAAAACCAAATACCGACTGTGCGAGAACCAAGGCCTATAGCTTATATTTCTTCCCTATCCGTCATTTTGACAATAAATAAAAATGGGTCTGATGTGTATTCATGAGGAATTATTCTCATCTTATTTTACTATGACTGTAAATTCATTTTTTCTCTGTATTTGATGTCTTTGGTTGACAGAAAACTCAATAAGACCTACTGTAGTTATGTTAAATATTAACCAGGACATTATTTTAAAGCATTGGGGAAGCTGTGATAGCTCAGCCTGATTGAGAACCCTTACTGAGGCTATTAAAATAAGAAAACTTTAAAGCTTGTCAAGATATTTTTGACAATTGTACTAACTTTGATGAAGCAAATAGGATATTACCAGCAACACTCTAATAGAGAGTTTACTTTAAAGGTCTTTGGAGAATTTGACATTGTATGAAAATTTCCAACTACAAGCAGGTGCAGCCTTAATGGCAGTAAATCACATTAACTTTTCTGAATAACAAAATCCTGCATTTCAGGGTAAGAACATTGCTTTCAGTAATTTGAAACTTCAAGGATAACTAATTAACTAACACATAAAAGGACAATCTGACTAGTATTGACTTTGCAACAGAAAAGAAAAATAAGAAAAGAAAAAGAAAATGAAAGGAAGAGAAGAAACTCACCATCTTCATGTAGTTGAATTTTTTTCTTGGCTGCTTCTTACACTTGGCAAACCTGTTTTGTGTGAGTGGACATCAAATTCCTCTTGGGAATCTCAATTTCATTTATTTTATCAATAAAAATAGCCTTGTGGAGAGAGGAATAAATCACATATAAATGAAATACAAGAGATTACACTAGGAGCAGAGCTTTTACCTTGACTAATCCAATAGCTTTGGCCAGATATCTCAATGTCAAAAGCATTATAAGTATTCTACAAGGTATGTCTGGCAAAGAGAAATCAATAACAAAGTATTGGATTTGATTAAAATGTTTACTTTTCCCCTCCACCCTTCTCCTTCTAAAGCTAAATAGCCCTTTCCCATACTAATATGATCTCTCTTATAGTTATTGGCTAGCCTTGTTTCTTGTCATAGTGCCATAGGCCTTAGAATTCAGTTCTGAATCATGTATTTTTCTGCCTCACCATAATTTCAGTGTTGGGGTTTGTACTCTGATGTCATGCCATGTGTCTCTGAGCTTGTTAACAGACTTCAAAGAGATTTTAAAATCTCATTTATACAAATTGTTTATTTCAATTTTGACAACTTTTTAATGAATTTTATAATTTTTATAGAAGAGGCAGCATACTTATTAACAAGATAATTTAGATCAAGTTTGCGCAGCTCAACGGTAGTTAAGTCTCCTCAGTCATTTCGCTTATCAAAGGCTCTTGGATATCATAGAAAATTCCAGAAAACTGATCATGATATTTGTGTAGCACCTCAAGGTCTTTACATAGTCTGCGTTTTCTGTTCGAAATGTTCACTGGACTCTCTCCTCCACGCCCCCTCATCCTTTACATAGCTTTTAGTCTGTTTTCATGGCTAAGTATTTTCGTCAGTTCGTTCTGCTCTAACAAATTACCATAGACATTTTTTTCTCAGTCAGGAGGCTTCAAAGTCTAAGATCAAGGTGCTGGTAGATAGGATGTCTGGTGAGAGCCTACTTCCTGATTGCAGATGGGCATCTTCTCATTGTATCCTCATGTGGTGGAAAGCAAAGAAGAAACAAGCTCTCTTGTGTGTCTTCTTATAAGGGCACTATTTCCATTCATGAGGGCTCCAACCTCACAACCTAGTTACCTCCCAAAGACCCCATCTCCAGATACAATCATATAAGGGATTAGGATTTCAACATATGAATCTTGGAGAGGTGAGAGGACACAAAAATTCAGTTTGTAGCACCAAATTTCAAAGACATTGTTAAGGGCATCTTCCCCTGATCCTCCCAGATTAGTATAATTTCCCAGATACAGGTTTTCACTTAACGTCTCCTTATCAGCATTCATCGCACAATGTATTTCTTTAAATGAATACCTGTGTTCTTTTGTGAACTCTGGGATAGTAGGGCTGGGAACCGTGCTGTTAACTTCTATATCCCCAACATCTTATGGCACTAAAAAATATTTGCCATCATACTAATGTTCTAGTTGCTATTGTAAGACACCATGGATCGTGACAAAAACTGCTTTACTTTTATGACTGCCTCCCTTAAGTCCTTATTATCCAGCCCTAAAACATTGCTTTCTATCATGTTATATTAAAGTGCAACTACTCTGTCACTATCTGTTATTTCTGGGGAATAAAAAAAAGAGAGAAAAAAAAATGATTCTCTTTAGAATAACAGTCAAGGACCCCCATAATTTGACCCAGATTAATTATTTTTATTTTGGAACACCCCTTTTCTCCAACACAATGCTTAGTCCTAGGCAAAGTATCCAAGAAACTGGATACAAAATAATTATTCCTGCTCTTGGACTTTATTTTGACTTTCTACCGTTACCTTACTTACTTTGGATGATCTCCACCTTCTCATTTGTACAGTCAGATTCTTCCCCATTTTGAAGTCCAGACACATCTCACACCTGCAAAGCAGAAGGTTCAGTCTACTTTGGACAGACCAGTCTTCAGTGATTTCTCTTTGTGTTCAATTCCCATTAAATATTACTATTTTAGTTATGGTTCTATCACATTTTACCATTTACCATAAGGGAACATTTTATTTGTCCTTTATCATCTCCATACTTTAAAGGTTTGAAAAACTAAATGATAAACAAATGCAGAAACCATGTGTGTACACACACACACACACACACACACACACACACGTGTATATATAGTGAATAGTTTTTCTTATAAAAATTAATTCATGACTGTGAATGCATAGTCTTGAACAACATAGTAAAATGGTATTGACATGCTATAACAATTGAAATAATTTAAGAAAAACAAGACATTGGAGAAACATTCAGAGATATTGCAGATTAAGATCAATCAAACAGCATTTCTTCCCTTTTGCTGGTTAAAAATAAATAAACAAAATCAGTAATATACATGGCAGAACAATTCGTTAGCTGCCATTGAAAAATGAAATGCTTGTAACTTCGTGACATAAACTTTAGAAAAGGGTAGCTAAAGAAAGAAAGGAAGAGATTTTCTTGGAACATTTGAAGTCTCTAATGCTTACTTCAATCCTGCCCACATTACTAGAAAGTGTAAGTTAGAATGTATCAAGACTTCTTAACAATAATCCACAATTTGGAGATACGTAAATTAAAGGAGGGTCTAGGCAGCTAGGGGAAAATAATAGAAAAACCATAAGTGCAGAAGTAACTATCTACCACCACAGTTTTTCTTTAAATGTGGGAGAAACAACTAGAAGCTTCTCATCTTCCAGGATCCCATATAAATTAGTAGGAAGAGTCTGGGTCATGCTATCCCTTAAGGAAAACAATACTCTAGATTAAGGAGAATAATTGCTTATAAGAAACATTTTTTTTAAAATCAGAAACAAAAGAGCAGTTCCCAAACTGCTGCTCAAACAAAAACTCACATGATCAGGTTAGACTACCTCCACATTCAAGCACACATACACAAACACACACAGAGATTTTAGTGGTATACCAGTGAAAATTATAAAATCCTTAGTTCTTAAACTCTGGAGTGGAGGGGAAGACAAACAGATCTCAAATAAATAGGCAAGGGAGTTAAAAGGAATTCACTCTCACTGTATCAAAGCAAAATAATTTAGAAGAAAACATACACAGCTAAATATAAATTTTAATCTTTCAAGAGAGTGATAATATAAAAATGAATTCCAAGAAAGCTTGTAATATCACTAACTGCAGAGAAGATAGGAAAACAGTTTTAACAGTTGGGGAAGATAACAGATGTGGAGGACATAAACAAGTGTCACAACATAAGTATAATTGGTGTCACCAACATGAAAGAGAAAGCATATTCATAGATATAAAAAAATTTCCTTTTAAAATGAAGAGCTAAATCTATAGAACAAACTGGTAAATTAGGATATACCAACATATATTCTTCTTAATTATTGAACTTCAAGGATAAATAAATTCTCAAAGAAGCAGGTAGAAAGGAAATTGCCTACAAAGTAATAAAAAATTAGACTGGTTTTCACATTTTCCCACAGTAACATTCAGTGCCATAAGATGGTATCTACGAAGTGTTAAGCAGGAGAAAACTGTAATCCATGTACATTAAGTATACTCAAACATTGCAAATCATTCCCAAGTATCAAAGAATTCAGAAAATACAGAATCCATGAGCCTGGCCTTGTAGAGTAAAATAAACAACAACCACAGCAGCAACAGCAAAATCAGGAGAATAATGTCCACCCAACAAATGATGAATGAAGGTGCAATAACAAAAGACTAACATAATCCTCAATGCCAGAAAAATACTGAAGCAGTGCCAACAAACTTCTGAGGAAAAACAAGTAAGACTATTGCAGCAGCAAATAGATCTTCTTAAACAGAGTAGAAGTTGAGGGCATAGGATTTACAAGCCCTCCTTGGGGAAGAAAAAAAAGAAAGACTTGGCAGTGAAATTTATCTAACTAAAAATGAATCAGAAAACAATACAGGGAAAAGAAGCTGTGAGTAAAGAACTGGTGAAGATTATTGGATTTATTTAGAAATTAGAACTGGGGACAATATACTGGTATATATTCTAAAACTTGGAAAGAAATATTACAAATAAAAATCTGGTGAGGAGTAGAACTTTAACAATTCTAATTTTTACGTGCTTCAGAACTGGGTGTTGGTAGAAGTGGTTAAAAAGTGAAACAGTATTTTTTCTATTTTTAGTAAGTTTTAAATTTTGGTATAATTTTAGACTTACAGAAGAATTATGAATATAGTACAGAGTTCCCTTATAGTCTTCATCTGACTTACCCTAACCTTAACGTTCTATATACTATGGTACAATGAATGGAATTTTAAAAAATTAACATTGAGATAATACTCTTAACTAAACTATAGATTTTAATCAGATTTCTCCAGTTTTTCCATTGGTGTGCTTTTTCTGTCTTAGGATCCAACCTGGGATCCAATATTGTATTTCGTTTCATTTATCTTATTTCCAGTCTATGACAGTACCTCCAGCTTTGTCTTTCATGATCTTGATACTTTTATACAGCACTGGTTATATGTTTTGTAGAATAACTCTCAAATTGTGTTTGTCCACTGTTTTCTGGGGAGGTAGATGATTTCTGTGAAGAATAGCATAGAGATATGTCCTCAACACATCATACCAGTCAGTGAAATGTGCCATTTAAAAAATATTAACAACTTATATTTTTTAATTATTTTTCATAAACTGGAATGGAAGAAAAATATATGTAAACTCAAAAATTCCTGCAGTTTGATTTTTTTTTTTGAGGGAGGGATGTGAATTTACGTAGTAGTGATTTTTAGCAAAATCTTTTTTTAAGAACTTTTATTGAGATATAATTGACATACAATAAACTGCATATATTTAAAGTGTAAAATTTGATATCTTTTTTCTCATTAGTAATGTATATATGGCAATCCCAATCTCCCAATTCATCCCACCCCAACCCAGCAAAATCTTAATGTATAGAGTATGATTCTAATTTTAATAATCGTATTTTCATCTTCTCTGTTTTTTGCTCACTCTCTGTCAACATCTCTACCTCCATCTCTGTTTCTACCTGAAAACATATAAAGTCTAAATTAATTTTAGGAAATATTGATTATATATATTCCTAGGTGGTGAAATTGGTATATATTAATGAACTATGCTTTATCTTTTAAAACTTTTTGCATATAATTTTCTGTTTTATTTTTAATTTCCTTTTACAAAGAGATTATATTCTTTTATTAAAGAAGAAAGTGTTTTTGAGCATATGCTTTTTAATTTTGTATTCTTTAGTGATCTTCATGTCTCTTAGAAAAATAATTCTGGAAAAATACAACTAAAAGTAGTGTTTATCTGAGGATACAAGGGTTGTGGATGTTTTGCCTAGCTTTTTCTTTTCTTATCTGTAATTCTAAATTTTCTATAAGGCGCTTGTATTACTTTGGAGATAAATTACTTATATTACTGTTCTCATGGACTAAGAACCTGAAAACTCCCAAATGGGAGCCAATATTATTGAGTGACAGGCTTCAGTTTCTTAGCAGATTGTTAGTTTCTTCTCTGTATTGTGACATTCTTAAGAGAAAGGTTGGTATCTTGCTTATATTGAATCTTTGACACTAGCAAGCCAACTAGTAGAGTAAAAGTATTCTTTAATATTTGTGGAATTGAATTTATGGTCTCTAAGAAACCCTGCACTTTGAAGAACCTACTATGAAAAGCCACTCTTCATTTAAAAGCACAAATAAATAATTCCTTTTCTTTAGGAGAATTTTAATATTCAGAGATATATTATTTAAAGCTTTAGAAACTCTTACTACAGTTAGTCCCATATTTGAAAAATTTTATAAAAATCTCCTGATATGTGAATAAGATTATCCTATTAAAGAAAAACAACCAGCAATCCTTCTCTAAGTCATTTTGGACCAAAACTGTGTTGTTGTTTTTTTTTAACTTAAATCAATTAGTTTATTTCCTATTATACTACTGATGGAGATTTGGAAAAGGTTTGCTTGGAAAGTGATTAATGTAAAAAGAGTGTAAATAAAACAGCCCTGCAAGTTCATTGTAATTTGTCTGGAGAAACCGTAGCAGAAGAAAAGTGTTCTTCATGGAAATAGTGCAGCCAAAAGTAAAAATTTGTCAATACATCAAGCTTCTTCTAGAGGAGATGGTGTGTGACAGTACCTTTGTATAGTAATGATGATTGCATCCACATATCATAGATATTAAAACAACCCAACCCTTCTCATCTAATTTCATGGTCACCAAACAATATTCTAACCACAAATTAGCTTCCATTTCAGACTCGTAAGGTTGAGAGAGAATGTGAAGATTTAGTATTCTGATTTGCAAAACAGCTGTTTCATACTGAAAATTGTCTGTAGAGTTTACTTTTATCCAGGTCTTGTGAGTTACTTTAGAGTGAACTAGTCTTTTCTGCCTGGACTACCCATGTCTACCACACTGTCTCCCCATCCAGTCCCTGACCACGAGAAACACTGCATCAGAGGCTCTTGAGTAGCCTATCAGGCTCTCACTTTGACTTATTTTCCCGTCCAATAGACACTAAAAATCTGCGCCTGTCAGTGTTGGCATGAGCCTGAACTTTAAAGCTTTAACCTTTTGATCAACAATTACTTTTTAATTTTTAACCTTTCAAACAACCATTTTTCTGTCTTATATAAAGTTTTCTGGTTACTTGATACCAGAGCTGGAAGCAAGGCTCTCTTAGGCAAGAGAGAGAGTGGCTGAGGATAGGACTAATTCATTTCTAATGATTCTAGTGAACTGCTCCCTGGACTAGATTATAAAAGCAGCTTTGGAAGAAAACGATTTCCCCTCATTCCTATAAGAGGAAAAGGCTAATATATCCTAGTATGTAATGAACAAAATCAAATTCACTTCATAGTAATGAAATACTGCATATATGGACGATCTATAATGATATACTGTTTTTCTGCTTTAACATTTGTTGTTTTTATTCTTAACTAATTTTAAAGCACCATAAAATATAAAGAACTGTAAGGGATTTTAAAAAGGCCACACCTTAAATGTATTGGCATTATAAATTTTACAAGTAATACTTTCAGTTCTTGAATAATTTTGTAGTTTGATTGCAATGTCAATAAATTGCACTGTGCAAATATAAAAAACATTTGCATCCAAAATATGAATTAAATTATTTCTAAAAATAAACAAAACATTTTAAACAAAACATTTTTGTCTAAAGCAACAACTTATATCACCTTCACAGTATAAGACATATCATTTAAAAGATACCTAACTTCCCATGTAAACTATTTACTCTGAGTATTTTACCACTTTGAAAATCTCAGAAGAATTATTCAGGCATGGGTTCATTGTATTAAACTACGAAGGAAAACTTGGGCTTATGGCTATGATATTTCCTTTTACAGCAGTATAGATATTTTTCCCCAGCTAAATATCTTTCAAGGTAGGGGAAATAACAGTGCTGAGAACAAAATGTTGCTTAATGATGTAAACCTTTTTTTTAAATGTTTAACATCTACTTATGTAAATTACTCTACCAAAAATAAAAGTTTGAGTAAAATTATGACATAAAAACCTTTCCATGGTTATTTTCTAATTGCAAAATATTTAGACTTTATACCCAAATATAATACTGCATGGTTGTAAAGTGTTTCATATCCTCTGAGTATAAAATATTAAAAACCTGTACACTAATATTTGAAAATGAAGTTGTCCAGGAATAATTTTATAGTGTGATAGTATATGCAGATGGAATAATTGTAATATGAATACACTGAAATCATTAAGTAATTTGCTTTGTAATTATCTTCATAAAAATTGTAAAATTTGAATTCAATTTCAGCAGACCAACATCAGCCATAAATTGGCAACCTTCAAGCCCCTTAAACAATTTCAAGACATATAAACATTGGCAACTTTAGTGAGAGGAACAGTTTTTAGAAATTTTCTGAGCTAATGACTTCAGTGGCATTGTTAAATACCTCCAGGTTGTGTGAGGAAAAAACCCTGAATACAAAAATATGAAATTTAAATAGAAAAGCTGTCATGTTAAAGCAGAAAGGTCATATTAGTAGGTGCTATTTTCCTTTCAGTAATCTTACTGTATTTCTCAGTGACTCTCAATTATTTATTTGCATCAGGGAAGTATTGTTCAGAATTTGAAAAGTAAGGAAATGTGTATGAACTACATAAAACACAATTATTAGTAAACAGTCTATTATGAAACTGAAGAGTCTCAAAAGTGGGTGATAGAATCAAAAATATTTCCATTGTTCTCTTCCAACTTCCACTATCATCACAACAAATACAACAACTTTATCATGAATAACAGTAATTTTAAATGACTTTCTTTTGTTACTTTGGTAGACAGAAAAGATGGTTTTTATATCCCTTCAATTATTTTCTTAATTGTGTAGATGAGCTGTATTCTCTCATTTCTTAATTACCTGTTTATTATTTTTTCTTGTGGAAATATTGAATGGAATTATTTTCCATTTTAATGAACCTATTATATTTCAAATATGTTTCTCTTTTTGTGAAAAATACTAGTAACATTTTGTTTTACTTGTCTATTTTTTTCTTTAGTTACATTTTGGTGTATTGAACTTTAGAGCTTGTAGTTTTTGTCAACATTTTTGGGGAGGATGGAGGGATTTTTTTTTTCCGTGAACATAGAGGCTAAAAAGTCATCCCTCGCATCTACAATTTGATATCCGATTACATTTCTTCTAGTTTTCCAGAGTGTTTTTAATACTTTTTTTTTGACAGTAGTTTTAAGTTTACAACAAAATTGAGAGGAAGGTACAGAGATTTCCAGTGTACCACCCCCCACCACCCTTAGATATATATTTCCTCAACATTACTTATCAGAATTGTTCATTTTTTACCAAGGATGAACCTACATTGATACATTATTATCACCCGAAGTCCAAAGTTTACCTTAGAGTTCACTCTTGTTGTTGCACATTCTGTGAGTTTGGACAAAAGTTTAATGATACACATCCACCATTGTAATTATCACTCAGTATTTTCACTGCCCTTAGCATCCTCTGTGCTCTGTCTGTTCATCTCTCCCCACCCCGCAACTCCTGGCAACCACTGATTTTTTGCTGTCTCCATAGATTTACCTTTTCCAGAATGTCATTTGGTTGGAGTTATACAGTATGTATGCTTTTCAGACCAGCTTCTTTCACTTAGAAATATGTATTTTAAGTTCCTCCACGTCTTTTCATCATTTGGTAGGTCATTTCTTTTTAGTGCTGATAATATTCTATTGTCTGAATGTTCCAAAATGTACTTATCCATTCACTGATGAAAGACATCTTGGTTGCTTCCACATTTTGGCACTTGTGAGTGAATAAATTCCTTGTGGTCTGAGAGCAAACATTGTATGACTTACACGCTTTTAAATTAGTTAAGCTGTGTTTTATGGCACAGAATGTGGTCTATCTTGGTGAATCTTCCATGTGAACTTCAGAAAAAAATGTAGTGTATTCTTCTGTTGTTGGATGAAGTAGTCAATCGATGTCAATTATATCTAGTTGATTGATGGCGTTGTTGAGTTTAACTCCGTTCTTACTGATTTTCTGCTTGCTGAATCTGTCCATTGAGAGAGGGGTGTTGAAGTCTCCAACTATGATAGTGAATTAACCTGTTTCTCCTTGCAGTTCTATAAATTTTTATTCATGTAGTTTGATGCTCTATTATTAGGCACATACACATTAGTAATTGCGTTAGTGAGGCAGCTTTATTCAGTCATGTGCAGGTTTTTGTGTGGAAATAAGTTTTCAGCTCCTTCAGGTGAATACCAAAGAGTAGCTGCTGAATTTTATGGTAAGAATATGATTAGTTTTGTAAGAAACCACTATACTGTCTTCCGAAGTGTCTGTACCACTTTGCATTCCTATGAACAATGTATGAGAGTTGCTCCACATCCTTGCCAGTGTTAAGTGTTGTAGGTGTTCCAGATTTTGACCATTCTAATTAGTTGTGCAGTGGTATCTCACTGTTGGTTTAATTTGTATTTCCCTAATGATATATGATGTGGAACATCTTTTCACATGCTTATTTGACATCTGTATATATTCTTTGGTGAGATGTCTATTAAGGTTCTTGGCCCATTTTTTAATCAAGTTGCTTTCTTACTGTTGAGTTGGAAGGTTTCTTTGTATATTTTCAGTAACAGTCCTTTAACAAATGTGTCTTTTTCAAATATTTTTCCTAGTCTGTGGATTCTTTTGACATTATCTTTCACAAGGCAGAACTTTTTAATTTTAATAAAATCTAGGTTATCTATTATTTCTCTCATGGATCATTTCTTCAATGTTTTAACTAAAACGGCATCACAATGACCAAGGTCATCTAAATTTCCTGCTATATTATCTTATAGGAGTTTTATAGTTTTGCATTTTACATTTAGGTCTGTGGTCCATTTTGAGTTAATTTTTGTGAAGGGTGTAAGATCTGTGTCTAAATTCATTTTTTGGTATGTAGATGTCCAGTTGTTCAAACACTATATGTTGAAGAGACTGTCTTTGTTCCATTATGTTGTCCTTGCTCCTTTGTCAAAGAGAAGTTGATTATATTTATGGGGGTCTATTTCTGGGCTTTCTCTTCTGTTCCATTGATCTATTTGTTCTTTCACCAATATCACAGTGCCTTGATCACTGTAGTTTTAGCGTAAGTCTTGAAGTCAAGTACTGTCGGTCCTTCAGCTATGTTTTTCTTCTTCAATATTGTGTTGGCTCTTCTGGGACATTTGCCTCTCCATATACTTTGGAATCAGCTTGTGAATATCCACAAAATAATTTGCTGGGATATTGATTGTGATTGCATTGAATCTGTAGATAAGTTGGGAAGAACTGACATCTTGACAGTATTGAGTCATCCTTTCTCTAAACATGGAATATTTCTCCATTTGTTTAGTTCTTTGATTTCATTCATCAGAATTGTGTAGTTTTCCTTATATAGATCTTGTACACATTTTGTTAGATTTATACCTTAGTATTTCATTTTTTGGGGGGTGCCCAGTA
Source organism: Hippopotamus amphibius kiboko (assembly GCF_030028045.1). Lineage (NCBI taxonomy): Eukaryota > Metazoa > Chordata > Mammalia > Artiodactyla > Hippopotamidae > Hippopotamus > Hippopotamus amphibius. Next base: position 92,526,060 of record NC_080193.1, on the reverse strand, counting down.
TATTTTTAAATCATGTTTTCTTCAGAGTATATCTGAATTATGACATACCATCATTGATTTTTAGATTGTTGATACTTTTCTTTCTAGTTTAATTTTTATTTTTGTAAATATAATTTTATATATACAAAAATATAAACTAAAAAGCATAAAACAATTTTACTTATTCCTCTTTATGATATTAATAGACCATCAGTAAGAGTTTTAAATAGTGCCAATATAAATAAAAATTTAAAATATGTGGGAACTTTGAATAGGGACTAAAATATAGAAACTTGTCATTGTATGTACCTTATATGTCCCCAAATGTGTCAATCCTCTTATTAGCCAGAGATTAGTGTGATATTTTACAGTATTCCAAGTACTTTTGTCATTGTGATATTTAGGGACACCAATCATATCATCCAGGTATACAAATCTGTAGGTAGATTCATTCTGGGATCATCTGACCTAAATTGACACAAGTCCAGTGTGTAGTTGACCAGTAGGGGTAACTAAAACTCATATTCTTCTATTTTATTTTTTCAATTTATTTTATTCAAGTATAGTTGATTTACAATGTGTTAATTGCTGCTGTACAGCAAAGTGATTCAGATATATATATCTATTCTTTTTCACATTATTTTCCATTATGTTTTTTTAAAAATTTATTTATTTATTGGCTGAATTGGGTCTTCGTTGCTGCACATGGCTTTCTCTAGTTGCAGCGAGCAGGGGCTACTCTTTGTTGTGGTCCGCAGGCTTCTCATTGAGGTGGTTTCTCTTGTTGCAGAGCATGGGCTCTAGGCATGTGGGCGTCAGTAGTTGTGGCATGTGGGCTCAGTAGTTGTGGCACACGGGCTCATTTGCTCCACAGCATGTGGGATCTTCCTGGCCCAGGGCTCGAACCTGTGTCCCCTGCATTGGCAGGTGGATTCTTAACCACTGCACTGCATGGGAAGTCCCCCCCCCCATTATGGTTTATCGCAGAATATTGAATATAGTTTCCTGCACTATATAGTAGGACCTTGTTTTTTATCCATTCTGTATATAATAGTTTGCAGTCCCAACTCTCAATCCATCTATCACCCCATGCTCTCTCTTGGCAATCACAGTCTGTTCTCTATGTCTATGAGTATGTTTTGTAGATAAGTTCAATTGTGTCATATTTTAGCTACCAAATATAAGTGATGTCATATGGTGTTTGTCTTTCTCTGTCTGATTTACTTCACTTAGTATGATAATCTCTAGGTTCATCCATGTTGCTATCCATGGCATTATTTCATTCTTTTTTTTTTATGGCTGAGTAGTATTCCCTTGTGTATATGTAGCACATCTTCTTTAATCCATTCATTGGACATTTAGGTTGTTTCCATGTCTTGGCTATTGTGAGTAGTGCTACTAAGAACAGAGGGGTGCATGCATCTTTTTGAATTATAGTTTTGTCTGGATATATGCCTAGAAGTGGGATTATTGGATCATTTAGCAACTCTATTTTTAGTTTTTTGAGGAACCTCCATACTGTTTTCCATAATGGCTACACATATTCTTCTACTTTAGATGAAACATGTTTAGAATTCCTTAGTTGTTCTTTAAAGAAAATAAGGTAATTAAAAATAATACAGTTCTGTATAATTTGGTATGACGAGTAGTATATTAACACTGAAGCATGTTTGGCTATGCTTTACAGCCAAATTTGAACACCAGTATCCCCTCAGTAAGTGTACGATGATAATAACAATCATGTACCATCTGATTCCAGCGCTGCTTCTTTTGCCCACTGTATTTCCGTAGTCTTCACTTTGAATCTTGCGACAATTTGCCAAAATTCTTCATCACTTTCTCTACATCCAATATCTATAGTATCTATACCCAATTTTATATGTAAGACTCTGTTGGTTTTTGAATATCTTTAAAAATATGATTTCCCTTTCGTTTCTACATCCACATGTATTTCCTTAAGCTTTCAGGATTATTCTATTTTATTTTCTAGAGATTTCACCCTCCAAGAGCCACACTTTTTGTTGTTAGTCTCAGGCTAAAGCTTGTGCTTAGCTCTAGTGGGTCACTCCCAGTCACTGTACTTGTCCATATATTCAAATGATGTACATCTAATTTCTAATTGTAGCTTCTGCTGTAGCTTACTGTTCCATAGGCAGTAGTTTAGTCCTTACATGGAGTGATTGCACAGTGGGGTTCACATTTATTCTGCACACAAAATCCCATCTTTTCTGCAAGAAAAGCTGACTTCCTAGAAGATAGCAAGAAGAGCAATCATCCTTCTGAAAAACAATGCATTTCCTGCCCCTGAGTTACTTTTTTATTATTATTTATTTCTTTAAAGCAGTGTGCTCCATGTAAGTGACAACTTAAAGACTATTACTCAGAGATCCACAAATTTTACTTCTTAGTGCCCACAGCTTATATTTTGGCAAACACCCTTAGTTTAACCCATACTAAGGAATCACAGTAGAGAGGTATCATTTCTTCCTTTTACAAATGAAAATACTAGTCTCCAGGAAGACTGTTTCATGAGCAACCAGGCTTTTATATGGCAAAGATGTGATTAGAACATGAGTCTAACTTCTGCTAATATTCTGGTTTATCTCCAGGACAATTAAGAGCTATTGAGTATGAAAGTTAGTACACCTAAAGGATTTTATTTACTTATAGCTGTAAAATTTGAAGTGCAGAATTCACACAGAAAATAAACTAATATCTATCCTGCTGATTGTTAATTCCTTGGCAAATGGTACAGTCCTGGTGAAGAATATCCGATCTTTGAAGACTTGGCAAATTCAGGTGAAATTTGTGCTGTTTTTTTTCAGAGTTCATGAGAAATGTGATGGAGAATTTCCTGAGATCATATTTATGTTCCCCTATCCACACTGCTGATTTTTTGGTGGATCACATGACACTCCCAGAAAGATCAGGAAACATTTTAGGGATTATGAGATCTTTGACCTGAAATTAGACAATTTGGGGATACATGTGTTGTTACCATTACTTTTCTCTTATCACACTTGCAGGAATGGAGGGACAGGATTGTTGAACAGCCAGCTTTATACATTCTTTAAGCTAATGGGGTTTGGATTTCTGAAAAGTGGTTTTATAAACTGAAATGCTCAATTGGGTTCCCAGGTAGAAATGCAGTATAGCTCAGAGTATTAGAAACAGCTTTGTTTATCCTGAAACAAACTGATATTATCAAGAGAACTTCAACCTGAATATAAGCCTGGTCATTAAAAAAAAAAAACCCTAAAACAAAAAACGAATCTGTCATGGAAAGGAAAATAACAATTTGTATGTTAAACATGAGAAGTAATTAATAAAATAATAAGAAAGACTATCTAATGTCTCAGAGAATGGAAAATAAGCAAAGTGAACCACATATTTTAATTATGTGAAAATATATATGATCTTAAACTTATTACCAAGATTTAAAGTGATAGGATGCAAGATTGGAATAGAATAATGGAAATATATGCCTTATTCAATAGAAATAGATCAATTTGAGTTAAGGTAGAGTAGATGCACAGCTTCTTAGATCCCTGTTTACCTCTAAAGTGGAAGTGGCATGGAGAAGAATATTTGGGTGATAAAGAAGGTGAATGGAGTGTTGTCCTAGGGCGTGATAGATTTCCTCCTCTATTCTGAAGGCTATTGAGTGAAAGTGGAATTATTTGAACTCTGAATGATGCCAAGGATTATTACTAACTTTAATGAGGGGGGAAAGAAGACTTTTTAACACAACAGCTCAAGACCAAATAAACTGGGTTTCCTGCTATTAGAAGTTTTAAATAGTGGCTAGGCAATAAAATAATATAAAATTAGTAGAAATAATTAAAATGAGAGAAGTGTGATTAGATTAGATGGATTTAAGGACTCTTCCAGCCTGGAGATTCTAGAATTCCATGATACATCAATTCACTTTCACCAAGCTAGTTTTGAATATATCTTAATTTTCCCTATAATACTGCCAATTATGGGAAACATCTTATTTTGTACCAGAAACAAAGGCACTGCTTCTTCTGGAACCATAGAAATATCCTGCTCATTTGTATTCATTGTAAGGATTTCAGCCAGTGTGGCTTTGGCAGATGTGGATCATCAGAGAACCTTATTCCAATGTTCCTTCCCAGACATACAGGGAAAATCATTTTTTAATTGTACCTTCCAAACTGGATATGGAGAATAATTATTTGGAAAATATTATCCCAGTCTCAGTTAGAATTTTCACATCTGTGGAAAGCAACCCTCTTTACTACATTTCTTATCTTATTGCAGCTTTGTGCAACAGCTTTTGGTGCCAAAGCAGAGGCTGCTAAGAAAGTATTTCATTCTGTATTTAGTCATTTTGCTTCAGGTGATGAAATATGTATCCTGCCTCTGTTGACCTTGAATATTTTTGCCAAATCAGTCCTCCTAAGCCTTGAACTTAGCATCACACCCACACATTTTGGCTACCATGCACTCCTGAAAGTCAGGAAAGAGTACATTGAAAACTTCTGCAATTCATGATTTTTACTGTATCAGATCAGAGGTCAAAAGAAGGTAAGGTAAAGAAGCAATATCATCACAGAGAAGCGTTCCACTGGAAGGGCGGCATATGCTCATTATTACAGTTTAGACTTGGAACAGCCTTTTAGCTAAGTGGACAGCACAAGTGTTAGACTGAGACTTTATCTTGAGAATCATTTACCAAAATCTGGGAATTACTGTAACTATACAAAGCATAGATCTCAAAATAATTAAGTTCAATAATCAAGTGCCAGCCTCTACTAGAAATCACTTTCAGTTTTCTATAACATCTTTTCTGCTCTTCCTCCAACAATCTGGTCTTTGTCATGTTCCCAGAGTTATCATATCTGACTACTTTTCCAACTCCTCTTAAAACCCTTTCATTTCTCCTCATAGCCTACAGATGAAAACTCTTTAAGGCTGTAAGAAGGATCTTTTATTATATGACCATTTTTTTTCATCTATTTAGACTAATTTTTCTATTACTCTTCTTGAAAGCAAAAAACAATCTCTGAATATCCCACAATTTCCACACGCTGAATACTCATCCTTTTTTCTTTATTTTCACCTTGTGCTGCTTACACATGTAGATAGTGTTCATATGTTTGCCTTTTTAAAGACTTCATGACCATATTCCAAGCCTGGAAAACTGATTATACCCTTCTCTGTCCTATCACTGTATCCTGTATACTCTCTATTAAAATATTTATGAAAATATTGTAATTAATTGGTTATATATTTGTGTAAACTATTAGACCACGAGGTCCTTGAGGGCAAAGTTTATTTCAATTATCTTTAGATCCCCAGCACATAGTACATTTTGAGATTTTTAATTATATCATACATTTTCAAAAGGAATTTAGAAAAATTACAACCATAAGAAGATAATGTTTTTGAGAGATCTTTAGGGTGAAGGATAATTTAGAATAGGTAAAATAAGATGAAGCCAGGAGTCAATACATAAAATGTGTTTTAAATTTTAAATCCTTTCTTTTAAAGGTTGGCTATATGGACATTCATTTGCTAATAAAAGCCATAATTAATGTTATTTTCTTTAATTGCTAAAGGAGGGCCTCAACTTTGTGCCTAAGTATTCTAGCAGTCAACAGAAAGTAGACCTAGTCAGCCATGGGATTTTCATTTTCAATAAGAGAATCCCCTCAAGCTGTTCAGCAAGAATGCAATGGCTCCTTCTGTTAAGGCTTGAATGGCATTTCAGCACTGAGTCCATGTTAAGAGTATATGAAACTCTAGTGTAATAATATAGAATTTATTGAACAATAACCTCAATGACAACCTTTCAATCATACAGGTTTTCTTAGTACTGTGCCTTTTAACTTTCCTTACTCTCGTGCAGTAGAACAAAACCACAGGCAACTCAGTAAAAGCAATTCTATGGTAGTGAAGGGGAAGAGGAGAAAGTGATCTCTGAATATATAAATTTCTAACTCTTGTAATTTAATCCAAAGAAACAATGTAAAGAATTTGAGAAATATGTGTACTTTATATCCTTCATATCCTTTGTATCCTTGGCAAATATTCTGAGTATACTCAGAAGTAATTTAATAAATTAACGAACTTAAAAATACACAGTAATCTAATTATAGCCTAGAACTTGTTGAAAAAGACCCAAGTACTACAGAATTTGGGTTGTAGAAATTTCCACAGTGTGTAAGCAGACTTGGTGATGTACAAGGCCACGTTTGAATATAGAGAAGGCCTGCTATACATGTCAAAAAAAAAAAAATTCTCTATAAAGTGTTGCTTCTCTGTCCTATTGACCATATGAACACTGGACCAGAAATAGACGAAATGTTTGGAAATAGAGAGCTCTTGACTCTGGTGATATGAGAAAGAGGCCTGGTTCCTGGTCTCAATGAAAATGAGGCATCTCCTGGAACTTTGTGTGAGGGGCAGTAGCTAGGTCTTCACATTCTAGGATCAGAGAGATGGTAATTTTAATTTTAATTAAAAGTTTTAATTTTAATCCCAGCATTGCAAGATGGTGGGATTGAAGCTATTAGTAAATATAGTGGTCCCTCTGTATCCGCTGGGGAATTTGTTCCAGCAGATACCAAAATCTGCAAATGCTCGAGTCCCTAATATAAAATGGTACAATATTTACATATAGCCTCTGCACATCCTCCTGTATTATTTAAATCATATCTAGATTACTTATGATACCTAAATACAATGTAAATGCTATGTAAGTAGTGGCCAACATGCAGCAAATTCAAGTTTTGCTTTTTGGAACTTTCCGGGGTTTTTTTTCAAATATTTTTGATCCACAGTTGTTTGAATCTGTGAATGTGAAACCCACAAATACAGAGGGCCAACTGTAATGTGTTTCTATAAGAACTAAATTCAGACAGGATGTGGAATCCAACTTAAAGACATTCATTATCTGTGAATATATTAAACAGCACAGAAGTAGGTAAAGCAGAGGCCCACAAAACTGTGAGAGCTTAAGAAGAACAAATAATAAGCAAGAGGAATCAGTAAAATACATAGTAAGTTAATAGGGAAAAGTACTGCTAAAGCAAAACACAACAAAACAAAACAGGAAAGGAGCCTAGTGTCAGAGGCGAGAAGGCATTTTAAATGGGCCTCCTTGATGTCTTTCTGCAGGTCCTGAAAAAAGGGAAGAAACGTAGTCATTGGTTTTCTGAGAAAGAACATTCCTAGAAGAAAGAACAGTGATTTCAAAGTCTTTGTGTAGCTAAAGTAGGAGGCAGAGGGAGTGTTAAGAGAAAAAAACTCAGTGGTAACTAGGTGTGTGATGTGTGGATCGTGTAAGGTCTTATTTTGTAGTGAGGGTTTTGGCTTTTCACTGGGAGATGAGGAACCATTGGAGGGTTTGAGCAGAGGAGCAGCATGAACAGGATCCTTTAGGCTTCTGTACTGAAGAAAAGGTGGTAGAGGGACAAGGGCAGAAGCAGTTAGGACGCTGCTGGTACAACTCAGACCTAATGCTTAGAATTTGTTACACTACCATGACTCTTCATTAAATCCCTATTATGATGATCCAAAGAGTCAAGGAATATGACTTTTCATGAGAAATAGAAAATATATCATTCTTCAACTAAAAGTAAGCTAATTACTTATTCACTAAATTTATTTATATCCTGCATCTTTCCCAAGAAAATATGAGGTGGCTGGGGGAAATGCTATTTTCCTGGGACTGTATGATAATATTTTTAACATGGTCTGAAATTTTATATATAATAACTCAGGCAAGCTTAAGAAGGAAATAGTTTATTATGCCATGAAATAAAGCTTCTCTGAGAAAATAAATAGCCAAATAAGATATTCCATGGTAAAATGGGTCATTAGGATCCACTTGCCTACATTGTTTTTTGTATTTATAAACCTTTAAGAGTTATCCACTAAAAACAGGGATTCAGAGACATTGTCATATTCATGATTGTGTTTCATTTATTGATTCAGCAGAGGTTTATTGAGAGTCCCTATGTGTTAAGCACAAAGCTAGGCATTGGGGATATGGCAGTGACTACAAAACAGTTCCTGCCCTCATATATGTTTCATTCTTATTGGCAGAGAGAGGCAATAAATGATATAAATGATATGTAGCTTAGTAGATGGTGATAAGTGCTATAGAGAAGATAAACAGTGAAGGGAAAAAGGGAGAAACAAAAAATTGAGGTCATGCAATATCTTAAGTGGAATTGTCAGAGATGTCCTCCATGCTAACGTAAAATTAAGGAAAAGATTTTTAGCAGAAGTCATGGAGCAACCCATGGGAATATCCAAGGGGGATGGCATCCTGGTGTCAAAGGAAGTGTGTGCAGATGTCCTGAGGGGAGCATGGTTGGTGTGTTTGAAAAGCACGGAGGGATGCTGGAATGAGTTGTCTAGTACAGTGTCTGGAGCATGTGACCAACTGTGAAATGAATGAGTCTCCTGTGTCTTGAAATCTCTTAGCACAGTGCTTTAGGCTAACTTCCAAATACCTCACCACTGTCAGTAAGGCTTGAGTGGCCTGGCTTCTCCTACTTCTCAAGTCTCCATTTCTACATCTTTACTGCCTACCTCCCATCCATTCCACTCCCCACCTCCTCTACCTTCTGCCTCCCCCACCTCCCCCCCACACTGACTTTTCAGCTTCTTAAGCAAGTCATGCTCTTCGCAGGGCCTGTACCCTGCACTTTGTGCTCTGTTCTACCTAGAACATTGGGTCAAAAGAAAGGGGGAAAAAGGTATCAAATGTAGAGGTCTTGAGATAGTTGAAAAAATTTAGATTTAACATCCTGAAAATAACGTTTAAAATTTGTATGCATATCTAGACAAAAGCCTAAGCTATGCAAAGAAACTTTAAAAAAAGAATGAGAGCATCACTTTAGCAACTATGAATATATATCAAAATATATAATTACCCAAGGTGATGTTTTCCACAAATATTCGATTTTAATATGTCACACACATACACATATATGACTGACAGCTAGAGAATACTCAGAATCATATTGGATACAGTAAGAAAATTACATAATAAAATATATAATCCCCCAAATTTAAATTGATGCTTGAAAGTTTGAAGGCATTCTGGGGGCATCTGTGTCTTATTTCCAGGATGTCACCATTGTTCATAACCTCTACATAAAGTTTCATAAACTAACCTACCAATTTCTGTTCTTCTGCTTCTACAACCTAAACAATAACGTAAATACAAGGGATAAAACAGAATGAAAGGAATTAGTAACATGTTAGTAGTTTCATAATTCTGAATTTTACTTTCCTCTGTACCAAGATGTCTGACTATACATAAACTTGTTCATACATGCAGCCCTAAATGATATAGGTTATGCTTCTATTAACACAGAACTCTTTCTTTCCTTATTACGTATGTCATTCATGTATTTGCCTAATAAATAGAATATCTTATAAACATTGTGTGACAGGTGCAGGGGAGTCCACTTGCCAGCATCTTGCCTTTCCTATGGTTGAGCTGAAAATCCCATTCAAGTTTCTCAATTGACAGAGGTTGAACCTGGAGCTCCAAGCAATCTACCCACTCAAGAAAGGGCAGTAGTGTTGCAGCCAAGCGGGGAAAGCCTGTTCTTTCCCAAATGCTCAGTCCTGCCCCTCTGAAGTCTGTAATATCTGCACATAATGCTGTCTTCTGGGTTCACTTTGTTTGTGATTCTTGGTTGATTCTGTATTCCTACAAAAAAAAAAAAAAAGGCATATCACTTGGGAGTGAAGACAGAAACATTTGGGCATGGGCACTCTTTACTTCACAAAATCAACCAAGACCATTCTCTGTATGGACTTGTACCCACTTTGCTTTCCTCTTTCACAGTATACTCGACACCCCAGCCCTAATGCAGCCAAGCACCTCTGCATCAAAGACTAAGTAAGGGTTTGAAGTAACTTGTACGAAAGCATTCTTAAGCCCTTTTAACTTTTAGCTTAAAGTTTGGGGGACTGTCACAAATGGGACAGTAAAAATATATCTCAAATGCGACAATGTTTTTCAAGTAATCTAAATTCTAAATGTGACCTTTTCTAGTGTCATCATTTTATGAGCTCAGTGAAACCAAAATTAGATCTTTTATCTATACAAACACAGTGGGAGAAAATATTTTAATTTAATTAGATTTTGTATGTTATTCTGCTACATAAAATAATACGTGCATATTCTGTGGTAACTGAGAACGTTGTGACTGATGGTCCTTTTATAAATTCACACAGTCCTATTGATAGATAGACACAGGTGGATGAGACTACAATATAGTGGTAGTAATTGGATCTCATTCCACTATTTATGGAAATGTGGATAAACAATTTCACATAAAAGCTGAACTAGAGATTGCAAGAGAATCTTTTTAAAAAAATAATTTCAAGTTTAAATGATACCTGGAATTTAAAATGTGCTGTTATAAAAATTATTTAATTTGATCTTCAAAGCAACACTTTAAATTATATTGAGCAGAGCTTATCGTCTGTATTTCCAAATAAAGACAATGAATTTCATGAGTGTTAAATGTAAATGTTCAGTGGCCTGTCCAAAGTCACGAAGGTCATCTAGCAGAGCCAGAGTGAGAGGCCAACCACATCTTCTTGGTTCTACACTCTCCACTTTCTATTTTGTGACACAAGAGGCATTAATTTCTTTCTGATCCATCCCTCTCTAATGAAACACGTTAGCACATTTCTTTAAAAACAGGTAATTAGCATCAATCTGGAAGATGTAATATATTTAGTTCTCAAAACTGAAGTCATTTTCGACAATAACAAACTCTAATATTTCTGCAGTTATCTGCTAAAGTTTGCAAAAGTCAATAATTTGCATAAAGAATATGCAAAATAGGGAATAAAGCAATTACAGAAAGTATAAAGTATTTATAAAAATAAATGATACTTCTTGCTTACTGTTTGTAACATATAAATTGGCTTAACTCAACCAAATTTGATATGATTTATTTGCAGACTGTTCATAAGCTGCAAAAAACTCATGTTTATATAACATGTTATGAAAAATATATATATAATTTCTAAGAAAAATGAAAAGAATGACAATGCTTTATACCTTTGTAAAATCTCTTTAGTGTATGGCTTAATAGATTGTCATCTTGAGGGACATTTTTCTTTTCTTTTTTTTTTCTTAGCAGAGATTATTTTAGTTTTTTCAAAGAACCACTTTGGTCTTTATTGATCTTCCCTTGTAATAGTTGATAGTATATTTTTTCTAAACTTAAAGTTTCATGCTTAGTCGAACAATTTTGAGGCTGTCTTCTTTTCTTTATTAGGAGGTAAAGAAAGTAAGGTGCCTTTATAATTCTATTTTGATTTCAGCTCATAGGTTTAATATGTTGTAGCTCTAATTATTTTTAAATATCCACTATTATTTCTTCTTTGATATATAAGTTACTTAAAACTTTTAAAATTCATACATATGCAGGTTTTAGAAATACATGATTTTGTTATTCATTTATAACAATTGAATTGTGATGAAAAATATAACCTCTGTGATAACAAATACATTAAATTTGTTAAGAATTGTTTTATGGCTTTCTATATTGTCTGTTTTTGTAAATGTTCCATATATACTTGAGAAGAGTGTATAGTCACTAGTTATTTGATGAAGGATTTTATATACGGCCATTAGGATTGTAATTTTTATTCCTTAAATATTCCATATCTTTATTAGTATTTTGAATTAGAAAATAAATTGAGAGAGTTGTATAAATCTTTCATTTTGGCAATAGATTGGTCATTTTAGTTTCTATGATTCTAACGTTGTCACTTTTATCAGTTAAGGTGCTTTTAGTATTTTTATATAATTTAGTTTAAAAACCTTTCTAGGAGTGAAACATTTTATCATTTTACTTGTTTACATAGGGACTATCTTTATCCCTAATAACACATTTTTGCCCTAAGGTCTTTTTTGTCTGATATTAATATAGCTACTTCATCTTTATTTTCATTCCCTTTAGCCTAAGTATCTTTTTTCTTTTTTTTTTTTCTTTTGACCTTTGTATATTCTTAGGAGTTTAGTGTGCCTCATGTAAACATCATGTAGCTGAACTTGTTCATTTTTAGCCAAACTGAAAAATATTTGTCTTCTAACTTCCTGTTTAGGTCATTTGTATTTACTGCTATTATCATGTTACAATTTTTTCTACTATCTTTTTTTGTTTGTTTTCTATTCCTACCACTTATTCTACTGCTGTTTTACCTCTTTCTTGCTTTATTTTGGATATATGTTTATAATCTGGATAGATGTTTGTAACTGTTAGCTTTTCTTGCCTATTTCTTGTTTCTTATACTGGTCTAGAAGTTCTGTACTCTATTTCTGTTCTTTTAGTGGTTACTCTTAACATTTTACCTTGCAGACTTGACCTCATCAAGTTTAAAATTTATCAAAAAATAAAATATAAATGAAATTTATCAATGTAGTATCTTATATTGATAATTAAGATATTATCAATATAAGATACTACTTATTATTGTCAATGTTGTTTTTTAAATTTCTGCAAGCACTATTGATGTTATATAAATGTTTGGATATACTGATATGTTTACCAAATTCTTTGCTCACCCTTCCTTCTAGGATCTGTTTTTTCCCCTGGGAAATACATTCTTAGTAGTTTCTGTAGGGGAGAACTGCTTTGTTTAGCTGAGGATATTTTCATTTGCCTATCTTGAGAGAAATTTTATTTTTTCTTGGCTCTTTGAGGAAATTCCAGATCTGCCACTTACTAGCTCTGTGATACTGTTCAGATGTTTTGAAGATAATAAAATTGCCCAAACTATTAGTGAGGATCAAATATATATAATGTGCTTAGTAGAAATTCTAGCACATGTTAAGCACTATATAAATAAATAACCTTTCCTGCTATTTTTTCTCTTCTCCTTATTCTTCTAATTATTATTGTTGCCTATGGTGTTATACAGTTGACTAATTTTTTTTTTAAGAACGTTTATTGAGATACAGTTAACAGACAATAAACAGCATATATTTAGAGTGTACAATTTGGTATCCCAGTCTCCCAATTCATTCCCCTCCAACCCTCCCCACTTTCCCCACTTGGTGTCCATGTGTTGTTCTCTACACCTGTGTTTCTATTTCTGCCTTGCATTTCCTCTTTCATAGTTGTTAGCATTTGCCTTAGGTATTGAGGTGCTCTTATATTGGTTGCATATATATTTATAATTGTTATCTCCTCGGATGGATCCCTTGATCTTTATGTAATGTCCTTTCTTGTCTTTTGTAACATGTTTTATTTTAAAGTCTATTTTATCTGATATGAGTATCACTATTCCAGCTTTCTTTTGATTTTCATTTGCATGGAATATCTTTTTCCATCCCCTCACTTTCAGTCTGTATGTGTGCCTAGGTCTGAAGTGGGTCTCTTGTAGACAGCATATATATGGGTCTTGTTTTTGTATCCATTCAGCCAGTCTGTGTCTTCTGGTTGGTGCATTTAGTCCATTTACCTTCAAGGTAATTATCGATATATATGTTCCTAATACCATTTTTTTAATTGTTTTGTTGTTGTTGTTGTTGTTGTAGGTCCTTTTCTTCTCTTATGTTTCCTGCTTAGAGAAGTTCCTTTAGCATTTGTTGTAGGGGTGGTTTGGTGGTGCTGAATTCTCTTAGCTGTTGCTTGTCTGTAAAGCTTTTGATTTCTCCATCGAATCTGAATGAGATCCTTGCTGGGTAGAGTATTCTCGGTTGGAGGTTCCTCCCTTTCATCACTTCAAATATATCATGCCACTCCCTTCTGGCTTGCAGTTTCTGCTGAGAAATCAGCTGTTAACCTTATGGGAGTTCCCTTGTGTGTTATTTGTTGTTTTTCCCTTGTTGCTTTTAATAACATTTCTCTGTCTTTAATTTTTGTCAGCTTGACTATTATATGTCTTGGCATGTTTCTCCTTGGGTTTATCCTGCCTGGGACTCTCTGTGCTTCCTGGACTTGGGGAGCTATTTCCTTTCCCATGTTAGGGAAGTTTTCAACTATAATCTCTTCCAATATTTTCTTAGGTCCTTTCTCTCTCTTTTCTCCTTCTGGGACCCCTATAATGCGAATGTTGGTGCATTTAACATTGTCCCAGAGGTCTCTTAGGCTGTCTTCAGTTCTTTTCACTCTTTTTTCCTTATTCTTTTCTGCATCAGTGATGATCACCATTCTGTCTTCCAGGTCACTTATTCGCCCTTCTGCCTCAGTTCATCTGCTATTGTTTCCTTCTAGTGTATTTTTCATTTCTGTTATTGTGTTGCATATCTCTGTTTGTTTGCTCTTTAATTCTTCTAGGTTTTTGGTAAACTTTTTGATCTTTGCATCCAGTCTTTTTTCAAAGTCCTGGATCATCTTCACCATCATTATTCTGAATTCTTTTCCTGTAAGGGTGCCTGTCTCCTCTTCATTTATTTGTTTTTCTGGGGTTTTATCCTGTCCCTTCATCTGGTACTAAGTCCTCTGCTTTTTCATTTTCTCTATCTTTCTGTGGCTGTGGTTTCCAGTTCCACAAGATGAAATACTGCTGATACTGCTTGATTCTGCTGTCTGCCCTCTTGTGGAGGAAGCTATCTAGGAGCCTCCTGTGTGCTTCCTGATGGGAGGGAGTGATGGTGGGTAGGGCTGGGGGGGTGCAGCTCAGTAAAGCTTTAATCCGATTTGGTGGGCAGATTTGGTGGGCGGAGCTCAGTAAAACTTTAATCTGCTTGTCTGCTAATGGGGGGGGCTGTGTTCACAACTTGTTGGTTGTTTGGCCTGAGGCCATCTAGTGCTGGAGCCCACAGGCTCTTTGGTGGGGCTAATGGTGGACTCTGGGAGGGCTCACACCAATAAGCACTTCCCAAAAACCTTGCTGCCAGTGCTCTTGCCTCCTTGGTGAGCCACAGCTGCCCCCCTACCTCTGCAGGCAACCCTCCAACACCAGCAGGTAGGTCTGGTTCAGTCTCCTATGGGGTCACTGCTCTTTCCCCCTAGGTCCTGGTGAGCACACTTTTTGTGTGCCCTCCAAGAGTGGAGTCTCTGTTTCCCCCAGTCCTGTGGAGGTCCTGCAGTCAAATCCCACTGGCTTTCAGATTCTGATTCTCTGGGGATTCCTCCTCCCGTTGCTGGACTCCCAGGTTGGGAAGCCTGATGTGGGGCTCAGAACCCTCACTTTAGTGGGTGGACTTCTGCAGTATAACTGTTCTCCAGTTTGTGAGTCACCCACCCAGCATTTATGGGATTTGATTTTAATGTGATTGCGCCCCAACTACCATCTCATTACAGCTTCTCCTTTGTCTCTGGATGTGGGGTGTCTTTTTTTGGTGAGTTCCAGTGTCTTTCTGTCGATGATTGTTCAGCAGTTAGTTGTAATTCCAGTGCTCTTGCAAGAGGGAGTGAGCGCATGTCCTCCTACTCTGCCATCTTAATCCTATCTCCTACAGTTGACTAAAATTTAATCTAAGTGAAGATTTCTTTTTGTTTACACTGTTTATTCTACTTGGTATAGATTTTTCTTCCTGAATCTGTGGTTCTATGTCTTAAATTTCTAGTTTCTCTAAATTGTCAAACTTTAATTCTTTGAGTGTTTCATGTATCCCATTTTATATCATTCTCTTCTGATATTTTGATTAGGAAAATGTATTTTTTTTCTATCATCCCTATTTCTTAGCTTATATACTGTCATGCACTGAATATCTGTGTTCCTCCCACGCCCCACCCAGATTCATATTTTGAAGCTATAACCTTCAATGTGATGTTTTACTTTTTAATGAGGTATCTTTAGACAAATGTATTGTTCAGTTTTTAATATTAAAAAGTAAAAATTTTAATGACAAGCATGTACAAGTAAACAACTGCTGCAAAGCAAAGGACAGTTTTTAATATCTACCTATTAGTAAAGGACTACCCCAATATAGAACTGTTTTTAGTAATTTTTAAAATCTGCTAATTTGAAAAAGAATTATCCTTTTATAACTTTAATGAGAATGTCTTCACTCTATAATCCGCCTTTCTGGCAGCACCTTTAAGCCTTCCTCTCCAGTGGTTTTTGCTCATCTGCACATAAAAGTTTAAGTCTCTCAGCATAAAAATAAACAAAAGCAAGCAAGCAAAATGGTTGCCTAGATCCAAGTGCCATTTCCTGTCTTGGAAATTTGGGGCAGCTTTTCTTCTTCATTTATAGCATCACTTCATTCATTCATTCATGTATTTATTCACTCTGAAAGCATTTAATGAGCACTTCAGTTGGTTAATCATAATGCTTGATGCTGTAGAAACAGAAAGGAAACAGTTCCATCAGAAACACAGGGAAGGAGGCAAATAAGCAGTTCATTATATTCAGTGAGAGAAAGGCTACTAAGAAAACACATAGAAGGAGCAGACAATGCTGAAGTATATGGAGAAGATGATGGGATAGAAATTTTCTTGCAGTTGATATTTTACCAGGAAAACCTAGATGTTTCTACTCACGTCACAGACACCCACTCATTTCTTAAACTTGTTCTTGTGTCCAACACTTGAAAGCCACTGCTTTTTTTTTTTTTGAACATCTACTAATGACTCAAATGGAAAATCCAGTGACTCATTCTTAACCACCCAGCTCTGCAAAATCTTTCATCTCTCAAGCTCCAAAGCCCCCTCATTTCTGATTCACATCTTCTTTCATCATCCACACTGCACTCCTGCAGCATTTAGTTAATACAGACATAAACAGTGCTGACCTGCTGTTTTGTATTGTATTACATTTTTGAAATTGTCTTAGTCTGTCTCTAAATTTTCATCATTCTGAGGCTATATCATCCACAGAGCCTAACATAGCCCTGAAACCAATATATACTTTAAAAAAGTACTGTTTAGTGAATTAATCTGGAAGAATATTGAAGAATTACTCTAGAAAGTGTCCAACAGCAGTTTCTCTAATCAATTTGAATTGCTAAACAATATAAGGAAGTATCATATTGTGTAGACTCAAGATAATAAGATTCAGGCATAAGGATATGCCATTAAAAAGTAAAAATAACTCAAACACACACATACAAGTTATTCACAGAATACAACCATTCATAAAAATAAATTAACTGTAAATTGATTTTTTTTTTTAACAAATTACCTTTTTATGTTCTTGCAAATAGTGGCAACAAGTTGGCAACTTCAAGTGGTGACACTACGGTTAAATTATGGGACCTGTCTAAAGGCAATTGCATTTTGACCTTCAAAGGACACACCCATGCAGTATGGTCCTGCACGTGGCACTCCTGTGGTGATTTTGTGGCTTCTTCCTCACTGGATACAACTAGCAAAATCTGGGATGTTAATAGGTAAGAAGTACTTTGAACGGTATTAACACTCTATGTTGATAAATATACATGGATAATTTTTCCCTCAGTGGGAAATTAAAAAAAACCTGTTAATTCATAAAATTATATAATTAAATAATCTCTGTGAAATCCATTTCTAATTCCATTAATCTGTTGATACAATGAGTTCTTTTTAAACCTAGGTTCAAGATCAAGCCTATGTAATCAGATTAGAATTGCTTCATTGGAAAGCTGTTTGTTTTAAGCAAGATAGAAACAGATACTTATTTTAAAGAGTTAGGTTTTAGTTTTCCCCTCCACAGGCCCGCTATCTCTCTGGATTATCAAACCAACAATTTAATAGACATGAAGATGACAGAAATAGTTATTTGCTTCACACTTAATTTTGATATATTATAACATTTCCCAAATTAAATGCTTCTTGGCAATTCACAAATTGTAAGAACTAATTCGGTTTATTGTATGCAAAGTCCTATACAGTACTGTATGGATGTAGAAGTTTTTCGTTTTGATCTTAATTCAAGACAGACAAATCTATTATATTTTTTGCTATCAAAATACCTGTCATCCATGTATTTTTGGATAATTATTCCATCCTGTTAGGTATACAAATAAGATAAAAAGAGCTAGTATCAAATACCCTGATTGCTTTAGCTAACTAAGGGATTATAAATCATCAGTCAGATTGTTGATCACTCTAATATTTTAATCAATGCCCAGTTTTCAAATATGAGATAGTAACTCCTCAAAATTTATGTAAACAATGATCACTGAGCCATTGTCGTTTATTTTGTAAGAGAAAGATGAACTCACATTAAAGGTGGACACTGTTGCTTTTGGGGTCATGGGTAAAACAGGAACTTTGAACAAACTTTCCCCATTCTTCCTTGAATCATGGGTAACATATTTAGAAGAAAGAGCAAATAAGGTGCTTACAAAAAAAGTCCACCATTTTCTGGGAGGATTCCCTGAAAGTACCCAGCTCACCCTTCTGTATCTTTTCGTGATGCTGGAGCTGGAACTTTGCAAACCACATTTTTGCTTTACCATCTGACTCTCTATTAGGCTTTGGTAATAGTGGGCGCTT
The DNA here is from genome assembly GCF_030028045.1 of Hippopotamus amphibius kiboko. NCBI lineage: Eukaryota > Metazoa > Chordata > Mammalia > Artiodactyla > Hippopotamidae > Hippopotamus > Hippopotamus amphibius. Next base: position 92,507,695 of record NC_080193.1, on the reverse strand, counting down.
GTAGGAGACCATAAGGCTAGAAGAGGTAGAGGGGGCCTGCTTCTTCCTGTCTGCTTCCTGTGAGCTTCTTCTGGGCTTGTAGTTCCAATGCACATCACCTTAGCAACACTTCACCTCAGCAACAGCAGTTGGTTCTCATCACAGCAGCTGAGTCCAGTGGACATTTTCCAGTGCTTGCAGAAACAGCTGCATCATGCCGTCCGTCATCAAACAGGTGCCGCCTTCTGAGACAGAGCTCTGTGTTCCCGGCTCTGCGTGGCCCATTTCCGAAGATGCGGAACATCAACACCAGCGGTCCTGTGCCCCTCCTCAGAGAGCTGAGCTTCCGCTCTGCAGCACCCACCCCCACCGCCCCAGGGTTTTACATTTCAATAATCCCGCCCCCATCACTTTGTTCACTCAGCCCTATGGGTGGTAGCTCTTCCCTGCAGTGCCTGTCTCCAGGATACCTTCATGTTCTTGTTTTCCCATTATAGTTATCTAGTTAACAATCGTATGCATGGTTAACAGGCTCACATGTTAAATTCTTACTGTTAAAATGTTGAGTGCAAGTTCTGTCTCTTGTCCAGACTTTGACAATTACAAAGCATTAATAGATAAGTAGCATAATCCACTTGAGTTACAAAGATACAGCTTAAATAATGTTTAGCATATTCTGAAAGAGACAACATAGATGTAAATAATACACTTTAGACCTATTTCTATCTAAAATAGTGACAATTTAAGATGTATTTTAATACTCATGTGCGTACCATTTGGTTATCTGGAATAATCAATCATGTAATTCTTAATTTTATTATGTTTCTATATTATGCAACCATATTTCATAAATATTTATTATAATAGATTACTAGAATTTTTAAAAGCCACTTTATTTTGAAGTATAATTGACATACAGAAAGCTGCATGTATCTAGTGTGAACAACTTGATGAGTTTGAGGATAAATATATACCTGTGAAACCATTACAATCAATGCATTAAGGTATCTATTGCCTCTGAAAATTTCCTCCTGCCCTCTTTAATATTATTATTATTTTTATAAGAACATTTAATATAAGATCTAGCCTACTAACAAAATTTTAAGTATGTTAACAGTACTGTTATCTATAGGTACTGTGTTGTAGAGTAGATCTCTAGAATTTATTAATCTTATAGAAATGAAATTTTAACACATCTAATTTTAATTTTTTATCACTTTGGCTTGATGAGGCTTTTAATAGAAGACTGTGGTTCATTTTAAAATATATTTTCAAATGTCTTAATCATTAAATTGTTTAAATCAAACTATGTTTAAAAAAAAACAAAAAAAGGATTCCCAGTAGACTCAGCCCTACTTAGAATGATTTCAAACACTTTGATGACATCTTTTCTCCATAACCCTAATATCCAAATACTGTCTTCCAGTTGAGACCTAGTATATATTGATATAACAGATCAAAATTGCTTCCTATTGATAACAAAAATTCTTTTTATTTCAAATTTCCCATCAAGTTAAGAGCTCACCTTCATCATTAAAGACAAAGAAGTTATACCAATTTTAAAGCTGAGGTAGTGGATAAGTATTGACATATAAGGGAGAGGTTGATTGTTTCTTTGGTCGCTATTGATAGAGCTTTCAAAATTACAATCAAAGCACTGAGCTGTAATTTACGATTGCTCATGGATCCATATTTAAAACTAGTGTCCTGCTTAAAATTTTATAGGTCACTGAAACTGGCTTAGTGACTTAAGGGAAGAGGTTATTTGCCTTGGTAAGGTGATGGTGGTAGAAACTGTGCTATCCTGGGTCATATACTCTTGTACTGATGTCATGTAGTTTTTAATTAAAAAATATTGAGAGTCTCTGCTGTTCACCAGAGAAGGAAGAATTTAGAATATATTCTTCTTGTATTTACAGTCTGCCCTTCCCTTTGGACCCCTGGCTCAGCCTTGAATCTCCTTTAGTTGGTATCATATCAACAGCCCTGAAATTCTTCCTGAATTGGATATTACTTGCTAAGACCATCTAATTAGCTTCTCACCAGAAAGTTGGATACCTGGAAATCATAATTAATGTAAAAAATCCAGATCAAGATCCACGTTTACTAAATGCTAATAAGAATCTCTGAACAGTATCTGTGGCATTCTTAGTCTGGATGCACTGACATTCTACAAGTTTTCTATAAATAATTAAAAGTAGTATTTCAATGTTCTTTTGAATGATCATTTAGTAAAAGTAGAAATTTATATGTATTTTAATTTGTAATTATTTATTGCTACCTTAATTTTCGAATATATGCTTTAAAAATCAGTCTTAAAGCACACATGCACACTTGAACACACACACACACACACACACACACACACACACACCATTTTATCCTAAGTGGAGAATGCTTGATACATAGCAGTTTGGTTGCATAAAAGATAAAGAGAAAATCAACATGAAGAAAGTGCTTTCCCTGCTCCCATCCACATTCAAATTATAATTTAGTTGTTGTCTTATTCTACATGAATCTATAAAGTGATGAAAATTAGATAGGAAAATCAGAAAATGTCTCAGTCAACTATAAAAATTGTGTTTCTTTAAAGCATGAGATTATCAATAAATATTCATTAAATGAATTACCAGTGTTGGGCTGTGTTATAGACATTAGAAAATTCTAAGACTCCATTACTGCCCTGAATGAGATTACAATTAATTTAAAAATGCAGTAGTTTTGAAACAGAGAATATGCAATGCCTCTGCAGTTTATAATATCAGGTAAGATATTCTGGTTGGCTTGTTTCCCCAAGGTAGTTGGGTATTTGGATTAGTGCCTATATCTCACTATATCTCTGAGGTTTGGAATGTAGACTATGTGCCTGTACTTAGCTTGTAGCTTCAGGGGAAAGGATTTGAAACAAGCAAAAAGTTACCAAGTGTAGCTGCCCTCACTGCTTTTAACACAATATTACACAGGCAAGAATTGAGTGGTTTGTAACAAGGATGGAAGGAAACAGATTGCTTTGTACAATTCAGCTTCCAGACCCCAAACAATGGGAATTAAATCTGCTGCCCTTATATCCAGGTGTATTGTTTCAGATTACCTCAGGATTATGTTTGAGAGAGAAAAATAAAGCAGGTTTAAGAACTATGTTTAGGAAAGTAATTTGTGGTTACTGCTTGAATTCCATTGACTGGAAGCAAATATATCAGAAAACCTATCTAGTTTTTGAGAGAACTGTATTGACGAGGAGACCGTGAGCCTATCTTAATAACCCCTGACTCTTCAAGCTGTAAAACAATCCTCAGGACCCTGAACTTGCATCCAGAGGAAGTGGACTGCTAGTGTTATACTGCTTGGAATCAAGTCACAGACAATAGCACCCACTTTAGATGTGGTCATAGAGGAAAATGGACAAGGAAAAACCTTGGCCATGAAACAGAGCCAGAGGCCACAGAGACTAAGCAGAGGAGCTCCTCTTAGTGAGAGAGGCATGATTCATTCAAAAAAAACTTCAATGCAATGGCAGTTTCTCAGGATGCCTGCCCAGGATTCTATCACTCTTTGGACTAGTGACTCTTGTGTATTTCCCGTTTTTTTTTCTACTTTCTGTACTAGAGTTTGTATTGCAGTTATCCTGCCCTGCTTCATCATTGTACATTGTGTTTGTGATGGTGGGGGAGGCAGAAAACTTGTCTTTTATTTGGTTGGTCATTCGAACACAAGAGACACATCTGAACACAGTGGAGCAGATGGTGCATCATGCAGAGATCATGGACTGTGAGATACATGCAGGAAATAAGTGAGACTTGGTGTTGTCTCCTTTTGGGAGGCGATGTCATTGAATACCGTACATGTGAAAAGAAAGATGGCACAGGTATTTCATGGGCAAAAGGCCAAACCATGGCAGAAACTGCTAGCTGTTCACCAGAACTCATTTTCTCCTTCTTGTATATGAATTGGACACCTAGCTTTCTAAGTGGTGTTCTCAGCCTTACTTTTTATTTTTTTTCAGCCTCACTTTAACTGTGGTTACATCACTAAGTTCTCTACAATAGAATATAAGTTGAAATGATATGTACCATTTCTGTATTCTTTCTCCCTTGTGGTGGGATGGGATATTAATAACAATGACTAGAGTAACCTTAGAAACCAATCATTGAGAATTACAGTGTGATCGTCAGCTTGCTTAATGTAAAGCCACCCCCAGACCCAACCTCCAGTTCACCTACAACATTCTCTGGACTACTCAGAAATAAGAAAATAAATTTCTATTTTATGGGAAACATTATATTTCCAATCTATTTGTTATAGTGGTTTGATCTGCCCAGTCCAATATAGGCACCCTGTAAATATTTTTCAGGTAATTTTTTTTTTCCTCATGACATATTAATAAGGCAACTACTACAAGCCCTGAAATGTTATCAAAATTATTTGGATGGTATAGTAATAGAAATTCTGTGCTGATATTAGATGGCCATTCAACTGCTTTTTTTCCCTTGCCCCTTCTCACTTCTCATCCTTGATGTCTGTTGTAATACTATTGGAGCCTCTGAAGTCCTATTTGCCATTAGCAACATTTGTAAGTCACATAATTGGTTTGCAGGGAAATTAATGCCTGTAAAGGTAACTGTTAACATGCAAGTATTGTACAAATCATTAGTGGAAAGCTGATTCAATAGTAATGATTTCATTTAAACAGCAGGAAAAAAAAACTGAGGACTTCAACTTCATTGTAGCATTTAATATACTTACGGATAAAAATCAGTTTTGCTGATTGCAGTCAGGCTGATAGGATACAAAAGAGTACCCTCCTTGTGGTTGACCTTATATGTTTGTTTTTTTTCCCAAAGATTATAGATCCAACACATATGCATTGGATACTTTGTTATGTGCATTGTTCTAGTCACTAAGCTCTATCAATGAACAAAATAGACAAAAATTCCTGTACTCATGTAGATGGCATTCTATTGGGAGGCAGAAAATAAGCCAATTAATTACGTATAGTGTTTAGGGGTATTAAGTTTGGTAGAGAAGAAAGTAAGGTATGAAAAGTGGAAAGAAATGGTAGGCATTGCAGGAATTGCAATTTTAAACAGGATGGTCAGGGAAATTCTCACTATGACGTTGACATTTGGGTAATCTGAAGTAGGTAAGGCAATAAGCAAAGAAGATATCCGGGAAAAGAACATGCCAAGTTCTTCTGAGCAGTGAGCTCCCCTCTGGTGGTAGCAGGACTCTTATGACTAAGGAACAGCAAGAAGGCCCGTGTGACTTGAGTAGTGTGAGCAGATGAGTGAGTACTAGAGAAAAGGCAGTTAAATGTGTGTGTTGCACACCACATTCAGCTTTGTAATCTGTTTGAATGACTTTGACCTTTATTCTCAGTGAGATGGGAAACCACTGGAGGGTTTTGAGCAGAAGAGTCGTGTAATCTGTTTTGTGCTCTAACAAGATGACTCTGGTTACTGTGTTTAGATTAGACTGTGACAGAGGAGGGCTGGGGAGACAAGGGTAAAAACAGGAAGAAGAGCTGGGAGGCTATTGCAACCATCCAGGCAAAAAACAGTGAAGGTTTGCGCCATGATGGGAACAGAAGGTAATGAGAATTGTTTGTATTCTGGATAAGATTTGGAAGATAAAGCCACTAGGAATTGCTGAGGCATTATGAGTTATGAGAGAAATAGAAACCAAATCACCTGTAATACTTTGAGACACCTGGAAGGCCTAAAGCTCATTTTCTTTATACTGGAACACTAATGTGAACTTTATAAAAGGCTTTTCCAACCAGATTCATCAACTGGCATTCCAGGAAATGCTGTAGAATGAGGGATGCCTCCTCACTCTTCATCTAACAGGTGATGTCCTTTGAAGAGAACTGAATGTTCCTTCCTGCCCACCAGCCTTGCTTCCTTCTTAATTAGTAATTCATTGGGCAGTATAACCCCAAGGCTGGATGAGATGAGAGAAACAGAATGCAATAAATAAAAGGAACAGTTAAAATTAAGAAAAAGGAAATGTGAAATATTAGGATTCCCTTATGGTGAGTTATTTTCTTTTAATAGTATGTACTGTTAATTTCTTTTGGTCACATAATTCACCGATGTGAACTTTAAATTGGGAGAAATTTATTTCTTTATTACAAAATTAGTAATGATGAGATAGCACCAAATACATTTAAAAAAGGGAGGATAGTATTTATATTTTACTAATAATATATGTCATGTTCTTTATGATACATATGCAAAGTTGAATTTATTAGATGAAGGACATATTGTACAATATTAATGGTTTTAAAGCATAATAATGTAAGAAGAAGTGTTAAGACTCAAGGGCATGGATTATTGGTACATTAATACCTGTCTTGCATTGTAAAATCCCCCAGCTTGCCTTCTTATAGCTGAGAAGGCACCCAGGGTATATATTAATAGACTGCTAGAGCAGTGCTTGAAACATGATTATGTTACATTAAAAGAAATGGAAACATTCTAAAATTGACCTCTTATGATCAATTATCCTATTCCATGGATAATAAATCAATTATTACATATTCTTGGATTTCCATTTGTATTCAAATGAATAATTCCCTCTTGAAATACAGTCTTTAAGCAATAGCTAAGTATTATTGAATATAAATACATAGATAAGCCCAAAAATGTTAAAAAGAAAATAGCATATTATTTTCACTGTCATGTTCCTTCCAAAATAGTGCATAATTAATAAGCAATATTAAAGGAATATCTACTTATGAAGAAAAATATATTAAAGCTAAAGTTCAGATTTCATTTAGTAAGCCATACATTGATTGATTGTGAGGAGCTTCTTGATTTTTCAGTATGGCTTTTTGTAAATGCATGAAGAATGCTTCAGGCAGCTGTATCCACTGCAGTAAACTTGATGTGAGCATTCTTTTACATCAATATGTAGAAATTGATCAGTAAACGATATAGATATTACAAATTTAACACATTTAGCTCTTTACATTTATAAAACAAACACTATTTCTTATAAATGAGTTATATAATTTGTATCTAACTTCACTAACTAAGGTACACGTTCTGTTTGTTATTTCTCAAACTAACAACTGTATATTAGAAGTAATTTGGATGAGTACAGGTGAAACTAAAGATATTCTAATAAGAGTGAATATATATGTTTTACAACATGATATACTATTACTCTGTTAGCACCAATCAAAGCAATGTCTTTGACATATAAAAGACGCAACACTCCTTCTCTACCCCTGCCTGAAAGATTCTAGTCAATAGATTTCTAGAGTCCTCCTCAATAATAATTACTAAACGGGTTTGATGTATTTCTTCATTCATACATGTTAAAAAGATATACGGGCATAGTACACATGAGGTAAAATAACTAAAATCACATATATTTTTATATTTGTTTTGATCAAATATATAGTATGCTTATGCATGCCCTTTGTGTATGTATAAGCAAATGTTGATGTATATACATATACTAGTATTAAAGCAGTGCATTTACATGTTCAACTCAAAATTAGTTTTACAGTACCAGAAATATTTGACTATCTCAGATATTTTAAGATCATCTAATTGAAATTGGATTTATTTATTTACATACTTACTTATGCTTTCTATATGACTCCAAAACCAATTTGTTTCAAAACCATTTATTCTATACATCAAAAACTAAGTATTATTCCGAAACATTGTTTTGGAATTACTGAAATGGTTTCATTTAAAGAGAACTCTAAGATTTGATTCAGTTGTTATTGAAATGAACTGAATGTCCAAATGCATCAAATCAAAATAAAAGATGTAAACTGTTTGGTATAAAAATAGCAAGCAATAAAAATTTACATAGAATTAACTTTCTTATATAAAACTATGTTCTTAGGTGGGAAATACTTCCTATTTAGATAATAAAATTGAATTTGTTCTCAAATAAAACACTAAAGAAATTTTTTCATAGAAATTTTAAATATTGTTTCTTCATAGTATCTGGCACGAGTTTGTACAAAATTCTAACATGTATCAATAAGAGCAGAACTTGTTAATGTGTGCCCTGGGTAGGAAATGAACCAAATCTTCTTCAGTCAAGGAATGTGAAATGTTTATTCCCTGATCTAGCCTTTGCTTACCTCTTAACCTAGAGTGGATCCTGCAGGAAACATCGCCTTTAGCAGGATTTCACCTTCTAGAAACATCATACCTTCTGATTTGGCCCATAATTTCTTGAATCATTTACTAGATTTGCCCACGAAATTATTACAAATTGCTTTCTAACTTAAAAATGATTATTCATTTATTCAATTTTTGTGAGTTACTCAGCAACTCTTAATCCATGGAGCTGGGATACAGCACTGAATCAGACAAATAAAACCCAGCCCTCGTGGAGCTTACACCAATGAAGAAGGCATTGCTGATTTTCTACAATTTGGAAATTATTAGACAAGCTCTCTAACCTGGCCGTTGGTCATAGGATTAATTCCTTACCTCTAGAGATGCAAAGCAACTATCAGTGAGGGTGCCTGACTTTCTGAGATGCTGTTAGTGCATACTAGGTCTCTGTTCTTGGAAATAAATAGAGCCTTTGGGGTAATAAGCCACCAATAACAGGGACATTAAAAATGGTGCTGAGGATTCAAATCCCACCAGAGCCAGACTGCTGATGGGTCCCCTGGGAGTGCTAGCTAAAGAGGGAGGCCCACACAGGGCAGCAAATGACTCAGCTTTGGTGTGTCCCCGTGCGCTCAGCTGGGGGCCAGGAGCACCCTGGGAGAGCGTGGACACAAAGGTGAGGGACTTCCAGCTCTGTTCCTTGCAACAGGTTCTGTTGGGGGGGCACCGCAGGGCTGGGCATGTATGACTGTAGTATTAGATGAATGCTCTCCCAAGATCCTTCCATGGAGTCAGGGATCATGTCTGTCAAATTATAGCCAGTGCCTGACACAAAGCATTTATTGAATAAATTAGTGAACAAAAGAACAACTTTTCTAGCCCACTCGCTTATTAAAATAATGTCAGACCAAAAAAAAAAATGGCGCTGAGTCTGCACATCTTTCCAAAGATAATTTTCTCATTGGTATTTGAATTTTATTAGTAGCCTGTAGGTATCTGTCACACATAAGGCATCCAATAGGATCGTTTAGAGCAGTTTTCACATGAAGCGTGAACTTCTCTGTGATGGTTCCATTTCAATTTGGTTTGGGGTTATAGTGTCAGTTTGCTTTTTGCCTTGCATAACGAAGAATATGATAAATTTTAGAATAATATGCATTAGCAAGAAATAGTCTAAAATGCTATTCACTAATAACAAATAGAAATAATTATACTAAGATGTATTGTATCCTACCCTGCTTATGTTTTACGTCTGGCTAGAAAGATGCATACCTGTGTTATGTGATTTCCTAAGTATACAGACGGATTCAAAGAGATGCAAAACTTGTTTTTTCTTATGCTAAGTAATTCAGATATTTCAAAATTAATCTCAGATCAAGGATAGGATTAAGATGGCGGAGTAGGAGGACGTGCGCTCACTCCCTCTTGCAAGAGCACTGGAATTACAACTAACTGCTGAACAATCATCGACAGAAAGACACTGGAACTCACCAAAAAAGACACCCCACATCCAGAGACAAAGGAGAAGCCACAATGAGACTGTAGGAGGGGTGCAGTGGTGTTAAAATCAAATCCCATAAATGCTGGGTGGGTGACTCACAAACTGGAGAACAGTTATACTGCAGAAGTCCACCCAATAAAGTGAGGGTTCTGAGTCCCATGTCAGACTTCCCAACCTGGGAGTCCAGCAACGGGAGGAGGAATCCCCAGAGAATCAGAATCTGAAAGCCAGCGGCATTTGATTGCAGGACCTCCACAGGACTGGGAGAAATGGAGACTCCACTCTTGGAGGGCACACAAAAAATCGTGCTCACCAAGACCCCTGGGGAAGGAGCAGTGACCCCATAGGAGACTGAACCAGGCCTACCTGCTTGTGTTGGAGGGTTGCCTGCGGAGGTGGGGGGCAGCTGTGGCTCACTGAGGAGACAGGGGCGTTGGCAGCAGGAGTTCTGGGAAGTACTCATTGTTGTGAGTCCTCCCAGAGTCTGCTATTAGCCCCACCAAAGAGCCTGTAGGCACCAGTGCTAGGTAGCCTCAGGCCAAACAACTAACAAGGTGGGAACACAGCCCCACCCATTAGCAGACAAGCAGATTAAAGTTTTACTGAGCTCCACCCACCAAATCAGATTAAAGCCTTACTAAGCTCTGCCCACCCAGCCATACCCACCATTAGTCCCTCCCATCAGGAAGCACACAGGAGGCTCCTAGATGGCTTCCTCCACAAGAGGGCAGACAGCAGAATCAAGCAGTATCAGCAGTATTTCGTCTTGTGGAACTGGAAACCACAGCCACAGAAAGATAGAGAAAATGAAAAAGCAGAGGACTTTGTACCAGATGAAGGGACAGGATAAAACCCCAGAAAAAGAACTAAATGAAGAGGAGATAGGCACTCTTACAGGAAAAGCATTCAGAATAATGATAGTGAAGATGATCCAGGACTTTGAAAAAAGACTGGATGCAAAGATTGAAAAGTTTACCAAAAACCTAGAAGAATTAAAGAGCAAACAAACAGAGATGTACAACACAATAATGGAAATGAAAAATACGATAGAGGGAACCAATAGCAGATGAACTGAGGCAGAAGGGCGAATAAGTGACCTGGAAGACAGAATGGTGATCATCACTGATGCAGAAAAGAATAAGGAAAAAAGGATGAAAAGAACTGAAGACAGCCTAAGAGACCTCTCGGGCAATGTTAAACGTGCCAAAATTCGCATTATAGGGGTCCCAGAAGGAGAAGAGAGAGAGATAGGACCCGAGAAAATATTGGAAGAGATTATAGTTGAAAACTTCCCTAACATGGGAAAGGAAATAGCTGCCCAAGTCCAGGAAGTGCAGAGAGTCCCAGGCAGGATAAACCCAAGGAGAAACACGCCAAGGCATATAGTAGTCAAATTGACAAAAATCAAAGACAGAGAAATGTTATTAAAAGCAACAAGGGAAAAACGACAAATAACATACAAGGGAACTCCCATCAGGTTAACAGCTGATTTCTTAGCAGAAACTCTGCAAGCCAGAAGGGAGTGGCATGATATATTTAAAGTGATGAAAAGGAAGAACCTCCAGCCAAGAATACTCTACCCAGCAAAGATCTCATTCAGATTCGATGGAGAAATCAAAAGCTTTACAGACAAGCAACAGCTAAGAGAATTCAGCACCACCAAACCACCCCTACAACAAATGCTAAAGGAACTTCTCTAAGCAGGAAACATAAGAGAAGAAAAGGACCTACAACAGCAACAACAAAACAATTTAAAAAATGGTATTAGGAACATATATATCGATAATTACCTTGAAGGTAAATGGACTAAATGCACCAACCAGGAGACACAGACTGGCTGAATGGATACCAAAACAAGACCCTTCTATATGCTGTCTACAAGAGACCCACTTCAGACCTAGGCACACATACGGATGGAAAGTGAGGGGATGGAAAAAGATATTCCATGCAAATGGAAATCAAAAGAAAGCTGGAGTAGCAATAGTCACATCAGATAAAAGAGACTTTAAAATAAAACATGTTACAAGAGACAAGAAAGGACATTACATAAAGATCAAGGGATCCATCCAAGAAGAGGAGATAACAATTATAAATATATATGCACCCCATATAGGAGCACCTCAATACCTAAGGCAAATGCTAACAACTATGAAAGAGGAAATGCAAGTCAGAAACAGAGACACAGGTGTAGAGAACAAACACATGGACACTAAGTGTGGAAAGTGGGGAGGGTTGGGGGGGAATGAACTGGGAGATTGGGATACCAAAGTGTACACTCTAAATATATGTTGTTTATTGTCTGTTCACTGTATCTCAATAAAAGTTCTAAAAAAAAAAAAAAACAAAGAATGTGTAAGGACAAAATTAATCTTAAAGATGTATAATGAGTTATTTATAGTTATTGTTTGTGTTACTTTCTGAATACATATCCAAGCAAAATTTCAAACCCGTAAATTTAAGACCTAAAGTTACTGCTGGAAATTCATGGTGATTATATAAATGTGCATTTTAAAAGGTGCATTGTCTTAGCCTAGAAACACAAAACACATCTTTATATGAAGCCGTGGCTGTTGGAAAAGAAAGTGGACACTTGACATTTTTTTCTTGATTATCTTTGACCCGATGTCTGACCAGTTTATAAGAGCATCTGATGCTTCCAGTTTTAGAGGTATTATATAATTCATTTCCTTGCCTACTTCTATAATTATGTGACAAATTAAGTGTACCTTTTAGAAAATATTAAGGTTGGTATCTCCAGAGTAAATTTAACTTTACTTTGAACTTTGCTTCACTATTACACAAATACAAATTAATATATCACAGGTACATGCAAAACTGTAACAAGTAAATTATATATCTACACCTCAAAGATATTGCCTACATACTTAATATTCATTATAGATTGTAAATCCCTTACACAAATAACATTAACTCGCAAACATGTGATAATTATTTATGTAGCCACCTCTATTCCTTGCTCTCATTTCCTCTTTATCATATCTAAACTGACTACGACATCTTAGACTTCAGACTTTCAGTGATATCTCAACAATAAATTAGTTTTTCATTATCTGAATTTTTACCTTACTACCAATGCTCTTACTACCATTGTTCATATTCCTAGCCCCCAAATCTACCTAAGAACCCAGTCCCCAAACAGGATTTGGTTGTTCATCTTCCCTTAAGAGGCTATTGGGATTAATCCCATGTGACTAAGAGCATTGTTTAATTTGGATCACTAGAGTAAAACCAGCCATTATATTCTAGTTATCGTCCGTAAATCCACAAATCAGCCTTGATCCTTAATCACCTCTGATCTCCCTTCTACTGTATGCTTTGGAATCTAATGCCTGTCATTAGCAAAATATTTTTTATCATCCATCCTCTTCATTGTACTCTTTTATCTTTTGACTTAAACTGGTCTCCCTTGAGGAGATGAAGGCCCTTTTCTAATGGAGCCTGCAACTACCTTCCCTTATTTTTTTCTAAAAGATTTACAGCTCATAATAAACAGTAATCATTAGACCCTGTCTTAGAGGTTCATGCATAAAATGTTTGAGTTTTGTACATATTTATCATGTATATGTGTATACATATATACATATATATATGGAGGCAAAAGTTAAATTTATCTGGGTTACTGACACAAATTTCCCCCACCACTGAACCTGGAGGTTTGTTCACTAATGTGTTCCCAGTACTCAGAGATTGGGACATACTGGGAAATTAATAAACATTTTTAAAATTAATATATAAATTAATGGTTTACATCCCCTCCATGCTCTTCATTGTCAATTCTAGACCACTTTCTTTGCTCCCACCTCCTCACAAACCACAGAAGCACATGCTTCAAGACCATACCGTTAGCCGCTCCTTCAGTGTATGGTCATATACTGACATCCTGGTCATACCCATCATGTTTTAAATGATTTACACATGGCTTACTGTGTTCATTGGGTGCAACATTAGTATTCAAGCATAAAATTCATCTAATACCTTGGACTTCCAGTTTCTTCACCTCCTTACTTCCAACAACTTTCAAATATCGATTCTAGGTTTGCTGCTCTGCGAGTACAATCCCCCCACTTTCCCTGGCTTATATCTGCTAATACCACCTGCTCCAACAATTCTTTGATTCCAGTAGTGCTGATAATTTATTGTCTCCACTGTTTTTTCCCTTGCCCTGATAACAGCCTTCCTATTTCCCCCTTCCTATCCAGAGTGAAATCCAAGGTCCATCACAGTGGTCTGTCCTTCCCATGCAACTTCAGATCCCTTGGTCCTCTCTTCCTCCACATTTTTTTGCCTTTCAACACCCCTTTCAACAACTCTATTAAAACAAATTCTCTGCCAACTCTCTGCCTGTACCTAGTTAGCTGAGCATGGATAGGAAACACACACAGACACACACCTCAGAATCATAATGATTGATCTTACTTTATAACCTCAACTGACAGGTTGAATCCTGCTGCATTTCCTCTGTCAATTAACTTTGTACCATATAAAATGAATATTTCATTCCTTTTCCTCTATATTTAAATCCCTTATACCCTCCCTACTCCTTTTCCCCCTGATTCCAAGCCTCTTTTTCAAGCTTCTGCTTGCTACTGTCCTATTGACCAAAGCTAGTCACATGGCCAAGACCAGGATCAGTGTAAGAAGTGGCTACACAAAAGTGTCCATTTAGGGGTAGGAATAATGACAACCGTTTTTCTAACAATATATCCTCTTTCTAACCCCTTATTCCTCTTATAATTATCTCTTTGCAAATGTGAATATAGTATTAAAGTTGTGTTTTAGCTCTATTTTATATTATTGAGTTCATGCTGCTTCAGTTGACCTAGGTACTTAAGTAGACTTTTATGATCATTCCTAGAAGAAAATAGAGTCTGACTTCTTGTCTCAATTCTTAAAAATAGATTGTTGGAGAAATTTTCTTTTTTAATTTTTTTTAATTTTTTATTTTTTATAAATTTATTTATTTAATTGGCTGTGTTGGGTCTTTTTTGCTGTGTGCGGCTTTCTTTTTAGTTGCGGTGAGTGGGGGCTACTCTTTGTTGTGGTGCGCAGGCTCCTCATTGCCATGGCTTCTCTTGTTGCAGAGCACAGGCTCTAGGTGCGTGGGCTTCAGTAGTTGCAGCACATGGGCTCAATAGTTGTGGCTCATGGGCTCTAAAGCGCAGGCTCAATAGTTGTGGCACACGGGCTTAGTTGCTCCGTGGCATGTGGGATCTTCCTGGAACAGGGATCGAACCTGTGTCCCCTGCATTGGCAGGCAGATTCTCAACCACTGCGTCACCTAGGAAGCCCGAGAAATTCTTATAAGTAGGTTATTGGAGTAATTTTAGGCTAGCAGTGCTTCTCTTAGTAAATTTTAGATGATCCCTATTATGCTTATATACCTTTTTATTTTGAATTAATGTAATTACCCAAAATAAATTGAAAAATGGAACAGATTTCATATGTTCTTCACGCAGATCCCCCCAATGATAATATCTGACTATTGTATATTATCAAAACCAGGAAAATGACATTGGCACAGTATTATTAACACAAGCACAGACCTTAGTCAAATTTCATCAGTTTCTGCATGCATTTTTATGTGTGTGTGTGTGTGTGTGTGTGTGTGTGTGTGTGTGTGTGTGTGTGTGTGTGTAGTTCTGTGAAGTTGTATCACACATGTAAATTAGAGTAACCAATGTAACTCTATATAATCAGGATATAGGCTGTTCTATCACCATAAGGAAACTCCCTCAGGTTACCCTTTAATGATCACACTCTTCCCCCAACTCTAACCCTTGGTAACCACTGTTCTGGTCTCCATTACTATAAATGTCAATTCAAAATTGTTATATAAATTGAACCGTACAGTATGCGACCATCTGAGGTTGGGTCTTTTTCATTCAGTGAAATGCCTTTGAGGCTCATTTAACTATTTTGTGTATCAGTAGTTAATCCTTTTTATTGCTAAATAATAGTAAATTGTATAGGTATACCAGTTTGCTTATATATTCACTTGTTGAAGGATATTTCATTTGTTTCCATTTTGGAGATAGTACAAATAAAGCTGCAATGAACATTTATGTGTAGGTTTTTGTGTGCATGTAAGTCTTCATTTCTCTAGAATAAATGCCCAAGAGTACAGTTGCTGGGTTGTATGGTAAGTGCACATTTAACTTTATTAAAAACTGCCAAACTATTTTCCAGTGTAACTATACTATTTTACATTATCGCCACAATATGTGAGAAATCGTTTCTCCAAATGTTCATCAGAATTTGGTACTATTAGCATTTTTTTTTTACTATCTTAACCATTCTAATAAGTGTATAGCAGTATCTCATCATGGTCTTAATTTGCTCTTCTCTAATGGCTCATGATGTTGAACATCTTTTCATGAACAGTTCATCCTTGAACTACATAGGGGTTAGGGGCACTGATCCCTCCCTACTCAGTCAAAAAATCCATGTGTAACTTTAGAATCACTGTGAATTTTGTAGTGCCATAGTAGATATTTATTGAAAAAAAATTTGTGTGTAAGTAGATGTGCACAGTTCAAACCCATGTTTTTAAAGGGTTGACTGTACTTATTTGCCAGCTGTATATCTTCTTTGGTGAAGTTCAGGCTCTGGCCCAGTTTCTAACTGAATTGTTTTATTATAATTGATTTTCTGTTGCAATTTTTAAATTTATTTTGGATGCACATTTTTTGTCAGAGAGTTTTGTGTGAGGTGTAGGATCACCATTTGATGAAAATTTACAAATAAAAACAAAATAACTGAGTTTCGAGAAAGGCACAAATGCAATTCAGTGGAGGAAAGTAAAAAATCATATTCACGTTGGTCTGTTTCTGGGTTCTCTATTCCACTCATCTATGCATTTATTATTTCATCAATACCACACAGTCTTGATTACTGTAGTGTATAGTTAAGTCTTAAAATCAGGTAGTGTGACTTCTTCAGTTTTTTATTTCTTTTCTTTCTAATTTTCTTGGTCTAGTCTTGTTTCTTTGTCTTCCTAAACCTGTTTTTCTCCCTAGCTAAAATCCCTTCAGCTTGGTTTTCCTGGCCAGTAAATTTCATATTATTTTTCTCCTTAATATCTATATGTTTTTCTTTCTGACCCTCACTAGTGTCTTATTTATTGCTAATTATCTTTTTTTCATGTTACTCCTCAGAATTAAATTCCCTCTAGACCCTTCTCCAATAATCCGCCTATTTTTTTTTTCCTTCCAAATTTCAGTGGAAGACTGCATCCTTCTAAGAAGCCTCTGTGCCTAACCTCCAACTCTGATGGATACATTTTTCTTTCCTATTTATTTTTTTCTTAGAGTCAGATTGTGAGTTTTAAGCCCTTATTCACACACACAGATATAAACTCCTCCCACATATAATTCAAAACTTAAAAATTAAAAATAATAAACAATGTATATAAGAAAGCCCATCAAGACTTGATTTTTATCTATGAAAATCCCTTGGATGTTCTTCTGGAATATAAAATTCTTTAAAAAATATTGTCTTTCTCTGTTTTTCTCTTTGCCCTTTATCCTCCTTTTTGGTGTAGCTGTTTTGTGGGTGCCTTAGGCATATGCTTCTTCTTTCTATTGGGTAATCTAACACTAGCTTTTACGAATAATTTTTTTCTATGTCATAAAGCATTCATGTTTCTGCTGCAATTCTCTTTATCTTTTTTGTCCTTCTGCCACATCACGATCTCCTATTTTCTCTACCCTTTAAAACATCCTGTGTAGCCCCTAATAGTTAACGAATGACATGTTACCCCATCTTCTGCCTCACATTTTCCCTTAGAATCCATTCTTAAATCTTCACCCCATTCAAAATAAGCTGTTGCTTTGTACACCTTCCCATGTATTTCCATCATACTTGTTCCGTAGATTACAAACTGTTAAATGACTTCTCCACATCTCTCTCCTTAACAGGTATATATCCTGCAGTACCTGAACTTAAATAAATGGTTCCATGCAACTTCTTTTCATCCATTATCTTCTGCAGAGGGTCCCTTTGGCCTTGTCTTCAGATAGCCATATTGAATGAGAACTAAGGAAATCTGAGCAACTCTTGATACTTTCTTCAAATAGTTTACTAACATCTACAGGATAGAATGATGAGAGAGTTCAAATTGTATGAATATAGTGCCTACAAATATATATAATCTTTTCTGGAGGCATGGGCACCACTCAACTAAAACACTTTTTCTTTTTTTTTTTTTTTTTGGCTCTTTATTGGAATATAATTGCTTTACACTCTTGTACCAGCTTTTGAGGTACACCAAAGTGAATCAGTTGTACTTATACATATATCCCCATATCCCCTCCCTCCCGCAACTCCCTCCCACCATCCCTGTCCTGGCCCTCTAAGGCATCACCTGTCATCGAGTTGATCTCCCTTTGTTATATAGCAACTTCCCACTAGCTATCTATTTTACAGTTGGTAGTGTATATATGTCTATGCTACTCTTTCACTTCATCCCAGCTTCCCCTTTGCCCCCTGCCCCCCCAACCCCGTGTCCTCCAGTCCATTCTCTGCATCTGCATCCTTATTCTTGCCCTGTCACTGGGTTCATCAGTACCTTTTTTTTTTTTTTTTTTAAGATTCCGTATATATGAGTTAGCGTACAGTATTTGTTTTTCTCTTTCTGGCTTACTTCACTCTGTATGACAGACTCTAGGTCTATCCACCTCATTACATATAGCTCCATTTCATTCCTTTTTATGGCTGAGTAATATTCCATTGTATATATGTGCCACATCTTCTTTATCCATTCATCTGTTGATGGACATTTAGGCTGCTTCCATGTCCTGGCTATTGTAAATAGTGCTGCAATAAACATTATGGTACATGTTTCTTTTTGGATTATGGTTTTCTCTGGGTATATGCCCAGTAGTGGGATTATTGGACCATATGGTAGTTTCCATTTTTAGTTTTTGAAGGAACCTCCAAACTGTTTTCCATAGTGGCTGTATCAACTTACATTCCCACCAACAGTGCAGGAGAGTTCCCTTTTTTCCACACCCTCTCCAACATTTATTGTCTCTAGATTTTTTGATGATGGCCATTCTGACCAGTGTGAGGTGATAACTCATTGTAAAACACTCACTCTTTTTTAATGCACGATTTTTATTCATCCAATACTGCAAATCTCTGAGTTAAAAAAAAAGTTTTGATTGCCGCTGTTCACTTTCAGTATCTATTTGTTTGCACTACGAGGTCTTTGGTATTCAAACTTTTTCATTGAAGCAAATAAGTATCAACTGTAGGATTGAAAGAATATTGTCACTGAATATTTAACTCCACATATTATTTACCATGCCTACACATGCCCTTTATTTAATTGCATGTTGAGGTGTATGAAAGCAGGTTTGAGTCTGACAAAATTAAAGGCACACATATCTATGGACAGAGATGCCTGTACTCCTATATTCAGGTGAAGAGCTACACAGCAGTTTCAGGTCATTTTCTAAAACTAACATTAATTAAGATGATTTCTTTCTTTCTGTTCCTTTAGCAAATTTTTGCTATATAACACTCCTTCACTGCGTACAAGCCTTACATGTGTGAACAAAATGTAGCCTTTATTCAGATGACACAAAAATATATAATATTGGATCAGAAGTAACTAAAGCATCTTTCACTGAGTATATCTGTGACATGAACTGGCACATATTTCTTACTCATGAGTTCTACTGTGTGAGTCAGAGGATTCACCTGAATCTTAAACTGTTATGAGCCATTAATATATTCTAGCTTGGAATTAGATAAGCTGATCATGTTATATCAAAGAGAACGTTCATGCAATGGCTGCTTCACACACATCAGTGCTTCTCATTTGGATTCCAGTACCTGTGGCCAATGGCAATGTTTGCAAATGATCTTTATTTCCCTTTATTCTTCTAAGTATTATGAAAACTGAGATTTCAAAAAAAATTACAATGTTAAGTGACTTTTTGTCTTTGCATAGTCATAGGTTTTTTTTTTATCCTACCATGTATGTGCTTTTGGAGGGTTACCTATGCACAGACATAGTCATCTCATCTTTAAGCCCTCCCCCTTCATCTTTGGCCTGTTTCAGTTTGAGTAGGACCACAGGTCACATGACCCTTTCACAGTGGTCTTCTCCTGTTCAAAAGGTCTCCAGAGCATTGCACTCAAATCAGCAGCTTCTAAATTGCCGTTTTACCTTCTCAAGGCATTTAAAAATTATTGTTCAAGATAGTATCTCTTTTGTTTTAGAAGTAAGTTGTTCCTCATTTCCCCTTTGACATAGTTTTCTTTACAATACATTTGGCATAAGTTGATTAATATTTATCCTTGGAAACACTTTTAGTTTGATAACCAAGATTTTAAAATTGCAGTCCCCATATTCAAACATAAGGTAATAGGGCTCAGTTTCTCCTATCAAAATTCAAGATTTAATAATTTGAAGATGACATGTAAACTCTGAATAAGTAAAAAAAAAATAAGGAACATTTTGGAAAACATAAAACATAAAATCTGCTTTCCTTCAGATTTACAAAAACCTAAATTTGGCTACTATGCTGATACAAAATAAATATTCAAGTAGAAACGTCAATTATAATACACTGAATTTTAAAATTATTTTATGTATAGAAGAAATATGGCGTGTCTGTGAAATCAAGATTACAATAGTAACATGTTCCTTTAAGGCAGAGAAATGTTGAAAATCAAGATGGCAATATGGCAAGCCTGCCATGATTTCTCGAGTTCCTATGTTAAATAGTGAGATAGTATACAAAAGGCAAAAGTACATAAAATGCAGAAAATAAGAATAAGAAGCAAAAATATGCCTGAGCCAGATTTAATTTACACTCTAAATTTGATTTATTTATGTTTTTTATTTTTTCTGGATAAGTTTTAAGCCAGCTTACAAGGATAAATAAAATTTGGCAAAAGTCTAAATTATAATTGACAGAAATAAGATAAACATCAAGGAGAGAAAGTGGAACCAAGAATATACCAAATGCATGCTATAACTCACTCACTAATGCTGTCACACTTTTAGTTTTAAGCTTTCAAACAGCCAAGCAAAGGACATTTTTCTTTTCATTTGTGTAACTGAGAATGTTTGAGATGCACTCAAACCAAGTAATTAAGGGAAAAAAACACACAATTATCTTATTAGTATTAAGGGAGAATTTTAACTGATGAACTCAGAGAGAATGCAGGCATTCATTAAATGATGCTCTCAACAGTGTTTTTATAATGGATGCAGTGTTAAGTTTGATAGGGTAGCTCTTCAAAATGCACAAATATATTCTAAGAACATCACCTATGGTCCATCATTCAGGGATGATCTAAAGGATTACCAATCAAAAGTAGAGGAATTCAAGTAAATCCAAATAGATAGTAGAATACAAATATACATTGAAGGTAAATTTAGAGCATAACTGATATTGAGAAAAATCAAAATAGTATTATGGAGGGTGCATATTAAAAAGCATGATAGAATGCAGAGAGAAAAGAAAAAACATATAAAATGCTTCAAGGGATTATAATGAATAAGGAAAATAGAGGATATGGAGCTCTAAACTCCAGAAAGATATTCTCAAGAAGGTGAGGAACAGGGTATATTTAATAAATTAATCATAGGGATTTCTGATAACAAGATAATTTGTAAACCAAACATAGAACTCTATGCTTTCTAAAACTTTCATAAAAATAAAAGCATATAAGGATAAAATTAGTTCAGCACTAGAAAATACCATGTACGTATTCTACTATATGGATATACCACATTTGTTTATTCATTAATCAGTTGGATATTTGAGATGTTTCCACTTCTGACCATTATGAATTATGCTGCTGTGGAATATTTGTCTGCAACATTTGTCTACAATATTAAGCCTAGGAGTTCAAGAACAGGGTCACTCTATGCTTAGCATTTGGAAGAACGTCCAAACTACTTTTCAAAGCAGCTATACCATTTACGTTTCTATTGGAAATGTATATGGGTTCTGATTTCTCCAAATCCTTGCCAACATTTGTTATCTATTTTTTTAATATGATTTATTATTACAGTGGGTGTGAAGTTGTATTACACCATGACATTCATTTGCATTTCCCTAGTGCATAGTAATGTTGAGCATCTTTTCATGTACTTATAGCCACTTGCATATCTTCTGTGGATAAATGTCTAATCAGATTCATTGCCCAATTTAATTGGGTTAACTTTATTATTGAGTTTTAGAATTTATATTTCTTTACATATTATATACATATTTCTTTATATATCATCAGACATATAATTTTCAAATATTTTCCCATTCTGTGGATTGTTTACTTTTTTGATGTTATTAGCAGCACAAATACTTTTAATTTTAAGTCCAATTTATCCATTTTTCTTTCATTCCTTATAGTTTTGGAGTTTTATGTGAGAAAATATTGCCAAAGCCAAGATCGTAAACATTTGTTCTTATATTTCTTATGTTTTCTTCCAGGAGGTTGTAAACTTGGCTTTTATTGATGCAGTTAAGTGTATGATCCATTTTGTGTGTAAGATACAACTAAGTGGTTCAACTTTATTTTTTTACATGTGGATGTCCAGTTGTTCCCGCTTTCCTTGAAACACCTTTGTTGAAAATTATATTATTTTCATGTTGAATTGTCTGGATATCCTTGTTGAAAATTAGTTAACCATAAGTGTAAGGGTTTATCAGTTTTATTTCTGGACTCTCAGTTCTATTTGATTGACCTATATATTTATCCTTATGATAGTCCATACTGTCTTAATTACTGTTGCTTTCTTGTAAGTTTTGTAATCAGGAGATGTGAATTCTTTTTGTTGTTCTTTTACATGATCACTTTGGCTATTCTGAGTCCCTTGCTTTTCCATTTGAATTTTAGATCAGTTTATCAATTTTGGGAAAAAAAAAAGAGCTATGGTTTTAATAGAAATTGTGTTGGATCTGCAGATCAATTGGGTAGTATTATCATTTTAAAAATTTGAGTCTTCTAATCTAAGAACATATGATGTTCTTCCCTTCATTTAGGTATTTAATTTTTTCTAAGAATGTTTTGGAGCTTTCAGAGCACAAGAGTGTGCAATTATTTTTGTTAAATTTGTTCCTAGGTATCTTACTTGATGCTATTTTAAAGAAAACTGTTTTCTTAATTTTGGGGATAAGGGGTGTTCACTGTTAGTATCTAGAAATACACTTGATTTTTGTATATTGATCTTGTATCCTGCAATCTTGAGGAACTAGTTCGTTTTATAGGTTTTCTGTAGATTTCATAAGATTTTCTATTTATAGGATCCTGTAATCTAAAAATAGAGAGGCTATGTAAAAACACAATGAAATAATAGGCATTTGCAAGCCAAAGAAAGAGGCTTGCAGAGAAACTAAACTTGATAACACCTTGGTCTTAGACTTAGAGCCAATAAAACTGTGGGAAATAAATAGTTATTTAAGTTACTCTGGTATTTCATAAAGGCAGCCTTAGCTAACTAATGCACCAATTCAGTCTCTTTCCTCAGTATATGTCTGTTAAGATTTTCTATTTCTTCTTGAGTCAATTTCAGTAATTTGTGTCTTTCTAGAAATTTGTCCATTTAATTTGTCTAGTTAGTTGGCATACGGTTTTTTTTAATAGGGTTTCCTTGTAATCCTTTTTTATTTCTGTAAAGTTGATAGTGATGTCCTCTCTTTTATTTCTGATTTAATAATTTGAGTCTGTTCCATTTTTTCTTTGGTCAGTGTAACTAAAGATTTGTCAGTTTTGTTGACTTTTCAGAGAAACTACTTTTGATTTTATTCTATTATTTTTCTATTCTTTATTTCATTAATTTACACTCTAATCTTTATTATTTCCTGTCTTCTACTTACTTAAGTTTTAGTTTGCTCTTCTATTTCCAGTGTCTTAAGATAGAAACTAAGGTTACCAGTTTGTTCTTTTTAAATATAAACATCTACAGTTAAAAACTTCTTGCTAGGTACTACTTTAGCTGCATCCAATAAATATTGGTATGTTATGTTTTCATTTTCATTTATCTCAGAGTATTTTCTAATATCCCTTGTGATTTTTTTATTTGACCCATTACATATTTAGAAGTATGTTATTCAACTTTCACATTTTTTTAATTCCTCAAATTTCATTTTGTCATTGATTAATAATTTAATTTAATTGTGGTTGAAGAACATAATTTCTATGTACTAGCTACTCATATATTTTATATTTATTAATTCATTAAATTCTCACAAGAGCTACATGAAGTGGTACTTTTAATACACATATATTACTCATAAGAAAACTGAGATGCAAAACCGGAAGGCATTTATGCAATGCCTACATCTTGGCACCATGTGGTGAAACTGTAATAGATTCCAGGTAGCCTCCTCCAGAACCTATTCTCAGTCATCCTTTATTTAGACATTTCTTTAGTAAGGGGTAATTGAGTTAATTTCAGTTTTTTCACTATTGTGATCAAAAACTCCATAGATAAAAATTGTTGCTCAGTTACATTCATAAGGTAAAATATTAGGAATAAAAACTTTCATCAGAGATAAAAAAATATTTTTCTTTTTCTGATAGATATTGCTAAATTATTTGTAATAAAATGCTAGCTTGATCAATTCATCAATAGCCAAATTTCATATAAAAATTCACTCAAAGAAATACCTGAAAACAGCCAACGGAATATTATAGAGCACATATATTCATTTGAACAAATATACATATACATTTTATGAATATAGACTCCAAAATCATGAAGAAAATTTTAGTGATTTCAGTGTTAAAATGTTACAGTAATGAAGAAGGATGATTAAATATTTATTCTATGAATGCAAGATAGTTTGTTTTGAGAAATATAATTTGTCATATTAAAATAGTAAATGACCTTATTATAAAGATACAGTAATCAAAACAGTGTGTTACTGGCATAAAGACAAACATATAGGCCAATGGAATAGATAGACCACAAATAAATTCTTACATATATGGTCAAATAAATTTTTACTAGGCTCCCAAGACCATTCAGTAGGGAAAGAACAGTCTTTTTAGCAAATGTTGAGGAAACTGGATATCTGCATGCGAAAGAATAAATCTGTACCCTTAGCTTATACCATATATAAAAATTAACTCAAAATGGATCAAAGACCTAAACACAGCACCTAAAACTATAAAAATATTAGGAAAAACCAAATAGGAAAACTTCATGACATTGGATTTGGCAGTGATTTTGTTTTGGATATGACACTGAGAGCATAGTAAATAAAAGTAAAATTAAGTAAATTTGATCTCATTAAAATGAAAAACTTAGGAACATCAAAGGATATGGTCAGTAGAGTAAAAAGGCAGCCTATACAGTATTTGGATATCATATATCTGATAAGGGGTTTTATCCAGATTAGATTTTGTGAAGTCCTGCTTCAACACAAGTAAAACCAAATGACCTGATCAAAAAGAAAAAAAAAAAAATGGACAGAGGACTTGTGTAGACATTTCTCCAAAGATGTGCAAATGGTCAAAACACATACACACACACACACACACACGAAAAGATGTGTACATTTCTAATAATTAGGGAAATAAAAATCAAAACCACAATGAGATATCACCTCCTGCCCATTAGAATGGCGACAGTAAAAAAATAAGATGTTGGCAAGGATGTGGAGAAATTGGAACCCTTGTACATGGCTGATGGAAATATAAAATGGTAAAGCTGCTATGGAAAACAGTATGTTGATTCCCCTAAAAATTAAAAATAGAATTACCATATGATCCAGCAATTCCACTCCTGGGTATGTACCTAAGAGAATAGAAAGCAGGATCTCAAAGAGATATTTGTATACCATGTTCATAGTAGAATTACTTATAATGGCCAAAAGATGGAAGCAACCAAAGTGTTCATTGATGGATGAATGCCTAAACAAAATGTGGTGTGTACATAAAATAGAATATTATTCAGCCTTAAAAAAGAAGTACATTCTGGGGCTTCCCTGGTGGTACAGTGGTTAGGAATCCACCTGCCAATGCAGGAGACGCGGGTTTGAGCCCTGGTCCGGGAAGATCCCACATGCTGTGGAGCAACTAAGCCTATGCACCACAACTACTGCAGCCCGCACACCTAGAGCCCGTGCTCTGCAACAAGAGAAGCCACTGCAATGAGAAGCCCGCACAGGGCAACGAGGAGTAGCCCTCGCTCGCCGCAACTAGAGAAAGCCTGCGTGCAGCAACGAAGACCCAATGTAGCCAATTAATTAATTAATTAAAAAAGAAAAGAAGGACATTCTGGCACATTTTATAACATGGCTGAAACTTGAGGACATTATACTAGGTGAAATAGCCAGTCACAGAAAGGTAAATGCTTTGTGATTCTACTTATGTGAAGTACCTAGAGTAGTCAAATTCATAGAGACAGAAAGTAGAAGGGTGGTTGCCAAGAGGGTGAGGGGAGGGGGAGATGAGGAATTGTTTAATGGCTATAGAGTTTCAGTTTTGCAAGATGGAGAGAATTCTGGAGATATGATTGTATAATGATACAAATGTACTCAAAATGTACACTAAAAAAAATGGAAACTATTACCACCATTAAAAATATGCATCATTTTTATGCATAGTTAGTGTTGGCTAGCAAGGCTAATGTTAGATTAATTTAATAAAGAATGTGCTTTTTATAGGAAAAAATAGTAAATGAAAGAATACATATAATCATTTTCATATTTGCCAAAAAGAATGGATAAAATTCAGCCTATTTTCGTGATTTTAAAACTCTTTACAAAAAAGCAATAGAGAAAATGTTACCTAACTAACATAGAATTGTCTTTTTTCAAACTTACTACCAGTATCTTCCTTAATGCTGAAACTTTAAATGTACATCCCATAAAATCAGATATAACATAAAGACTCTACCATCACTCATTCCTAGAAGTTTTAACCCCGTGAACTCTTTTTGTAATTCGATAAAACGAAATTGATGTTAAAAATTTGCAGGCAACGTAAGACATAAGAATGTAAGACCTAAGAGAAATGACAAAAATGATTTCATAATGAAAAACAATAGGGAAGAAATTGGTTTACTATATATCAAATATACAGTGTGCTGTGCATATAAAAATGTATCTAAAACTTATAAATGAAGTAGGAGTTTAGACAATTAATGAATGGGGGAAAAAACACAAGTTTATATTCTAATTTACTATATAAACCAAAAATGTTAATTAAAGCATTAAAAGTATAAAAACATTGTTTTTTCATAACAAGAAAAATGCCCCTAATATTAGATTAGATATAAAAGCAGAAGTGAAACTTTATATTATATACAATATAATCCTTGTGAAAAAAAACCATTAATACAAGCATAGCTGAGAGAGTAAGAGAGAGAGAGAGAATTTTCTTAAGTATACCAAAATATACAGATTTTTTTTTCTGAGCTATGTGATTAAGGGTGACTTTTATTTTCTTTAATACATCTTTACCTATTTTCCAAGTCTTCTACCATCTACATTTTTTTAATAGTTGGAGAAATAGCTGTTATTAGAAATAAGAATGCCTTTTGCAGACTCTATACAGTGTTTGAATGAATTTCATTAAGTGCTTCTCAGCTGCTTGCCTGATCATTTTTCCCTGGTCTTCTGACTGGACCTTTGTCTCCTCTATCTTGGTATTTCATCTTGATTGATATGGTAGGTGACCTACTGTGGCCACTTTTGTTTCTCTACTCACTAAGGGAAGCATGAGGGGCAGATAAAATTCACACCTGAGCAGTTATTTCCTTCAGCTTCAGTCTGGTTCCAAGCTGTTTACAGCTCCTGCAGGTCACATGAAGCTCTGGGAAATTCAGTCAGCGCTCACTCTCACTTATTTAGCAGGAAATTTAACAGTACCCAGGAGGAGTTTCTCAAGGTGTTTCAACTTTTGAATAGCGTAATTCAATTCAGTACTATTTTTTCTGCATGTAAATTCAAGTCGTCTTTCTTCAAAAGTCTTGTGATTGTTTTACATTAGAACCTGTTATATCATTCAGCATGTATAATATAGCTGTTCTTTCTTACACTCCACTGTAAGAACATAAAAACTGTGGTAGACCCTCCAACTACCTCACCTCAGACTGTATTCTGTCTGACAGAATCTCCCATCAGCACCTTCTGTAAATTGAACTCATAAAATATGGCCCTCAACAAATCTCTTTATTTCTCCTTAGGTATCTATTAGAGAACTGGTTTTCTGTCACTTTGAATTTCACCCAATAAAACCTCTCAAATCCAACAAAGCCAAATCTCAAAGGTAAATAAAAAGATCAAAATAGGGACCAAAAAGGAGACATTTTAAACACACATGAAATTATTTATAAAATGTATAATATTCAGATACTGCCATAGCTTTTGGGGGGAAAAAAGATACTTTTTATTTGTAACTCTAAGGTCAATTTTAAATAGTTTACTTAATACAGAAAATGTATATACTTTAAAATATTTAGATACAAGCTTATGTGGAAAGAACTGAGATGTAAATTCTACCTTAACCTCATCTATGATTACTAAACAGTAAAATAAGATAACTATAAATTGTGTCATAATTTTTTAAGTTTATTAGAGCTAGCATGTTAATTTTATGTTAAATATATATTGTAGGAGTATAGTGTTTTATGGCCTTTGGGCACATTTTATTATACACTGAGAATCTTTGTATAATCACTGTGTATACTGCATTTAGACCAATTTTATGGGACTTGGAGGACAATAGCACTACTTTAAATGATAATACAGGTTTATAGTGGTTAGGGTTCCTTTTATGATATATCAATGATTGATTTATTTAATGGCCGATCATTAATGTATTTCAATGTTTAAAGGCAGTCTACTTCTATAATATCATATGAAGCTGTCCATATAGCTGTTTAAATCCACAGATTTACAATTGCAGAATATCAGCTATTGTCTTTTAAGCCTAGAATATCAGGCTTTTGCTGAATAGTATAGAAAATTTACAGGGCTTAAATTCAGATGAACTGAATTCAAATCCTAAATCCTTGGACAATGATCCTTTTTATTTCATTTCTCTTCTCTATCCAAGTTACATAAAACTGCAGATTGGAATTGAAATTCTAGATGTAAATCCTTGTTCCATCTAGTGTTACTGGATGTTTGACATTGGACATATTTCTTGATTTCTGTGAATACCAGCTCCACTTTGTGAAATGCGAGTTACAATATCACCTTGAGAAAAACAAATGAAATAATGAATATAAAAGTGTTTTGTAAATTACAGAGCTTTATTCTAACTTTTATACATAGTACGTATATATTTAATGCCCATTTTTATGCTGAGTTCCCTCTCGAAGTACTCATATCTTAGTTGAGGCAAATACAAATAATAGTCATTCAAAGAATCAGATAATATACAGATGTGCAACATGTTATATAGGAAGCTTGCTGAAGAACAATTCTTTAAATAAATATAGGAGACTTGACTAAAGTGGTGCCATTTGAAAAGAGCTTTAAAAAGAGAAGAAAAAGAGCCCCAGATAGAAAATTGTGAGCTATTTTAATGGGAGCTAGATCCACCATGGCTGTAGAGTGGTGGAAAATTGACTTTGGCTGGAGGGTAGGGTAGGAGGAAACATGGTGAAAACTGTTTGTAAAACATTTTGACAGAGTATAAAGCTCTAGAAGGCCAAGCTAGGGGTATGGACCTTGTTGGTTCTGTGGGGACCCATTGGACCTTTGTAAATGATTCTTTTTCTTTTCTTTTTCATTTTTTTTCCCCTCAGATCTTTATTGGGGTATAATTGTTTTACAGTGTTGCAGTTTCTGCTGTACAACAAAGTGAATTGGCTGTATTTACACATATATCCCCATACCCCCCCCCCCCCTTTAGCCTCCCTCCCCACCTCCCTATTTCACCCCTGTAGGTTATTACCAAGCATCGAGTTGATCTCCCTATGTTCTGCAGTTGCTTCCCACTAGCTATCTATTTTACAGTTGGTAGTGTATATATGTCTGTGCTACTCTCTCACTTGGTCCCAGCTTCCCCTTCCCCCACACTCCATATCCTCAAGACCATTTTCTATGTCTGCATCTTTATTCTTGTCCTAACCCTAGGTTCATCAGTACTGTTTTTTTTGTTTTGTTCTGTTTTTTTCAGATTCCATATATATGTGTTAGCATACAATATTTGTTTTTCTGGCTTACTTCACTCTGTATGACAGACTTTAGGTCCATCCACCTCACTGAAAATAACTCAGTTTCATTCCTTTTTATGGCTGAGTAATATTCCCTTGTATATATGTGTCACATCTTCTTTATCCATTCATCAGTTGATGGACATTTAGGCTGCTTCCATGTCCTGCCTATTGTAAATAGTGCTGCAGTGAACATTGTGGTACATGTATCTTTTTGAATTATGGTTTTCTCAGGGAATATGCCCAGTAGTGGGATTGCAGGGTCATATGGTAGTTCTATTTTTAGTTTTTTAAGGAAGCTGCATACTGTTTTCCATAGGGGCTGCACCAATTTACATTCCCACCAACAGTGCAAGAGGGTTCCCTTTTCTCCACACCCTCTCCAGCATTTATTGCTTCTAGATTTTTTGATGATGGCCATTCTAACTGGTGAGAGGTGATACCTCATTGTGGCTTTGATTTGTGTTTCTCCAATGATTAGTGATGTTGAGCATCTTTTCATGTGTATGTTAGCCATCTGCATGTCTTCTTTGGAGAAATGTCTGTCTAGGTCTTCTGCCCATTTTTGAATTGGTTTGTTTTGTTTTTTTTCATATTGAGCTGCATGAGCTGCTTATGTATTTTGGAAATTAATCCTTTGTCAGTTGTTTCATTGGCAAATATTTTCTCCCATTCTTAATCCAGATTATGGCCAATTGATTTCTATGCCTTTTACATGTTTCATTTTAGATCTGGTGGCAGTAGAAGATGCCAACTAGTTAATTCCAAAGACCTGAAACCCTGAACTCAAGTGTCACAGTTTAATGAACTGAATGTGGGTAAAATGTGGGAGAAAAACCCATACTTTTGCCAATTTACTTATAATTATTTAACAGTAGAAATATGGCATAGTAGTGATGTGTTGACAGTAAAATGCTAAAAGTTTATAACAGTACACCACTGATGAAAATGCCTGGGTAATCTTTTGGTTAATAGGATCTGCAGGCCTAGTACTTTAGGGAAACGTGCATCCTGACCTCCTAGAAATATTTTGTGGAAGTCCTTCTTCCAAGTATATGCATGAAACCAGACAATTCACATGATATGTGTATGCATATAGTCATCATATAGAATAAATGCTTAAAAATATGTGTGCTGAATGGATATATGGTAGAGAGTAAGTAAATGTACTCATTAAGTTAAATAATTACCCCTTTTGCTCATAACACTGCCAGAATTGGTCTTATTTTCATTAAGCATGAATACAGTTTTCCTACACTAATCATATTAATGCCATACTTGTTTTGATACCCAAGAAAGTAATTAGGTTGTTTTTGATGGTAGTGAATATAATATGTATATTAACAAATTGCTATATGTTTCATTTCGTTTTTTCATTTCAACTTAAATGTAATCAACTGATAGTGATCCTAGTCAGCTAGCTAACAGTTTAAATAACCATTCTTTTCCCTAAGCTTCTTTAGTTTATTATTTGAAGACATGAGTTTACTAAATTTTAGAAGAAATTTTCAAGAAAAATTATCAACAATTTAGAAGTTGATATTTTAAATCTGTATATATTTAGAGCATCTGTTCAGTTATAACTATTGCATCATTAGTGCAAAATTGCACATTGCTAATTAAATTACGTACTTAACATTCACATTGAATGAGTGGTATATGGTATTTGGAAAAAATTCATATTCATATATTTGAAACAACAATATAAGTCCTTAGAAATTATATCTTCCATATTCTGCTTATAATTATTACATATACTACTTGAGTGTAAAATTAATGCACTGTAGCCTTTTTATCTTGGGAAAATATATATAATATAAAATTTGCCATTTTAACCATTTTTAAGTGTACAGTTTTCAGGAGCACTAATTACAATTACAATGTTGTACAACCATCTCCAGAATCTATTTCAATATAGTTTCCATCATCCCAAACAGAAACTGTATCTCAAAAGGTCAAAACAAAATTATTATATGATCCAGCAATTCCACCTCCAAATATTTGAGAACAGGGACTCAAGGAGATACTGGTACATATACCTGTGTTTAACTTTTTGAGGAACCACCAAATTGTTTTCCGCAACGGCTACACTATTTTCCATTCCTGTCAGAAATGTACAAGGGTTCCAATTTCTCTACATCCTTGCCAATATCATGTTGTTTTTCTTTTTCTTTTTTTTTATTACAGCAGTACTAGTAGGTGAGGTGTAATATCTTGCGGTTTTGATTTGCAGTTTCTAATGATAAATGATGTAAAGTATTTTTTCATGTGCTTATTGGCCATTTTTGTATCATCTTTGGAGAAATGTCTATTTAAGATCTTTTCTCATTTTTAAATTGGGTTATTTATCTTTTTTGAACTTAAGTTATAGGAGTTTTTTTAATATATTTTGGATATTAATCCCTGTGCCCATCCTTCAGATAGCCTCTGGGCAAATAAGAAAAGACAAACACAATAAAGTATTAATAAGGCCTGTTCTACTTCCTGCAGAACCAGGAACCAAGGTCTCATACTGGGCCATGGGAGTCCCATCTTCCCTACTGCAGCCAAGTCAAGGAGGGGGTTGGTCAAGGACAAGTAAGAATGCCACAACTTCTTCCTGCCATTTGTAGGTTGCCTTTTTCTGAACTCAGCATTTTCTTGGTTACTATATACCTTTGCCTGTTTATTCTGGAGTTCTGATAAACAGTTGGTTGTTACCATTTCTGCCTGTGTTTCAGTGTTTTTGTGAAGAGACAGGTATGTGGAACTGCCTACTCTGCTGTTTTGCTGAAGTCACACCCCTTTACTAGAGTTTCATTTTCTAACTGGGGTCAGTAGACTTAATAAGTAACCTACCAACTATAAGACAAGCATATAACTAAGTACTGTAGGAGATATATGGGTGGAAGACTAGGACCTCAAGGAATTTAGAGACTGATATGACATGCATATAAATTTCTATTATACAAGGTAGTTTATGACATGCATTAAACCCAAGGAGTTTGGAAAGGCTTAATGATAATTTCTAAGATAGGCTTTGGAGGTTAAGTAGGACTTTTATAGTTGGCGATAATGAGGAGAAGAAGTTCAACTGGAAGTGACGGCATAAGTATAATGCAAGGAATGAGAAATAGCACAGAGGACAGTCCTGCTTTAAGGGTCTGTAGGCTATTTGTAGAGTTTTGGTGGAAGATAAAGCCAGATGGTAATAATTACTTCTATGTTTTATTCAGAAGGCAATGAAAATAAAAGCTTTTAAGCAAAGAAATGCTATGATTAAAGCTATTGCTTTAGGTGTTTATTTTGGCAGGGATGTGTAAAAATGTGTTGAGAACACAAAAGTTGGATTGAGATGGATATATATTGCTTTGTAGCTGAATTCTTGTATTTTATGTATGAGTACTTAAGAATTACTTCTAATTTGGAAATTTCAAATAAATTAATAGCTTAAAAAGTCTAGCATAGTTTAAAAGTGTGAAACAAATGAAAACCATCCTCTACTTTACATTTACAATATCTAACAGGATGCAATATATAACAATTACATTTTGCAGTAAAAATGAAAATAATTAATGAATACTAATGAATATAGATTCTATTCTTAATGAATAGAGATTGTTCATAACAGTAGCAGGCATATTTTCCCCCATTTTTTATCTAATAAGTGTGCATTATACTCTCTTTAAAGATCAACACTGAAGTGTGTAGAAAATGTTCAGTACCTCCTAAAATATAGTATTTTGGCTTTCTGTTTGGAAATCGCTAGTATTTTCTATTTCAAAAGTATTCCAAAGTATTTTTGGACTGTTTTTATTTAAATAAATTAAATTAAAAATTGAATAAACTTTGATGGTCAGCAAAAATAATAAACAAACAAACAAATAAATAAATGCATGTTCACTTACATTCAGACACTGCTGTTTTCTAACTCAGTGGAATTTGAGTTCCATGAGTGCAAACACTTGGAACACAAACTATTTTGTTCTCTTTACTCACAACACCTAGATGAGTGCTGCCATCATATAGGTTCTTGATAAATATTTTTGGACGTGTGATTTAAAGAATACCTGCCTTGTGCTTCCTAGGTTGCACAGTGGTTAAGAATCCGCCTGCCAGTGCAGGGGACACAGGTTCGATCCCACTCCAGGAAGATCCCATAGGCTGCAGAGCAATTAAGCCCATGTGCCACAGCTGTTGAGCTTGTGCTTTAGAGCCTGTGAGCTACAACTATTGAGCCCATGTGCCGCAACTACTGAAGCCCAGGCGCCTAGAGCCCGTGGTCTGCAGCAAGAGAAGCCACTGCAGTGAGGAGCCCACGCACCACAACAAAGAGTAGACCTCACTCACTGCAACTAGAGAAAGCCTGTGTGCAGCAACAAAGACCCAACACACCCAATAAATAAATAAATAAATTAATTAATTAATTAAAAAATAAAGAATACCTGCCTTTAAAATAAAGGTAGAATTTTTAAAGTGTACTATTTTTTTAAGCTCTTTATTGGAATATAATTGCTTTACACTCTTGTACCAGTTTTTGAGGTACACCAAAGTGAATCAGCTGTATTCATACATATATCCCCATATCCCCTCCCTCCCATGACTCCCTGCCACCCTCCCTGTCCTGGCCCTCTAAGGCATCATCAGTCATCGAGCTGATCTCCCCATGTTATGCGGCAGCTACCCACTAGCTGTCTGTTTTACATTTGGTAGTGTATATATGTCAGCGCTACTAAAAGTGCTATTTTTAAAAGACACTAATATATAAAATTTCTCATAGCTAAATTACCTACTCTTCCTTCATATATGAGTTTACTTTAATAGACTATTGCTTCCATAAAAGGTATGTTTAGTCTGTGAAACATTTGATGAAAATAGAAGAAATTACATTATTAAATCAATGCTATTTTCATTGAATAGAATGATGTTGCAATTTGTATTTTTTCTTTATAATTTTCTTTTGTGCATCTATTAAGATTTATAAAAGAAAAACTTGCTATTATAGCAATAATTAATTAGAATATAACCTAGGGAGGAAGAAGAAGAAAATGAAAGCTAGAGAACATGGAAATATGAATTGATGGAGATGGGGTGATATGTTCTGCATATCTCAACTAACGGACTTTTATCCCAACTCCTGGTGTGCTCCCCAAATGCCACTGTCACACTCAATGCCACATTCTCAACTTGGTGCTTTTCTAAGGCTGCCATCTTGGTATCAAAGGATCTTCTGTTTTCCTCTTCTCAATGAATTTGTTCATTAAATTAGCTAATTTTTACTTTGGTA
The DNA here is from genome assembly GCF_030028045.1 of Hippopotamus amphibius kiboko. Classification (NCBI taxonomy): domain Eukaryota; kingdom Metazoa; phylum Chordata; class Mammalia; order Artiodactyla; family Hippopotamidae; genus Hippopotamus; species Hippopotamus amphibius. The sequence continues at coordinate 92,472,704 of NC_080193.1, read as the reverse complement.
AAAATTTAATTTTTTTTTCCTTCAGATCTTTATTGGAGTATAATTGCTTTACAATGTTGTGCAGTTTCCATTGTATAACAAGGTGAATCAGCTATATTTATACATATATCCCTATGTCTTTTAACAGGTATCTTCTGCTTAGGCTTACATTTTAAAAAGTGATATTCAGCAGGTTGTGTACTGCTTTGACTTATAAATGGATGGGTGTCTCTAGTGGTGGGAATATAAACACAGCTAGAAGGAAGAACTGTTTGTTCTTTTATCCTAGTGGGATTGGTAAATTAGCATATGCAGAGACCATGGGACCTTGTAGTTTTCTTTCCAAATGATCTTCAGTAGGCTGTTCATTTATTCATTTATCTAATAATTTACTGTCACTAATCTTCCTAGTCTTTCTGTGTGCTGCATAAGAATAAAGCCATTAAACCTGGACAAGATCACCCTTTAGAGACAAAGCTATACAAACTATTAAAAGTTGTGTTTTTTTTTCCTTTTTCTCTTTTGCCCTTGGCTTTCCATTAATCACTATGTTGCCACTTGATTAACTTAAATCTCTATTACATACTTTCAGATGGGTAAATCTAAGCAAGTAATATTAACTCAATTACATATATTTCAGTAAGGATATCAAGTTCTTACAAGTTCTCAGAGAATGTTGGTTATAAGCTAAGTCCCCTAACAGATCAACATCTTTGGTATAATCTGACTTCTTGAAGCCACTGGTATACACAAGGAATCGTGACCATGTTAGATACAATCTTCTTTTGGTAATATGACACTAGAGGAAAAAAAGAAAAATAATATTCCAAAAAATTAATCCTACCACATAAGTCTATGTCAGTTCACAATAGTCTTTATTTATGGCATGATTTCTGATTTCTTTTGAATGCCCTATCCTATTTTACCTGCATTGGATACCTAATAAATGTTGTTTTCTTACAATGAAATATTAAGAAATTTTGTTACTAAAAAATTCCCATAGTTGTAATGAAAATAATTTTATTTCTGCTACTATTTTCATGCTACTCTGCAAACTAGCTCTGTCCCAACCCTTCATGGTACTAAGCAGCAGAGTACAACTACAACAACAAAAATTCTGAGTATCTCTTTAGTGGCTAGAATTTTTTGCCTGTGTTTTGTGGCTGCCTCCCATCTCCAGCATTTTGTTGCAATACTTAATTAAGACTAAAATAGATTAATTTTTCCCTGAGCAGATTGAAAGAAAAAATAATTTCCAAGTAATATAGAGTCAGCAAGACTCTCTATCATGGGCAACAATTCAAAACTGTTAGAGTATATGCCCGCTATAGAACGATACTTACACTTGACCAGAGATAACATGTATGAGTGTGTAAAAACAATATATTAGGACCTTATCTAGTAGAACCTCAGAAATCCTATGTGAGTTACTTCTAGTCCAAGATATTGATCAGACCTGTGAATGGCAAAGGAAGAGGAAAAGAGAAATTATACATCCTCACCAAAAAATAGGAAAATGTGCCATCCAAATGCTAGAAACATTGAGGAGTTTTGTGAAATATAGCTCACTAAAACCAGAGTGGAAGAATAACAACAAGGTGAGCTTATACAACATTATATACATACATACATACATATGTACATACATACATGGATAGAAAGAAAATAAAAGAGTTTGGGACCCAGGAATACCATATCCAGTCTGTTGCTGGCTGAAAATTACCTTTCTTTCTTCTTGCAAACATTTCTAAAAATATTTCAACCAACTTAGTAATTAATTATTAGTAAGAAGGTAAGAAAGACATGAATAAAACAGTGATGGAGGGCTTCCCTGTTGGCGCAGTGGATGAGAATCCACCTGCCAATGCAGGGAACACAGGTTTAAGCCCTGGTCCAGGAAGATCCCACATGCCGTGGAGCAACTAAGCCTGTGTGCCACAACCACTGAGCCTGTGCTCTAGAGCCCACGAGCCACAACTACTGAGCCCATGTGCCACAACTACTGAAGCCCGGGCACCTGGAGACCATGCCCAGCAACAAGAGAAGCCACTGCAATGAGAGGCCTGTGCACTGCAACAAAGAGCAGCCCCAGCTTGCTGCAAATAGAGAAAGCCCGTGTGCAGCAACAAAGACCCAATGCAGCCAAAAAAATAAATAAATAAATAAATAAATAAATAAATTTGTAAAAACACAGTGATAGAGACAAGAAAATATTGTACTGTTTTTATGTATTATTAATATGGTTATTAAATTTTAAGAAAATATTTACTCTATTAGAAAATACAAATGGATTTAAATAATAATGTGTATCAAATGTCCAAGATTATCTCTATAAAAACCTGGAAGAGTTTAAGCTGTTTGAAGAAAAAGATGTAAAACAATAAATTTATCACCTTCTCTAAAGAGAAATCAATAGACACTGTTTTATTCTTGACCACTAGTTAAATAAAACTGTAATTTATAACTTCTTTATTACAGAAAGAAGAAACAAAACTAGAATCAATGTAGTAAAAGAAATAAAAGTTTTTATTTCCCCAAGTGGGGAAAGCGGGTAGGGTTGGGGGGGAATGAATTGGGAGATTGGGATACCAAATTGTACGCTCTAAATATATGCAGTTTATTGTATGTTAACTGTACCTCAATAAAAGCTCTAAAAAAAAAAGTTAACCTTGAAAAAAATAAAAAATAAAAAAATAAAAGCATAAAGAATGATCAGAAAAGCGAAAGCATGAAATAAAATGACAAATAATAGCATTAGCTATTATAATAAATGTGATTATGTTAAACCTTCTTAAAAACTGACAGTTTCTGTCAAGAAAGAACTAATTGGCTTATTTTAAAACCCACTGAAACATCATGATGCCTACTGTTTCAAAATACCAGGCAAATGCAATTAAAAAAGCAACTTGTTAAAATATCAATATTAAATCAAAGTACAATTTAAGGAAATACAATAAATAGTAAAGAAATTTATTTATATAAATACCATTTAAAATCCACAATACAGGTAATAACAGTTATGAGCCAACACTTACTGAGTGATTCCTGTATGTCAAGCATTATTCTACATGCTTTAAGTGATTGCTCAAGTAACTCACAGTAGCTTATCAGTTAGGAACCATTATTACCATAATACCCATTTGATGAATGAGGAACCTGAGACAGATAAATTAAGAAACTTGCCTTTCCATGTAACCAGCAATTAGGAGAGCTAGAATTTGAATCTATTCACTCAGGCGCTGGAGACTTTGACCTTAATTGTTACATGACCTTGTCTCCCTTTGGAACAGCCATCAAGCATCAGGTACCAGAGTAAGATATTATTAAAAAAAGCTACATCTGTACAAAGAGACACTGAGAAAACTACCGTCATAACAACATAATGTTCAAATAATAATATTCTATTTTCTAAGTCCTCAACAGATCAAAAATAAATAAAATAGACCTTTAAATGTGATACATAACACAAGAAAGATATAGATGTGTATAGATATTAGACTTTCAACCCTAAAAACGAATAGTGCACATTATTTTCAAATACTTGTAGAACAATTAAAAAGTCAATAAAGTTATAATGTCCGAGGGCAAAATGTTATTATGAAAAATTTTTAAACATTAAAAATTGCATGCCACATTCTTATTTCCTGCTGACAAGACAACTAGAAATTAAAAACAAAAATGTTGACTAAAATATTTAACCATATGACAATTTAATAATATATTCCTAAAATAGATCTAGGAGAATTTTAAAATATAATTATAGAATTTTTGATTAATTAAGGAAAATAATATGCATTAAACTGCAAATGAAAAAATAGTTATCAAAGAAATATCTTAAAGACATTTATTAAGGTAGAGTATATACAAACAAAAGTATCATACTCAATAATCTAGAGATGAAAACAACAGAATTAACCTGTTAATACTTTAGAAAAGAAAACATTGATATATTCCAGAATGGATTTTTGGTAGAGAGGAAAAATTCCACCATACTAGGATAGAAAAAAATCTGGAATTTCTGAAAAAGGGAGAGAGTTAAAGATGGCAACTTCAGTATCTTTCATAAATTAACTCAGAAGTGACATACCGCTGCTCTTCACATGTTCTGTTGGTCATATACACTGACTGGTACAAAGGCGAATACCAGGAGATCACTGTGGGCCTCTTAGAAATTGGCTACCACAGTACACCCTCTGGCACTCAAATGAGCCATGTCCCTCTTTCTGTTATTTTTTTGGTAAGAGATTATATTTTACAGTGTAGGAACATTTGTCTCAGGGAAGCTAAAAATATTTTTCAAGATACTACTATTAAGACAATAGAGATTTAACCCAGGTCTTCTGATCTAAAGCCTCATGGCTTTTCTCCTGTAATAAAACAGAAAACTATGTAGGCTCACTACTGTGTATATCACAGTTTTCCAGCATTCATAATATTTCTATACTGCTGAGCTTTTGTATTCTTTATCCTTCAGTTTACTCTCAGCCATATCCCACTGGTGTAAACATTCCAGACTGATAAATTCTCTCTCTGCTTTTCCAGATTTACTGGGTTTTTTTTTTTTTTTTCAATAGACATATATGCTATAGAATCAGATTTATTAGAATCACATGAATTGTAGGAGTAAATATATTTGAAGTGAAAATTTATGGGTCGTTTCGTATTAGTCTGCTCAGGCTGCCATAATAAAATACCACAGACTGGATGGCTCAAGCAACAGATATTGACTTCTCACAGTTCTGGAGGTGGGAAGTCCAAGATACAGGTTCTAGCTGATCTGATTCCTGGTGATGGCTGTCTTCCTGGCTTGCAGATGACTACCTTCTCTGTGTATTCTCACACGGTGGGGAGAGCGAGCAAGATCTCTCATGTCTAAGAAAACTAATCATATTAATCATAGATTTACCCTTATGACCTCATTTAACCTTTGTCACTTCCTTACTCCAAGTAGTCACATTGGAAATTTGGGCTTCAACATATGAATTTCGGGGGCACAAGATTCATCAAGTCCTTAGCACTTTCCCTATGAGGAAAAAATGTGCTTGGACTTTGGGATATTATAGCTTTCAAAGGGCTTTTTTTTTTTTTTCTAAAGGGGCTTGTGTTTATTCACATTATTTTTCTCAATATTAGTCCAGATAATGAACTTTTAGTGTATTTGTGTTTCCAATAAGTAAGTTGCTCACAATATATGGAGTTTTTTTATTGCTATTATTTTAGAAGAATATATTTCCTAAGTTTCAAGTTTTGTGAACATTCCTTAAGTTTAATATATTGCAATTTAAAACACTTTTCTTTAAAAAAGGAAAACTGACAAAATTTACCTATATTAGAGACTGGTAGTAATGAAGTAAAATTAAAATGATGAAAATAGCATTACCTCAAGGTGGACTTGAATTTGTTTTACTTAAGTAGCCCCTTATTAGAGGATCACAGTTATTTTATATTAATATAAGGAGTGAAACAAATACTTTATATAAATAATCCAGTATAATAATTCATTATAATAATTTCCCTATTATGCAAGGCCATTGACGTACTGTACTAGATTGAATTAAGCTATTCTCAGCATTCCTCTTCTAGACATACATAGACACATGCTCATAATAATCAAGCAGGGTGTTTAACACACATTTTTTAAATAAACCAATTCAATTGATGAAGGAATCCATTTTCTTGGATTAATATTTTAGTTTCTGATGTTATTACTTTTCAAAAATATATTTTTTACTAGTTTTAAGGAAAATGTGATTCTTGCAACAGAAATTGACAAGCTATTGAATATATTAAAGTCAGTAACTGATATGTTATTAGCCAAAGCATGAGAAACATGTCTTTAGTAAAATATAAGATGATATTGTAATGACTTTAGAGCTCTAGCTAGCATTATATTGTTTGTACCATCTTATGTTAAATTTATAAACCTGTCTTCTGAAGTCAGTAAAAGAAGGAATTACTTTAAAAAAGTAATTTTAAGAATAGAGGCTATCATGTATCCATATGTTTTGATCCATTTGTCTGCAGTTGTTTTTTATTGTGATTAAAGCCCCTACAAAATTGTCTAATTCCTTCTCTTAAAACAGCTCTGAGAAGTAAATGGTTCAAGTATGTTAATTACATTCTCTTTTTGATTGTTTTTTACTGAGTTAAGATATCATGGAATTATTATCTTAGGAATTGAAAGAAAACGAGTTGGATGATGCTTTTGTATTTTACATTTATTTACAAAAATGTTTCAAAGCACTGTCTAGATCTGAAAAGAAATTATAACAATGACTATAAGAAATAAAATGTCTTTAAGTAAATAAAGCACAAACAAAACCTACCCCCAAGGTATAGTTTCTAATGTGCATGTGTGTGTATGTATGTATATGTGCGAGGGAGAGAGAGAGGGAGAGGAGGAGGAGTGTGTGCCTGGTGTGGGTCATTATGAAATAACAATGTATTTGACTCTTACACTTCTGACAAGATAGGAACACAAGATGATTGAGCAGAATATGACAGTTGAAAGTTAGCTTCTGTGGAATTTGGAAAAATCACAAATTCTTTGCTTTGCTTTTAATTTGTTAATTGAGGACAATACTTTTCTAAATGAAAGGGTAAGTCACAGAAAAGTTGCAAAAATACATTTTAATAATATCATTATTTTAACAATTTTTATTATTACTATAATGGTCATCTGGAATTCTTACAGATCAAAATATCACTCCTAACAAAATTTGCAATCTTGAATATTTACTTTGTCACATTGTCTTCTATAAATTCTAAGCTTTTGTGAGCAATGATGTAGAATATAATAAATACTAGTTGCTGCTATTGAAAATTTCAAACACAAGGGAATAATTTTTTAATGAAGGTGTAAACTTATAATTTTTTGCTTATAATTGAAAAGAAACAACTCTGGTACCCTGTTTTGTAGATTTAGGGTTGGTAAAATTAGTTGGAAATGCTAAATATATCAATCATTTAAAGGTCACTTGAAAGTTTAATATTTTGCCTTGAAGATCAGTAACAAGTTTAGAATGAGCCAGTTCAGGCTTCATTAAGACAGTTTTGAGGTAGTATGTTTTTCAACAACAATAATAGTAATAACAGTAATAATAACACATGACAGTTTCAAGTACTACTTTATGCCACACTCTGCTGCTGTCATCCTTGGTTTCTCCACCAATTACTCCACCCTCTAGAAACAGAATGAGTTTTGAATCAATATTTTCAAACTTCCCCCAAACAAAATGCATTTATCTTTAGTAGCAACAAAGCTTTATTACATCATTTATTTGACATATTTGTCATTAGTAAACAATATATATTATGTACCAAGCAATAGGATGAGTTGAGGAAGCCCTTGACATACTTTTTTTTTATCCTCCAGTGTTTAGAGCATAATGTAGAATAGAAAATGATAGACATTACCTTAAGTTCCTAAGCATAGGGTATCATAGTAGTAGTATTGTAGTGACATTAGAACAATCATACAATTTATAAACTCCCACTCATATCACATACATCAAAAACAGAAGAGATAATGAAGTAAAAGGATTAAGTAGAACTAAGAGATCAATCCCAGGATTGGGAGATTTTGTGACTAGTATAATACTCTCTGCAGGTTCTAGCTGGAATCTGCCGTAAGGAAGGAACTATGTCTATTTTGAGCAAGTTATAAAAAATTTTCTAGGGTGGGAGGAAGCACTCTATTTTAAGTACGTACATTTTACACGGTCAAGAAGTAGCCAACTGAAAGTGGAGAAGGAAGGGATTATAAATATAGGGAATTGAGATGATTGTACTGTAAGATACAAATAGATAAGTAGTGGGATAAGTGCCTAAGCTGTTCCAAGGGGTTGGTTCTAACCCATTTATATAAACCATGGTCATTCATACAAGTGCGTGCTATTAGTCCTTGATAAAATAAGTAGACAGAAAATCAGTAAAGATATAGAGAACATGAATAACACTACAAACCAAATTTCCCTAATTGAGATTTATCGAGCACTCCACCCCAAAACAGCAGAATACATATGCTTTTTAAGTGTATGTGGGACACCACCTAGTAGACTGTATGTTGGGCCATAAAACAAGATCAATACATTTTTAATGATTTAAATCACTCAGAGTGTATTTCTGGTACAAAACTGAATTAAATTAGAAATCAGTAAAGAAAGATATTTGGGCTACCTCCAAATATTTTGAAATTAAAAAACACATTTAAATAACTCAAGGGTCAAAGAAGAATAGATCACAGGGAAATTACAAATAATCTGATTGGATAAAGGCACAACATATTAAAAATGTGGATAAAGTTCAAGGTCAACAAATAAAAACAATCTTATTTCTGTATAATAACACTGTACAATTGTACCAATAACTTTTTAAAAACCTATTCACAATAGCTCCAAGGATGGAAATACATAGGTGTGAGTGTTTAAAAGTACAAAATCTAAATACTGAAATTACAAAATGCCACAGAAATAAATCTAAGAAGACCTCAATAGATGAGAGACAGACCATATCCATGATTTAAAAGACAATATAACAAAGATGTCAATTCTCTGCAAATTGATATGCAAGTTTAATCCAGTTCCTAGAAAAGTCCCAGAAATACTTTTTGTAAATGTAGACAAATAAAAGCAGGGGGTCTTATTATTGCAGTTATTAAAATAGCCAAGGCAAGGCTGTGCAGCTAGCATGCCAGCAATTGTAGGGGTTTGAATGCTGCATCCAAATTTATGCTGCATACAGGGATGATACTGGATTCACTAATGGGCTGAAACTACTAGGACACTGAGAATGATTCCCCAGTTAGTGCGTGTTTTGTGGACCCAATCTCTTTAGATTTGGCCTGCGAAGACTGAGGACATAATACGTCCCCCTTTTGCTTTCTTATTTCTTATGAGAGAATTCCCTAATGTTTGCTTGGCTATTTTTGTCCTTTTCTCTATATCCCTTCCAAGCTACCATATAAAACATAAGAGCTTTATCTAGCCCAAGTTTCAGGAAAAGAGCAAATGTCCACTGCATTGTATCTACATTTACATTATCACCTGGTGTGTTATCATGGGGTTTTCTATTTTTTAAAAATATTCTCTTGTTTCTAACACTCCAATTTAATGAATTCATTTGAGTGTACACTTAGTAGAAATACCTACTCCACATGACCCAACTAATTCTCATGTCTTCATAGTTGACTTCAACCAAGAACAGTCATATCTGGAACATTATGTCTAAGTAAGATATGCTTTTAACAGACATAATTCTTGATGGGAATAATCAAATTCTTATCTCTTTGATAGACAAATAAGGATAAATGCTATTGAGTAATATTTAGCCAGCCTTTCACAATTCTCAAATTAATTGCAGATGTTTTCCACTTTATCCTGATTATACATAAATGTGGGTTATATGTGATTGCCTAGAGTCATGTAAATGGTGGAATTGGATCAACCACAAACCCCAGTCTAGTACTCTTCCTATAAAATCTTTAGGAAGTAAAGTGTTATTAAACAGTCCTATAAACAGTGTAAAGTGTCAGAAAATTTTGAAATTACCTTGAATTTTAGAAAAGGCATTTATTTCATATCATTTTTCTTTGATTCTAGTGGTTATTAAGTTACTTTTTGCCTCAGTTCAAAAGGATTTGACATAGTATGATTTTTTTTTTAAGAACTTTTATTGAGATACAGTTAACAGACAATAAACAGCATATATTTAGAGCGTACAATTTGGTGTCCCAATCTCCCAATTCATTCCTCCCCAGCCCTCCCCACTTCCCCCACTTGGTGTCCATGTGTTTGTTCTCTACACCTGTGTTTCTATTTCTGCCTTGCATTTCCTCTTTCATAGTTGTTAGCATTTGCCTTAGGTATTGAGGTGTTCCTATATTGGGTGCATATATATTTATAATTGTTATCTCCTCTTCTTGGATGGATCCCTTGATCTTTATGTAATGTCCTTTCTTGTCTCTTGTAACATGTTTTATTTTAAAGTCTATTTTATCTGATGTGACTATTGCTACTCCAGCTTTCTTTTGATTTCCATTTGCATGGAATATCTTTTTCCATCCCCTCACTTTCCATCTGTATGTGTGCCTAGGTCTGAAGTGGGTCTCTTGTAGACAGCATATATATGGGTCTTGTTTTTGTATCCATTCAGCCAGTCTGTGTCTTTTGGTTGGTGCATTTAGTCCATTTACATTCAAGGTCATTATTGATATGTATGTTCCTATTACCATTTTCTTAATTGTTTTGTTGTTGTTTTTGTAGGTCCTTTTCTTCTGTTTCCTGCTTAGAGAAGTTCCTTTAGCATTTGTTGTAGGGCTGCTTTGGTGGTGCTGAATTCTCTTAGCTGTTGCTTGTCTGTAAAGCTTTTGATTTCTCCATCGAATCTGAATGAGATCCTTGCTGGGTAGAGTATTCTTGGTTGGAGGTTCTTCCCTTTCATCACTTGAAATATATCATGCCACTCCCTTCTGGCTTGCAGAGTTTCTGCTGAGAATTCAGCTGTTATCCTGATGGGAGTTCCTTTGTATGTTATTTGTCGTTTTTCCCTTGTTGCTTTTAATAACATTTCTCTGTCTTTAATTTTTGTCAGTTTGACTACTATGTGTCTTGGTGTATTTCCCCTTGGGTTTATCCTGCCTGGGATTCTCTGCACTTCCTGGACTTGGGTAGCTATTTCCTTTCCCATGTGAGGGAAGTTTTCAACTAGAATCTCTTCCAATATTTTCTCAGGTCCTCTCTCTCTCGTCTCCTTCTGGGACCTCATAATGCGAATGTTGTTGCATTTAACATTGTCCCAGAGGTCTCTTAGGCTGTCTCCAGTTGTTTTCATTCTTTTTTCTTTATTCTTCTCTGCATCAGGGATGATCACCATTCTGTCTTCCAGGTCACTTATTCACCCTTCTGCCTCAGTTCATCTGCTATTGGTTCCTTCTAGTGTATTGTATTTTTCATTTCAGTTATTGTGTTGCATATCTCTGTTTGTTTGCTCTTCAATTCTTCTAGGTCTTTGGTAAACTTTTTGATCTTTGCATCCAGGCGTTTTTCAAAGTCCTGGATCATCTTCACTATCATTATTCTGAATTCTTTTTCTGTAAGGGTGCCTATCGCCTCTTCATTTATTTGTTTCTCTGGGGTTTTATCCTGTCCCTTCATCTGGTACAAAGTCCGCTGCTTTTTCATTTTCTCTATCTTTCTGTGGCTGTGGTTTCCAGTTCCACAGGACGAAATACTGCTGATACTGCTTGATGCTGCTGTCTGCCCTCTTGTGGAGGAAGCTAGGAGGCTCTTTCGTGCTTCCTGATGGGAGGGACTGATGGTGGGTAGGGCTGGGTGGACGGAGCTCAGTAAAACTTTAATCTGCTTGTCTGCTAATGGGTGGGGCTGTGTTCACACCTTGTTGGTTGTTTGGCCTGAGGCTACCTAGCCCTGGAGCTTTACAGGCTCTTTGGTGGAGCTAATGGTGGACTCTGGGAGGGCTCACACCAATGAGCACTTCCCAGAACGCCTGCTCCCAGTGCCCCTGTCTCCTCAGTGAGCCACAGCCACCCCCCACCTCTGCAGGCAGCCCCCCAACACCAGCAGGTAGGTCTGGTTCAGTCTCCCATGGGGTCACTGCTCCTTCCCCCTGGGTCCTGGTGAGCACATTTTTTTGTGTGCCCTCCAAGAGTGGAGTCTCTGTTTCCCCCAGTCCTGTGCAGGTCCTGCAATCAAATGCCATTCGCTTTCAGATTCTGATTCTCTGGGAGTTTCTCCTCCTGTTCCTGGACTCCCAGGTTGGGAAGCCTGATGTGGGGCTCAGAACCCTCACTTTAGTGGGTGGACTTCTGCAGTATAACTGTTCTCCAGTTTGTGAGTCACCCACCCAGCATTTATAGGATTTGATTTTAACGCGATTGCGCCCCTCCTACCGTCTCATTGCGGCTTCTCCTTTGTCTCTGGATGTGGGGTGTCTTTTTTGGTGAGTTCCAGTATCTTTCTGTCGATGATTGTTCAGCAGTTAGTTGTAATTCCAGTGCTCTTGCAAGAGGGAGTGAGCACACGTCCTCCTACTTTGCCATCTTAATCCTATCTCCTGACATAGTATGATCTTTATGTTTACTAGAAAAGTGTCAGATCTAGACTGAGTACCTCCTCCTTTTACATTTCTGTATCTTTATCTTTTGCTTTGACATAGATAATTAGAAATATATATGGTCCCCAATTGCAGTTTATATAAAAATAAAATATGTCTAGAAATGTAATTTATATTTATACTTGAATATTATATTTGAACACAGGTGATAAATTTCCTTTAGCCAAAATGGTAGGGTTACATTGTAGGGAAAGATCGTATTAGAAGCTGAGTGGTTAATTACTTTTTTCCAATCTATTCATTCACCATTTCTCTAAGAAGTCACTCAAAAAGATACTCTATATGAAATTTTTAAAACAACTATGGAATTTTATTACATAACTTATTTTCTCCATGATGAGGTTGAATGATGGAAACAACAAAAGCAGAACCTTAGAAGCATGGCAGCAGGTTGAGGTTTTTCCCAGCTTTTTCCTTCTCTAAATCCTGCTGTTCTCACCTTTCTTTGGTTTAGCATCCTCACATTCCATTTCTTCATCTGGCTCCATATATTGCCCACATCCTGGTCCTCCTGGTAATCCTCACTTGTCTCCTGCTGCTTTGCCAACTTCTCCTGGTACTTCAACTAGTGGAGCTGGGGCAGCCATGAATCAAGCACCCAACTGCAACCAGTTTATAATTTAAACTGACATAAAGGAGAGCAATAGTACATACAGAACTGGTTTTCCTGGAACCTTCAATGCATGGGTTTCAGAGTCTTTTCTGCACAATGCATTGAGCAGTAAGAATAAATGACAGAGTCAACCTAATCATTAAGTCAGTGGTTCAGTAGGACGGTGGGCAGTACAACTCCCAAAGGGATGTTTCGATAATTCACAAAGTGTTTTTTTTCTTATTTCAGTGATTCATGGGCACTGAAGTGGTTGGGGGCAGGCATACCGTACACCTTGCTGAGTAGGGCAGTCTACATAATGAACAAATTTTTTATGTACTTCATGACTTCCAAATGCCCCTATGCGTATTCGTGAAATTGAAAGAAAAAGCCTGTTGATAATCCTTTTAAATTTTTATTTTTAGTCTAGAATCAATTTTACATTGAAAATAAAGCAAAGCATTGTTTACAAAGTTTTAATATTAGCTGTTTTCTAGGAATTCAAATATTTTGTAAATAAAGGGAATATTTAACTAAATTTCTGTTGAAAAATGACCAAGAGTTGTTTACTGTGGCATAAAATTACCTCAGTGGCAGGAAGGCCACTTGAATTTGAGTCCTCCTAAACAGCACACCTTAATAGTTTGCATTTATGTCACTCACAACCATGACAATTCCATAGATGTGAGCCTCTGGTTCCAAGATTATGTCTCCTAATGTAGTTGAACCCAAGCATTTACACTTTGAAAAACACAATATTTACTACAAATTACTTACTTTTTATTTCTTTGCACAGTTAGGCCAATACATTGATTTTTTAAAATTATGATCTATTTTATTTCTGTACAGTAGATGGAGCATTAACTGTATTTATTTTTCAAATAGACCAATAGATTTCATAGGATTAAGAATTACTGTATGAAGTAATAAAACAGACTAGTACCAACTAGTAGGGGGCAAAAAACTGCATAATAAGTTATTTAGCTAAACATAAGAAATGTTAATTATATAAGCCCGAAATCAAGATTTGTTGGGAATAATTGACACATTTATATACATCAATTGATATTTCTATCATGTATAAATGATGCTATGTACAAGTGATAAAACAAAGTCATACAAAAGTTGGCCTTACATTATAGATGTCTAATAGGGATATAAGTCTTCCTTATCAACTTTTAGCTGTGCTGACCAGTCATGTAGTGAAAATGGATGGCACCTGAAATGGGAAAACAATTATGTGGTGATCTGAAGGAGGGTGGCCATAGCCAAAGGATGACCAAAATACTTCAAGCAAAACTAATAGCAACATAATGAGCTAAGAAGTGACAGGCACAAGTACAGGCAGATCATGCTTGCTTGCAGCAAGCAGAGTCTGAGCTGCTTCACTGCCTCATTTAAACAGAAGAGTATGCTCAGCATGAAACTAAGAGACAGTTAACACAGAATGACATCCTGCAGGTAACAGCTGGTGCTAACACCCAAAGGACAGAATTATATAGAAGACATATTTATTTAATTTTGTAATTTGTGAGAAAGTCTTTTTATATTTTTTAAATTTTAAAAATTTTTTAATTTTTATTTTTGTGTAAAATTTTCTGATTTTTTAAGCCCTTTATTGGAATATAATTGCTTTACACTGTTGTGCCAGTTTTTGCAATACAACAAAGTGAATCAGCTGTATTTATACACATATCCCCATATCCCCTCCCTCCAGCAACTCCTTCCCACCTTCCCTATCCCAGCCCTCTAAGTCATCACCCATCATCGAGTTGATCTCCCTGTGTTATGCAGCAGTTTCCCACTAGCTATCTGTTTTACATTTGGTAGTGTATATATGTCTATGCTGTTCTCTCACTTCCTCCCAGCTTCCCCTTCGCCCCCTCACCCTGTGACCTCAAGTCCAATCTCTACATCTGCATCTTTATTCTTGCCCTGTCACTGGGTTCTTCAGTACCATTTTTTTAGATTCCATATATATGAGTTAGCATACAGTATTTGCTTTTCTCTTTCTGGCTTACTTTGCTCTGTATGACAAACTCTAGGTCTATCCACCTCATTACATATAGCTCCATTTCATTCCTTTTTATGGCCGAGTAATATTCCATTGCATATATGTACCACATCTTCTTTATCCATTCATTTGTTGATGGGCATTTAGGTTGCTTCCATGTCCTGGCTATTGTAAATAGTGCTGCAATAAACATTACAGTACATGTTTCTTTTTGGATTATGGTTTTCTCTGGGTATATACCCAGTAGTGGGATTACTGGATTATATGGTAGTTCTATTTTGAGATTTTTAAGGAACCTCCAAACTGTTTTCCATAGTGGCTGTGCCAACTTACATTCCCACCAACAGTGCAGGGGAATACCCTTTTCTCCACATCCTCTCCAACATTTGTTGTTTCTAGATTTTGTGATGATGGCCATTCTGACTGGTGTGAGGTGATACCTCATTGTGGCTTTGACTTGCATTTCTCTAGTGATTAGTGATGTGGAGCATCTTTTCATGTGTTTGTTAGCCATCTGCATGTCCTCTTTGGAGAAATGTCTATTTAGGTCTTCCACCCATTTTTGGATTGGGTTATTTGCTTTTTTGGTATTGAGCTGTATGAGCTGCTTGTATATTTTAGAGATTAATCCTTTGTCAGTTCTTGGTCGACAAATATTTTCTCCCATTCTGAGGGTTGTCTTCTTGTCTTGTTTATGGTTTCTTTTGCTGTGCAAAGCTTTTAAGCTTCATTAGGTCCCACTTGTTTATTTTTGACTTTATTTCCATGATTCTAGGAGATGGGTCAAAAAGAATCTTGTTTTGGTTTATGTCATAGAGTGTTCTGCCTGTGTTTTCCTCTAAGAGTTTTATAGTGTCTGGTCTTACATTTAGGTCTTTAATCCAATCTGAGTTTATTTTTGTGTATGGTGTTAGGAAGTGTTCTAATTTCATTCTTTACATGTAGCTGTCCAGTTTTCCCAGCACCACTTATTGAAGAGGCTGTCTTTTTTTCCATTGTATATTCTTGCCTCCTTTGTCAAAGATAAGGTGCCCAACTGTGCGTAGGTTTATCTCTGGGCTCTCTGTTCTGTTCCACTGACCTATATTTCTGTTTTTGTGCCAGTACTGTACTGTCTTGATCACTGTAGCCTTTTAGTGTAGTTTGAAGTCAGGGAGCCTGATGCCTCCAGCTCCATCTCTCCTTCTCATGATTGCTTTGGCTCTTTGGGGTCTTTTTGCATTTCCATACAGATCACAAAATTTCTTGTTCTAGTTCTGTGAAAAATGCCATTGGTACTTTGATAGGGAATGCGTTGCATCTCTACATTGTTTTAGGTAGTACAGTCATTTCCACAATGTTGATTCCTCCAATCCAAGAACATGGTATGTCTCTCCATGTGTTTGTATCATCTTTGATTTCTTTCATCAGTGTCTCATACTTTTCTGCATACAGGTCTTTTACCTCCTTAGGCAGGTTTATTCCTAGGAATTTTATTCTTTTTGTTGCAATAGTAAATGGGAGTGTTTCCATAATTTCTTTTTCTGCTCTTTCGTTATTAGTGTATAGGAATGCAAGAGATATCTATGCATTAATTTTGTATCCTGCTGCTTTACTAAATTCATTGATTAGTGCTAGCAGTTTTCTGGTAGAATCTGTAGGGTTTTCTATGTATACTATCATGTCATCTGCAAAGAGTGACAATTTTACTTCTTCTTTTACAATTTGGATTCCTTTTATTTCATTTTCTTCTCTGTTGCTGTGGCTAAAACTTCCAAAACTATGTTGAATAGTAGTGGTGAGAGTGGACACCCTTGTCTTGTTCTTGTTCTTAGAGGGAATGCTTTCCATTTTTCACCATTTAGAATGATGTTGGCTTTTGGTTTCTCATATATGGCTTTTATCATCTTGAGGTAATTTCCTTATATGCCCATTTTCTGGAGAATTTTTATTGTAAATGGATGTTGAATTTTGTCAAAAGCTTTTTCTGCATCTATTGATATGATCATATGGTTTTTAATCTTCTATTTGTTAATATGATGAATCACATTGATTGATTTGTGTATATTGAAGAATCCTTGCATCCCAGGGATAAACCCCACTTGATCATGGTGTATGATCTTTTGAATGTGCTGTTGGATTCTGTTAGCTATTATTTTGTTGAGCGTTTTTGCATCTATATTCATCAGTGATATTGGCCTGTAATGTTTTTTTTTGTGACATCTTTGCCTGGTTTTGGTATCAGGGTGATGGTGGCCTCATAGAATGAGTTTGGGAGTGTTCCTCCTTCTGCTATATTTTGGAAGCATCTGAGAGGATAGGGGTTAGCTCGTCTCTAAATGTTTGATAGAATTCACTGTGAAGCCCTCTGGCCCTTGGCTTTTGTTTGTTGGGAGATTTTTAATCACAGTCTCAATTTCCATACTTGTGATTGTTCTGTTCCTATTTTCTCTTTCTTCCTGGTTCAGTCTTGGAAGATTGTACTTTTCTAAGAATTTATCCATTTCTTCCAGGTTATCCAATTTATTGGCATATAGTAGCTTGTAGTAGTCTGCCATGATCTTTTGTATTTCTGCGCTGTTGGTGTTACTTCTCCTTTTTCATTTCTAATTCTGTTGATTTGTGTCTTCTCCCTTTTTTTCCTGATGAGTCTGGCTAATGGTTTATCAATTTTGTTTATCTTCTCAAAGAACCAGCTTTTAGTTTCATTGATCTTTGCTATTGTTTCCTTCATTTCTTTTTCATTTATTTCTGATCTGATGTTTGTGATTTCTTTCCTTCTGCTCACTTTGGGGTTTTTTGTTCTTCTTTCTCTAATTGTTTTAGGTGTAAAGTTAGGTTGTTTATTTGAGCTTTTTCTTGTTTCTAGAGGTAGGATTGTATTACTTTAAACTTCCCTCTTAGAACTGCTTTTGCTGCATCCCATAGGTTTTGGGTTGTTGTGTTTTCATTGTCATTTGTTTCTAGATATTTTTTGATTTCCTCTGTGGTTTTTTTTATTGATTTCTTGGTTGTTTAATAGCATATTGTTTAGCCTCCATGTGTTTGTATTTTTTACAGTTATTTTCCTGTAATTGCTATTTAGTCTCATGGAGTTTTGATAAGAGAACATGCTTGATACAATTTCAATTTTTTTGAATTTACTGAGGCTTGATTTGTGACCCAAGATATGCTCTATCCTGGAGAATATTCCATGTGCTCTTGAGAAGAAAGTGTATTCTGTAGTTTTTGGATGGAATGTCTTATAAATATCAATTAAGTTGAGATGGTCTAATGTGTCATTTAAAGCTTGTATGTCCTTATTTATTTTCTGTTTGGATGATCTGTCAATTGGTGTAAGTGGTGTGTTGGAGTCTCCTACTATTATTGTGTTACTGTCGATTTCTCCTTTTATGGCTGTTAGCATTTGCCTTATGTATTGAGGTGCTCCTATGTTGGGGGCATAGATATTTACAATTGTGATATGTTCTTCTTGGATGGATCCCTTGATCATTATGTCGTGTCCTTCCTTGTCTCTTGTAAGAGTCTTTAAAGTCTAATCTGTCTGATATGAGTATTGCTACTCCAGCTTTCTTTTGACTTCCATTTGCATGGAATATATTTTTCAATCCTCTTACTTTTAGTCTGTATGTGTCCCTTGGTCTGAAGTGGGTTTCTTGTAGGCAGCATATATAAGGATCTTGTTTTTGTATCCATTCAGTCAGCCTGTGTCTTTTGGTTGGAGCATTTAATCTTCTTACATCTAAGGTAATTATTGACATGTATGTTCCTATTACCATTTTCTTATGTTTTGGGTTTGTTTTTGTAGGTCTTTTCCTTCTCTTGTGTTTCCTGCCTAGAGAAGTTCCTTTAGCAATTGTTGTAAGGTTGGTTTGCTGGTGCTGAATTCTCTTAACTTTTGCTTGTCTGGAAAGCTTTTGATTTCTCCATCAAATCTGAATGAGATTCTTGCTGGGTAGAGTATTCTTGGCTGTAGGTTTTTCTCTTTCAAGACTTTCAGTATATCCTGCCACTCCCTTCTGGCCTGCAGAGTTTCCGCAAAAAGATCAGCTGTTATCCTTATGGGTTTTCCCTTATATGTTATTTGTTGCTTTTCTCTTGCCGCTTTTAATATTTTTTCTTTGTGTTTAATTGTCGTTAGTTTGATTAATATGTGCCTTAGTGTGTTTCTTTTTGGGTTTATTCTGTATGGGACTCTCTGTAATTCTTGGACTTGATTAATTATTTCCTTTCCCATGTTGGGTAAGTTTTCCACTATAACTTCTTCAAATATTCACTCAGACCCTTTCTTTTTTTTCCTTCTTCTTCTGGGACACCTGTGATCCAAATGTTGGTATGCTTAATGTTGTCCCTGAGATGTCTGAGACTGTCCTCCATTCTTTTTATTCTTTTCTCTTTTTCCTGCTGTGTAGCAGTTATATCCCCCATTCTATCTTCCAACTCACTTACTCGTTCTTCTGCCTCAGTTATTCTACTGTTTATACCATCTAGAATATTTTTAATTTCAGTTATTGTGTTGTTCATTACTGTTTGTTTGCTCTTTAGTTCTTCTAGGTCCTTATTAACTGTTTCTTGTATTTTCTCTATTTTGTTATTGAGATTTTGGATCATCTTTACTATCATTCCTCTGAATTCTTTTTCAGGCTGTTTTCCTATTTCCTCTTCATTTATTTGGTCTCGTGGGTTTTTATCTTGCTCCTTTGCTTGCAAGGTATTTCTTTCTTTTCTCATTTTGTCTAATTTATGGTATTTGCTGACTCCTTTCCCTATGCTGCCTAGTAGTAATTCCTCTTGTTTCTGCTCTCTGCCCCCTGTGGTGGCATTTGTCTAGTGCCTTAAGTAGCCTTCCTGATGGGAGGGTCTGGTGCCAGCTTTCTGGTGTGTGGATCTGAATCTTTTTGCTCTGATGAGCTGGGCCATGTCAGATGGTGTGTTAGGGTATCTGTGAGCTTAATATGGCTTTAGGTAGTCTGTGTGCTGATGGGTGGGTTTGTGTTCCTGTCTTGCTTGTAGTTTGGTGTGAGGTATCCAGCACTGGCAGTTGCAGGCAGTTGGGTGAAGACAGGTATTAAACTCTGATGGAGGCCTCCATGAGAGTTCTCTGTGATTAATATTTCCTGTGGCTGAGGACTCTCTAGTGGTCTACCATCTTGGACTTGGTGCTGCCTCCCCAGAGCCTCTGACTTGGCATCTGGTTGAGGAATCCAGACTCCAGAGGTCGCTCATCCTGGCAGTAAAGGGGATTAAGAAAGACTATGCAAGCCCAAGACAAATGATAAAAGTTTAAGTGAGGCAAACAAATACTGAATCAAGGAAACATGTACACACACAAGAAAGACAAAAACAGAACCGGATAGAACATGAAGCACTAGAAGAACCTGACAGAAGAACCCCAGAATGCAATCAAACAATTAAAAAGAAAACCAGCATATTCAAAACCAAACAAAAAGGGGGGGGGGGGGGCGGAGGGCAGATTGTGAAAACGAGGACCAAATATAACAGGGACCAAACAGAAACAAGGAGCAAATATAACAAAGAACAAGAGAACAGCCAGGTAGACTGAAGATCCCCAGAACAAAATGAAACAATTATAATTAGAACTAAGATAAAGACAAAACCTAATAACAAAAACCAAAGCAGTGTGTCATCTGAAGAATAAATCAAGGAAACAGAGCAGACCAGTAATATTGATTAAAAGTATAATAAAAGAAAATAAAAAGGGGTAAAACACAGAGTAACAGAAGAGCATAGTATGACTGGAAATATAAAAAGAAAAAGAAAAAAAATAAAATAGAAATGTATTAAAGATGAAGAAAAGAAGATAGGGGAGATAAACTCAGCACTGCAAAAGAGCTAACTAGAAATAGAAATATATAAAAAGGCTAAAAATAAAAGTAAAAAATAGAATAAAAAATGTTATGAAATGTGAAGATCCCTTAGGACTTAGATTGTAATTTAAAAAAGAAAAAAAAGCTAGAACTAACCACAGAGTGGATCAGATCTATAGAATTAATAATTCTGTTTCCCTGGGGTCTCGGCTGTAAGTGTCCTTGAATATGCCTTGAGCCTCAGGCCACTTTTGCCTCCCCAAGAGGCCCTCCTCTGCCTCTAGGTTGGACTCTGGACCTTCTGTGGGTCCTATGGGGTCCATTTAGGCTCTGATCTGGCCCAATTCCTATGTGTGCTTGCTCCCAAAGTCCACAGCTGCCAGAGCTAGACTTTTTTCATTTGTGGGAACATTCATTGTCTACTCAGATATTTCAAAGACATGGGTTCTACCAAGCTGATCATGGGGATTTAGTCTGTGGCATGTATATCTGATGGAAAGATTTTAGAATCTCTTCCTTAGTCCCCCTGTCCCTGGAGTTCAGCTTTGGTTTTGTCCCTGCTTCTGCCTGTGGTCTAACTGCCAGACTCTGGTCCTGAGGCTGCCTTGGAGCTTTTTGGGTCTGCCTCAGTGAAGGTTTCCTTTATTGTTCATCTGCAGACATAGGTGTGTGAGGAGAGAGAGGCTTTGATAGTGGCTCCTCTCCCTGCGTGTGACTCAAGAGAAGCGTCCTGCTTGGATCGCGGGAGCCGCGGGAGTGATGCCAAATGCACAGGGATGCCGGTGGCCACGGGTATAGGAAGTCTGGCCTTAGTGTGGTTCTTCACTGCTGCCCTGTGCTAGGCACCTGAGGAGCAGCCCTCAGGGGCTTTTTGTATTACTCTGAGTGCAGCGGAGCTTCCCTTATTATTTGTCTGTAGGTGCCAGCGTGTGGGGAGAGAGAGGGTACAATAGTGTCTCCTTCCCCTGTGTGTGAGTCAGCAGTAGTGCCCTGTGTGGGCTGCGGGAGGCCTGGCGATGGCGGTGCCTGCTGCACAGGGAAGCCGGCAGGCTCGCGTGGAAGCGGAATGTCTCCAGAGCTGGCCCACTCTGTGGACTACTTCCGTCTCTTGGCAGCAGGCACACCAGGCCAGCCCCCGCAGGGGACTGTCCCTTGTCGACCGCGACAGCCAGGCCCAGAGGGGGCCTGCCTTTGTTCCTCACAGGCAGCGAAAGAGAGGCTACAACAGTGGCTCCTTCCTTCTGCTTGTGACTCAGCAGTAACAAAGAGAGAACAAATAATATGACACTAAATGGAAAATGACAAAATGCATTATAAAACAAAATGAGAGTGTAAATATTCTTGCTATTAATTTCAGCTCTTTATGAAGCAAAAGGATTGCCAGAATTACTAAATTTTTTAAGTAAACCTGTAGAGTGAGTAAGTAAGTAAGTAAATAAATAAATAAATAAATAAATAAATAAATAAATAAATAAAATTCAGGTCTTACTAAGGGTTAATGAGAATGAATTCCAGTAATTTTTTTCAAAAAAAGATGGATTATTTTTACCCTTTTTCTTCATATTCACTTACCTATATATTGCTGCTGCCTTTTGTAAATGTTCCGTAGTTCCATTAACTACATTTTGTTGATCTGAAAGCTCATACAAGCTTGAAGTTTCAAAAGTACAGTTTCATATCCAATATTAATAGTGTTACAACAAACACACCAAAGGAAATAAAACCTTTAAAATTTAATGCCTCACAAGGGAGAACTGTGTTAAAACAGTGCCCTCTTACAAGTTACAAATGGGAAATACATTTTAAATGAAAATGCTTCTGCTCTAGAAGAGTAGATAACTATGTCTTATAGTGAGTTCAAAGTTCAGAGAAATATCCATCCTTCAGTTACCAGAATAATAAATTAAATCAAGGGAGACAAGGAGAGAGAATAGAAAAAAAAAGGGGGAAATAAAGTAAAAGCAGGAGGTCAGTGAATAAAAAACATTTCCTTGTGAACCAACTTCTCCCTACAAAAATGATAGGAAAACAGCAGACAGAGCAACAGAGAGAAAATTGCATCAGGCTTCTGTGTTTATGTTTTTGATGGAAATGTACAAATCATTTCCATCCCTTGCGGTGCTGTCATGCTCCATCACTTTAGTCCATTTTCACCTTGCAAGGAATTCTGAACGGGACTTCTTCTCCGGCAGCTAATTAATCTCTCACAAGCCTGCTCTTGCAGCCTGTCTGCCTGGAATGCCCCACACCTTAAACAAGTGACTTGTGAGCAGATTTCTTCCCCCCTTGAGCAGTTCTTTTTTCCTTTAAGCTATGGGAAGACCCAGCTTTTTCTTTCATTTGGTAAACTATGTGCACTAGAATATATCATTATATATTCTATCCCGCTACCATAACCAAATACACTCCCAAATAATTAAATTGGGTTTTAATGACAAAAGACAAAGCCTGAATATCAGTTGTGAATGTGCACAGTGCAATAGCACACATAGTATGTAAGGACACACATTACTACATTGTACATTTTCTATGTATGTTTATTTGTTAGACCCTCATTGTGATGAAAACATATAATCATATTTATAATACTGTTGCATTTGCCATAAAAATACTACCAGATTTTGCAAATAGGAGACTTTTTAGCTTTTTGGCAAATTCTGTATGTAAAAAAAGATTAAGGTAAGAGCATAATTGTTTATGGGTTGAAATGCTTCAATTAAAAAATAATAACAATTCTATTCAGATTTAGTCTATTTAATAAATACACTCTTTTAAAAAGTTACCACTAATGAACTACTTGCAAATAGCAATACTTAATTTTTTCACAGGTGGAATTATCTTTCTCTAACAGCACATAGGTTAGAAATAGTAATCATTCTTTAATAGTTTGCTGATGCTGTTCACAGATCATCTTTTTTATGCAATTATCTGTATTGCTTTATTTTCTCTCACATATTTGTCTGTTAAATTTTTTGTGGATTTTTGTTTGTATATTTCTTTATATTTTCTTTCCTTTTTAATTAAACATAAAAGACTTCTCAGTAGCTATGTAATGCATGCCTTTAGAAAACAGAGATATATATGTTAATGGTATAGCTATTCCAAATATTAAAGATTCTTTATCCATCTGTGAAGATACATGTACTTGTCACATGCACGTGTGGAGATGTACTTGATAAAAGAATAGGATCGCTATAAATATTCAGTTATTCACAGAAATGGATATTAAGTATTTATTGTGTTCCACATATCAGGAGAGTGAAGCCAGAAGTAAAAAATATTCTGAAAACTGATATTTATTTTTAATTGTTTTGTCAAGGTAATATATACAGTGAAACAGGCAGCTTTTAAGTGTTCAATTAGATGAGTTTTGACAAATATATATACCTTTAAAACTAATGAAGATATAGACCATTTCTATAATCACCAGAAAATTCCCCTGTTCATCTATGAAAGTCCACTCCCCATAGCAAACACTGTCTGGTTTCTATAACCACAGAATGTCTATTCTTGAACTTCACATGAATTTAATTATATAATACATAGGCATATTTGTCTGGATTCTTTCATTCAGTATTACTGAGATTAAAGTATATTCTTGTAATCAACAATTTATTATTTTTAATCACAATCTGAGTTAATATGGTATAACTTCATCTAATATATAAGGACCTTAAAATAATGTAATTCTGTTTACCCCATCCTTATGATTTTGCTTTCTTATATTTTACTTCTACATGTTTAAAACACTGTCCAGTACAATGATGGTATCTTTACTTTAGCAAGTTGTCTTTTAAAAATTGGAAAAAGATGTTTTACATTTACCCATCTATTTATCATTTGAAATGATGTCATTCTTTTCTGTATACAGATGTTTTCATCTGATGTCCTTTCCATTCAGTCTGAATACATTCTCTTCAACATTATAGGAAAGATCTGCTGCAGATGAATTTTCTTAGCTTTCATTTGTCTGAAAACTTGTTTCATCTTCATTATTGAAGGTATTTTATTCAGTGCTTAAAAATGTTGTTCTATTTTATTCTGTCTATTGTTTCTGTTGAGAAGTCAGTTGCCATTTGCATCATTGTTTCCTACATGTTACATTTCTTGCATGTTACATTTCTTGCATTGATTGTAACTTTCAGATTTTTGTTTTATATTTTGCTTTTAGCAGTTTTACAATGATATGCTTAGGTGTGTTCTGTCTGTTGTTAATTATGCTTGGAATTTCTGGGACTTCTTGGATCTGTACAGTGGTATTTCTCATCAAATTGGGGAACACTTTAGCCATTATTCTTTCAAAAATGTTCTAACCCTGCTCTCTTTCCCTCTTTCTCTACACCATCCCCCACCTTCAGAAACTCAGTTATTCCTGTATTAGACCACGTGATTATCCCTACTGATGACTGAGGCTCTATCTATGGTTTTTCAGCATTTTTTCTCTGTTCTTCAATTTAAGTAAGTTCTATTGATCTTTTTCAAGTCCACCAATCCTTTTTTTCTGCAGTATCCAACCTGCTGTTTTGCTCATGTAACAAACTATTTCACATGCTTATCAATTCTTTTTTTATAGTTTCCATTTATTGTCTGAGATTCTCTATGTGTACACCCATCATAATTGTTTCTTTAAATCCTTAAACATTTATGATATATGGTTGAAGTCTTGGTCAAACCAACATTTGATTCATCTTAGAATCTATTTCTACTACTGAGCTTTTTTCTTGATTGTGGGTCACATTTTCTACCTCTTCACAAGTGTACTAATTTTTTTTAATTATGTACTAGATGTTGTTAATAGCAAATTATAGGGAATCTATATTAAGTGGTCTTTCTGTAAAAAATAGTAAATTCTGTTCTAGCAAGCTGTTTAACTATAGGCAGATCACTTTTTTGCCCTTTCAGGCTTAGTTTTACTCTTGGTCAAGACAAGTCTGTTTTGGTTTTGAACTCAATTCATGAACCTGACCCTTACTCCTGTGATGGGTTCTTTTCTGTAGACACAACTGAAAGTCTGAGGTGCTTAGTGAGTTGGAATTAAAGTCCAATGTCTTCCATCAGTACTCGGTCTCTGGTATCACTGTACAGCCCTCAACCCACTCTGGTTGAGATTAAAGTCCAGTGTCTTCCAACAGTACCTGGTCTCTGGTATCATTGTATAGCACTCAACCACACAACAGGGAATTTCTGCTAGGGTTTGTGGAGTTTTACTCTGCAGAAATGCCATCTAGACGTTGGTTAACAATTCATAGCAAATCCCTGCAGGAACTACTGCCATTTCCCATGCAACTCCCTTTTCTCCCATACCCTTCACTGCAAATTTCAGGCACAGCAGCAGCGCAGACTACTCTCATTTCCTCTTGGCTCAGTGAGACTTCAAATCTACTGTGGTTCGACTACTATATTTAGTAGCAGGGAAGTGTTTTCAAGCAGAAAGTCAGGGAGATCATGGAGCTCCCTGAATTTTTTTTTCCTTTGCTCGAGGATTCCCATCCTGTGTTGTGTTTAGTTCAATGCCAGAAAATAGTTACCTCATATAGTTTGTGTCATTTTATAGTTGTTTATGGTGGAGGGTGAAGTACAGTACCGGTTACTTCATCATGGTAGCACAAATCCCAACAAGACATTTTTATTGTTAGAGAAAGGAGATAAAGGAAACTGCCAGAGGTGAGGCAGGTTGAGGGTGGTAAGGGAGGCAGGAGCCTTTAGAGTTGATATAGAGCTTGTGCCTTGAGGGGTTTTGCAGCAAGCTGTATCTATACTTTGAACTACAAAAGTGAAGGAAAGATGAACTTTGGGAATCAAGCCAGTAACACACTTGGTGAGAAGTCTTTTTGGACTTCTAAATCAGGCAAATCTGATTAGAAATTAGAGATAACCTAAATCTAATTTTCCTCCTTCTGCCCTTAATCTTTAGCAAGTAGCTGTTCCATACAATGTTAAGTCATGATAAAAAGAAACCAACCCAGAACTGGTGATGAATTGCAAAAATTGAAGAATAAATATAAAACAAATTCCACTGAAGAACATACAGTGCATAAGGAATTACCTAAGTAAAGTTACCAATAATTCAGACAAAAAGTCCTGTGTATTTGCAGAGAAATTACAGAAATGCTGTATTTCAAGTTGATTTTATATAATAAAATAGAACATCAAAAGAGCTAAAGCATTTTATTACGATTTTATAAGACAATAGATGCAGATGAAAAGCAGACTGAAAAAAATATCAGGAAAAAAGTGAAATCAAAAACATCAATAAAGTTTTTGATTGCTCCCTCTTCACATACCCACACAAATAACCACAATTAAAAATTATAAAGAACAGATGTGAAAAAGAAATTAGATAGATAGATAGATAGATACAAGGGTTATAGAGAAAAGTTAAATGTAGAGGAAAATGAAAGAAAACAAAACATAGCTGGTGTTCCTAAAGGGGGAAAAACACAAGCAGAATAAATGGAAGAGAAAAACATAAAGATATGGTGAACAAATAACTATTTACTAGGATAACAAAAGTCTAAGTTGGAAATTGCTATCAAGCCATGGCATGCGGAAATTTCTGAACTCCAGTGTTTGCAAAAGAACTACTAGGGCTATGGGCATAAAAAGCAAATCATCCACAAAGGAAACTAGGCAGGAAAGGGAAGAGAGATTATGCTGGCTTCAGACTTTGCCCCTGGTATGAGACAGTGAAACATTTCTCTGGAAACATTTGAGGAGGAGAACTGATGACCCAAGATATTACAGCCATTCACAATTACTCCTGAAGTACTGAATAATCAAGAAAATATATAAATGTATGGGTTCAGAGGATTAATTTAAATAAATATTAAGTGAACACTAGCAGGATGGGTGGCACTAAGCAATACTGGGATTTGTGATTAATGATCATATGTGCGTGTTATAATTTTTGACATTGTAAGATTAACAATATGATTTCAAAAAATTGGTAGGTAAGTAAAAGAAAAGTAGGAGGAATTATAAACATGTTATAATTATAAGCATTTCCTTTTTAAGTTACACTTTCTATAAATGAAATGTGACTAAAAATAACATACTTAATTTTAATATTTTCTTAATGAGAAGATATATTTTAGAGAATAATATTTCATAATAATAAAATACTAACTTTCAGTAATGCCATTAATTCTACTTGTTTTGTTTCATGGTTAACTCTTAAATAATTTAATTTAATAATTTACTACATTATATAATAGATATATAATTTTCCTTTTTCTGTGAAATCTCTCAGTCTCTCTCTGTCTCTCTGTCTCTCTATCTCTCTGTCTCTCTCCCTGCCATAGAGCTATATCTGGACCAATTACTCTAATAGTTAAAGATGAGTTTTTCAATGTAGTGAGCTTTGGAATGTAAAACTTTAAAAAAATGTTTTGTACTTATGTTTTGAAAGTCATTAGAAAACAGCAGGTAAAATTTCTTCATAAAACAGTAGTTCTTTAAAAATAAAAGAAAATAATTTATCCTGTAAATGTTAGCACCCATCTCAAAAAAAAAAATCATAAATAAAATCAGAGCATACTTACAAGTATCCAAATATATTTTTGAAGAGTCAGGTATTAAATATTTTAGGCTTGTGAACCGTATGGTCTCTCATAACTATGCATCTCTGTTATTGTCATGGGAAAGCAGCAATAGACATGTGTAAACAAATTGACATGTTCCAATAAATCATTCTTTGCTAAAATAGGCAGCTAGCCATGGGCCATGGTTTATTGACCCTGGTATATATTGACATTTCATCAACTTTAATGATCAAAATATTATCGGCCTCTCTCGGAAATATTGAGATAAAGAAACTGATACAAAATGGCCCTGATTAATGAATTTATTGATTTTATATCCTTGTTCCTGATATAAATTACTGCAGCACTTCACTTTGATATGAAAAGTTTCAATCAAGGGGATTGCCACTGAGTAATTTGTATATGTATCCACATAAATCTGAATACTTTCTGACTTCTCAAAAATGCAAAATTTAAGTGAGGAGGAACAAAGAGTTCTTAGATGCGATGCTCAAGTTGACTTCTTCCCTTCCCTTTTACGTTTGCAACTTTGGTCAGAAATCTCAGATTGTTGGAGCTAGATTGGACCTCTAAGTGCATCAAATTAAGTAATCTCATTCTCACAAGAAGGAACCCTACTGCCACTGACATTAATAACTTCTTTATGGTAACCCTGCCAGTTCTTGCCAAGTTAGAACTGGAACCCAGGCTCCCAGCTCCAATGGCAAAGTTTTTCCCACGCTACCATACTGTCACATGTGGAATGGCTCAAGCCAGACAGCAGTCAGTTGATCAGAGTTTAACCAGGTTGTTATCATGTTAGAAATGTACCTATGTTGACTCCTCTGTTCTTAGCATAATTAGTTATCCTGATTCTTTTCTTTCTTTATTTTTAAAGTAGGTTTATAAATAAAGTTAATTAAAAGACAATCAGACATTACAAATGAGAAGTGATGCTGCTCTGTGAATGTATCCTGATTCATTAAGAAACAATCCTTTCATAAAATGGCAAAAGGCAAAACTGCAATTGTCTTTGCTTTTGAGTTATTTCTAGTCATTTAGATGAGTGGTTCTCAGACTTTTGTAAGTATCAGAATCAACTGGAGAGCTTGTAAAACACAGACTGGTGGGCCCCAGCCCCAGCGTTTCTGATTCAGTGGGTTTAGGATGAGGACCAGTTTGCATTTCTGACTTGCTCTCAAGGGATGCTCATTCTGCTGGTCTGGGTAAAACACTTTAGAGAACCAGTGGTTTAGATTCTTTTCCCTGAAGGCAAATTATAACCATGAGAGGAGATGTAAATTCACAATGCTGCTCAGGCTCCATCTCAGACCAAGTGAAATAGAATGTCTGGGGTTTGAGGTGGAGTATGTGCTAAAAGTATCTCAGGTGATTCTAATATAAAGCCCAAGATGAGAAAAAAAGAAAAGACAAGAAAAGAAAAAAGAAAGAAACTGAACAACCTAAAGAAGTTTATCTGGCCTTCACATATTAGTGAAATGTTTTCTTCCTCAGCATATGAGAAAAGAAACAGTTTATGAGATGGGAACAGTTTTTCAGTAGCCATTTCATGATAAGTAATAAATGAGATAGCATAAAGACGGCTTTACCAACTGACTTTGTAAGTTAAGCGTAATTTAAATTTAGTCAATTTTATAGTAATTCTATAAAGTGCTTAGAATATAACGTGGTTGTAGAATTCTCCTTTTAAAATGTTGTTCTTATACATTTTTGCCACTTATAAAACTACTTTATACCCCAGATACTTAAATTATCTTTGTTAACGTTGTATAGAAAGCATAAAAAAATTTAGGTGCTAACTGCTAAATCTTTATTTAACTTTCAATTTTTCTCTATACAGTGAAAGATGCAGATACACTTTGTATGGACATACAGATTCTGTGAACAGCATCGAGTTTTTTCCTTGCTCCAACACTCTTCTCACAGGTTCTGCAGATAAGTCCCTGTCTGTATGGGATGCAAGAACGGTAAGCAAATCAGCAACACTTTTTTCTGATTTTGATAGGTCTTGTCACTCTTAGTCACTTTTAAGGTACTGGATACAACTTGTGATGTAATTGTACAGGGGCATGTAGGATAAAAGAACGGTAGTTCCTATTTATAAGATCTTATCTATGTGCTGTTACCTACCCTGTCTCCTAAAAGTAGGACTATAAAAATAATGTAATTACTTCATTAAACATTAATGCAACAATTATTGATTGAGATAGAAACTCTGCTGGTATAATACAAGTGACAGGGAAACACATAGCAGCTCTCCTTAAGAACCTTGTAGCTTGGAAAAGAAGGAGAAATGAGATTTTAATGCAGTGAGGTATGTGTTAAAATGGAAGAGTATACAACATACAGGGGAAAAGCAAGGAGAAATCTTCTCTGCCTAGAAGGGTGTGTATGGCTCTCAAGAGGAGGCTGTGCTTGAGCTGAGTTTTGGAGGGTAAGTAGGATATACCAGTTAATTTTGAGAAGGTGGATTCCAGGGAAGAGCAGTGCATGTACAAAGCCATAGATGTATGAAGCTATAAAGGCATATTCTGAGAGTAATAATATGTTTGAACAGAGGTTAAGGAAGAAGGAGGAAAAGACAAGCAAGAGTATACAGATAGACAAGGGCAAGATCATTAAATATCTGAAGTTTTATAGTTTTCAGAGGGAACCTATTAAAGCATGTTCAGCGAACAGGGTAACATAATCAGATTAGCATTTTAGAAAGATTAATTTGATAGAGTTAAGGGAATCATTCTCATTGAGAAGACTTGTACAGTAGGCTGTGAGCAGATGAAAATTTCAATCAGGAGACTGTGAGAATAAAAAGGAAAAAATGGATTCAAGATAAGGGGTTTAACTCTCACAATTTGAAGAGTGATTGGAGGTAGAGATAATGGGAGGAAAGAAAAGGGATTTAGAGGTGACCAACTGTCCCTGGTTTATCTAAGACTGAGAGTTTTCCTGGGTCATGGGATTTTTCAGTGTTAAAACTAGATAATCCTGGATTACTGTGGCTTCAGAAGTGAATTAGTTGTGACGAAGTGGAGACGGAATTTGGGGACTACATTTTCAAAGAGTTTGGCTGTGAAGATGAAGAGGAGAAAAGACTATATCTCTAGGATTGAGTAGAGACTTCCCTTGTTCAGATAGGAGACAGCAAGTTTATTTGCTCAGGAGTACCAGAGAGGAAGGGATTAAAGATTCAGGCAAAGAGAAAACACAACTAACTGAGAACACACTTTAGTAATTTGAGGAATGCCAAAATATGCAAAACAGGGTCTCCATATTTGTCCTTAGCAACATTTGATGAGGATAATGAAGGAGACTATACTACAAAGAAAAAAAAAATCCATGTTTTCTGGCTCATGAGTCAGGAAAGAAATGCAGCTTGTAATGTTTCCCACTTATCTTCCTATATACAATGCATGATTGGCATCAATAAAGGAATATGATGATAGACATATAGATGGTGTGAACAGGGACCCAAATTCATTATGGAAGCCCTCTTTAGTCCTCTGAGGCAAACTGATTTAGGATAGATAGAGAACAAGGGGTCCTTAGGTTCACATATTATAGAAAACAGCTAATGGTAGAATGATAAGTACCTTAGACACAACTTCACCTGTTGCAGCATGTAAAGGGGCAGCAGTCAAGGGGCATTACGGGAAAAGTATATCAGACATGAATTAAGAATAAAATCAGAATGATTTGTTGTTGGGTAAAAAGGTGCCACAGCCTCCTCCTTGCTTTAAAATAGCTTGGACACTGGAGCAACAGTTTACTCCTGCTAATGGACCAGCAAAGAAAAAGCAAGATTTTCAACACATTTAGCCTAAATACTTAGATGTGAAGTGTATATAAAAGCAATTGGTAAAGGAAAACCCACAGAGAAAATATTAATTTAGCAGTGACCTAAATTTCATGCTCATTTTCTTTTGATACCAGATTTTTTCTTTTTTGTGGTCTCTCTCTCAGAGTGCTATAACAATGTTCTCAGAAAGCATGTCTCTTATTTATTTTCTTTCCTGTGAAAAACTGGAGCACTAATGCTTGGAAGTAAAACTGCCCTTATTAAGAGACGCTGTCTCTCATGTATCTGTCTTAAATGCATAAAGTGGTTGTTGATGGTGACCTTCCTACCTGTTGTTGGGAACTCTTTGTGTGCTGGTCTTGTTTCCTACGGTATATCCGAGAACAGGAGAAAAGAGGGATTCAGCACAGCACGGGGCCTTTAGCATATAGCAGAATAGCAGTTGGATTGAATGTATGTCCATAGAAAGCTTGTATTTCTTTAATCAATATTAATATATATTTTTCAAATTGGTTTTAATGGCAAATTAAAATTTATATTAATATTATGATTGCAATTTTATTATTACTATGCATGCTAGCTTTATATTCATTAATACTAGGGAAATAACTCTAAAATACTTTGGTATAAATAAAATGTTCTTAAATTATGGTAAATGCATCAATGATTAGAAATAAATTTCATTTAATTAGTTTATTTTCTGAAACTATTTCAAACCAGATGGTAAAAAATATATATTTAAATTGGTATCTATATAAAATAGAATTAGCATGTATAACAAAGGGAAATTCACTTAATTTAGGTTATTAATAATTAGACAATGCAAGTTGTTAACTAAATATTATTATAAAAGTCTACAAATAATATATGACAGCAACTAGAATTAAACAGAATGATTTCCCTTAAGTTGCACTAGCAGTTCTGATGAATTTGTTTCAGATCTATCTCACAAAACAAGACAAACACAAACACAAAACAAGACAAAACACAAAACAAAGACAAAAAACTTGAAATGGCCAGATTTTTAAAAATTCATATTTTATATATGGTTTTTTAAAGGGTACATGTTCTTTGTTGTTTATATAATATGAAATTGTTAGCTTTTTTATATCACAGTGATTTGTGAAGTTAAAATTTTATTTTTGTAGTTAAATGTTATGAGATATTGAAAAAAGTAACCAGGATAGCTAGTTTTTGTCTGTGTAATAGTAAAAACCGTACAACACACTGATATGGATGATATTATTAGACTTGTAACATGAGCTATGTCTGTAGTATTCTGGCTGTCTCCTTTTTTATAACTTTTATGTTATATTAATTCCTTGATAAATATGGTTATATTTGTAAATATATAAACACATATAAATATAAAACGCAGTAAATATATTGTTAATTCCTTGATAAACTGTCAGCGGATCCTGAAAGTCTGAACCTAAAATGAGATGAATGACTTCCTTCTCTTCTTAGTAAAGCAAAAGCAGAACATTTTGTCACCTCAATGTGATCAGCTAGTATTGAGCCATTTTCTGAAATATTTTCTCCATGAAACATGAAAATAACCAGTGGATTATATTCCTGTAAATTAGTTTTAAACCTCTTTCTCCCATTCCCAAACATATACTATTAACCTAATCTAACAGCTTATTGTCAAAGATAATGAATGTGGAGACCTGTAAGTCAGTCTCTAAGCCAACTGGACAGATCGGCTCTGAACTTTGTGGGAGATGAGTAGAAGGATATAAATCTTTGTAATTACTAAATGGAGGCTGTTAAATAGCTTGCAGTTTGGAAACTGATGAAATTGCTCTGTTTTATAGGACTACATGCAGAGTATTTTTCCTCAAAGTTATGAAACAGTAAAATTATTTTATTAAAATTGAAAAAGATTATAATATTGCCAGAAAATGATGTATAATATAGTACATTTAATGAAAACTTATAATGCCCTCTCAAAAAGCGACATGAAAAATTCAAATATACATCAGTGGTTTGGAAGCCTATTTAAAATAAAGGCCAAAATTATTAGTCATTCACAAGTGCAATGAAAATATTAAGGCTTTAGAGTTTTTTTGAAGAAAAAAAGAAAGAATGTGCTCATTGTACAGTAAAACATAGAATAGAATGAGTAATACATCTGTGAGTTATTCAGAGCTAGGCTGACAAAGATCAGAGTTGCTGGCATTTCGCCTCTTGTGATGAATCAGAGACACAGAGTTCATGGCCTGGACTGCCTTGCTCCTTAGGCTAACTGCAGGCTCTCGTCCAGCATACCGTGTTGTCCCAACTTAGCTGTAGCCAAAAGATCCAGTAATCCATCACTATGAGTTCCCATGAAGCGAAAAAACTGAGAACTCACCAAAAAAGTCACTCTTGGGTCCTGTGTGGTGTGAACCCATTGTGGGCTCCACAGTTCAGCCTGCACCCTGCCTAGGCTGTTGCTCTCCTCACATGAGGTCTGGGGAACTCTTAAAAGAGCCTGACATCACTCAGAGGCCAGAATGTGGAAACAAAGACAAAACTGTACCTCCTCTCTCTAGGTTTTATTCCTCAGCCACGTTCAGGTGTAAGCGATATATATTGAAGATCTTTGTGCCAGGCAATATCTGGGTTCTGGATTATTGACTGTGACAGAGTCCCTGCCCTCAATGATCACACAGTCTGCTAGGGAGCAGACATAAAGAGTATGTATCCGTTACTTACAATTAAATGTAGTAATTGATATATACTTGATATAAACTCGATATAACTATAGCTTTGGCTGTTTGTGCCAAAACTCGCTATTCCAAAAGGTGATTTCGTGCACAGTACTTATTGAATACCTGCTATGTGCCATCACTTTACCTTTAACAGCTGTGTAATGCTTAATGGAATCATCATTATTATCTATATTAGGAACTGGGGGGAAAAAAAGGTTCAGAAGAGTAAAACATGTTGCCCCAGATCAGCCAATTGGCCAGTGGAAGAGTCAGGAAGCAGGCTGACTCTCTGGAAATCAGAATAGTGTTAGAATGGCATTTCAGTTAGTAGAGATGATTTTTTTAATATGCTTACATTTTCAAAAACATTGGTTTAACACTGTAATTCAATGATTTGCAAGGCAGATCTATGCTTGGATATAACAACTATCAGATGTGCAAATGATCGCTCACAAAGACACAAAACTCTAAAGAAAAAAAGTGTATCGTCTGTAGCTATCAATTTTGGATACTGGATTTTCAAATTCATCCAATTTTGCAAAAGCATTTTTGTTAAAATTTTGCTTGGCATTTCTCTCCTCCTGAGGATGATCAATTGGTCTTATAAAATAACTAGAAGTTTTCAAATATTTTAAAACATTTTTAAAAGAGTTTGACTCGAGCTTTGAAAGGCGATTGCCCTTACGTATTTGGCAGGGGAAGCACTTCCAAACAATTGTTATCAAATGCTCCATAGAGCAAGTTTATTTTGAAAATGATTCCTTTTTGTTTCACTGCTAAAATGTCACCTTTACTTTGATGGGATGATTAACTTTATTTTTATTTTCAAAAATATCTGCTTTATAGTACATGGTTGACAAATGCTTATCAAAACATAAAAGGTCAAGAAATTAGGAATACTTGTGTTTGGGGAAAAAAGCATGACTCATCTTTAAGGTCAACTTTAAAATACATGCTTCGCTAAAATATGACAGTGAAATTCTGTGGGGATATGAAACATTTTCTTGGTCACTCTCTGATTTATTACAGAAGATTGTGAAGATTCTAGTCATCGGAGGATTTATTTGAATAAAATTAACCAACTTAAAAGTATTCAAAGTGTTCCAAACTGCAATAATACGTTGCAGTACATGAAGAAAGCTTCACTGCACTGTTTTCCATGTATTGTGGTGCACCTTACTTTGGAGACCTCAATTCAAAGACCTTTATTTTACATATGTTACACAGATCCTACGCAAAGCTTACTGCGCCCTCACTAAATAAATGTCAGCTACCATCAGTTACTAAACTCATTATGTCCTAACCATGTGAAATTAGCCAGTATATGCAATGATCTTTCTTTTGAAAAAGCTTTTCCTTTGCTATTTTTCCTAGCTAAAATACCTCTTCCTCCCTTCAAATGGAGAGTTTCCTTCTATTCTTAAAGATTTACTTACCCTTCCCTAAAAGAGTTCTCCATGTTTGCCCCTCTGGATGAGGTGTCTCAAGAAGCAACTAAGAAAATTTTACACCACATATAAAATTTTGCCTTTTTTGGAGGTAAGGTACTTAAAATGTTGAACTTGACAAATGAGGCATTTTCTTGTTAGCACAAAAAGACAAACCTTACCAATTTGCTGACTTCTTGTGTAATAACTAATGGCTTCAGTAACATGGTACCAGCAGATATGTTTGGAAAAATAAATGCACTTAATTGTGTTTCTGTTGAATCCTTGGCTTAAGCCTATGTTATCTTATATGTCAGACAGTACAACACAGTGATAGCACACAGCCATTGTGCCTGGATTCAAACCCCAGTTCTGCTGCTTATTGGCAGTCTGCCCTTGGCCATAATTGCCTAAAATCTGTGTACCTTAGTTACCTCACTTGTAAAATATAGGTAGTGATAGGCCTTTCACATGAGGGTATAATGGAGATTAAATGACTAATCATATGAAGTGCTTAGAAAATTGACTAATGCATGTAAGAACTTAATATATTTTACATATAATTATAGAAATTGTCGTATATCATAGTTGTTTGCCTACTCATATTTCTCTAACATGAAATTCAGAGCTTTCTTCTTTGCTTTCACAACCTATGGCATAATAGATAATCAACAGATATTGAAAGAAAAAAGGAAAGAAGGGAGGGGGGAGGAAGGGCAGAGAGACAAAAAATGAGGTGTTTTGCTTTTTATGTGGGAAAATATTTTATCTGAAAAAAAAACCACTGTTTTCTAAATATGAAAAGTAAGGATTTTTTAAAAAATAGTAAGATAATCATAGAGTAAATAAATCAATATGTTATAAGGTTTCAAAAGATTATTTACCTCATAAAATGCTATTTTCTTTTTGTGTCTTGTATACACCGTATAATATCTTGGCATACATAACATGTATACCATCATTCTTTTTCTCTTATCCTTTGCGGTTAATATGAGTAGCATGACAGTGGCCAGCAGTGGGAAGATTAGATTTTGTATCTGGTTGTCAGGCTTTGAAAAAAGTCATATTTCAATAATGGAAACAGTGATTAATAATGACCGTGTATTGCTAACTGAAACATACGGATAGATTAGTTTTATGAGATTATTTCAATTCTGTATGCATACATCATGCAATTCATTTAAACTGAGTCCAATAAAGGTGTAAAGTTGAGGTATAAGAAGGTATAAAAGTAAGTAGAGTCCCTAACCAGATGTTTAGGATAACTTGAATATTCTTGACAAGATAGCACTTCACTCTTGTTATATTTAAGACACTACTTTGCACTGTCTTATACATTGAATTGAATGGATTGAGTTGAATTCTAGCATTAGAGGGAACAATCCAAAAGAAAAATACCAGATATTAACAACTCATCCTTTGAGTAAAAATAACACGGGCTCAATCTCAAAAACATTTTTCCATATGCTTGCCCAATTTTTATTTCATGGCTGAAATGGGTTATTTCTATCAATTTGAAAGAATTTGTATTATTAGGAGAGAAATAATTATCTAGGAAGGTAGGAGATTTAGGTATGGAAGATATAGACAATTCAGTTCCTCTTAGGTAATTTAATAATAGCTATAGTAAAAATAGCATTTACTATGTAAGACATTTTAGATACATGGTTATGTTTAATCATCACCCAACATTGCAAGTTCGAGAACATTTTCACCATATTACAGCTAAAAAAAGCTAACATCTCTGAAGATCAGAGATGTTAAATAACTTTTTCAAAGGTCTACAGCTATAAATGGTGGTCTTGAGATTACAACTCTGTTCCTTCTGGCAACAAAGTCTGTATTCCTTTACCTCTACATGCTATCTCTATTTTAACATAATATTAAATAAAACTTGATTATTGAAAGGCATTTTGTAAGCATCTGTGTGTGATACTGAGTTTTATACTGTTCCATATAAAATGAAAACCTCCTAAGTCTAATTCAACTTCATAACCTTGCCTCTTTTATCATAATGTATGTTTTTAGGGAACAGTAAAGATTAATGTAGGATAAAACATAATTATTTAGTTTAATATCCTTGTAAGAATCATGTAATATGTGCCAAAGTTAAAAAGATGTTTTTCATTCTCTCTTTTAATAATGCATATGACTGTTTCTTACTTTCACTTAGATTGTCAGTGAAATTATATGGGTAGATGATTGATGGAAGTTAAAACCAAAGAAGAGGCATGTATGTAACTATTTTAGATGTGATCAAACCTAGGTGTGGTCTCTTGGCAAAAACAGATCTTTGGACCTATTTGAATTGAATAAGATATAGGATTATCATGTAAGAATATTGGGGGTAACTTAACCACAGAATGTGTTTGACCAAAAGGAGACACCTGTGCATCGTCTTCAGCCCTTTCTGCCTTAAGTATAGTGTAGAGAAAATATAGGCTTTGAAATCAGATAGAATGGAGTTTGAATCTAGGTTCTGTCACTTCCTGGTTGTGTATAGCAAGGAATGATATTTAACACCTGTAAAGTTCAGCATTCTCTTTTTAAAATAGAAATAATAATTAAATCACAGTGTTAGCACTGGGAGTATGTATTTGGAAGTCAAAAATGAACAGTTATTTTTTCCTATATTGGTAGCTGTGTCAAGGCTTCTGATGATTTGTGGTTCTGTCTCTTTGGTTGATGGGTTAAATGATGCTTAATGAAATTGAACGGTTGTATTGCAGATTGCTTCATCCAGTGTTTTGTCTGTTGCTGTCACTTTCAAGAACTCAGTGACTGTAATTCATTGCATCAGTTTGTAATTCCACTGCCCATATGGTGTTTATTTGACCTGTCTTGCCTGTAGTCTCCTAATTTCAGTTCAACATATAGAAATTACTTAAGAATAGTCTTGTCACTTGGTATTTATTCTTTTACACAGTCAACCCATTAAACCTTCAATAGTGATGGCTTGGCTGTACTTCAAGATCGTCTTAACTTTGAATTCATTGTGGCACTCTATGTTAATTATAATTTTAAGGTACCATTGATGAAACTAGGAATTAAATGCAGCATTTTTGGCAAGTGTTTCTAGCATCCTACTGTGGTTGTGATCAGTGTAAAGTAAAACTACACCTCTTGCTATGTAGATCTACTGCACCAGAAAATTATTAACAATTAATTAAAGTACGTTTCTAAGGAATAATCATGAGCGCTCCATATAATCATTTTTACCATTAATTATACTCAAGTCTTTCATGCAATAAAGGAAATACTGAAAAAGAAAGACAAGCTGCTTTGTGTTTCCCCCTTCACTCATCACATACACAGATAAATTACCTGGAATCTTTGCAAACTGAAGTAAATTCAGACACATCAGTTCATGGTAGTTATGTATTCTATGTTTAAAGGCAAAAAGTCTCAAATATAGCCCTACAACAAAATGAAATTATGAAATTTTCTATAAATATTGAAATGGCCATTTGTTGTTTATTCAGCTACCTGGCATCCAAGAAATATTCTGAGGGGAAACTGGTAATGTATGAAACTTGGTATGAAGCAGGGCTAAGGAGGTCTGGGGTCTTCTGTGTTTGTTTTTGTTAATTTTGTGGTTTCTTGGAAATTAGCGTATGGATATACCCACCTAGAACTTTGAATTTGAAAGGAGTAATGCAAAGACAGAGGATCAGGTAGGAAATTATGGTTTCAGTATTGTTGAGAGTTCACATTTATCAACAGCAGTGTCTTGACCAGACTTTTCCTATCAGGTATTTGACAAGGTTATTGTTACTTAGTTTCCTTTGGTTCTTAGGTTTTTTTTCCACATCTTATAAAAGTTTTCTCTATTTTTTTTTAATGTGTGTGGGGGTAGTTAGCAAAGTAAGTTTCTGTTGCTTATATTCAAACCCAAATGGTACAAAATGATGAAAGATGGTCTATTAAATACTGAGTGAAAGCAAAAAGAAAGCAACAATAATCAACAATTAAAAGGAACCCATGAACCACAGTATTTATAAAGACCTGTGAGCCAAAGAAAAATCCTCAATACTTAAATATGTGTGTGCATGTATTTTCGTCCTAAATAACTGTGAGTGAAAGAGTAACAGATTATTAAAATAGCAATAAGGAATTTATTTCATGATAAAATTCATGAGCAACAATCAAAAATATACTTAGAAGAAGTCATAGTCTTAATTGCTTTCATTACTGCTCAAGAAATTCTAAAAATAAAAGTTATTTTACAATATTAGGGATAATACAATAAATTTAACTAAAATGAAAGCAAGTAGAAAATAATATTAAAGCATAATTTAATGGGGGAGGAGAAAGTAGAATTTGTTGATATGAAAACTTTTCTTTGGAAAAATCAATAACAAACCATACTTAGACCTGCTTGTCTTTGCCTATTATTTATCATCTTATAGTTTATACTATTTTGATAATATACAACTCTGTGTGTGTGTGTGTGTGTGTGTGTGTGTGTGTGTGTGTGTGTGTGTGTGCATAAAACAAATGGACTGCCTGTTACTTGTTCAATAAGAATGGGATTATTTGGAATCAGAGAGTTACAGTTTGGGGTCTGCAAGCATTCCCTGCACAGCAAGGGAAAGAGAACAGCTTTATAAAGGGGAAAGGAGGTTAAGAGGGCTATAGTAGATAAAGAGTCCATGGCTTTTCATAGGCTGAGTCCTTTCCAGGAAAGGAAAGAAGTCTTTCTTCATCCTGTTGGGCTCTGATATTGTCACAGGGTGTGAGAGCTCCTTGTTTTGGCCTCCCAACTATGTTTAATTGAGATTTCTGTTATTAAATTTTTACATTTTCCACTTTAGATCAAGTTCTCTCTCTGAAAGCACTGCTGATCAAGAGTCATAAGCTTTTTGTCCCTCAGTGCCAGGAAGGACCTTTCCTGAGTGCAGTGTCCTGCACTGGATGGAAAGTGTACAGATTGGAAGCTTATTGATGGCACATTTGAGTATCAAGGATGGGTGAGAGGGAGATCTCTCCTTTACATAAACTCCATATGTTACCAAGGTTATAGACACTGAACATCATCTAAAGCATTATGTCATCATGAAAGGTTTAGCAGCAAAAGTCCAGCAGGCTTGGTTCAGATGTCTTGGGAAAGCTCTCTCATCAGATGTAGTCTGCTTTAATTCCAGGAAATCTTTACTTTCGGGTCATGAAATAATGTGCACTTTCAGTCAGGGTTCAGTGCTTTCCTTGAGTGTGTCACATGAATCCAAAAGTCCATTCCCTAGAGTTTGGTGGCATAAGGGTTGGTTAATAGTGTCTGATAGGAACCTTTCAAGTGAAGTTGAAGAGAGTCTTTGTGGATGTATCTTTTCTAGTAGATTAAATCTTAAGGTTGCCAGGTGTAATGTTTACTGTCTTTGTCTCCTGAGAGTACACTCTGAAGAGATTGCTCTGGTAGAATATGGTTATTTTTAATAGAAACAATTGTGCCTTTATTATATTGGAATATCTCTCCTATTATCAGTTGTGAGTCAAAAGAGGCAGAAGTCAAGTGCATCGGATGTCCTGTGACTATCTCAAGGGCGAGAGTTTGAGTTTTAAAAGGGGTGGATCTAACATTTAGAAGGATCAATAGCAATGCTTTTGGCCCAGGTATTTGGAGGACCTCTACAAATTTTGCCAATTGAATCTTAATAATGCTGTTAGTGCATTTGACTGAACCAGAGGATTGAGGTTGGTAAGCACAAGGAAAATGGTGTAAAACTACCCAAACAGCACAGACTTGTTGAAGTATCTGACCAGTAAAAGGGGTTCCTTGATCATTATGAAGTTCAAGGAAAGTTCCCCAGGGAGGGATAACTTTTGTTTTCCAAAATGACTTTAGCCACAAAAGAAGCAGTAGCCTGTCTGCAAAAGATGACTTAAGTCCAGTGTGAAAACACACAGACAGTGATTAAAACACATTTATATCCAGAGACAGAGAAAGTTGCATGAGATCTATTTGCCATAACTCTATTGTTCCATTAGGCAGTTAAAATGTCTGGGGAAAGTATAAACAAGCTTCCCTGGGTTGTATTTTGTACAACCAGGTCAAGTGAGATAGGCACTTTTTGTGGCCTTGTTACTGTTTCCCTACCAATATTGATTTATGAGTATCATTGTGTCAGCAGACCAGTAGTGTATGCATGTACAGTGGTGAGGGAGTGGGAATTTTAGAGTCTCTGGTAGCACTGGGGTGTATTTGTTTTTGTTTTTGTTTTTGTGTTTTTGGTCCAAACCAGAGCTTACTTTTTTTTTTTATCAAACCAACAATTGTTGAATTTCCAATCTTGTTTTTTCCTTTTCTGAAGCCAATTGTTGGGCTTCTCTAGCAGCCAGTTTTTCTAAGTTATCATTTGATGAAACAGCTTGTTGGACCATGACAGAGGTTTGGCTGCTGTTGGTCCCTTCAAGAGCAGGATTCCTTGCTAAAATGTCAACAAGATGATTTTCCATACCTTCCAAAGAGGTTTGAATGCCCCAGAATCTGAATAATGGCTAATGTGTAAGGTAGAATTATCATATCCAATAATTCCTGAATATAGAGGACATTTTTTATGTTATTTCTCCTGTAAGTGAGGAAGCCACAACATTCCAAAATCATGAGCTACTCTGAAAGCACATCTACAGTCAGTATAAACGTTGACAGTTTTGCCACAGGCTGCAGTACATGCTCATGTAAAAGTATATAATTCAATCTGTTGGACTGAAGTAGCCATAGGTAAAGGTTCTGCTTTAACAACATCAAAAGGAGTTGTAATAGCATACCCAGCGTAGTATTTGTCATCGTCTTCTTTTAACTAAGAACTACTAATGAACTGTGAGAAGTAAGCGTTACCCAAAGGAGGTTCCTGCAGCTCATCATG
The DNA here is from genome assembly GCF_030028045.1 of Hippopotamus amphibius kiboko. Classification (NCBI taxonomy): domain Eukaryota; kingdom Metazoa; phylum Chordata; class Mammalia; order Artiodactyla; family Hippopotamidae; genus Hippopotamus; species Hippopotamus amphibius. The sequence continues at coordinate 92,429,857 of NC_080193.1, read as the reverse complement.
AGGAGTCAGGTGATCTATCAGCATTATGCAATTTTAAGGGACATTGTTGGTGATGGGAGGAGAAGAGCAGCAGGGTTAAGGTTATTACAAAATAAAATAGTTATATGAGAAGCAGTTAATAAAAGGACTTTGTAAGAAATGAGACAGCCGATGGAGAAATGTTGAGTGTGATGAGCACTCCCTTTAGGCAGTGAGGGCCCCTAAAGAGAGGAATTTTGGCAGGTGACTCAGTCTAATCTCCTTGTTAACTGGCCATTTGGGTGTATAGATTATTAATATTTTCTAGGAAGAAGAGAATTTATCTGTAAAATACACTTCACAGGATGCTCTAGCTAAAGGTGAACCCAATATCTGAGGCTCAACTCTCTGGAAAGTATGTTGTCAGATATACAAGTGTTGGAGCTCTTAAGTGGAGGTGTTTCCTAATTTAAATATTCCCAGTTCATGAGGTGATCCCAAGAGCCTCAAACAGAGACCTCATTTATAATTGTTGGACAGAAGTGGGTGTCCAATGTGGGAAGACAGGATCTTGGGAGCTGCCTTTTTATACCAGAACCTTCTCTATATTTCAGAGTGTTTTGACATTATTTGGTAAAGCTTCATACTAGGTGAAATTTCCAATTCCTGTAAGTCTGATTAGAAAATCTATTCATTTATGTTGGCTCTCTACCCTGAAGAGATATTTCTGTTAAAAAGTATAGATTTTGAGACTTTTTTCACCCACTATATTAACAGAGTAAAAATGGGCTACATTTCAACATAACTGCTTTCTGAAAAGGTGGATATGGAAGCTCCCTTTAGCTGAGCGCTTTGATCAACTTGTGTAGATAAAGTTGGAGAAGAAACTTAGGACAGTGGCATTGCTCTTCATTCTAGAAAGAAATGATTTGAGGAAATTGCAATACAAATCAAAAGACACAGAAATAAGGGAAAGAGACTAAAAAAGTTAGTGCTGTATTCTTCTACCTGTCAAATTCTTAACCAAAACTACTACATCTCAGGAAATTATTGGACTATGTAAATTTCTTATAGGAGCTCATCCAAGAGTTAATATTCTTTCCTAGGATGAGATGGGAAAAACAAACAAACAAAGCAGAGAAATCATGCTTGGGCATGGAATATAAAAACCAAAAAATATAAAAATTAGGGATGAGAGTTTTTTTATGTCTTCAAAATGTATATTTGAGGCAAATTTAATTAGGTCTCCAAGATTTGGAGAACTTCCAGCTGATAAGTTTTTTTGTTTTTTTTTTAATTTATTATTTTTTGGGGGGTACATCAAGTTCAATCATCTGTTTTTTTTTTTTTTTTTTTTTTTTTTTTTTATTTTTATTTTTTATTATTTTATTTTATTTTTTTGGGGGGTACACCAGGTTCAATCATCTGTTTTTATACACATATCCCCGAGCTGATAAGTTTTGATATACTTACATATGTTTGTATATATTATTTGAAAAACTGGGATTAAATACCTCCTATAATTTAGCCTACTTTTTCCTTCTAAAAATATTTCATAAAAAGACCTCCTGTGTGTGAAAATTCTGAAAATGGCAGAGCAATGATTACAGAGAATAGAAACTGCATGTAGGATACAAGTCAGTCTTCAAGAAGAGAATCAAAAGGAAGAAAGAAGTGCTATTTGGATATTGTGTGTTAAAGGGGAAAAGAAACCAGTGGGAGAAATTTAGAACTCAGCAAGATAAAAGGAAATAAAGCACAACTGAAGGACAAGTAACTCATCCCCTTACAATGTCCTCACCCCCTCTGCCACAAAATAAGAATCCACACAATAAAAGAAACTATGCTTTTTCACAATGACAACAGAGGACATTTTTGAACCAGGAACCTCAAAACCAACATAAGTTATCAGCTAGGCAAACAAAAATGCAGGAGTATAAACAGTCTTTATTTATTAAAAATACTATAAAATAAATTAGAAATTAGAAAATGAGAATACAAACAACTCAGCTGATAAACCCCCTGTACAAGCCACCAAAACCAACAGTGAAGAAAAAGAAACACAACACTCCAAACAAAATTAATTATTCTCGGGACTTCCCTGGGGCTATGAGTTCAATCCCTGGTTGGGTACTGAGATCCTGCATGCCATGGGGCCAAAAAAAAAAACATCAATTATTCTTTAACAAGCATTTCGAGATGTGTGGAAAACAAACAAAAAACTTAAGTCAGAAATTCAAAAACTAAGGAGGGTTTTTAAAAGACAAAATCACATAAGAAACGAAAACTAAATCACAAGGTGCTCAAGGAAGAAGGGATTCAAATGAAAACATAATACATTTCATTCAAATAATAACAGGAAAATGATAAAGAAAGTGAAAATGAGATTAGGAAAGAACCAAAAATATTTGATAATATGCTATGTCACAAAAGTGTTTCATAATTATAAATATTATAATTAAAACTTCAATAACATAAAAAATAGAAATTATGAAAAATAAAAAAGATTAAAAGGTCATTTTGACTGGACATAATAAAAAAATCTTTTATTAAACAATCCTTGAATGAATTTTGAAATAAAAACAAAATTAAAGAATGTATTAAAAATAATGAAAATGAAAACACATATTTACATATATACATATCTATCAGATCTATCTGCCTATCAATAAAACAAAATCTGAGGGTCACGAAGCAAAGATCAAAGGAAATTATATAGCCTTAAACACTTGATCACTCAAAATAATATGCCTAAATGAATCAGTTAAATTTTCTGTTTAAAAATCTAGAAATATAAAAAAAGAAACTAAACCAAAAGAAAACAGAAGGAAGAAATAATGTAGGTGTAAGTAGAAGTAAATGTATATCTGACATTTACACTGTTAATGTGTCACAGATTCAAAGAAAAATAAAGAAAATAAAAATTAAAAAAGGAAGTGTATAGAATCCTAAAAATTGAACACAAACAGAAATAGATGACAACATATTTCAATAAATAATGTTTGAATAAATAACAGCAGCTAATAGGGAGACGGAGAGCTCTAACTCAAATAACTATTGAACATAGTAGTAGTTGGACTATTCAGGTTAAAGCAAAAAGAACTCTAAACAAATATTGAATGCTAACTAATAGGCTTCCTTTCTTAGAGACCTGGGTTAGTAATACTGAAACTACTTTCTGTACATTACATAAGTTTGACCATATAAATAAATATATTGTAGATAATGGGAGCTATATTTGTCAATGGCAGAGAGGAGACTTTTAAATACGGAAAAAGAGAAAATAGAATGAATTTTGTTACAGGATTGGAATTAGAGATAATCAGTGTGAATACATAGATTTTAATACAGCTAGTTAACTGTATAGTTAGATACAGGGGTTTGTGTGTGTGTATGTGTGTGTGTATGTGTGTGAATATAGTCATCTTTATATCTATTTATAGTTCTGTTTACTGAGAAGGACTGGAAGCAATGACTCCTCTGCAGTGACAAGAACATGTAAAACTTGATCTCTTGATCTTGATCTCTAATAACATTCATCACTAAAAAAACCCAGGGTTTCTTGGAGAAACAGCTGATTCCAGTCTTAGGGCAAGGAAAGTACAAGATGAGCCTGAAACATCTTGTGCTAGACAGAAGCGAGTGAAGCATTCAAAGTATTATGGGGACATGTCAAAATGACACTGTGGCCATCTTGAAGGAGCTTTCATTAACCAAGACTGGAACAATTTGAGTATTAAAGTAGTAACATAAAGAGTTATAACTTACTGAATAAATAGAAATACACTAATCCACTTTGATATAAATTAAAAATGAGGGAGTTACGAAAGCTCTTCCTTTCAATAGAAAGTCAACTAATAAATGAAGATGAAATGATGGAATCAGAAAACCACCATTGACAACCACTGTAATAACAGATGAAGATGAAAATTATTAATGAATGCTGAAATGAGTAGGTGAAATTTTGAGAAGACACAGGATATTTACATCATCTCAAAAATAACAAGATATTTATTAATTACAAAGTGAAATATTAGCTCTATAGTGCAAAGACTTAGCAGTGTACCATGACCAAGCTATCAAAGTTACATCACCATTAATAAGATAGGTCAACATATGCCTCCTGATACAATTCCCTGAAAAGGTCATCACTTCTGAGGTATTTTATTAAAGTTTCATAAGCTGAATCTCAACAAGAGGAAATACCAGTCAAACACAAATTAAGGGACGTTCTATAAATAACTGGCCTGAACTCTTCCAAAATGTCAACAGCATGAAACACAAAGAAGGACTGAGGAACTATTCCAGATTAAACGGAACTAAAAAGACAACTGAATGGAACACATGATCCTGAATTCCCTTTTGTTATAAAGAGATTATTGGGGCAGTTGGACAAATGTGAACAAGGTCTATAGATAATTGTGTCAATGAAATTTTACTGAATTTTTTACTGAAATTTTAGATAATTTTCCTGTAGTTGTTTAAGAGCATATTCTTGTATTTAGATGTTAAATAATGAACTATTTATGGGTAAAGGGATAGCATGCCTACAATTTATTCTCAAATGTTTTGAAAAAACATATATGCATGCGTACATTCAGAGAGAAAGGGATAAAGCAAATATAGCAAAGTCTTAACACTTGGGGAATCTAAGTGAAGTGTGTACAGTCGGCCATATCTGTGGGTTCCACATCTGCAGATTCAACCAACTGCACATCAAAAGTATTCAGGAAAAAACAATTCTAGAAAGTTCCAAAATGCAAAACTTGAATTTACCACAAACCAGCAATTATTTACATAGCAGTTACACTGTATTAGGTATTATAAGTAATCTAAATTTTAAATTTTAAAAATTTTTTTGATTAATTTTTAAGAGTTCTTTATATACAGTATTTGGGATACAAGTCCTTTATCAGATATGTGATTTACAATTCTGAAGCTTTTATTTTCATTCTTTTAACAGTGTCTTTCACAGAGCCATTTAAAAAGTTTTATTTTATTTTTGCCTTCGATTCAGTTGTAATAGGAAGGGTTGTGATCAGCTAATTCCTTTAGTGACAAAAGAGCATGTACACTGAAGTAAATTAAAAAAAAAAAAAAAGACAAGCAAATTCCACTGTATCACAGCTTGAAGGTTTAGACCTTGTATATTTTCTTACCCATAATGTCTCATAAATAGCTGCTTCTATAAAATTTATTTTGTCAGAGGTATAAGATTTGGCATTTTTTCTCATTAAAATTTTAAACATTTGCTCCTTTGGTGTGCTGAGATTGGCCTACAGAATCCATTAGGTAGCAGAATTATAGCATCATATGAATAGTCCTCCAGAAAAGAGTGGTCCAATATGGTAGCTATTAGCTATGTAGGACTATGGAGTCTTTAAAATGTGGCCAGTGTGACTGAGACTATGGCTTTTAACTGTTATTAGTTTAAAAACTGATACTCAATTTAGTTACTGAAAAACTTTCATGTATGTATGGGACAACTTGGCTTTGTGAACTTTTTTTTTCAACTATATATTTTATGAAATCTAAATACAGATCAAGCATAGCCAGTAAAAATTTAGTATCAAAATTGAGATGTGCTATAAGTAAACACTGGATTTTAAAGACTTAATGTGAAAAAAAAAAAAGGATGTTAAAAGGTCCATTGATATTTTTACATTGATCACATGTTAAAAGGACTGAATTTTGAATATATGTTTAAGTAAAATTTATTAAAACCCATTAAAAATAAAGTATACAGGAGAATGTGCATAGGTTATATATGTACAAATATTCTTCAAGTTTTTTTGAGCATCTGAGGATTTTGGTATCCTGGGGGGCGTGGGAGGGCCAAAAGTCATTCTCCCATGGATGACTCTATTGTATTATTATTTTAAGTAAGCTGCATCTATGTTTAAATGAATGTATGTATGCATGATGAATGAATAAGTAAATAAAACCTTTTTCATCACCTTTCACCACCTCCAACGCCACCATTTTGTTACAAGCCCACCAAAATTTTCTGGCTGGATAGTCGTCTCTCTGCCCCTTTTCAGGGTGTTCTCGACAAGACAGCCATAGTAATTCTGTCAATGTATAAATCAGATCATGTCACTCCTTTGCATCTAACTCTATAAAGGACACAGTGTCCTTTTCATACTGTACTGAAATAACTAGTTTACATATCATTTTCAACCACTAAACAGTAAATTCCTCAAGGAAAGAGCTGCATTTTATTTATGCCTGCCTCATTTCCTCTAGCCCACATCTATACACCCATCAGAGTACTGACACTGTAAATGTTTATTTTCTGAAATTAATCTGTTTAGCACCAATCATGGGGAAAACACATGATCATGTATTTGCTGCAATTTTCACCTATTTTATAAGTTTATTAGTTGTTACATAATATTATCTTAATTTGGTTTATGCTGCTTTGATCAAAAACATTTCACTTTTTCTATCACTGCCAGAAAATGGTACAGGGCATCTGACTTTAGAGTCCCTCTTTGTGTCTTCCGCTGCCTGATTTATCTGAAACTTTTCATGGCATAGGAATGCGCTCTCTGTTAACAGTTTCTTAGACCGCTAAACAATTAGTGTCTTTCTGATGCTTCATATAACATAAAAAAAGGTGTTCTGTGTCGTAGATGTTTCTATTCCTAAGGCTTAGAGTATGGCAGAATAGGGAAGGGGACCACTGAATATTTTGTTAATCTGTAGTCTTTAACCTCAATTTTCCCAAACCAGAAACCCTTGCTATACCTCCAAAGTACATTAATATCAAAAGTTAATATAGAATTAGGAGTTTAATTTTTGTCTTTTCTAAATTCTTTTCCTTGTAATTTCAGGATCTGATCTTTACCAAGCGCATACAAGTTGTGATTTCCCCAGAACTCAGTCAAACTGTGAATCTGGCTGTGCCTTCCAGATGGCTATGGCCCTTTAAATTCTCCCTAGCTTTACTCTGGACGGTAGAAACACATAGTCCTCTGGCAGAGTCTCCTTTTTGTTCTCCAATCTGGCCCAGGCTCCAAGCAGCTGTATTCCTGCCTCTCTGTTACTAACACAAGTGATCATTATATCTCCTTAATATGCCCATAAATTTTCAGCTCCCTGTTATTCATTCTGCATTTCATGGCTGTATTCACTTGAAACTATTGACAAAAATGATTACTTATGGAAGTAGCACCAGATTCACCACTTGTAACATATGTTAATGCTAAGAGTGCATTTGGTAGGTGGACATACAGAGCTTACTAGCTCTTTAAGATCCTTTGTTTCTGTCATGCTGGATGAAATGACACCCACATGGACAAAAAGAGGTCAAGTAAAGCCAAAAGGGCCACTGCTCACCTTTGCCTAATTCCTGTAGAATGTTCCTGGGTCTTTTGCTTTGTCAACCAGACGTGAGCAACTTGGTTCAAGTGTCTGCACCTGGCTTGATGTGGGTCTCCCTAAACACATACAAATACTTTGAAGGTCGTTTATTTGGGAGGTGAACCGAGAAAGCACATGCAAGGGAGTGGGAAACTAAGAAGAGAAATGAAACAAAGAAGAGAGAAAGCTAATAAAGGGTGTCTTACTGGCACACCATGAACAGCTAGAACAAGGGCTTGCTGAGTGCTATGGTTGAATGTTTGTGTCCTCCCAAAATTCATATGTTGAAATCCTAACCCCCAAAAGTAAAGATATTATTAAATGGGACCTTTGGGAGGTGAATAGGTCATGATCATAGAGCCCTCATGAATGGGATTAGTGCTCTTTTAAAAGAGATCCCCCAGTATTCTCTAGCCCCTTCCAGCATGTGAGGGTACAAAAAGTCTGCAAGCCAGAAGAGGACCTTCATGCAGCCATGCCCACACTGTGAGAAAGAAATTTCTATTGCTTGTAAACTACCCCCGTTTGTTATAGTATCCCAAACAGACTAAGACAGGAAGTTAGTGGATTATGGATCAACTGTTTTAATTCCTTCCTTCCAGCAATTTGGTGTGAATTTCTTTTTTTGCATTTTTCTAACCTTTTTCTATACTATTGGTTATTGAATGGATAGATGGAAGGAAAAATAATGTGATGGAAGTTGGAGGAAAAGTCTGGTCTTAGACCATGAAGTTAGAACCATTCAATTAACAGGTTCCAGCAGTGGTCTATGTTCATATAAATAGCAGATTTTATACCTGAAGATACATTCATCTAAAGGAATAAGGCAGTGGCCTAGTTTCTGATGTTGATGTTATCCATGGTATTAGAGGAAAAATTGAGATTTTTTATTGTCCTTTTAAAAATTAGGAAGCAATGTAAGTAGTCTATATATGTATAATACTAAATATTACACACACACCACACACCCCCCCACCATGGGTTCCTTCATTCTTACTATAGTAAATCAAAGTTCTAGATGTATATACTGTTTACCTGAACATAAATTTCTACTATCCTTCTCTGCTTCTCACTGCCTAATTCCATGTAGAATACAGTTTATGGCCTATCCTTGTCCTGTTTTCTGAGCAGAAGGTATGTTGAATTACTCCCCCAGGGCCTTGTCTTATTTTCTCTGTCTTTTCTATTTCAGATCAATATTTTTCTGATGTTTTTATATCACAAAAAATGAAATAAGAAAATAATAATAGTAAAAGTCCTTACATATGTATAGTTTTTAATTTATAAAGCACTAAAAAACCCTAGAAACTACAATTTTCTAGTAATATAACTTTTGAGGAATGCTGTAAACACCATCTCAGACATTTCAGCTCGCAAAACACCACTGACTTTCATCTTCTCTCTGCTACCAAGTTATCGTTTCTCCCAATCAACAGCATTGCTTACTGAGGCTCTCTGAGGTCACAGCCACCTCTTTACAACTTGGTAGATGACTTTTAAGAACGAAACAAATAACTGTTATTCATTATTTCCCACTGGTGAAATCTAAGGAGAATTTAGTAGTTTAGACATTTTCTAAAGTGAAAATACACTCATAGCAAAGCTTGCCTCAGTTGACTAGAAAGGAGCAATTAAGAAATTAAGTTGGGCTTTGCTGTATTGAAAGTAGTCTTGATCTTGATCATTTGAGCAGAAACTTCTCACCTTTTCCTTCAATATTAGGCTTTTTTGATCTGGATTATGTAAATGATAGTCTCACCTCATTACCCACAATATATGAGTTAAAGATGCTTTTTAAAAAACTCCTCTTAAGCTTTCTGATTTGCAACAATATTTTGAGTTTTGCTTCGGAAATAAGAATGCTGTTTTGGAGAAAAATCTTATATATATGAGAAACTAATTAATTATTCTGGTTATGTATATTTCCTTGTAGATATATTCCTTTCCCTAGTTGGGGATGGAAGTTTATATTGATGTAAGTATGAACTTTAAAACGTGCTCATAAATAAATGTTTTCTATTCACATCGTATTTTTCCAAGGTGTCTCAAAACCAGATTTCGCTGTCATGTGTTCAGTGGGCTCTATGCCAGGTAGCAGACAACGAGCAGGCTGCCTCACAAGCCATTGTGAGTTTATTGCGAGGAGTCTGGAGGGAGCCTTGGGGACTGTTGAGGGTCAGAATCCCAGGAGGGCAAGACTAGACCAACATGGAACTAAATTTTAAAGAGAAGCTGTATAACATACCTCACACTACAAGGCAAAAGAAACAAAAGAAAGTTTTTTGAAAATTCATACTTTGTTGTATAGAGAAACATCATTTGAAAAATATACAAAAGAAATACAAGATGTTCTGTATTAAGAAAAAGAGTTGATGGAAGGAAAAATATATAAAAGTTAGATTGTATCTGCCTATACAGTTGACCCTTGAACAACACACATTTGAACTGCACAGGTCCATTTTTTTTTAAGCTCTGTATTGGAATATAATTGCTTTACACTGTTGTGCCGATTTCTGCTGTACAACAAAGAGAATCAGCTGCATTTATACATATATCCCCATATCCCCTCCCTCCTGCGACTCCTTCCCACCCTCCCTATCCCACCCCTCTAAGTCATCACCAATCATCCACTTGATCTCCCTGTGTTGTGTGACATCCATTTATACCTGAATTTTTTTCAGTAAGTACATTGGAAAAAATTTTGGAGATTTGTGATAATTTGAAAAAACTCACAGATGAACCACATAGCCTAGAAATATCAAAAAATTAAAAAGTTTAGTATATCATGCATAAAATATATGTAGATATACATATAAGATACAAAATATGCATTAATCAACTGTTTGTGTTATCAGTAAGGCTTCTGGTTAACAGGCTATTAGTAGCTAAATTTTGGAGAAGTCAAAAATTATACCCGTGTTTCTAACCACATGGGGTCAGGGTGGGGGAAGTCAACTGTATTTCAGATAGATTTCTTTATTTTAGAAGGGCATCAGCAAAGTGAAAGTACTTCTTATTTTTCACATTTCATGTTATCAAAACTGGACCAGTTAAATTACAGTATTTTGCTCCTTTCATTAAGAGCCTTATTTTAAAGGTGGTTTTATTTCTATACCTTTGGGAGGCAATCACATGATTGGCATAGCCCTATTAAAGAGCCTGTTAGGAACACCTTAGCAGTGACTCCAGATGGTGGGAAGAGGAGAGAGCTGAAACCAGAATGGATTATCTTTTGTATTCCCTAGAGACAAGTTGGCAGTCTCAAATACCAAGATGGAGCAGTGAGGAAAATTCTAGTGCTTGTTCCCTGGCTTTACTGTGCTTAAGAATCATCTGATGAGGTTGTGTTTAAAGGCAGAGTCTTGGACTCAGATCAAAAAATTCTAATTAAGTTTATCTTGAAGATCCCAGGAATGTGTATTATACCAAGTTGTTTTGATTAAGATAATTATCTGAGCACACTTTGAGAAACAGTCTTGGTACTTTCTGTGTCAGCATCAATATCTAACTTGTCTGATCTGAGGAACTCAGGTAGCACACAGCGGCGGAGCTTCAATTCATGATATTCTTGTACAAGCATGTGATATACTTCATATGCCTTAAGTAATTGATATCATCCATGAAATCAGAACAGAATTTGGACTCTTACGTTCCATAGAAAATTATAAAACAGTGTGCATACTCTGTAATGCTCGTGTGTAAAAAGTTTTATGTACATGTATATATATAATATATATACTATATACACACACACACACATAGTCAACCTCAAAGATAAAACAGCCAGTTATTTTACCAGTAAAATAGGTTCATTAGGAAATGGCAAAGAATTACAATTTGGGACAATAACGATCTGGTGAGTCATAGGCAAATCCAAACAGATAAAGGGAAGGTCAAGTTTTAGGAGGAAATTGAGGAGGGTTGTTTTGAATAAAAGTTCATTGGAGAAGAACAAGAGTTCAAGGCTGTGGTGATTTCTTATTGACTGTAAGTGGTGGTTAGTGCACTGTTGCTGGGTCAGGGAGGATATTCCTTCCTTTTCTTAAAAGCAGGAGATAAAATTCTCATGTGAAAAATGTCCTCCCTTGTACCAGAAGAAAAGTAACATTCTTATCATCATGGATGAGAAGTTGAGACCAAAATAATTTGTACAAAGAATTCTATACAAACAGATCTTATTGAAATACTTCTTATCTTCCTTCTTCCTGCTGGTTATGCAGGCTGCAATGAGTGGTATTGTATGTAGTTTATAAGAGCTCTCCTTTCAGAACTTCCCAACTTCATTTTAAATAAGGGTTTTCCTATTTTCACAATAAACACATACATTTTGCCTCCTTCTTATTACAACAAATCAGAATTCTAGATCTGTGTGCTGAATAGCTGAATATAAAACCTGATAGTAGTTGATACAAGGATACCAAAGGTACGGTTCATCCATGGGATAAAAGTTCTAACTTGGTCCAGGTGAGATGATCAGGGCAATAGCCTAACAAGTGATTATATTAGTAAGTAACTGGAATTAACCAAGTGCATAGGAAGGGAACTGTTATGGACTGAATTGTGTCCCCCTCAAATTTATATGGTGAAGTTTTAAGCCCTAGTTCCTCAGAAGGTGATTGTATTTGGAGATAGGACCTTTAAAGAGTAGTTAAGGTTAGTTAAGATCCTATAAGGTCTTATGGGTAATATCCAATCCAATATAACTGGTGTCCTTGTAAGAAGAGGAAGTTTGGACAAAGAGGCATCAGGGATGTGAACCCACAGAGGGAAGACCAAGTGAGGACATAGTGAGAAGGCAGCCATCTGCAAGCCAAGGAGAGAAATCACAGAAGAAACCAATCCTGATGGTACCTTGATCTTAACTTCCAGTCTCCAGAACTGTGAGAAAAATCCTCATAATGCAAGCCACCTAACAGGCAGTGGTTTGTTACGGCAGCCCTAGCAAACTAATTGCTAGCAAATATATTTTGGTGCTAAGGAGAGAGTGCTGCTGTAACAAATACCTGTGGAAGTGGCTTTGGAACAGGGACTGGAGGAGTTTTGAGAGGCATGTTAGGAAAAGCCTAGATTGCCTCGAAGAGATTGTTGGTAGAAATATGGATGTTAAATGTGCTTGTAGTAAGTCCTCAGATGAAAATAAGGAACATGTTTTTGGAAACTGGAGGAAAGGCAGTCCTTGTTATCAAATAGCAAAGAACCTGGCTGAATTGTTTCCTGGTGTTTTGTGGCAAGTAGTAAGTGAGAAATGTGGGTGTTCTACGCGAAGTGTTGAGGGTACACCCTCATTTCTCCTAGTTGCTTACAGTAAATGCAAGAAAAGAGATGGACTGAAGAGAGAACTGTTAAGCAAAAAGAAACCAGAATTTGAAGATTTAGAAAATTCTCAGCCCAAAAGAAAGAAAAGAACTAAAAAAAGAAGCTGTTCTAGAGAGAATGCCAAGGGTGTGGCTGAACAGTAACCCCAGAAGGAGATTATGGTGTGACTTATGGATCTAATCAGCCATCTCAGCAGAATCCAGGAATAGAGATGGATTCATACCGGCAGCAGCACTGCCAGCTTAGACTAAAGGGGCCAGAGGTGGGACAGAATCAAGAAAGCCCCTTGGGCTTCTGGGTTTCTACAGGATACGACAATAGAGCTGTCTGACTGTGAACATGTGTTATCCTCCAAGAAAAGAAACGAATGACCCTGAAGACAGGGCTGTCTCCTCCTGAGTTCCAGAGGGCAGAGCCACCTCCTTTAGTTATTTCCATAATAATGGCTTAATTAATTTATCTATATATAGTATATCTGACACTCACCTTTGCTTTATATTGTAGCCATAGTGGTTTTCCAAAGTGCATTCTGATTTTGTGTATTCATACTTTGTGTAGTCCCACCTCCCTCCAGTTTAAGAACCATAAGTGGTTTCACAGTGTTCTTTGGAACACTATGACTTGGCCTCTGCCTACCTCCCCAACCTCATCTTGTATCATCCTCTTCCTTGGTCTCTCTGCCCAAATCCAACTGATTTTTCCCGTAGCCCCCAAACTCACCAGATACATCCTCTGCAGGGCCTTTGCATATGATATTTTCTCTATAATGGTCTTCCAACCTTTAGGAAGGATTCCTACCTACCAGTCCTTTAGATCTTAACACTAAAATCTCTTCCTCAGGGAAGCCTGACTATGTTAAAATTTCACCATCATAGTTACTCGTAGAGCTGTAAATTCTTCTTCATACAACACTGTCTGCTCCATAAAGGCAGGGAATGTGTCTGTTTGTACTCATATATGTATCTTTACAGATGGGCACTTAAATCCTAGTAGGAACCTAATGAATATTTTTGAATAAATACATGCGTACATGAATGAATGAATGAATTTTAAAATCACAAAGAGAATATGGTTTTGTACTGCTATTAGTCTTTTAATTCTGACTATCTAGCTTTGTTTAATAATACATCTTTTAACCCATATAAATATTTAAAGAATGAATTGGTTAATTTTAACCCTGTCTCATATTCACAGTAAAATCTGTAAAAAAAACAAACTTATTTACATAGAATGAAGCAGTTAATGTAAAACTCATTTCCTGAAAATGGTACAAGGCACCATCCACTCCTGATACGCACTTGAAGTTTGGTACTGTGCACTGCTAAATGTCTCCACCCACCTCTCCTACCTTCTTTTCTTTTCCCCTTCTCTGTCACCAGACCAGTTCATCCCCCAAGTTATTAAACTAAATTCTTTCCCCACCAAAATTGTTATGAGCTTTGGGGAAAAAAAAAGTTCACCTACAAAAAGATTATAGGGTATAAGCCAAACCTTGACAGTCACTGGCAGAACACTATTACTCATTTTTACTGTGAAACATCATTGTTGAGTACTCATAATGTGGAAGGGTGAGCCATGCCAGAAAATTGGGGTGGCTTGTTTCCCCAAGGAATAGTTATGACTGTGTTCTTTTGAAACATACAATCATAGCCAGTGTCTCACCCTTTAATATTGATGACACAATGTTTTGTTATGCTTTAATTTAGCTCTAAGAATATCTCTGCACTTTAACATTATTGCTCCTGTGGTCTCCACCCAGAAGTTACTCTTTCAAGGACAATGTGCAGGACTATTTTGCTAATGCTAGTGTTTTACATGCCAGTCTCTTACTCAGCTCATTGTGGGTTTTTTTTTTCCCCTCTGTGAAAATATTTTATAGCAAATAAATAATATCTCAAAAACAAAAGACATTTATAAAAACAAAAAGAGAGAAAAAGGGAGGCCAAGAAGAATTGCCAAGAAAAGCTTTTCCTAATGTTCCATATGAGGAATAGTTGCAGAAGCACATTCTGTGAGTGATGAAATGGCCAGCTTTAGAGAGTTCTGACAGCTTTTAGAGAGTAGACTTGTGTCAAGCTCATTTACCTTTTTATTTGCTATTTTCTTCCCCCTCTCATTCACTTCAGAGTTTGTGTTTTCTCTTCCCTTGTGGGTGCTAGCTTTCATTTTACTTTTCTAAATGACATACTATATCTGTGCTGTAACAGTCTAATTAGGCCTTTTCCAGTTGTACTTAGTGTAAAATCTCACAATAGAACTTTTCTTGTACCTAAAGAGTAGATGACCCATGATGGGGAAGTTGAGATAGATGCACTTTAATAGAGTCAGCAAGAATGCGGACATACCCATGGGGGATCTGCCTTCCAGAGTCTGACAGGTGACATCTCTGTGGAAGATGATGTACCTTACCATCACTTTCCTGGATAATCAGTTGTCAGGCTCCAAGCAGCTGCATATCACAGAGTTTTTATCCTATGTCATTAGATGTACTTGATAATTTAAGTCTGCCGGGAGGCAGATTTAATTTTAACATATTCATGTTTATTTAATGAAAAATAGATTTCCCTTTTTTCCTGTAAGATTTGTAATATGACATATTGATACTGAATGGAACATAATTGCATATTGTTTTCAAACTCATGAATAGACTGTAAGCTCTATTCATGTCAAGTAAAATAGTGATTTTCCTGTTAAATACTGTGAAATTATTTTTATTGGTGGGACTATTTTTGCATGGAGTAGAGAAGGTTAGCTTCTTATAATATGAACATTAGTATCATTTTTCACCTAGTACCTCCTATAGTCCTTCATAAGTGCTTGATAAAGTAAATTGAATTAACTGGTCCAAATGTCCTAGATTGGACAAAGAGCTTGGTGGCCAGTGGTCAGCCATCAGGTGACCTTCTTCGAAGCAGAAGTGGACTCTCTAAAAGTCTTATGACCCTTGTTGGAGTTACATTGTTATTGAATTTTTCTGGTTTAACTCAGAGCCTGGCAGATAATTAGGAAGGGAAGGAAACACCTTGCTCCTGGGGCACAACTAATTCATTCCGGGACATTCCTTGTCTGGTACACTCCGACTTACCTGCCTCAGCCACAGATTCCAGTGCTGGCTACAATGTTGCTCAAAATGAACTAGAGTCAAGGTCTCCTCCATTTCTTCCAGACTTAGTTTTGGAGAATTTTTTTTCCTTTTTGTAACATTAATTATAGTATGAATTCAGTACAGAGGAAGTGCTTTTTTAATAGTCAGCTAAAAAATTCTTCCTGCCAATTTTAATTGTACTTTGGCTTCACTTATATATACTAATACCCAATTTCCATGCAAGGCTGATTTTTTTTTCTTGTAGTTCCCTTTTGCCTCTTCTCCTTACAGCAAAGCTTCATTAAAAAAAAAAAACAAAAACCCCAAAAACATGAATATAAGATGAACTAAAAAAGGGAATAAAAAAGAGCTTTATATCTTAGCTGACTTTCTATAGAATTTCCTTCATACCTTTGCAATGTGGTTGAGGTATGCTGCAGAAAGACAAATATAGACAAAAACTGAAAGCATCTTCTGTGAAAATGACAAGATCTTTTGCCTGCATTCAACATTGGGTAGGCATACATGTCTTCCTGTTTGCAACCACAACTCAAGTGTTCCAGAGTTCAGATGGGACTCTGAAAAGTAGAACTCAAAAAAAGAGTAACTTAAGACATGAAAACCAGAGCCCATGCAGAAAAGTTAAAAAAGAGATTCTTTTACCTGGAGGAGAAACACTAAAGAGGGATACAATTCAAGCATGGTTTGAGATACTGCATAAAATATGGAAGACAGCTATTCCATTGGAACCAGGGATTCAAATTTAGTTCCAATTAAGCTAAAATTATATTTAATTTTAATAGCAGGATGGATGTATAATTCATATATCTTCTTAACTAGACCATAACAAAGGAAAGTGAAAACTAGATATTCTTGTTATAATTACAAATTGACCAAAAATCGTCTTTGGTTAAGGCTGCTTGAAAGCAAAGATGTGCTGCAGATGAGAAAGAGTATGACTGTGTATTCAGTACTTATTCCATGTCAGATCCTTTAAAGAAGAAGTGGGCCTTCTAGAACTCCTGTGACTGTGTCATCGCACTGCTTTTAACTTCCCCTTACTTTAATCCAGAGCTTGGCAGAGAAGTACAAAGCAAAAGAGAAACCTCGTTCCTGAAACACAACCAGCTCACTTACAGATAATTCATAGAAAACTGACTTGGGGCAGCAGCCACAGACCCCAGCGCTGGTTGCTGTATTGCATATGAGTTATTAAGAGTTGAGGTCCAGCTGACTCAGGTCTGCTTCTCTAATGATCACAACAGTACAAGTGCTGAAATGGAAGCCCAGGGAGGTAACTTGACCAGACTCACACAGCCAAGAAATGGCAAGCTGAGACTCTCAGTCTGTTGATGCCAAAGATTATGTTCTTTCCATCATGCCACACATCATTCCTTTTCAATCTTTGGGTTGTATTAATACAGGTTGCTAGCAAGAGAGTTGAATGTTTTGGTTTTGTTTAAGGTGCTAAGTGGAACTCAGAGGTTAATAATGAAACCATGAAATAGCTTCTTCTCCGCTTCTCATTTTTTAATCCTAAGACCTTTTATCTTTTTATTATTAAATACAAACTAATAATTAGAAAATCCATAGGGAATTCTTAGTTCAATTTATTTATATAGTTGCTCATATCAGAAGCTTTTAAAGTGCTTCATAGAGCATTAAAGAGCATAAAAGAGAAAATATGAAAATAACGTTTCCTTTGCAAAGCTCGATGTATTTTTGAGATGTAATGGGCCCTATTATCAATTAATTAATTAGTCATTAACTAACGCCATAGGAAGGAGAGTATCTAGTTTACTGCTTCTGTAACTTTTTGCTGAACGCAATCCGCTTTGATGAATAGTAGCCTTGGACTCCTCACAAAGACAGGATGCATTGTGTTCCTCTGCTTATATGGCTATGTATATAATTTCAGTCCGAAGAGCTTTTTTGTTGTTGAAAATTTAGGGTGATTAACATGGTTTTTAATGGCAGTAATTTTGCAGTTCTAATTACAGGGTTTATTATCATGAAGAATTTAATATAAATATGTGGCAATTAGCAGTGTACTACTGGATCAGGCTGAAAATAATTTGTCCTCATCTAGAGATTTTCTGAGATCCTTAATATGTGTACACTAATTCTTTTTCCCTAACAATACCACTGTTTGAAATAGTTCTAAGAATTTATAAAGGTCAAAAAGATATTCACAGCAGGAGAGTCATAGAGCATACATAGGAGACCTAAATTCTGCAGCCATTTAACAGGATATTTACCCATTAAATCACAGTAGCATAAAATTAGATATGTAAAATCACTTCATTACATTTATTTTTCAACTAGAGTTTATATATTTTAGAAGTGCCTGGGAAAAACTCTTCAAATTTATTTTCTTGTACCCTACTGTATCTGAAATCTTATGAGAATTTGTAATTATATATTGGTGATTTTCATTTTTGATAGATAATTTACATATAGAAGTTTAGAAACATCAATCCTATAAAATAATCCTACTGAATGAGCAGGGTTACTTTATCCATTAGCCCATTGCATTACTAAATGGATTACTTTTCTTAATTAACTTGGCACTTCTCAGTGTATAAAGAAGCAAGTAATAATGATTTTTTTTAAAAAAAATTTTGATTTTCAAGGCTTTACCAATTTTAACCTGCCAAAAATGAAACAAATGCCTATGGAAAAAGTAATTACTTTTCTCCTTCTTTAACTTCTTCTTAATTAACTTTTAATCTATGCTGTTATACGGGGAGCATCTCTTAATACTAAATGTGTCTAAAATGTAGGAGACAGAGATTTGAATGATTTAGATAAACATCTGCCTAGCACAGAGGCATAAAAATTACAAAATTAGGATATGGGTGGTTGAGTGCCAATAGCAGTTACCAGCAAAATAAAGATATTGCCCTCATTAAAAAAAAACTATTTTGCTTACAAACAAAACAACTTAATAAATGCCTTCTAACCATACATCCTTATTTTAGAGCACATTTCTTGGTTTGTCCTATACAAATTTCTGAAAGCCTATGAATTAGAAATTGTAGAAAAGCAATTATGCAATCATTTATAGAAGACATGTATTAATAGAGAAAAATCAATAGATGGAGAATTGCAGTATGAATTGAAACACTATTGTTTTGTTTAGTTGGAGTGGATTCTGTCAAGAGTAATTTAAAATAATCAGTTCAGTGATATGATTCCTGGTAGTGTTAAGATAATTACGATACTTATATCTAGTAATTTCCGTCTATTAAATTGAGTACAGAGTGGCAAGTAAAGACAGGAAGCTTTGACTCTTAACACCTCCTTTACTATATGTACATAGTTTGTCTTCTCATAACTGAAAGAACATGACAAAAATCCTTATATCAAAACAGAAATGATCATACCTTCTTTATGGATGTCCAGTTAACCAAAATTTCTTGAATATTTTTGTATAAGATACAGTAAAAATGTGCGTGTGCATGCATGTGTGCGCACGCGCGCGCGCGCGCGCGCACACACACACACACACACACACACACACACACACACACAGAGGTGCAAGCATTCATCTTCCTTTTGTCTCCAAATCCCATTGAAGTAAAGGAAGTAAAATAAACATATGACTCTTTTCATGGGAAGTACTGATAAGAGTAGGCAGGGACGTTACAGACCAGAGATTTCTATGAACTTCTGAAACCAAAAGGTGTATAGGTCCTATTAAGTGGTCAACCCTATTAAGTGGGAACCCTAGGAGACTGCAACAATGGTATTGAGAGATTAATGAATTTCTCAGCTGGTTATAGGATTTGAGGATTACTGTCCTTCTCTCTCAGTAGTCTCTATGTGGTGTTATACTGTCTCCTTGCTTCAGTAATGTATGTAAAATATGTCAGTACAATTTTCATGCCTTTTAAAGTCTTCTTCTCTTTATTTGGATTTATCTTTGGTATGTCACCAAAAATTTTGCATTAAATGTATCCTAGTCAGGGGCTTCTGAAGGATCAAGTTTTGTTTTAGTTTATGAGTTAGTCTATTATTTGTTTATTCTTTCATCTCGGTTTGTTATTTTTTCCCTTTCTGAAATACTTACTGTTGGTATTTTATATCTCTGGGGCCTGTCCTCTACTTCTTTTATCTTTCCCTTGTGATCCTTATATTCTTGTATTTCTTCTCTCTGTTCTAAGTTATTTCTTCCACTTAATCTTACCGTTGCAGACATAGTTTTGAGCTATATCTGGCCTTTTATCTTTTCAGTTCCACTATTATATTTTATAGTTATGAATTAGGATTTAGTTATAGATTAATTTCTAACTATATCCCTTCGATGGTGCTCATTCACTTTATAGTAATGTTTTCTTTTGACTCATATGTACTGAAAAGCAAGGAGATTATGTCGAAAAATGATGTATTTGTCTTTTCTAAAAGTTAATTAAAATAGATTCTACAGCCAGAGTGCAGATAATTTTTGACTCACCCTTGTACATATGAGAAGACTCATTATTTCCAAATATATTTCCAAATATAAATTATTTCCAAATATAAATATACTGTGAAATGCTGACACTTAAAGTGTAATATAGGTGAAGGAACACATGACAGAAACAATGGTTTTCAAGGCACTGGACATCAGGAAATGAAGGAACCATGATCCCTGAGTAATGGGAAGCAAATGACGGATGGGAGCCCTGTGAGGAGCGCCTTGGCTCACTTCCTTGAGAGAGTTTCCAGGCACTGGCACATGGCAGACTTGAGAGGAAGGAGTTGAAAGTCCAGGGAAACCAAGATGCTAGAGTTTTCTGGGCAAAGTATGAGATGAGCGCTTCACAGAGAACTTTGAAAATCTTCAAAGGGACCCCTTGAGCATTTAGCAGAGTGCTGATCAACATACATTGTATGTGAGGCAAATACCTGAGTCTGGGAAGGAACCATATAAAGGTTCTAAAGCTCATATGGAAGGCACAGACATTTTTGTTCTTGGATTCATGTTATATTATCTGTCAAATGGGTTATTCTTTCTTAAAGCCTGGAAGTACAGCTTCCCTTGTCCTTATTTTACCTGTTTATAAGTAAAGTCCCTCTGTCAGTCACAGGAACTTGGGGCTATGTAGCCCCTAATGTAGGTGTGTGCAGGGTGACTGGGTTTCCTCCACATCTAAGAGAGTGACCTTCAAAAGAAGACAAAGCCATTGTATCTCCTCATCAAGGGAATTTGCACTTCTTTCAATTGATTCTCCTTAAGGAGATTTTTTTTTCCCACCTCATCCTCAGAATATTAGATGCATCCTCCAGGATCCACAGCTTACGTACCCTGGATTCTCAACTCCTCCAGAGGGTCAGAAGAAATAGGGGGCCAGGGATGAGAGCAGCCCTGCTCTGGACCCTTCTAACAAAGTATAAAAGCAAGACCCAAAAGCGTTACACTATTTACAAGTAACTTCATTGCATCCCAGAAAAAAAAAATGCACAAGAGGATTACTGGGAATAAGAAAAAATCCAGCACTCAAGAAGGTAGAGTTCTGAATATTTTTTATTCAATCAAAGCTTACCAGACATTCAAAGAAGTAGGAAAACACTACGCATAATTGGGAGTAAAAGCAATCAACTGAAATCAGTACAGAATTGGCACAGTTGTTAGATGATAAAAACATTTGATCTAATTAAAACAGTTATAACTGTATTCCATATATTCAAGAAGATACACGGAGATGTAGAATATAAAAAAAAGACTCAAGTAAAATGTCTACAGATGAAAATTACAATGCCTGAAATGAAATGTACACTGAATGAGATTAATAGCATATTAGATGTGGTAGAAGGAAAGATCACTGAATTTAAAGATAGGAATTATCCAAATACACAGAAGAAAAGGATTGTAAAAATTACGAAAAGAGTATTAGTGAGCTCTGTGACATCTTCTAGTCACTGATTATATGTGTAACTGGAGTCCTTGAAGCAGGAGGGAGTAGAAAGAATACTTAAAGAAAAAAATTCCGGATTTCCTAAAACTGTAAACACACAGGGGCAAGAAGCTTAATGAATTCCAAGCTTAAGAAATGAACAAACAAAAAATTACAACTGGCAACTCCCCTGGAAGCATCTCCAACATTCTTCTGCTTTACCTCACTTTCATCTGATGTCTCTGCTTTTTATTTTACCATTTGTTGACTCTTTCTCTTAACCATGGAGTCCTCCAAAGGTCAGCCTTTGGACCGCCTCTTTTTTACACATACTCCTTTGGTGATTTCATCAAGTTTCATGGCTTTTAATACTACCACCCATATGTTGATGACTCCCAAATGTACACACACGTGTACACGCACACAGAGTATGTAGAATTCAGAGGAAAAATTAACAGTTATATCTTTTCTCTGATTTCTATACTGATATATCCAAATATCTCCTCAGCATTTCCATTTTGATACTTAATAGGTATCTTAAGATCTAAAACCAAGCTCCTGATCTTCACTACTACTTCCCCAAACCTGCATCTCCTACCATACTGCCCATATCAATTGATGACACAACCATTCTTACAGATGGTCTAACAAAAAATCTTGGAGTTATTTTTTGCTCTTCTCTTTCTCTCTGATTCCACATCCAATTCATCAAAATACTGTTGGAACCACCTCTCCTATTGTAATATCCTTCTAACTGTTCTTTTTTCAGTCCCTGTCCTCTTAAAGTTTATTCTTAGCATGGTAACCAGAGTGATTCTTGCAAAATGTAAGTCTAATCAGCCACTCTTATGTCCAGTCTCACTAAGGGCTCTTCATTTTATAATTTTAAAAATTAGAAGTGAATGTCCTACATAAGCTACCCCTTCCTTCCCTTTCACTCTGACCACAGAACCTACCATTTTTCCAGTCAGCACAGTCCAATAGCAATGTCATATGAGTCCTATGCAATTTTTAAAGTTTTTAGTAGCACATTAGAACAGTTAAAAGCATGTTAAATTGATTTAAGGACATTGCATTTAATCTACTATATCACATATCATTTCAACACATAATCAACAT
Source organism: Hippopotamus amphibius kiboko (assembly GCF_030028045.1). NCBI lineage: Eukaryota > Metazoa > Chordata > Mammalia > Artiodactyla > Hippopotamidae > Hippopotamus > Hippopotamus amphibius. The sequence continues at coordinate 92,407,135 of NC_080193.1, read as the reverse complement.
AAATATATTAATAGGATATTTTTCAGTGTTTTACAGCACATCTAAAATTGTGTTATCTCAGTGGCAACATGTGATTAGTGGGTACCATATTGGACGGCACAGTTCTAGCTCGTTCCTCTCCAACCACGCTGGTTTCCTTGATATTCCTGGAACATGCCACCATACTCACCCCATGGCCTTTCTATTAGTCTTTTCCTTTTCCTGGAACCACTTGCCATAGATATGTACATGGCTTATTCCTTCACCTCCTTCTAGTCTTTTTTCAAACGTTAACACCTCAGTGAGGTCATGGCCACTCTATTTAAGACACCTTCTACCTCACCCCACCCTTTCATTTCCTATTCCTCTCACCTGTTCTAGTTTTAAAATATCATTTATCACCTTTTAATGATACATAAATTACTTTTTATTGTTTTTATTATCTACCTCTCCCTTGACTAGAATCTCTCCCATGAGGGGAGTAATTTTGGATTGTTTTATTCATTTATGTATTCCTAGCTTCCCAAATAAATGCCCAAAATGTAGTATTTGCTCAATAAGTACTTTGAGTGAATAAAAAAAAATAAATGCAGTGTATTACTATGCAGTCATTTAACAATGTAAAGTCACAGGTATTGACATTGAGATATATTCAAGATACTTTGGTAAAGGAAAACAAACATTGAAGAACTATATATCCTTTTATAATTTTAAAATATACATCTGTAGATATAAGTGTAGCTGTATTTAAGATAGAATATCATATAACGTTAGTATTAGTCTAAAGACTGGTAATAGCTGTAAAATATTATGAGCATGTATTGTCCTGCTCTGAAAATTAACTCATTTAGGGTGCTAAGATCCATTTCTTAGAGGTTACCATTGAATAACACTATAGGTATCTCTCAAGAAATATTCTGAGACCTCTTTATTGTACACGTATTATTATGCCACCGTTTTGATTGTGTATATAGAGCCATCTGGGTTTCCTCATTTTAATTCCTAGAAGTTATTTGATTAACTGTTCCTCAGCTCACAGTCTTTGCAATTAAATTGTAAGTTGACCTACTAACTGAATTACAGAAATCAAATGTAAACAAATGAACAGATTTCAGCTGTCCATTTGATATAGTGATTTAAATTAGTTTTAATGGGCCCCTTGGCAATTTTCTAGCCTGTAACTGCTGTTAAACAGGATTTTGTAAATCCACTGAAGATGTTTAAATACTCTGCTCAGTAATATAACTGATTTGTGTTTTATATAAGTAATAACTGCAGCTTGAATTAAAAAGAAAATATATCCCAAAGAAAAGAGGGACTGTTTAATACAGTTTTTATTTTATTACTCTAGAAATTACACATTTTTAAATCATTTTTCTTTTGACAAATGGAAATTTAATAGTATTCTAGTAGTACCTAGAATTGCCACTATGCTAAGAGCTTTCAATATTTTATCCCATGTGACTCTCACAGTAAGCCTATAAGTTGGTGGTACCAATATTACCCCTATTTTTACAGTTGAGAAAATTGAGTTTTAAAGAGTTGAGGTAACTTGCCCACATCTACTCAGCTGGTGAGAATAGAATCAGCACTTAAACATCATATTTTGCTTTGTCCCAAAACCATGTTCTCAAGTATTATGCCAATGATATGTTTACCATAGTGAAACCAATGAGTTTCAATTATCTTCAAAAATAAATAGTCCTAAAATTACAAAGGGATTTTGACCTAAGATCTATTTTGTCAGTTATCTGAAACTGACATGTGTAGTATTATATTACAATATTTAGAACAACAATTGGAACAGAGCAGGCACATAATGAATAATTTTGAATTAATGAAATGAGAAAATTTTTGTCTATTGTAACAATCTACATCTTTTCAGGGAAAGAAATAAAACATAGAGGAAAGAGCCGAAGCAAATGGTATGGAGAACTGTTAGAATCTGAAAATGGAATAGATAAATAAAGAGAATTAAAATTAATTTGACTAGAATCATGACTAAACAATAGATAAAGACAAAGCTGGATAGTGCCAGGATATTCCATGATATACCTATCTGGGGTATCACTGGACAGAGATATATTTTTGAATACTTTAAGTAGATAATAATGCACCTCTATTAACTTAAAAAGAAAGAAGAAATCATCTGAGTTTGTATAACTGATAGAAAAATATCTATTTTCTCTAGTAATTTTATGCATTTTTAAGTATTTGAAGGTGTATTTAAAATATGAAATACTCTCTGAAGTCCAGATATAATTTGTTCATTCTTTTTCATTAAAATGGGAGGCTTTGTCTTCACCTTTGATATGTTACTTGGACCTAATCAAGCAAACTGATAATGCTTTACTTTCTCTTTGACCCACTCCTTTCTCTAAATCTTGTCAACCACTTTCAAAATACCACGTGATGCTGTATTCTATGTAAGTAATGGTTCTCAAGTTCACCCCATCTTTTCATTCTTTCTACCACTTCACTAGTGCAGATCATCAGCCGTTGCTAGAACTAATGAAATCACCTTCAAAAGATTCTCCTTGTGTTAGAAGACCACTTGACTTATCCTCCCTGTGAACACTGGATTTATCTTCCCTAGAACATGGATCTGTTCTTAAATCTTGTTAATTCTATATCATCTACAAAACTAAAGTCTAAAACTTCCACATGAAATTAAAGAATTCTAGAATCTTGCCCCAGCCACCTTTCCTGGCTCACCTTTCTGTACACCTGAATTACAATCATAAAGAACACCTTATGACAGCCCCAAATGGCCAAGCATCATCTCATACTGAATCTTGTGTCTAAAATGTCATGGTAGCACAGACATATATATACTACCAACTGTAAAATAGTCAGTGGGAAGTTGTTGTATAACAAAGGGAGTCCAACTCGAGGATGGAAGATGCCTTAGAGGACTGGGGCAGGGAGGGTGGGGGGGACTCGAGGCGGGGGGAGTCAAGGAAGGGAGGGAATACGGGGATATGTGTATAAAAACAGATGATTGAACCTGGTGTACCCCCCAAAAAATAAAAAAAATAAAAAATAAATAAAATGTCATGGTCCTTCCTTTGTCATCAAAATCCTCCTCAAGCATCAAGGCTCAGAAAAAAATGCCATCTCTCTCCTAGTCTCCCCCATTTCACTCCCAACTTTTATTTAAGTATTCCCATCAAACCTTATTCATACCTCTATTTACTGCATATCCACTTCCCATCTTTATTATGCTTGTTATCATGTATTTCTTTATTGAGCCTGAATTCTGTGGACAAGTACAATGAGTTAAGTTTTTCTCCTTCAAGTGCCTAGGATAGAACAATATTTACAGAAAGAAAAAATACAATAAAATAAATATATGTTGTCAACTGAAATATCAAAAATACAGAAAATTGCAATAAACTATTTTTAAAATATACAGAATAAGGATGGCACAGGGGAGAAAACATAATCTCTGTATTATAGAAGTGGAACGTGATAAAACTTATATTGGTAACTGGATGAATTTAGATGGATGTCTTATTGGAAATGAGAACTGGAAAAGCAGAAAGGAAAATAAATCAAAATTATTCTTTGATTTCAAGTTTTCAGGGAAAAATTATTTTCAGCTACTAAGTTGGCCTGCATTAGGAAGGAGTGATTTTGTAATTTCCAGAACTGTCATCCTTTGTTACACTGTTGTCCTTCACCCACCACGCTCTCTAGGGGTTTTCAGCGCATTGCATACCAGGAGCTTTGGATACAATAGCATAGAAGTTTTCTAGCACAGGAAGGCTGGATAATCAATTCCCCACTTCCCAGGTGGTGCTATTTGGCTCCATTCACATCAGCTTTTCAGCGTTGGATGTGAAGAGAGCCTCCAGATAGTGCAGAGGGAGGGAGAGCAATGAGACCAGTGATTACAAATCAATCACTTTTATTGCTGCCAGAGCAGGTAGCAGAACACGGATGATAGACAAAGCAATGGTTTTGTTTAATAATTGAGTTGTTCCTTAGGGGAGGGGGAAATGAAATCTTTTCAATATTCCACTCTTTTAGAAAATATGTATATGGTTTCAGACATCGGGTGGCACACAATGGAAATGTAAGTTTTAATAGTGGATCTTATTGTGAACATGCAATGTTATAAGGCAGATTTGATTAGATTTGGGGGTGGGTGGGCTCTACTGCAGGTGTACAGCCAGAATGTCTGTGACACTTGTTCCCATGAAAAAGGGAAGGTGCATGTTCCCTAAATTAGGGGGGATTCAGGCGAGGTACTACTGTTGAGTAAATTTAGAAAATGCACTCAAATCTTAGGTGAAGATAAAAAAAAAGAATTTTATGCACACAGGTGTGTATGTATATTTATCTCTGAAAAAAACTAGTTATGGCAATGCAAGTCATGAATACTATATCATATGGATTAAAATATTAGTAAAATATCTAGATTTGAGTACATCAGTGTCTTCAAGATGGATCTTGTCAGGAAATATTTTTTATGCTATCAGATGTTCTAAATATTTGATATTAGATGCACTGTCTTGGTGTTTTTGTTTGTTTGTTTGTTTGCCCCTATTTTCTTCCTAATTCCCTCACATCATTACCACCAAATGTGACACCCACATTATCTGTGAGACAAAGAAGATAGTATGAAACATTCTTCAGTGGTTAGAAAAGGAGTAGTTACTTGGAAAAGATGCAAAACTATAAAAATAATGTATACCTTAGTAAATAGAATTCAAATTAGACCTTAACTCTCATTTTTTTGGAAAGTTATGAGAGAACATCCAATTTGTATAGAAGCCATGCAGTATAGCAGAAAATGTCCTGTGGTGCAAGGATGAAACACAGCTTATTCCCACAACAATCATTGGCTTTTATGACATTAGAACCTGTCACTTAATTTCTGGGGTCTTCCAATAGTATTATTTAAAATGGAAACAGTGACACAGATTCCTAACAAGAGAGCATGAAAATATTGGGATGACAAATACCATGGGACAGTATTTTAGCTGCTCACTGTGCCATTCTTGTTAGTATTTTTCTGAAAAGATTCACCCCCAAAAGGAAATTACAGAAAATAAGCACTGCTGGTGTGCACCGCGCTATTAGATATTTTCACACAAACCATTATGCTGAACTCGGAAAGAGCATATTTTAACCAGACATAGAGCCTTTATTTGTTCTAATAAAACCCTAATTTGCCCAAGTTCTATCAGTAACCATGGTTTCCACATAGTACTCATGGAGGTGGCCTTAGTTTTTATTTCCTAATAAGACACACTGCGGTACAAGGTCTGACTCAGAGCTTTTCCTAGGAATACAAAAGGGATAAATAAAAATGTAAAAGAAAAATTACTAAACTGTCCCTTGATAACTAAGTGGTTGATCATAAATTGGAGTGTCTATGCAAATGAAGTAAATAATTAAAAACTCCAAGAACAGCATCGACTAGGTGGTTGATGACTGGCAATTATAAAAGCTGAATTTTTAATATGCATACATCTAAGGAGCCAGTAAAAATTAGCTCCCAGACAAATGGACTCGCCTTTCTTCCGAGGCAGAATTTTAATGAGAGCATTATTTATAACAGAGAGCCCAAGAACCAGGGTATTCTTGCTTAGTCTCATTTTTTTATTCCCTGACACCTGATCCATTAAACTATGAACTTCTTTACAGAAGAATAATACTTTATGCACTAGGATGTAAAGGTCAAAATGACCTCAGAAATTAGTTACGTTATACATACCCTAAAGATGTGCCACTTAGAAGAGAAATTATAAAGGCTGTGTTTCTAAACACCCAAGTAATATGTGCTTTTTTTATATGTTCCACATGGTTAAATTGCATTCTGTGTAGTTTTACTCTGGATGTACATTGTTACTCTTATAGAGTTTAAACTCCTTGAGGATATTTAAGTCATTTGGTATATACTTTGATAACGCTTCAGTATGATTTGAATCATTCTGATACGCATATGTTATTTAGCTGTTTATTTTTTAAGACGATTGAAAGGGTTGCATTTTTCCCTGGGCACCCCATTTTCTTACTGGCAGTCTCCATTATGAGCATCCCAGGGTCTCTTGGTGCTCATCTTAAGTTTAGCTGACTACGTTCCAGAACTGAGATTTCAACCACAGCTCTCTCTGGTCTTGCTGCCATGACCCGCCTCCCGCATAGCTGTGACTAAGCAAGGAGTATTTGGCAGGTTGGCATCTCAGGAGATTTTACTGGCTGTGTGACAGCTCCCATAAACTATGAGTCAGTCAAAAACCTGGTGCAAAGGTGAGTCCGAAGAGTGGTTTATTCAGAGCTGCTTTAAACAGAAATTCACCAGTCTCCTTCCAACCCCATCCCTTCACCCTCACCCCTGCACTGACCTGAAATCACATGACCAAGAAACAAAGTGCAGAGGAAGCGCTATCCGAGGGATATGATAAATGGGCTCTCATTTGTTCAGGTGTGGCCCCTTGTATCTTCTTTTTTGGGGCCCTAAGCATTTAATAAACTTCTGCATCCACTCTCAGCTTTTATTAAAATTCTCAGGATGTAGTATGTCCCTCGCCAATGTTCAACATCAGACAGACAGCAGGCAAGCACCCAGGATAATCTAGATCCTTGATATTAACCAGAGCAAAGCAGGGATGTTCTCACTGGGAATCTCTGTTTAATAAGCTGGGTTGGTACTGTGGCTTAATAACATTAGATTGTGAATGCAGTTAAGTTCTTTTTGTATATATTTTGGCAGTTTCATTTTTCTTCTCTTTTTCATTGCTTTTGTGTCCTTTGTATATTTTTCTTTGGAGATTTTTTTTTTTCTGATTGATTTGAAAGAATTCTTCATACATTGACTGTTACTTCTTTCCTTGCTGCAAATATTTTTCCAGCCTATAATTTGCTATTTAACTTTTATATTCTTAATGCATAGTTTTGTTTACTCTGCAGTGTGATCAAATATATCAATATTTCCCTTAATGTTTTCTTCCATAGTTTTAGGTTTAGAAAAGCTATCCCTACTCTGATATCAGATAAATCTTTACTTACATTTTTTCTGTAATTCTGGTTTGTTTTTTTACAACAAATGTAATTCATTCAGTATGTCTTATGGGGTACATTTTATATTTATTATTTTCCAAATACTTAACCAGTTGTCCAAAGGCCACTTATCAAGTGAAATTCTTTCTCTGCTGCTTTGAAATAGTTTATTTGTAACCTAGTAAATAACTAAATGCACTAAATATGAGTCTATTGCCAGGGTTCTTAGTTTGTATCATTTATTTATTTTTACTCCAGTATCAGGAAATGTTCTACTATTGCAAGAAACTATAGCATGTATTAGATAACAAGAATTCAGTTTTTTCAACTATCTTTTTGGCATCAAATGAGCTGATAATATAGTTTCTCTCTTTTGATATGACAATATAGGATTTAATTTTATTAGAAGGGTTTCTAACATTTAACCGTACTTGCTTTTCTAGAATAAATCCTACTGGGTTATGGTTTTATTGTATTAACACATTACTAATATTCTTTGGATTTCTTCATATGAAGTATAACAGAATATTCTATGATTTTAATTTTGACCTGTCATTGCCCAGAGTTTTATAAATTTTTTCTTTTTGATTCATAAAATGAATTGGAAAATATAACAGAAAAAGTTCTAAAAATATGGCTGAGTCAACTAAGACATTCAATGCTTCCCTTTCACCTACCCTACTCAGAAACTACAGAAATAATAAAAAAAGAACAAGATAGAGAAAAACTAAAAGCCTGCACCAGTACTGGAAACTAAGAAAGGAGCATATCCACACAGCAGACAATATTGAGTAATTTTTGCTGCATGTGGTGCATGTGGGAACAGATGAAAGAATTTTGTGATAGATAACTCGCAAGTCCATGTCCCAAGGGAACAGTGGGGTATCTCAGGAAGAAAGTAAATATCTAGGCAGATCTCTAATAAAATCATCCAATTTGAATGGTTGAGCCCTGAAAGCAAGAACAGATCTGTAGATAAGTGACATTTGAAATTCCTACCGCCCCTGCCATAGTGTGGCTATGACTAGCACATTACATAGAATTGTAGCCGTGTTAGACCAAAAGCCCTCAGACAGCCGAACTTGTCCCAGTCATGATATTAAAAGCTTAAAGAATAAAACAATACAATAAATCACATAAGAGATATGGAGGACAAGCTTGAGATGATCATCCAGAATGCAGGGGGGAAAGGAAATATGATGAAAATAACCAGAGGAAAACCATTTACATAGATAACTAAGCATAAATAGCTAAGATACTGATTTTTCTATGGTGACCCAATGTGAATTCCAACAGGAAGTTGGGAGTTGTTAGTGAATGTTTACTGCACTAGTTACACAGGAAATGCAACTGCCAGTCAGCTGTTATTTCCCTTAAATTTCAGTAATGGATTGCTAAAACTCCCAAAGATTTTTTTGTAAGTGAATGACAGCTCTCCCTCATTTTTAGCTCCCATTTTTTATATGTATTCCTTTGGTCACTGTAATCAGGATTTAGGATGAAGAACCCACTTACTGCGTTTTGTTCATCAAATTCTTTTATTTGTGCCATATTTTTTAAGGCAAAAACACTGTCATTTAGTTAGAAATTTATCTCATGGACTCAGAGAAATTATAACTAATTGATATTAAAATCTTTTAGGTTAGGTTTTAATTCATCCTAAATATGCACAGACGTTCTTTTTTTTTTTTTGAGAAAGAAGTCACAAATTGAGTTTTTAGAAAACTAGTATATGTAAGAAGCTACTTTTTATCCTTGCTGTACTTTTCTAAAGATAAATACGTGACCCTTAACATTTCCTGTTTTTCAGTTGTCACACTTGGTTAAATTGGCAAGTATCAATTTTGCACCTTTTGTATTAGAGAAGTAAATGTCCCTTGAAATACTTTGACTGACAGATAAATTATAACAAAGTAAAGAAGAGCAAATATTTTAATCTTTTATAAAAATAAAATAGAAATATCTAATGAATAATATGAGAAAATTTGTTGCTATTTCTGGCCTATCTTTCTAATGCCTAAAAGTCTCAAATTCTATTAAAGAAAACTATTGGAAGATATTTCTGTTAAACGTGTCACATCATACCACACCGACACCCAAAACAATCCCACTACCCTTGCATACAAATCTGCCTCATAATATTATTAGTCAGATTTTTCCTTCAGTTACGTATCACTTAAGTAAAGGGAGATATTGGATTAGGGAATCTGCTGTTTAGTGAAATCTGCTACTGAGTAAAATTGCCATAAATTTAATAAAATAGGTAATTGAAGATAAAAATGTAGATGTTTCTTAGAAATTTAGGTGACCAAATGAAGGTATTTGAAGATAGACATTTACGGTATTTTAAAAATGGAATCCACAATGATGTCATAAAAATCATGATTCTGGGACTTCCCTGGTGATCCAGTGGTTAAGACTCTGTGCTTCCAATGTAAGAGGCTCAGGTTCGATCCCTGGTTGGGGAACTAAGATTCTACATGTTGCGCCACATGGGCAAAAAATTTAAAAAATAAAAATAAATTTAAAAAACATGCAAGTATTTTAAAAAATCTTCATTCTCTGGAAAAATAGGAAAAAAGTATATTAATTAGAAAGGCTAGGATTAATTTTTTTAATTCAAATGTAATGCATTTCAACACTAAGAGAGGAGGGAAAAGCCAAAGCTAATTTTTAGTAATAAACAAATTTGGATTTAGTTTCTATAACATTTTAATATTTGCATTTCTATTATAGTCATATACATACAACCATTAAACGTGTTTGAATTCGAACACACACAAACATGATAGGCCGTTCTTACTTTTTATCATAAAGTTAAGTATCATAATGATAATTATTGGCCCTTCATTCCTTTTACAAAAGTTGCAGAATGTAAGGTCATTGTACAAAAATAAATAGTAGTTCTATATACTTGGAACAAACAGAAAATTAAATCTAAAGTAAGATATCACTTAAAGTAGCATTTTGAAAAACCCAAATGCCTAGAAATTAATTTAATGAATGATGTGGAAGTCCTACAAAATATTTTTTTTTCTTTAAGAACTTTTATTGAGATACAATTAACATACAATAAACTGCATATATTTAAAGTGTACAATTTGATATTTTTTTTCTTATTAATAATGTATAATGACAATCCCAATCTCCCAATACAAAATATTATTGAGGGAAATTTTAAAAGACCTAAATATATGTAGGAATATGCCATGTAGAAGCATTGGAAGAACTCTATATCATAAAGATGTCAATTATTCCCAAATTGGTTTATAAATTCTACACAATAGCAATTTAAAAATCCCATCAGTTTCGTATATGGAAAGACAAGCTGATTCTAAAATTCATATGGAAATTCAAAGGATCGGGGTACTGGGGTACAAATTTTTAATTATATAATGACTATGTGCTGGGGAGCTAATGTACAGCCTGATGACTGTAGCTAGTAATATTATATTATATACTTGAAATTTGCTAAGAGAGTAGATCTTAGTATTATCACCACCAAGAAAAAAAAAAGGTAACTGTGAGCTTATGGATGTGTTAATTGTCTTGACTGTGATAATTATTTCACAACATATATATATATATATATATCAAATCATCACATTGTACACCTTAAATATATATATACCTTTTTTGTTTGTCTATTATGCCTCAGTAAGGCTGAATGAAAAAGTGACACCAAAATACAATGAAAGAGGGATAGTTAGGGAGTTTGGGACTGACATGTACTATATTTGAAAAATGAATAACCAGTAAGGACCTACTGTATAGCACAGGGAACTCTGCTGAGTATTATGTAACAAGCTAAATAGGAAAAGAATTCAAAAAAGAATAGATACATGTGTATGTAAAACTGAATCACTTTGCTGTACACCTGAAACACGACATTGCTAATCAACTACCCTCCAATATAAAAGTTTTAAAAAATGCAATGAAAGAAAAGATGTTTTTACTAATGATGCAGGACCAATTTTATATCTATATGAAAAATAATAATTATTACACCAAACTTAAACAATACACAGAAATTAATTCCAGGTAAATTATAGACCTAAAAATGATATGTCAGTCAATAAATTTTCTAGAAGGTAATAGAAAAGAATATTCTAATCATCTTTGATCTTTAGGTAGGAGAGGCTTTATTAAGCAGACCACAAAACATATTGCTACTAAAAGAAAAGATTGATAAATTGGATATTATAAAAATAAAGAATTCTGTTCTTTAAAAATACCATTATGAAGAAAAGACAACCAGAATGGGAGAAAATATCTGGAAAAAAAAAAAAAACCACACATCTGGGACACAAATATATTCCTATGACTCATAAGGAAAAGAAAATTTCCATTTTAAAAAAGGGTAAGAGATTTGAACAAGACATTTAAAAAGAAGATATTCAAAGGGCTAATAAATATTTGAAAAGGTATTCAACATCATTAGTCATTGGGAAATGCAAATTAAGAACACAATGAGATACCTACAACCACTACAGTGGCTAAAAGCACAAAAAGTAAATAAATAAATGAGAAGTGCCAACTATTGGCAAGGATGTAGGGTAAGTGGAAAAAATATTCGTATAGCATTATTTATAATAGCCATTACTTATAATAACTTCAAATGTCCAACAGCAGTAGAATCAGTCAATAAATAGCGTAGCTTCATACACTGAGATACCATAAAACAATGAAAAATAATGAAATACTGCTGTACACAACATGAATGAATCTTATAAGCAGAAACCTAAACATAAAAGAGTACATAATGAGTAGTTCCATTTATATAAGATTCAAAACCAGAAAAAACAAATCTGTGTTGATAAAAATCAAAATAGTGGTTACGTTCGTGAAGAGGTAGTGATTGGAGGGGCAGGAGGTAGGCTTCTAGCTCCTAGTAATGATTTGTAAGTTCATCTAGGTATTTTCACTTGGCATAAACTATTTAATTTAAACACTTATGATTTCAGCACTTTTCTGTATGCACGTTATATCCTTCAATAAAAATGTTTTCTTACAAAATAAAAATATGCAAAGAGAAACTGCATACACTCTGGGGAAGAATAAAACATACATCTTTAAGACAGAAGCAAAATTCAAATGCAGCCCCACTCATTAAGTCCAAGACAAGGAAATACAAAGATGATGATAACTAAGTGAAACTGATTTATTTTTATTTCAATGTACATCATTGTAGCTCTTTATATCTTTATGGGTTATGCTTAAGGAAAAATGCATTCTGCTGTCTGCAGTAAGAAAGAACTGATTGTAAATTCAAGAACTGTGCTTGAGTTTAGACATTTCAAAAGTAATTGTTAATTTTCTTAAGATTCCTATCTTGATTACAGCTGATTAGCAAAAGAAAATTTTTTTCAGTCACATTCCTTTATATGGAATCAAAAACATTAAAATAAGTTAAGTATATGTCTGTATTTGAATGTACTTTTGTGAATATCTCATATATTTAAATATGTATTTTGTACAGTAGAGTATATATTTAAATACAGAGTCATACAGAAAGATATATATCCAATCTTAAATGAATGGAAAATAGTGGTATAGATAATCCAAGAATCATTTTCATTTCTATTTAAATTTAGAATGCCTTGCTTGATTTTTGAGGCATATTTATCTTCTTGATTAGAGTTTGTTTTGCCCAATATTAAAATTAGACACATATCTGATCTTGAAGTATTATATCTACAATATATGGATAACAGAAAGAAGCTATCTGGGGATTGAGTATTTTACACCAATATTCATCCAACAAGATCAACAACACACTGATAAATGAGAATTAGCTGTAAATTAAAATCAATCACTAAAATAAGGACATAGCTGAGAGTTAAATAAAATTAAGAAATTAGCCTAAAGTGAAAATTAGGATATCTCAGTGAATTTTAATCCTTCTTAGTTCTATTCCTCTGTGTGTGTGTGTGTGTGTGTGTGTGTGTGTGTTTTGAGAAAGACCATGTGCTATAATAAAGAGACCACAGGCTTCACATTGTGGCAAACTAGTGTTCAAATACTGAGTCTATTACTTTTAAGTTGTATTAGCAAATTATTGGGCCTCTTGTAGTTCTTATACAAGAATCTTGGACTATGAATGTGGGAATGCAATCACAATGGCCTAGAAGTTAATAGTTTGCTTTTGGTAGGGCAAAGTCAATAAGTGGTCAGATCATGAGTTAGAGGTTTGTGTGGAAGAGGATGTATTCAGTTTGAGATACAGTAAGTGTAAGGGGACCATCCAGTTGTATCATGATCAATAGCAATTTGAATTTGGAGAGATCTGGGTTAGAGATGTAAGTTACAGAGTCATCATACATTTTGGCAAAGGAAGCTGTGGGCATGAATCAAGACCCCTGGGTTGAGGGTGTAGTACAAGAGAAGAGAACCTAGAATCTAGAAACCAAAGAATAATTCAGGGAGACCAAGAAGATACTTGTTTTGTCTCTTATGATCTGACGGTATGGGTAGACCATCCATACCGTTTGACTCCACATACAAATACACAGAAACAAAACTGAGCAAGTAGAGAAGCATTATTTAATAAAAATATCAGATCACAAAAGTCTCTGGGTACCAAAGGGCAAGAATATAACTGTACCTTATAAGGGACTAGAACCAGGAATAAGAAGGCATCAGGTATCCTGAGAGTCTGCCCTCTCATTCCTGCCTCTGCTTCTACCTGTACATCTTCCTTATTCTTTTATGCACAGACTTTATTTGTTCCTCTGAATACATGACAAAAAAATTTACACCACAGATTCTGGGTTTTCTGTGTCATCCATCCGAAGCCAATGAATGCAACGTGAAAGTAGAATTTAAGTCCTTATTCTGAGTTTTGGAAATGGGTATTGTTTCAGGTACAAATCCCACGCATCTTGACTGACTGCCCCAGCACTACCAGTCAGAATGCATTGATGTGCTAGAGCCATCCAGTCACTTGTCCAAGAGCGCTGAGCTCTCCCCTCCCCTTGGCTGCATGATGCAGGCAGACAGACTAGCCACATGCCAAGAATTGACTCCACTGATTGTTTTCAGACTTAAAGGAAACACTTCACTGGAGGGTGTGAAATTAGTTATCCACAAGGCTGCCAAAGTACCTAGCTGGTGCACCCCCAAAATATAGGGGACTTTGATTTCTGAGAAGCAAAATTTAACTGAATCTCAGTCCTTCCTCCCATGGAGTATTCAGTCATGGTTTTTCCTGCATCCTGTCCTCAGACATCCTGTATGCTGAGGGGTGCAACTGCTAAGCAACCCGCAGCTCTTTTTGTATAGGAGGCAATGAAGGGAGGCTTCATTTCCCACCTGTCCTGCTTCATCTCTGTCTTCTCACCTTAGCTACCTTGGGTTTGCACCTCCCAAATAAAGCATTAGTATGGCAATCCTTGCTGCAGGCTCCATTCTCTAGGGAAGTCAGACTAGGAGAGGCTGCTTATTGTTTAGACTGTCTCCAGGACCCCTTCTGCCTTCCTGATCACAGGGAAGAAAGGCAAAGTATTCCCAACATATCTGCTAGGGACCCATCCATGAGATTCTGGGCTTAGAGGGCACAGGAAGCTTGTTTCCCAAAGAGAAAGAATCACTGCTCTCAGGTCAGACACCCCAGAAGATAGCTGACAGAAAGGAAAAGTATAGTCATCAAAGATTGTTCTGTAAGTTATTACTCCTTCCCTGTGGCGCTGATAATTGCACATGCATCTGTTTTACATTTTTGCCTCTTTAAGCACTTGAATGGATATGATCAAATGAAGTGTAATAAATATGGTATAATTCTGTGAGAAAATAACATTATTGGGAAATTTATTATAACTAATAATTTTTGTAGATTGAGGTAGATATATATATATGATATTTATGATACATATTATGTATGAAAATATAAAATATGGATATTTCTCTAGAAAATTTAAAAATGTAATTATTTTCAATGTACTTTTAAAGTACATAACTCTGGGATATAATTATATGCCCTTATCAAAATTATTTCCTTGCAAGGCATATCTTTTGGATTTCCAGGAACCATACAATCACTGCTTCAGTTCAATTCACTGAAGTAAGGTAGGGAAGATACTGGCACACTTTACCCTTGCTCCCACAGAGGAAGGCAGCATCAACCAGTGAGAAGATGGGTTAGGGCTTGACAGTCTTTGTGATACCTGTGGAATTGGTGTTCAGATCACGTCAAATCTCTGCTCTTCCCTTGCTTCTATAAGCCTAATACACATCTAAGCATAGTCAGGAGTAAAGATAGCCACAGCAAGTTAGAAAACAATATAGAAAAATATGAAATACTTCAAAATTAGATCTTTCAACCACTGAGAAAAAAAATAAATCATTAATTTTTCTTCACATTCCACTTCACCATCAGAAGGCACTATTTATTTTTCTTCATTTCCCTTTAATGCATTCAGCAAACTGTATGAAGTGTACATTATGTAGAGCACCGTAGAAGGGCTGTAAATACTAACCAAATTATATATCGCTGCCCTTGGCAATAATCATTTCACAATCTGGTGGGGAAGTCACTTTGTTTAAATAATGTGTTATGTTCTCAATTCATGTTTAAAATGCTAAATTTTACTGTAGTTTTAATATTTCATTATTCATAGCAATTCTTTAATGAGCCAAGTTAGAAAGAATTCCAGGGAAGGCATTAATGCCTTAAATACAACTTAATTGTTGTATTTAAATTCCCCCCAAAATTCAAATACTTAGAATCTAGCTATCCCTGTTGAAATGCCAATGCTTAGGGAAAATTGGAAAAACAGTTAAGTTTTCCACTGACCAGAACAAAGTGTAGAGTCTTATGAAAATCATATCAGATTGATGATTCAGAAAAATGTAGGAGCTGAACATCAGAGAGGAGACTGAATCTTTAAGCCCCAACCCCAGGCCCAGATCTTTTGTTTTTGTTTTAGATGAGTAAAGAGAGTTTAGAAAGAAAACTAATTCTGATTAGTTTAAGCAGCTATTTAGGTCTCTAAATTGAAGCAAAGTGGTGTAGTTGAAGGAATATGGACTTTGCAGTCAGTCAAATTGGATTTAAATCTATTTTTTCGTCTCTCCTTGCTGTGTAAATATAGGCAGCTTACTTAACCTCTTTGTATCTGCTTTTCTTCATTCTTAAAAAGGTGATAATATTTATGAGATTTTTGTGAGATATCAAATACATCACTTAATACATGACACATATAGGACACCTGACATAAAGGAAATAAAAGTGAGGCCAAGGACTTACTGGCCGCAGACTGATCCGAAGACCTGAAACGTTAAAACCACCAACAGACATCAGTAAGGGATCCTAGTCCCAGAACTTTCTCAGATAAGTTCTAAAGAACTAATAAGACCTTTAAAACAATGCTAACCGCATGAAAGATTTAAAATTTTCATGCAAAATTCAAGATAACAGTGTTATACTGATCTTCTTTATTAATCAAACTCTTCAAGATGCAAGCTTGCCAGCCAAAACAAACACAACCCTCACCTAGCAGCTATATTCCCTAATTACAGACAAGTTTCTCTAAGCAGAGTTACCTGGTTCTAAAACCAGACTTACCAGGAAGACTCAGAAAAACACAAATGACTAGGCACATCCCCAAAATTCTAATTCAGTGGGTCTGGAATCATTTCAAACAAGTACCTGGCCTGGGGACCACACTTTGAGAACTATTGTATAAGGAAATTTTATCTTACATGCTTTCAAATTCAAGGCTATAAAGAAATATAAAATAAATGGGAACATATATTTACGTACATAAAATTTAAACCATGTAAGGATATATATGTATTATTTTGGGTAACCAACTTTCTCCTTTCTCTATCCTCTCACTGAAAACCACAATTCAACTGAGACATCTTCAGAAGTAGGATCCTTCCAGACTTAGGAACGCACCAAGGCTCCAAGCTGCATAGTGCTTTAAATCCTTTCATTAGCCAAATTTTACATGTTAACATACCCTCTGTTGGTTGAAATGTGTCCTCCAGAAAAGATATATTCAAGCCCTAGCCCCCAGTATTTGGGAATGGTACTGGATTGTAAGTAGAGTCTGTGCAGATGTAATTAGTTAAGATGAAGTCATACTGGAGTAGAGTGGACCCTAATTCAACATGACTGGCGTTCTTATAAGAGGAGGAGAAGTCAGACACAGAGGAAGAATGCCATGTGAAAATGGAGGCAGGGATTGGAATCCTGCAAGCCAAGGGATGTCAAGGATGCCAGCCACCACCCTAAGCTAAAAGGGAGATGTAGAACAGATTCATCCTCAGAGCCCTCAGAAGGCACAACACTCTTGACACCTTGATCTCATACTTTCAACCTCTGTAACTGTGAGAGAATAAATTCCTGTTGTTTTAAGCCACCCAGTTTGTGGTACTTTGTTATGGCAGCTCTAGAAAACCAATACACCTTCCTTACCCCAGTATCTACAAGACTCTCAGCCTACCTCTCCAATTTACTTCAAATTGCAACATTGTTAGTTTATTTTTCCCCAATCGGTTTATTTTCCCACCTTAGGAGGGCTGCATTAAAGGAAGAAGGGAAGAAGAGGGTGGGGCAAGTGGGACCATCTCACTACAATCGCTAGAACTCAAGAAACCTGTACCACTATGGAAACCATCTTCTGACCGTTTCCCTCTGGCTCCGTATCAGGCTTCTCATACTCTGGGTGCTGTTTTAATTGTCCTTCACCTTTAGCTTCAACATCCTGGATCAATTATTTATTTCTGGCCCTGATCCTTGGCGTTCCTCCTGGCTCTTCTTGCCCCTTGCTCTTGGCTTTGATACCCCTGCAATGTCCTGCAGCTGGACCTGGTGAAACTTTCCACTTGCCCTTCATTTTTCGGTCTTACTACTTGGATTTATCTATTTCTTCTCTATCTATGCCTGAGTCCACTCACAGCAATTTAACAATTTCCTCACCTAAGAGGTCCACTCAACCTTGTTTTTCTATAAGTAATCTTCTCTTTATCAATCTCCTTTCATTAAATGTATCTGCACCTTGAAGACACAAGATCTTTTATATCCTTCTTAACTACGTTTCTCCTTCTCAAGTCCCCTGACTTTTGGGACCCTGATGGATTCTCACTGCTTTCGTTCTACTGTCATTTTCAGGCTGATTTTTTTCCACTGCCTCCACTCAGTAATCTCCCCTACTTTTGCTATCTACTTTTGCCTCTTTCTCTTCCTTTTTCTATCTGTCTTCTGTCTTTAGGACACCATTTCACATTCATCACTGTCTTTAAATCTGTTTCACCCTGTTCTTCCTTTCATTCTTTCCTGACATAGTGATTCTCAATGCTGACCATACGTTAGAATCAACTGAGGAGCTTTAGAAAACTGATTCTCCAATGGCCATACCCTCAAAGATTCTAACTTAGTTGGAGAGGGCACAAGCATTATATTTCTTAGTCACTTGCCAGGTAACTCAACTCTTTGTCAACTGTTGATAACCACTGGCCCAGCAGTTTCAACATGTATGATCAAGCCCTTCCTCACTCTCTAGCCTCACAGTTCCTCAGTTCCAACTCTAAGCATTATTTCCTTTCACCTTTACTCAGACATACCTTATAACGCATCATAACTTGAAATAACTCTACCATCTATCAGCATAATCTCAAACTCTGACATTGAACTAATTGCAATCTCTTTCTCACCTTCTCCACTTCCAGTAAATAAGCTCTAAATTCTCATATTGATCCTATATTGCTTCTTGACTTTTTCCAATTCATCATAACTGATGGCTTTATTTACGGGTCTACACAGCCAGAAATGTGGTCAGTCATTTCAATAATGCTACCATCTGTTAGGAAGGAATGCTTTTTCTGTATTCATCACTTTTCCACAGAGGGGAAGGAACTTCTGCTTCCTAAGAGGAAAGTGTTAGAAAAATACTTGAGGCCTGTTCTCCAGAGCCCTCATAGACATAGCCCTAAAGGAAGATGTGATTGATAAGCATCTGACTGGTCAGCATGGAGAAAGCACCTGTGCCTGTATGACTCAGCCACTTTATCCATCTGTTGAGTTGAGGATACATGATTGTTTCCTTTCTGTGAGGCAACAAGGTCAGTTTTTCTGAGCTCCACCAGTAACTATGTGGATAAGTTCAGTTCAGTAGAGGGAATACTTAGGTATTGGTTTCCAATCTGCACTCTTTATTTCAGCCAGAACATAACAAATCCTATGTTCCAATCCCTATCTATAAGCAGACTCAACTAATTAACCTCCCTTCATTCTTTTTGTTGAGTATCTGAATTGGGAACCATAAAATAGGATTTCTGTCCCCCAACCACTCTTCTGCACATTGTTAGAGAAAAGTACAGAGTCATACTTAATGTACCCACAGTAATTCTTTACTTCTAAACACAGCTTGACCCTCATTTTTGTATCTTTTGTTATTATTCCTCGTATATGCTTACTGTTTAGCTCCTTTGCATAGCAATTCCTATCTTCCCTATTCTACTAAAGCTCTAACAGTAAATCCACCCCCTCCCAAATTTTCAATGGGTAAACAGCTTCCATAGTTTTGAGGAGGCCATACAGCATTTACAGTTTTCACTTTTCTCATCTTTACTTTAAAATTGACCTCCATCCATCTTCTCTTCCTCTGTGGGTTCTCTCTCAGGATTAACCATTCTTTTTCCCTTGGTAATCCTTCACAACATTCTCAGTCTCTGCCCTCTCTGAGACCTTATTCCGTAAAGTCCTCCGTGTTGTTTGCATGTTTAACTTCTCCCTCTCTGCGAAATAGTTTCTCTCTGCCTGCCAACATGGACGCAACAAACAAGGCCATAACCTGAAAACAAAACCCTCAGTCCTGTTACTCCTTGAAATGACTCTTTGTTTTTCTCTCTTTGGCACGTGATTCTTGAAAGAATCACCTAGATTTGTTGACTTCACTTTTTTTCTTTCTCACACCTCACAACTTTTTAAACTTCTCTTAAATCAGTGGAAATGCTTTGTTTATAATGCATCAATAAAACCATAACCATCAACATCTTTTTCTTCAGTTCTCACAGTGTCTCTCTCCTCTTTCCCATTTTCCAATCCATCCATACACTAGACTTCAGCTCCTGGTAGTATATAATAATACAAAGTTGCTGCCACTTCCTCAACTTGATATTCATATTTATAATTATTCACTTGAACCCAAACTCAATCGGTCTTTACTCCAATTTCTCAGCTTAGTATTTATACCCTATTTCAGTAAATGAAAATTTATTTATTTCTTTATTTCCTAATGACTCAGGCTCAAAGTGTCAATGTCATTTCATACATTCATTTATTAATTTTTCCATCATTTATTGTGTACCCGCTGCTTGCCAAGGAGTACATTTATGTCCTGGGTTTACAGAGGAGAATAAAACAATTCTCTCTTCAGTAATCTTATTCTGTAATTGGAGAAGCAGACTGACAAGTAAACAAAGTATGTGATAAGTGCTGTTTTAAAGGTACAACTAAAAGGAAGTCAGAACACAGAGTTATTTATGTTGTGTGGGGCAGTTGAAAAAATGCTTCACATGAGGCAGGTACTTCAGTTAAGTCTTTAATAAGATTGAGCATTTGAAAAGTAGAAAAGTCACTTCCAGGAGGTTACTAGTAGAACATTTGTAAGGTCAGTGAGGCAATAAAGCAATACAAAATTTGGTGTGACTGGAGTAATGAATTTAACGAAAAAATAATAGGGTAAAGGGGCCTAAAGAGTTAGTGTGAAGCTCTTCATATGCTGGTCCTCTGAACCTGTGATCATACTTGTTTTTAGGGCATATTTTGTGTCCTAGCAATGACATAAAGCAGGAAAATAGTTAACTTCGATTTCATTTCACCTCTTCAGTTTCCCAAGCATTCAATCATTTGTTAGATCCTGCACATGTGCCCTTTACATTGTCTTTTACACCTTTCCCTGCCATCTCTATCTCACTGCCACCATCTTGGTTCAGGAGCTCAGTATCTTTCCCTCTGGTATCCAGGCTACTGATCTCTGACTCCAGACTCTACTATGAAATGGGACTTGATGACATCTTCAGAGGGAACAGTTCTAATCATGTTATTCACGTGATCATAGACTTTATAGGAAAATCCACCACCACATTGAATGTAATTTCTTCACCATGACATTTAAGACTTTCCTTAAAGACCTATCTGTCTAATTATCTGCTATGAAGTATACATGTTCAGTATCACAGCCAAGCAGCACTTTTGCCTGATCTTTATATATGACAGAAATTTTCTCTCTCCTGTGCCTTTGCTTTTGTGTTTCTTTTACCTTGAACATTGTATTTTCCTCTCTTTTGAAATACTGTCCATCCTTAAAAGTTTTTAAATGCACCTTCTTTCAAGATTAATATTGGAAATTGTTCTGAGCATGTGACGTAATTGTCTCTTTTTGCTTTTATTACACATTCTACATTTTTTATAAAGTGACTTGAAAATGTATCTGATGTAGCCATCCCTCCCCCCACCAATTACCATAGAATGTAACCTTTTGAGAGTAACAATAAGTTACTGGGTTGCATTTTCTTTCATTTCAGCACATTGCCTAACCCAAAGCATATGCTAATTCCGGTAGTTATTTCAACTTGATTTAAGAGGTCACTAAATGGTTTTTCTTTGATTAACCTTCCTAGTTCAAGATAGCTATGTGTTAAGTCATGGTAATTTGTTGTGTGCCGAGGAAGAAGTAAAGGCCTTAAAGCTTCTCTCAGTTTTTGATGTCTCCCCCTACTCTACTGCTCCTGGGAGGTAAAAACAAACAGACAAACAAAAACCCAAGCAACTAGATCCATCATGTTTCAAACTCAATGCTTAGAAAGTGTCTTCAGGTGTTATAGTCTGAGAAAAAAGAAAATTTAAATATTATTCCAAATAAACAATATGATTTAGTTTTTTTTTCCTTTACCATTCAACTCATTGATATCAAGTAGTTACTGTAAGATATTGAAAAAGAGATACTTTACCTCAGGCTGCAGTGTCCAGACTCTTGTGGTTTTCCTTTTTTTGACTCTATTATGTGATATTATAACACCTTTACTCATATCTGTCCTGAAATGGCAGAGCCTTGGGTGCTTTTCTAATATATAATCTGAATATACTTCTTGGTTCAGCGTGAAGGCTTTCAATTTTGTGACAAAATGACAGTCATGGTAAATAAAACAGAGATTTAAATGCAGGTATTATTTTCTTTCCTAATTTTATTTGAAGAAGAGATAAAATAATTTAGGGAAAATGTACAGACATACATATAGAGACTAAGGACAAATAAAACATTAATATATGAAAAAGTGATGGATGCTATTCTGCTCTTACTTTTTCCCTCCTACTCAACATGACAGTAAGCTATTAGCTCTTGCAAATGGATTATGAGATAATTTATTCATGTGTTAATTCAGTCTTTTAGTAAATATTAAGTACTTACTACATTTTAAGCAACTGTACAAGTTACTATGGATATATAGATAAAAACATACGGAAACATAATTTCATACAAGATATCACAATGGCAATAAGTGTAAATTGGCAAAGAGTCAAGTAGAAAGAAATCCGGGTACAATGCATGCTGGGAATTAGAAGCGAGTGTTCCAAAATACCAAAGAGGGACAGAGAGAGGGCTGAAGGAGATGGGAACCTCATTTCTGTTCAAAAGCAGGAATTAACCTGGGACTAAAAAGAAACTTCCAGTTACTAGTTGGAAAACAAAAGTCAAGCATTTTAGCACACGTGAAATTTAGTGTGTCACCCAGACACTGAGTGCAATGGGTAAAAACAATGTTGAGACATATCTCGCCCTTTTTTTGAGGCTGAATAGAATTAAAACACACATGGAGGCAATGAATGGAAATGACAGCTAGAAGATCCAGAGGACTATGCCTTAGAAAATGGTTTTCCGCACAAATCTTAAAAATATATATTAAAAAAAATCAAAATGGTATCACTGATAAAATCCAAGAAAACATATTTACTTTAAAAAAGTTAAAAGAGAAATGAGTGGAAAGAAAATCACAATGTGAAAAGGAAGAGGAATTTTAAAATATATTGAAATTATGCAGTAGTGGAACTGATACCACAGAAAAGTAAATCAGTATGTGGAAGACAATTTTGAAAACCTTTTCCAGAGAGTGGAGGCAGAGGATAGAAGCTGCATAGTGTGCAAAGGAACAGGGGAATTAGAAAAATGACATAGAGGATGATAGTTATGGAGGTCTGAAAACAGAGTCATCACATAGACAAGGAGCATTTCAGAAGAAACTGTCAGAACATAGGTAACCAAACTTATTCCTAGCCTTACTAAACATCTGTATATGCAGTTTGAAAGAGCTCTGCAGACTTCTGCAGATAAAGATGAAGCACCCACCCAAGTCTATTTCATAGATTTGAGCACCCCATCCCCAGCACTTACTAGTAGGTACATTCTAGAAGCTACTTTAATTGAAAGAATAAAGAAAAACCTACAAGTCTACAGGAATAAAAATATATTAGCCATACAGAGAACAAATAATTCAATTCTGAAACATGAAAGGCCAGAGTACAACAAGGACAGATTTGAAAGAAAAACATGTTATTGGTAATTTTATAACACATTACATAGTCTTTTCTGTGTACAAGAACAAATTTACAGTTGTGTACATCCAAGAGATGCTGTAAAATACACACATATAATCTACATAAACATAAATTGAAGGAAAGAAAATACCAATGTATAAGGACAAGAGCTGTAAAATGTGTTATAAAATTTTAGCAAAG
Source organism: Hippopotamus amphibius kiboko (assembly GCF_030028045.1). Classification (NCBI taxonomy): domain Eukaryota; kingdom Metazoa; phylum Chordata; class Mammalia; order Artiodactyla; family Hippopotamidae; genus Hippopotamus; species Hippopotamus amphibius. The sequence goes on along the minus strand of NC_080193.1, from coordinate 92,383,404 downwards.
TTCAAGTGGAGATAAAATCAACAATGTAACCACAGAAACTACAGCAGTGCCTGGCAGAGTAGTATTCACTTAATATTTGTTGAAAGGATAAATGTTCTAGCGAATTATAAATGAACAAAATTGAAACAAACAAAAATCAAAAGAATAGCACCACATCCTGAGAAGAACTGGAAATGGCTGAAGAGATCTAACCTCTAAAACAGGTGCTGGGAGCAGATGGTTTTACCGATGAGTCCTCTCACCCTTCAAGGGACAGATAATGCCAATGATAGCCAAACTATTCTAGGACATTAAAAAATAAAAAAATACCCTTGTCATTTTATAAGGCTGGCATAACAATGATATTGGAATATGAAAAAGAAAATGAAAGATATAAAGGGGCAGAACAATTTTACTTTAGAATACAGATGTAAAAAAATAATAAAATATTTCCAAACTGAAATCCAGCACTGTATTAAAATGTCAAAATTGAGCACACTGTAGAATAACAGTAATTGGTTCTTAATAGAAAATATATTAACATGCCCTGTATTCCTTCCATCCCCACCTTCTCAAACACTTCAACTGCAAATTCCTATATGGCAGAGAGGGACAGGGGTCTGACTGGGCCACCTCTGTATCCCTGATGCCCATCCCAGGACCTTGCCAGAGTGATCAAGAAATCTCTCTTGATATGTGGAAAATTGATTGGTGAGGTTGTCAGAGAGTAACAAGAGACATTAGCAACAAGTACAAATAAAATATGGCAAATAAAAAAAATGGGCAATTATTAATTGAGAGGAGGAAAGTATAAGAAAACAAACCTAATCTTGATATATTACGTGATTCAACAGTGAACATTATGAACATAATCTGATAATGTAAACACAGAATATTGACTTAACTATAAAGGTTATATTAGGAGTGTGAGGTGAGGGGAAATGGGATGCTATGTTAAGACAGTTGAATAATTATAATAAATAGGAAATCAAAAGATAGTGTTTAATATGTATGCATCAGTTAGCGGTTTCGGATTTCATTTAGATATATGAAGGTGAAGAGTAACTTTATGTAAAACAAAACAACTAAAGGAGTTTCCATGTGGCTGTTTCTAGGGAGTGGAAGTGCTGAGCATGGGACTGTTGCTTTTCAGTATAGAAATCATTCTTCAGTATTATAAGCAAGATCCTAAATGCTTGAATGGCTTTTTTCTTTTTAACTTCACGTTGACTTTATTAATAAAGAAATTGACATACAATAAACTGCATATAAAGTGTACAATTTGATTTTTTTTCTTATTAGTAATGTATATATGACAATCTCAATCTCCCAATTCATCCCACCCCAACCTCTCCCCCCATCCCCCCCACTTTCCCCTTAAATGACTTTAAAAGTATTGTTTGGACATTTTAAACTTTGAGCATATATTTGATAATGTAAGAATGTATAAACAAATCAAATCTAGCTGTAACAACATTAATTTTAAAATGATATCTATTTGGGACAAGGGTAGAAGAAAACTGGTCTTCACGTAAACTTACTGTATGATTACAACTGATAAATTTGATCAACAGGGCATTTTTGCATTATGTTTTAAAAGCCTTAGGAGTCCATAATTCCTGATTATGGATTCTAATAGTATCTCTATTCCTAGAATTTAATTCTCAAGAAATATTCAAGATTACTTACAAACATTTTCATCATTTGCCTTGCTTGTGGTATCTTTTTCACTGAAAAAATTTTCTGTGTTGTTAATTAGCCTATTCACATTTTGTATTTCTGCCGATTATTAACTTTTTGTCCATCAGCTCCAAACCCACCTTTCTAAACTCGCTGGTTAATCCTGGGGCTGAGACCCCACACACCACATTTCTGTTTGCCAGCTGCCTCCATGTAGAGCTCTGCCCACAGGAGAAGTTAAGACAGATTTCTGGCCTCAAGGAGGAAGTGGGAACTTGATCCTCACTGTCTGTTTCCAGTGGGCTCCTTGTGGCTTACTGCTTCATCCCAGCAGCGGCAGGGCCTTCCTAGGGCAGCAGCTGAAATCAGTTTTCAGTTTTTCCCAAACTCAGAGAACCAGCCTCATTGCGCCCGCTTCCGACACCAGCCTCAGCTAAGCAGGGCCCCTCTCAGAGGTCTAAGTTTAGCCCTTCTTCTAAGTTTTTAAGATTTAATAACTCAAACCTCTTCCCTTTGGTGTCTCAGCCCTAGGGATTATAGTGGCTTCCTACAGTTACTACCTCTAGGATACTTTATGGTTCTCTTTTAATACTTTACCTGGTTAGCAAATTTATTCTTATAACATTTTTACTCTTAAATTCTCTTTTGGAATGAATGACATGGTTTCTAACTCCTGACTCCATCTTGTTATGATAAGGGTATATCTCCTGTTATGCAGTTTTTATAATCACAATTAGGAAAAAATAATCACATACATATATATGTTTATGTGTGTGTATCCCCTTAGAACAAAGGACTTCTTTTCCACTAGAAAAAAAAATCTTTATTAAAATAACAGTAAACTTTTAAGTAGGCAATAAAATATAGGCAATAAAATAAATAATAATGTGAAACAATATTCTGAATTTTGGAACCTTGAATTGTAGGGTACAATGGTGAGAAGAATTAAATAGATAGCAAAAAGAGAAGTGTGGAAATTTAAAGTTTATTTGCCCTGAGATGTGATTTTTTTTCCTCCCATTTGCTTATCAGGAGCCAGCGAGATTGACTCTGAACTTTAATAGTATGTTTCCCTCTGCCTTATGCTATATATACTTTGCATTGTTTCTAATAACTATGTTTCTTGTAAATGCCTGGCAGTGTTTGCCACATGAATTACATGAGGCTGGTGGTTTTACATAGAGAGGTATGTTTTGTTAATGCAGGAGAATTTAGATATCTTCTCAAGAAAGAGGCACTTCAACAGGCAACTTTGGTGCATGTGATACTGACTGCTCTACCTAATCTCTATGTTCTATTTAATCACTGTGTTGGGCCTGTTGTGACTAAAGGCTTATGTTCATCAAAAGAAATTCCCAGAAGGTTTGCTACTTTGATGGAATAGAATTAATTAAATAGAGTCTAAAGGAAGGTAGTCAGAAATACATGTAATAAGAACTTAGTTTTCATGCTACTGGGAGCATTTTTTTTAAATCCTCCTTTCTAAATGGTACCCAAAACCCCTTGCAAAAGCTGTTCCTCCTTTGTTAAAAAAAAAAAAAAATCTTGATCTTTAGCAATTTAGCCTAGAACAAAGAAATCAAAAATACTATGTGCAAAAAAAATTCACAGCATAAATTTTACAGAGGCAAGGCAAACTAACATTAATAAATGAAGCTAATTAGGCTTGATTTGCATATTTAACTCATCTTAATTACACTTGCATTCAGCGAACGTTTTAAAAGCTGCAATCAATCTTTCACAGACATGGTTAGTTATTTACATGGAATAACAAAAACCAGGAACCTTGTTATTGATTATTCTGTTTCCAATTTATATGCCAATGGGATTATTTCAGTAATAATAATAGAGTATATTTTTCTTTAACAATTTATAAACCTATAAATTTAAAATGCTTTGATTTCACAAAGTTATTTTTAAAAAGGTTTGCAGAAAATGTCAATGTTATACAAATTTTTCTATTATATTAAGTATCTGACCCTGATCAATTAAAAAAGGATCTTTATAAAATTCTTTGACATTAATTTTTAAACTTGATGACTGAGGTAGTAGCTATAATAGAAACAAGCTGCATCTCACTGGTAGTGAGTAGGAGAATGTTTTCCTCATGCTGGTTCCAACTTTACTTCTGCTCACTCTTGCACGCAGTTTGCTTTTTCTTCTTTAATACCACTTTCCATTTAATACCAGTTTCAAATTTCATGTAATTTGAAATTAAAAATTCATAGGACATAATTGCACAGTATAATCCTCTTTCACTTCAATAAGTTTATTTAGAGAATTTTTTCTTAAAAAATTAAAACATTTACTATAAGCAGTTATTTTCTAGAAATATACACAGGAATAATGTTATGAGGAGACAGTGCCTCTATATGGCGATGTGAGAGGCTGGCAGGGCTGAGGGGTGGCTAAGGGCAGGGGGTGCTGCTGCAGACAGGAAAAGTCAACGCACAAAATTTCATTCTATGTGAAGGTCAAACGGGTGTGAAATTCAATTATTAGGGCTCCATTTCATATAGTTCCTCTCCCCGAGACTTTTTTATAAAATAAAAAATCCTGAAAGGTAAAGCCTTTTGCCTGAATTGCCTTGAAAACACAGAGGTCATGTGAAGAAAAGAAAGTTGATGAAGGGCAAATGTGCTAAACTAAACTAAATTTCCTAGGAATGGACTTATTTTGTGTATGTGTCTGTGTGTGTGTGTACTAACTCAAAAAATATTTATTAAATACCTCTCATGAGCCAGCTTGTCTCTACAGTTATAATTATGAAGCAGTAAAGATAATAGATGTCATCCTGCTATCACAAAATTTATAATCTGCATGTTGTTACTGTGTAATAATTAATATTTATTGTGCACTTGCTGTGTCCCAGGCAATCTACGTACTTTACATGAATTAGCTTAAATATCACAATGACACCATCATGTAGATTCTCTTATTATTCCTATTTTGCAGATGAGAAAACTGAGGCTCAGTGTGTTCCAAAGACACAAGTAAGGAGCAAAGCCTCAATTCAAATTCAAGCCGTGTTACTCCAGATCCTATGCTCTTAACCACTGCATTATATGCATATATAATATTCACCTGTTTAGATATATGCCCAAATATGACATAAAAATACAACTTTACATTTTGAGATTGCATATTGGCTCAAAGTATATTAATGTAATATATGTAAATTCTATATACAGTACAATAAATACTATAAAATAATGTTACAGTTTAACTCTTGCAACCAGCTAATGCCACAATGGCTATTGCACTCCTAAGATTATTTTATGCATAGTGGAATTAAGATATCTCCAGCCCTTTGTTATGGGCTGAATTATGTCTCCTCAAATTCCCATTGAAGGCCTAACCCTCAGTACCTTGGAATCAGACTGTGTGTAGAAATAGGGTCTTTAAAAAGGCAATTAAGGGTAAATGAGTTCATTGGGATGGACCCTAATCAATCTGACTAGTGTCCTTATGAGAAGAGGAGATTAGAACGCAGATACCCACAGATAGATAAAAGACCATGTGAAGACACAGGGAGAAGAGAGTCTTCCTTATACAAGCCAAGAAGAGGCCTCAGAATGAAACCAGCCCCGCCAACACCTTGATCTTGGGACTTCTAGCCTTCAAAAGAGTGAGAAAATAATTTTTTGTTGTTTAAGCCACCAAGTCTGTGGTACTTTGTTATGGCATCCCCAAACTAACATACCCTTAAACCTCTCTGTGGTATCAAAGGAAGAGACCACCACTCAGTATATGGAACAAACAAGCAAAACTGAATTTGTCATATACATGAGTGAGGAAGATTAGACTTATCAGAGCTATACCCATTGAGCAAGCCCTGTCGCTAATCTCATATCCAATTTCTGTGAAGAGTTCACTTTGGATTGTGTTGGTTATAAAGGCAAAAGTAGGTTAGGTCAGTCTTAGAAGGTAGTTGTGTTGGTTTTGAGGATTGTTTTTTGTCTGTTACACAGGAGGAAAAAGGTTAATATCAGCCTTAGGAACATGTTCACTGTAGTGAATCTGGCTAATTGGCTGGCTTTCAAATCATGAGTCTGATGCTGTTTGGCTTTTCTAGGAGTGTTTACTGAAGTTAGTTGTCATTGATTAATTAGGTTTAAAACCAGTTCCGGTTGTTTACTTGTAAGCAGGGCTATGGAACTGTTACTAATTGATTGGACAAGTTTAAAACTAGTTCTGGTGTTTGTTAACAACGAGTTTTTCCTGGGAAAGTGGCAATTTTTTTTTTTTATTCTCAGTGATCAACAAAAATTGCAAAGTAGAACAAAGAATAGAAAATAAGACTACCAGTTAATCTATGAATGGCAGTATCTCTTGTGTAGGCACTATACTAATCACTTTACACACATTTCTCCAAATGTAAGTAAGAATTTCAAATGTTACCAATTTCATATGATAGAAAGTAAAAGAGTTAAGATAGGTAAAGTACTGAGCATAGTATTTAGACAAATGAGAAATATTACCAGTAACTTTCCAATGAGCTGAGTTCTAAATCCTGCAGTTTCACTCCAGTATCACAATCTTTACCACCAAAATATACTACCTTTCACAATAAAATACACATAGAGTATGATTTCATTTATGTGTAACTGAGGTAGATAACATGACCCAGTAAAGTGAACTTATGTTCACAGGCTACTCCATGAAATACACGAAAGACACTATTTACAGAGGTTGCATCTAGGGATGACCTGAGACAGAAGACTAAATTTTCATTGGAGAGTCTTCTGTAACATTTGATTTTTTCAACCATATTCCTATATTTCTTTTCTCCAGTAAAGTATGGTTAATAAAAAATTGTGGGGATGTTTTTACTAAGAAGGGCATGAAAGAACTTTCTGGAAATGTTCTATATCTTAATCTGAATAGCAGCTACACAGAAATATACATAGATAAAAATTCATTGAGCTAAGCCCCTAAAATTTGTACATTTTACTGTGCATAATTTATATATGTTACTAAAGGCACTTTAACACATCAAAAACATATTTTAAAAGTTAGCCTTGTTTAAAAACAAAAATAAAAAAACAAAAAACCCCACAAAATCTTCTGAGTTGGGAAGGCCTCATTTTATATTTTTAAGTCTGTTAATTTTTTTCAAAAGAATAGTGAATCCTTTGGTTAAATAAATTAGGCATTATAATGAGAAATGAAGTTTGTGAACACTAGTCCTTTTGTGATTTTAGTGATGATATGTTTGGTTACTTATTTTTTGATTATTTATGATTTTATATTCTGTATTTCATTATTTTGTATTAGGCCTAATTTTTAAGAGTTTTTAAACTTTTCTTTTGTCTTGAGTATTAGGCTTCTGTAAGTATTATTTTAGTATTTTTTTCAACTTTTCACATGGCACTATTGATAATAGAAAAGCTTTTAATATTTAAAGCGGTAAGATTAGTCTTCCACAGGGTTTACATCTGTCCGTTCATGCTAGGTTGTGTTATGATAACACAGTCTCCAAATCACAGCAGCATTTTTGTCTTGCTTATGGTCTGTGTCCTCCGTGACCTGGAATGAAGGGGTCTCCTCATCATGCTCACCTGAGATCCAGGATGATCTCGCAGCCACCTTGAATGCGTAGCAAAAAGATATCCAGGGAGGGTGTTGCACCTCTAATTAGATGCTAGAAAGGCGGGGTTGGAGAGAGCATGAGAGGGGTACTACATGTCATTGCCATGCACTACTCTTGGGCCAGAACACATTACCTGTCCCCTACAACCACGTGGGGGCCAGGAGATTTACATCTACCAGAAAGGAAAAACACTGGGGAAAAACTGCCAAATGGCACTAAAAGCTTGTCTCCATCTTCTCACTTCAGTTTCTTGCACATAAAATGTTAGGTTACTTTGTAACAAAACAGTTACTGTTTTGGCTCTGGCATTCTTTACTTCTGCCATCATGGATTAGTGCTTCTGTTTTCTCTTCTTCACAATGGGAATTACAACAGTACCCCACAACTCACTGAGTTGTTCTGAGATTTAAATGCGATAATGAAAGTAAAGCACTTAACACTTTAAGTACATGATAAACATGCAATAAATGTAAAGCTGCCTTTTTCACCTGGAGTCATCAGTTATCTCCACGAAGTTGTTTACAACATTAAGACACAGTGGCATAGTCAGTGGGTGAATATGCTTCTGGGTTAGAACCAAGTTATGGCAAAGGAACTTAAGGAATAAGACAGTGCACATTTCATGTCGTGACTAATCAAGATAAAAAATGAATAATGGAAAGAAGACCAAGCTGTTTGTCAAAAAATAAGCCTATCAGGTGAGGGTAGAATTTTTCCAAACTTCAACTGTGATCGTCATGTAACTGGATACTTTTTCATTCAACAACTCTTTATGAAATCCCACCAGAGCTGTCTTGGGCCCTGGGGATGATAGAGTGGTAGACCAGACAAACAAGTTTCTCTTACGGAACTTAATTCTAGTGGGTGGAAACTATCAATAAACAGGGAAACAAATTCATTAAGTAATTTTAGTTAATGAGGAGTGAAACAAAAGAAACAAAACAGGGTGACCAATTTGTTGGGTACCAACACCTACTGAAATAGTTAAAGGCTGGAGTCTCAGGGGCTTGACACAGTAGAAGCTTAGTTCTCATTCATAGAATATCTAGTCAGTAGGTCCTGACCTGTGGCTTTTTCTCCTTGTAATGGTTCAGAAACCTAGACTCCTTCCATTTGTGCTCTGCCATCTTCCAGAGCTCCTCTGCTTTCAGCCTTCAAACAGGCAAAAATAAAGAGCTTAGAGGACTGTGTGGGATATTTTGCAGGTCAGGCCTATGTTGGATTTATTTCACAATCACCCATGTTTCAATGGGCAGAACGCAGTCACATGACCACAGCTGACCTCAAGTCTGGCTCAGCGCCCAAAGGGAAAAGGCAAGTGGCTTCAAAGAAGTTTCTGCTACTATAATGAGAAGATATAAGAGAGGGGGCAAAAATATTTTATATCAGACATCACTGAAAATGTTGTATTGGAGTTGAAATGGGAAGACGGACAAGGACATGTATATAGCTTCATGGAAACATCCAAGGTAGAGAAAATAGGACGTACAAAGGCAGGAACATGTTAGGCCTTTTAGAATGGAGAGGCCAGTGTGACCGTGTTATGCGTTTGTGTCTGTAGTTACTTATTTATCCTGACAGGAAACAGGAGGTTTCTGGATCAGAGATCACACCATTTATTTGCTCGCAGAGCAGCTCATGTTGATTTTTATCCCCCAATTCCCCATGGGGAGAAGCAGTGAGAACCAGGTGTACCCTGTGGGTACAGTGGTGTTATGTACCATGGAAAGGAACCCCCACATTATGAAACCCAGTGCCCCTCCACTGCTGTAGTAGAAAGAGAGAGAGAAACCTTTGTTCTGAAATGTAAGCAAATCCTCTGTAGGAAGAGGAGGGGAAGGACTTTAGACTTTCAACCACTGTAATGTAAATAAATGCCTCAGGGGGAGATGCCCCTAAATCTCTCTGGAAATCTCCATCTTCAAGGTTGCTCTTCAAGCATCTTTTGACATCCAGGTGCAGTCCTCTACCCAGAAAGCCCTGACCATATAGAAACATAAGAAGAATTACGGAGCACAATGCACGAGAAGGGAGAATGGTAAAGGATGAGGTCAGATAGGCAGACAGAAGCCAAACAATACAGAACTTTTGGAACTAAGTAAAGAGTTTAAAATTTATTCTGAGTGCAGTGGTAATTGTTTGGATGGCTGTAAGCAGCAGCATGGCATGATCTGATTCAGGTTTTATTGATCACTTCACTGGCCCAGAGAGAAATGGCTGGGGGAGTTAGGGTGAGGGTAGGAGCGAGGAGATGAGTAAGGATGCTCCTGCTGTCCTCAGGCTCCATGTGATGATGTCCTGCACCAGAGTGGTGATGGTGGAGAACAGAGGTGGGCAGAGTAAGGCTGTATGTTGAGGAAAGAACTGATATTGATATATTGGATAAGGGGTGGGGTGGAGGTGGGGAAAGGAAGAGAGGCATTCTAATTCTCAGGGTTTTTTAATTTTATTTTATATTGGAGCATAGTTGGTTAATACTGTTGTGTTAATTTCAGGTGTACAACAAAGTGATTCAGTTATACATATACATGTATCTATTCTTTTTCAAATTCTTTTCCCATTGAGGTTATTACAGAATATCAAGCAGCGTTCCCTGTGCTATATAGTAGGTCCTTGTTGGTTATCAATTCTCAGATTTTTGATTGCCTAGGTTTTTTGTTTGAGCAACTGGTGATGCCATTTACTTAAAGGGAAAGATTTGGCATGGGTCAAGAGAGGCAGTTGGGGTGTAGTAAATCAAAAAGTCTGCTTTTGCATATCATATCTAACATGCTGCATCAGACAGGGCACCAGCAGGAAACAGATGATACATGAAGTATATTGAAGTTGAATGCTTGCAGAAATGTGAATAGGGTTAAGGGACCAAGCACAGCACCCAAAGGCTAGCAACAACAGAAAGCCATTTACTACCCCTAGGTCTGAAGGGGCTGGGGAACAAGAGCATTACTGGACACAGTGTGAGCTGTAGCCATTGGAAAGGACCTGCACAGCACAAGCAGTGGAATTAAGTAGCGGACAGAGCCAATAAGAAAATCACAGTTGAACTGGAAAGGAGCTGAAGTGGTCATTTATCCATCTTCTATATTGTTCCACTCTTTGATATCCTGCTCTTGCTTTCCTCTGGCTGAATATAACCAGAGGATAGAGAACCTGAGAGCCCATGGTGATGTAGTTAGTAGAGATCAGGGCACAGAGCAGGGGAGTGCCGCATGGGAGATGAATCTGAGAGACAAATAGGAAAAACAGCACTGATACCAATTAGATTCCTTCCTGGGGTCTTTAGGGAGGCAGATAGATAGCTAAGGGTAGAGATGTTGATTTGGACATCATCACTCTTTCAGTGGCCTATGTCACGTGTACTGAGAGCTAATATTTGTTAAGCTCTGTGCTAGGCACTATGCCAACATTTCACATGCATTATCTCCTTTAATTCTCAAAGCAGACCTATAGGTTAAAAATCATTATCTCATTGTACATGGGTGATGGCATTTACCCTGTAGATTTGTTTTGAGAATTACATGAGGCAACTGAAGCACAGTGAAGGGAAGCAACCTGTTTAAGGTCACAGAGCTATTTGGTAGCAGAGCCAAGAGTTAAGTCCCAGATGTTTCTATCCCCAGGGCCAGTAGCAGACACCATTATTGCACACAGCTTCTCTGAGAGAATCAAGTATTGGAGCAGTGATATGTTACGACACATGACTTTATTTATTTATTTATTTATTTTGGTAAGGCACTTCCCTCTTTTTCATTTTTTTCCACTTCTTTGAAAGAAAATAATTCTGACAAGAATTCGTCAAAGAAAATATTCCAAATTTTAATGTCCCGGTTTGGGTATTGCTTTTGATTAAGGCTGTTTGCAGACCAGAATATTAGTAACCCACATATTCCCTATACCACAAGAAAAGAGTAGATTCACTTTTATCTTGGGAACAAAGCTGGATAGAAAGGCTTTTTTAACTTTCCTTAATTCATGAAACATTTATCTTCGAGTCAGGTTTTGTTATAGCAGCACAAATGTGGTCCGTCAGCATTTCCATTATAACCCCATATTTCCAGGGCTTTTCAAGAGTGCCTTACAGATTCTACTTTGAATTAAAACTTGGCATTCAGGATTTGAATCAGAAAACTCCATTTTCCTTACCAATTAATCAAATAGTTTAGAGGTTCTCAATTTAGAAGAGGACCAAACGTAAAACTCTCTTTAAAGCAAAAAGTATTTTAGGACAAATTTGCTAACAAATGTTTTAAAAGTAACACTCAGTATACAATTATAATGTTATATAACTATTTATGATATTAGTTCTCAAAAAAATTAACCATAAACACTCCTAAGATAATATATGAAAGCTAACTATAACATCTTATACTTTGCCTTTTCGGCTTTGTAAGTAATTTATCTTTATTTTGGAAATTTGGATGATTTGAAGTCCTCAGCATAATTATTTTAGTGTTATTAACAGTATCAAGATACTGAACCAGAAGAGTCTGGGTAGTGGGGTAGGGGAATCCTGAGAGGGTGCCAAAGTGTTTCAGCATATTTTTATGAATTTCAAATTCATGTGGTGAAATTTTGTATTCTGTAAACAGGGATTGATAGCATGCATTAATTCTGTAAATAGATATTTGAAATTTAATGTGCTGAATGCAATGGCAATAATGAGGATTAAATAAGTTTAGTTACAGAGCCTTTCCACTTAGTTCCAAACTATTCCATGAATGTTCTGCGGCAATGAGGGGCATGATGATGACCCTGTATCTTTAGTATCTCATTCTGTAGTCTTTTCTGTAATCTCTCCTCCAGCCTTAAATGGTTTAGGGCTAAGTAAATGCAAGGTAGTGAATGAAAGCAGATGAAGCCTTTTGAGTATATCTACTCTCCTTCTGATCGACTTCCCTCCAGCCACATTGGCCTCCTTGCTATTCCAGAAACATACCAGCCAAACTCCCATGTTGAGACATTTGTTCTAGCTTTTCTTCTTCCTGGAATGCTTTTTCTCCAGATGTCAGCTTGGCTAACTCCTTTACTTCTTCAGTCTTTATTCAAACCCTGCTTTCCAAGTGTGATCAATCTTCATCACTCTACTTCATAAATGGATTTGCCCTTAGCCCTTCAATCCCAGAACTCATGACACCTCTTACCCTACCTGACTTTTCTTCTTTCCACAATATTTACTAACTTCTAACACACTTTGTACCTTTTAAAAATATTTATTATCTTCTAACACACTTTGTACCTTCCCTCTCCCCCTAGAATATAAGGTCAGTGAAGACAAGTTTCTTTGTTTTATTCACTGACAAACTCTAATCACCTAGAATTGTGCTGAACATATTAATTGCTCAAAGATATTTGTTAAATGAATAATACACTGTTGAATGAAATCTGAATCTCAGCCCATAACAAAAACCTACAAACATTCAAGATATAACTTTCTCTGTTCTCTGGTTCTCCTATAGTATTTGTTATTTCCTTAAGATAGGTAAAAATGCTCTTTGAACGTCAATGTCAAAATGAAAGTTCCCACATTTAAATCCTTTTTGTAATGTGTTTTGGGCCCATTTTTCTTAAAATTATTTAAACTAAAACTTGTAAATTTTGTAGTTAATTTGAATTCTAGTTTTAGCTATTATTTGGAAAAGATGACCTGAATGGGTAGATGCAAAGTATGCTTTTCACAAAACCAGTGCTTATTTTATGTTAAAAATACTATTGGACATGTTTGTAACATTTTTAATACTTGTAATGATATTAATACCAAACTATGAAAGTTTATGAATTAAAATGTGGTCTCATGATTAAAAAGGAAAAAGAACCCCACACCCTCAGCAGTGGTGAAAATGTACTGATAACAAGGGCTTTCCATAAGGACTTCACTACTTGGCACCCTGGCTTGAAAGCTATGCTAATTGCAAAGCAGAGTCATTTAGTGAGAGTTCACCACCAGTTCAATGATATGAAAGTGAGGACCCTGGAATTTCAGTGTAGATACTAACGCTGGTGGCATAGCCCTGTCTGATTCTGAATGGTAGCTGACAGCAAAAGCTTGCATTTTATACCATGCGTATGTATTAGTTTCATTTATAGACTTAAACATTACTTTAAAACAAATAAGATCAGTTATCTTTCCTTTTCTTTTCACATGTTAAGTTGAATTTATTGGATTTGTATTTCTACTTTGTCTTCTTAGGGTAAATGTGAGCAGTCCCTCTACGGTCACATGCATTCCATAAATGACGCCACCTTCACTCCTAGGGTGAGTTCAGTTCTCCTGATAAATTATTTTACTGCTTTACATATACAAATTAATTTTAATGAAACAAAGTTCCAGAGAAAAATGGCAAGTTAATAGGGTGAGAGGAGAACAAATTTGAGAATTAATTATAGCAATGAAAAAAATATATATACATAGTATAGGGTTACAGAAGTTTAACACACACACACACAATACAGTGGTAGAAACAAGGTGGACATCTCTTGTACTTAACTCCACTTAAACACATTTTTAAAAAGCTTTTTGTCTAATATGGGCTTTAAGAAAGTAAGTGGGATATCAACTTGTAAATTTTATTGTAAAATCATAAAGTAATGAAAATGCTTGAAAGGAAACCTAAGAATAAAAAATGTTAAAGAAAGAGGGCCTTTCTTCAGGTTAGATTAGAACAACCTTGATTTGACAGTTTTTCAGTTCCTCATGGAAAGGGTTCAAATGTGTCTTTCTTTATATAAGCTGATGACATACCAAAAATATTTATCTGCAGTTTGAGATATGTAGATATCAGGATGATTTCACCAGTGATGAAGATTGTTAAACATGGCTTTGAGTTTCTGTGCTAATTGGGGTTGTCTCTAAAAGAGTTCAGATAGTAATCATGGAAGGATGATTTAAGTTTGTTCTTTCGCAGATGAAAGCAATTTGACTAGATAGATGACCTCTCAGGTCCCTTCAAACTCTATGATTTAATTATAGCTTACATTGTAATTTGTCTCTAAGTTCCCAGGAGAGTGTAAATCTTAATTCCATACTGTTCTTTCTTCTCCAATTAGCTAGAAAAGAGATCTGATAGATTACCTACATCTAACTTCAAAATGACAGCATAGTCAAAACTCCATTACTATCATGCTGCTATTATTCTTTTAGAGACAGCAAAAATATTCACTAAAAATCATTTCTACTAAAGGAATGTTGTTTACCTCAACTGAAATTGTGCTAGTTTTGTCAGCCCTGGAATGTTCATGATTGGCTCAACTAAAATTAAATTCTAACAAATTTATCTCAGTAAGGAATCTCCATTTAATTGACTCTATTGAGCCACTATATTATGGATTAGTTCTAAATACCAAGTAAAATTTTATTTTTAGCAGGGAATAGAGCCATTTAAGCACTATGGACCCACATAATGGGATATTGATGCTAGAAAATCTATTAAGTGGCTTAGAGCTTCACATAACCTAGGAAAATTAAATGGAAGCTAAAATGAAGTAAACTAATATTTTGTAAGTCAGGCATTTATTTTGGTAAGCAATATCATAGCTGAAAAAGACATACCATTTAACATCCTAAGTAGTAAAATTAATAAATATGGAAATCACCAAATTAGACTTACTCAGTCAGCAGTCAAGGGACATGTGCATTCATTACGTATATTTCAAAAGCAGGATAATGAATATGAGGTCCACGTGTCCAGTGTCAAAGTGGCTAACCTGGTTTTGTTTACACACTTTGTTCATACCAAAGGGGCTGTTACAACACTATTCCAACTCAACATCCCAAAGCCTCGTTGAATTTTTCCATTAATTTCTCTCTTCTTTGCTGTAAATATTTAATAACTATTAAGGAAATGATGTTTGGTTATGATGAATGACACTCAAGTGAAATTTTCAGTCAGCTGTTTTGAAAACTGTCATGTTTCACATAGCTGCTAGGGAACGTCAGGAGGGTGGAGGCAGTAGTAACTGAAAGCACGCAGAGCCTTTCAGGATTTCTCAAGGATGTGGCATTGTGACACAGTGCACAATCAAGCTCTCTGACAAAGCTGTGATCAGAAATGCATTATGTGGTGCATATATAGCAGGCAGAGATTTGTTATTCAATATTAGCTCTAATTGTTTGATGCCTGAGGGATATGCATTCAAGGTACACTGCCAGTTAGAAAATGCATTTAGCTGTTTACATAGACACAATTTGGGGAAATTCTACTATTTTAAATTTGTAAACCGAAATAAAAAATGTAAAACTCAGTGTTATCCAGATAGCAGCCAAGAATCATGGAGACAAATATACAGTATACAGTATATATGTAAGGTCCTATAAAACTGTATAAATTGAATTTTATATCTGTTACATTATATATGTATATTAGAGCTGTGATGTCTGTCCCTGACCAATTTTTCTATTGGTGATAGATATTTATTTAAATAAACAAAAACCTCTTTTTCAAGTAATCTGTTAGGGAAGCACTTTAAGGACCTGTGAAAGCTTTTTACTAAGTCAGTTTTGTAAAGCAAAGCAAAAGATTTTTTTAAAAAGTTGGCAGTAATTGCTGGAATAATATTAATAGACACAGACAATTCAGTGTAAGTAAAAGATTTTTTAAACTATGTAAAAATACATAGCAAGAAAATCAGCAGGATATTCCTACCAGAAAGAGTCTCTGCTGCCTTCAGGTTTCCAGGAAATTGACCCACAGTCTGACTAGGGTGGGGATTCCATCAAGCCTTCTAGAAGCTCTTGTTGGTCCTCTCCTAGAATGATATTATGGTGGGGTGGGTTTCCTCATCTCTCTGTGGACATTCGCATCTGTTGTGAGAGGCACATAGCCAGGATGACTCTGCTGTACCTGCCCGGTAAAGCCAGGTGAACACTGTAAATCAACTCTATTAGAATACCAGGACATCCTTCCTTGGGAATATTTACCTGCATCTCACATACTCAAGCTGGGAATTTAGTCTCCACTCATTAATTGTTAAACAAAATTGAAAGACTGTATAGAATAAGAGATACTTCTAGTAGTTCTAGAGTTCTAACCAGGTCATTAAAGGAAACTTCAGACCTACCTTGAGTACTATTCTCACTTCTTTTAATTGACCTGTGGTTTTTTCCCAAATATTGTTATATTATTTTAATGTAGAGGTGTATATCTTTATTGCCACTAATTATATGAAATATGAGTATTTTGATTTTGAAATGAATGCTATAATATATAGCCTTAATAAAACTAGTCAAATTCTAACTTGTTTCCCATGTATAAAATTCCATGGAAACTGTAGCTGCCATGAATATGGGTGAGGGAGGGTGAAGTGTGTTAGTTTTATCTTTACAGCAGTTGGGGGTTTTAAAAAAAATAAGAGGGAAAGGGGTTTAACAGGGACTTGTATTAAGGTAGATACCTTACCCCCTCTGTTGGCCTATAGTTGTGTGGAGGGCAAGGGAAATAATTTCCTGTTTTGGAGAGCTTGAAGAAGAATGGTAACTGTGGGTAATAAGTCAGGCCAAGAAGGTGAAGGAAGTGTTTAGAACAGAGAGTGGCATTACAGGGGAAATGGTTGATCACGTATATGCGTCATTCGAGGATGGAGTAGAAGGGTGTAGAGTGAGGGGGAGGGGTAATGGGATCAGGTTAAGGAACAAACACAGCTCTTTGAAGATGAGAGGCTAAGTAACATGGGAAAACATGCTGGGCTGGGCATTCTATCGATAACAGAAATAAATATAACAATCACATTCTGTATGTCAAAATGGCCATAGAATCATAATGACTATATCAAAATGAAAAATCAAAAAGCCAAGTACTCATAAAATATGATAGTATCAAAAAAAGATTCAGTCCACTCTGCATTTCCTATCCCTAGGTAACTTACCCTGAACTTCCTACCCATATGTATCAGAAGTTATGGATTCAAGTTGTCTGATAAACAGTTGCCCCAGGAAGTGTAGCTAAGTCAGCTTTAGTTCAAAAATCACTGAGGAAAGATTGGACTTTCAGAATTAAGTCATGGATCATGGATCAAATGAGATATTTTAAAATCAAAATGTGCCATAATGCCACTGAATTCCTAAGGCAGATCACCACTGTGATTCACCTCCCAGTCACTCTTCCTCATTCTTTGAAGACAAGGGTTCCTGAATCACTGTCTTTCCCTATGTATATGGCCCATGCAGCACACTGACCACTTACTTCCTTGACCACTTTTCCTCCAACACCTTTTTTCTCCTCAGTCACGTACTCCTGAAGTCAGACTGTGAACACTTTGTCATTAACTGTAAATGCATCACTTCCAAATTCCCAATTTCAAGCGTTGCTTTTCTAAAGATACTTGTCTTCCAGCTCTAAGTAAAGCCAGTACAACAATATATTTCCACTTCATTGAGAGCTCTCATCAGCTAAAATCTTACTCACCATCTTATCACCTTTCTGCCCTCACTTATCATTTTATCCCGGCTTGGTTTCCTTAGTTGTTATTCTAGCAATTCCACTGCAAAGGACTTTAGTTCAATTAGACCTCATTTTTTCTGCAATGCTTAACTGGCAGATCTACATTCTTTGGCCTACACTGGGACAGACTAGAAGACGCTGGAGGAAACTATACAAAGTGTTTGTTTTTCTTTAAATTAACTTTAAATTTCCCTTTCCTTGTTTCATTATGTATTATTTGAGTACACACACACACACACACATCCATAATTTCTTTGAATTTTGAGTGGTGATGTTATTTCTGCATTATATCTGAATCCTGCATGTTACCCAGAAGTCTCCCAAATCATTTTCTCCTCAATCATTCAAATATGAACTCCAAGTCAACAACTCCCCTGAAACTCTCTGATTTCCATATTGTTTCATCTAATGACCATTTCTCCATTATTATTAGACTTTACTTTTCATAATCACTTAAAACCTTATTCTTGAATCCTGAGAAGTATTTATAAAACCTATATGGTCACTGCTTTTTGAACTACTACTCTAGATTCTCCTCTACTGCCTGACTCCCAAATACTAAACTGTATCAAGACTCAATCTTAAATCTTATTCTCTAGCAGATTCTCTTCTTGCATCATCTAACTCAAACCTACGGCTTTTAATTTCATCTACATGTGATGATTTCTAAGTAAATCCAACTCTGTACTACAGACTCACTGTTAGCTATTTTGTATCTTAGCCTAAATTTCTGTAAGGTATCTCATTTTAATATGCTAAAAATGAATCTATAGCTTTCCCTTTCTCCTAACTGGTTCCTTTCCCCATTTTATCATCTTACTCATTGTCACCCTATTAATCCCAATGCAGAAACAGGAGGATCAGTCATGGTTCACAATTGTCTTGGGGCTTTTTGTTCACTTTTTTAAAAAAAAATCTTTCTACACTGGAAAGCAGTAAAAAGGAAGGAGAAAAAGTACATTTTAAATCTTTTTGGCTCAGTAGCTCCAGCATCTAGTATAGCTTATTTTGCATACTTAATCGTCAAAAAATGTGATGAATAAATGCAGAGTTTTAAGCAAATGAAAGCACAAGGATTTCATTATAGCATTGTATCATTGCATCTTATTTATTTCAACTTTATTGGCTTTAAAAGTTCTGTGGATATTGAACTGCAAAATAAACTGATTTATTGATAATTCTCACAATGGATGAGTTTCTCCCTAGGAAGCTTCTATAGCATCATAGTGTTCCATAACTTGGGAGCACTGGAAGATTACCCAATTTCAGTTATGCTTGTTTCCTAGTATATTTTGGATCCTGGCTTTGCCATTCACAAGGTGTATAATCTTGAGTAAATCATTTAATTCTTTTGTAAAAATGAATGATAAAAAGAACCGTGAATGTTAGATATTATGTATAATGTGTTTAACATACCTGGCAAAGAGAAAATGCTGTTACCATCACTTCTACTCCTACCACTTGTATATTACTATTGTTATTACTATTATTATTACTACTACTACTACTATTAGTAGTAGAGCTAATGTTTCTTTCTAGCCATTTGTGTTCAAAAAACGTAGATGTATATAAAAGAACAACCACACATACAAATACATAAGATGACTTTCTCTTATCCTATAATTTAATTTTCTTTAATACAATATAAATGTTATAAACATAGCTACAATATACATTTCATACTTTAACAAAAATAAGAAAATTGAATTTTAAAACTATTCTAAATGAGAAATTATGGAAGTGTATTAAACTTGAAATATATTTCACTAAAAAATGGATATAAGGCTTTGTAAAGGAGTATTTTGCTTATTTCATGTCATAGCATACCAGTTAATAATTAGTCAGGTAAGAGTTTTAAATTTGATCTGGAATAGATTAATTGCTTTTCCCAAGCTACCAGTGTGTGTATAAATGCATTAATTATCTTTTTTTTTTAATTGTGGAAAAGTAAATACCTGCAATTGCCTACCTAAAAAGTTATCCTCACACCATTTTAACAAAGCAAGCTCAATTTCTGATATTCTGAATTTTGTTTATTTTTATCCAATCTCAACATAAAGTGCTTAGTATCAATCTTTGGCCATTTTATATAAAGAAATACAAATAGGTCATGTAGCCATTGATCTCCTAGAAGGACAAATGATGTCAGGCAGTACTCACACACCAAAAAAATTTTAATTTTGTTTACTTCTTCAGCAGTACAACTTGATGTCAGCTACCTTTTAGCTGGGCCAATAGTATTGATATTTGATGTCAGTTCTTATTCATTACTGCACCTAGATGATGCATAAGTCAAAACTTTTAGATGTGTGGTGAAAAACACTAAAGCAGGTTCTGTCTATCTGAGGAAATTAGAGACAACAACAGAATAGAAAATTAAAGGATGTGGAACATGGCATTTTCATTTTATATAATATTTGAATTATTTCAATAATTCCTACGTATTAAAAATCAACTTCATATCTTTTAAACTAATCCAATATTATATGACATTGTTACACCAAGTCTTTTAGAAATAACCTTTTGGCCCTAATATTTTGTGAAGAGAAAATAATTTTTGATAGATAAATGTGACACAAACAAAAGTGAAGGAAAAAAAGAGTTTGTGTAAGCAGACATTCAAAAATTAATTGGAAAATATTTTTAAATGTAATAAATTGATAGAGGTTCTTTATTTCTATTTTGTTCTCAGAAATTTAACACTGCGTATGACAAAGAAGAAACAATACATTTAAGATATTACCCTGCCCCCAAAGTTTAACCTTCAGTAACTTCCTTAGTTGGATAGAGGTGATTTATGCGTTTGTAATTTTCTTGATGGTTCCATGAAAATTAGAAGCAACATGATTGTCATATTTCTTGACACTTGCTCTTTGAGTATGAAACTAATAATTTGTGTGTATGTATATATATATTGTTTAGAGGACTTAAAATGTTTTGGCATATATAGGAAGTTTAATAATGGAATTTCAACTTTGCAGCTCTTTACTGAGCACCTACTATGTCCTGGACACTGCTCTAAATATTAAGGGTTCAGCAGTGAACAATACCAAGTTCTGTCTATGGACCTTATATTCTGGTAAGAACCAGAGACTTACTAAACAAGTAAACACATGAATAGTCTCAAGGATAATAAGTGTTAACGATCCAAAATCAATTAGGGTAAAAAAGAGTAATGAGGTAAGGGTTGAGGCTTATAATGAAATGGTCAGGGAGGGACTCTCCAAGAGAATGACATTTAAGAAAACCATGCAATGATTTTAAGGAAGAGAACTCAAGCAAAGGCAAGAGTAAAGACCACGTTCCTGAGGTGGTGGAAGTGTGACGTGATAGAGGAACAGGGCACATGGAGTGGACACGGATTAAATTAAGCAGGTAGAATATCTTACATCTAATAGGTAATTGTTAATTTACATTGTTCTTATTGGTTACATGTGGAATGGTTGAGGCCATTTTAGAGTAACCTCACAGCATTATCTATGGCTTCTGAAATGCTTATTTATACAAAACTGCCCTGGCTGTGAGAAGCATAATAGATTCTTTTGGCTGAATAATACCTTAACATTTTTTACCCCATAGCTCTTGGCATCATTCATGGTACAGAAAGTAATCAATAAATATTCATTGATTAGAAAATATTAGAAAGCTAACATAAATCAGAACTCAAGGGGTATTTTAGAGGACATTCTTAGGACAATGTTTGCTATGATATGATTAAATTTATTTTGTACTATTGATCTTAAAGTATTATTTTAAGATTTATTACACATTTAAGATTGTCCATGTTTGTTTTGAGCATACAGCTGCCAAAAATTGTTCAAAATATATTTACTACTTTTATGAGAAATAGTGTCACTGTTCAGAGTATTTGACCATTTAGGTAACTGGTCTTCCAGTACAATGAAGTCTTTTTTAACTGGTTTTCACAGTACAAAAATGTTTTAAATAATGTCAGAATATCAATATAAAATTATACATTTTTCTCTAGTCATGATTAATTGTAGTCAGTCTAAACGTGCATGAGATTTAAAAAGTTTGAAAAACAAAACTGCATGCACGGTAAAAAGCATGAGTTTTTCAAGAGATTGTTTTACATATATGGATAATGTCTAATGTACCACACTGAATCACATAATTAGAGCAAGAAGCATTGTCACACCAATTTACTCATAAGCATAATTACAAGAAAACTTAATTATTCCCTTTAATGTAATTTTCTCCCCTTAATTGTATGTTTGTGGGTGAATGTGACCCTGTGAATGCATACTTCAAGAAGTAGCTGCTAGTTAACATGCAAAACTATAGGCAGAGCAGGAGAATCTGCCTTTCCTCTTCAGAAGATTTATTTCATATACCCAGGGTGGCCCTGCAGGGAAAATGTTGCATCTCCCAGCAGAGGGGCTGAAATTTCCTGTGGCAAGTTTTGCCATGGTCTTGGGGCCCAAAATGTCAGTCACCACCATGTGTCATCTTTCACCCCACCCCATTTAAACAGTTGTATCAAAACACTCAACAGTATCCTAACTAAAGGGATTGAAGCTCCTATATCTAGACTGCATTCAGAAATCTAAATTAATTGTATTTTCCTGATGTATTCAAGTTTTTGTACTCATTTTTTTTATTACGAATTTGCAGATATTCCTTGACTTGATACTTGAGTGATCATGAAGCAGAAAAACTTGTGTCTAATTTCAATACTGGTTGCATCTAGATCTTTTACTATACCTAAGCGGAAGTAAATTAAGAACACAAATAATCTTAAATATAGTCTTTGTTTCTTTTTGATGGGCTTGATATTGGAACTGACAAAAGTGTTCAAAATTTTTCTTAGGTAGAGGGGTAGAATTTTATTTTTTAGAAATAGTTGGTTTTCAGTTTATATACTCAAATACAAAATTACAAATAAAACCAAGTCATTAATACATGGATTTCTTCCCTATTATGTTATTTTACATACCTAAAAATACTAAAAATAGACCATACCTTTTTGGGATTGTACCTTTCTTTCTCCAATGAGCATTCTGTGGATACAATTGGATATCTTTAAGGACATATGATTGTTTCTCTGGTGAAAAAGAAATCTATTGTTTCTAAAAATTCTGAGCAAACAGAAGCACAGCCTAGTATACAATAGTTCTTAGAAAGGCTATTGATTTTAGTTATATATTTCTACCCTCTAATCTATTTTTATAAAGCAAACTATAGTTTTAAAGATATTTTATCCCATCACTTCAATATGGCAACAGCCAAATAAAGCCTATTGTCATAAACATGAACCTTAGAAATGCAAATATGATGACACAAACCTATTCATAAATTCTCATTTTTAAGTGTATAGTAGAATTACCCTGAATTTATTGCAACTGTACTTATGTACATATTAAGAAGAAATAATTAATTGCAGGTTATTCAAGCAATGGTATTACAGTGAACACTGTATTAATCAATAATAATTGGCCACTTTAAAAGAGACCTCTGCCAAATAGACTAACACCTTAGGTTGCTATCACAATAATTAAAACAGACTTAACAACAGAATTGGTGTGAATCTACATATAACATCTTCTACAGTGACTAAAGAGCAAAAGGACAAAGAGAGAAACAGCTGTTACTAAGAACAGTAATTAACATGTTGCTGCCATCTTTGCTAGATGATTAGTTTTATTTCACTCTGAAGTGTTAAAAATATGTATTTTTAAAAAGCCCTGTCTAAGCACTTAAGAAATGATTACCTTGAAATTACTAGCAAGATGAATTTGTACCTTGTTCTTAGTAAGTGCTCTGTAAATATTTGTGGAAATGATTGAGGTGAATACAAAAATCAAATCTTGTTCTAGCAAGGAAAGAGACTAGTTTGACTGGATATTTCGCAGTTTGCACCTAAGTCAGCTGGTGGACATCCAGGTTCCAAACCCCTCTCTGACCTCTAGTAACTGCAGCAGAAGACTCATGTTTTTCTGATTTTCATTTCCTACCATGCCTGCTTCATTACTCTGGGAATATAAAAGGGCTGATGTTCTCCCTTGATGAAGAACAACAGATGAATAAACCTGTGTCTACATTGTTAAAATTGCCATCCCTGGTATATTTCAAGTGCAGTATCAACTGTGACTAGTTTTTACTCTTCAGGGCATTCTCTGATCTCCAGTGCCTATGTAAATTAATGCAAAAACTCCTCCAGTAGTATCACATGCTATTCATTTCAGAGTCCAGACAGAATGTTCTATTTCTTGATTTGGCAAATGGAAAGAACAGAGTGGCCATGTGCTGAGTTATAGGTTAACAAACAGAACATTGATCCAACCAGAGATGAAGAGCATTGGAAAAGAAAGCATGGTATTATTTTCAAGTCTGTTGAATCAGAGATTCACTTATATCTGTTGTGTTGGCCAAAAGGTTTGTTTTTTTTCCATAAGACGGCTCTAGTAGCACTTAGTTGTCTTCAATTTCATTCAAAACAATTTTGTTGTATTGTGACAGCCATCATATCAGTGTGCATTAAAAAAGACATCAGTCAGTGAATTTTTGTATAGCATTTTAATATTGAAGACGGAAGAAAACATTTTCAGCAAATTATGCTTTATTATCTCAAGAAAGGTAAAAACGCAACCGAAATGCCAAAAAAGATTTGTGCAGTGTATGGAGAAGGTGCTGTGACTGATCCAATATGTCAAAAGTGGTTTGCAAAGTTTCGTGCTGGAGATTTCTTGCTGGATGATTCTCCACAGTCAGGTAGACCAGTTGAGATTGATAGCGATCAAATCGAGACATTAATTGAGAGAAATCAACATCATACCATGAGAGAGATAGCTGACATACTTAAAATATCCAAATAAACAGCTGAAAATCATTTGCATCAGCTTGGTTATGTTAATCACTTTGATGTTTGGGTTTCACATAAATTAAGCAGAAAAAAACCTTCTTGACCATATTTCCACATGCAATTCTCTACTTAAATGTAGTGAAAATGTTCCATTTTTAAAACAATTGTGATGAGTGATGAAAAGTGGATACTGTACAATAATGTGGAACAGAAGAGATCTTGGGGCAAGTGAAATGAACCACCTCCAACCACACCAAAGGCCGGTCTTCATCCAAAGAAGGTGATTGTGTATATGGTGGGATTGGAAGGGAGTCCTCTATCATGAGCTCCTTCTGGAAAACCACATGATTAATTCCAAGTACTGTTCCGAAGTAGACCAACTGAAAGCAGCACTTGATGAAAAGCATCCAGAATTAGTCAACAGAAAATGCATAATCTTCCATCATGATAACACAAGACCACATGTTTTTTTGATGACCGGGTAAAAACTGTTACAGCTTGGCTGGGAAGTTCTGATTCATCTGCCTTATTCACCAGACATTGCACCTTTGGATTTCCATTTAAGTCTTTACAAAATTCTCTTAATGGAAAAAATTTCAATTCTCTGGAAGACTGTGAAAGGCTGTAAAAGAACTGGAACATTTCTTTGTTCAAAAAGAAAGTTTTGGGAAGATGGAATTATGAAGTTGCCTAAAAAATGGCAGAAAGTAGTGGAACAGAAGGGTGAATATGTTGTTCAATAAAGTTCTTGGTGAGAATAAAAAATATGTCTTTTATTTTTACTTAAAAACCGAAGGCACTTTTTGGCCAACCCAATATTTTGTTCTCACGTATAAATATCTCTAAAATGAAAGTTATAGGAAAGCATATTTTATTTCATTTAGGAGGTTTACAAAGTATTTTCAACAAGATGACTCCATACCTCCTTAAGGGCTTAGGATCATGTCTTATCCATTTCTGTTTTCCGTCTCTCCTGTCCTCACTCCATCACCACACTCCATTACCTAAAACTGGGTTGTTCCAACAGGGAACACTTATCTGGTAAATATTTAATCAATTACTAAATTTTATCAGAGTCCTAAAAAAAAAGAAAATTTCATCATCTTTTAAAATTATGTACAAATTTCTTTCTTCAGCTCATCATAACAAATGAAAGTAGACTAGTGGAGGGATAGAGATTACTATTCTGGGAAAAGGATGGGTTAGAGCAGCTTGATTAAATGGATCAAAAAGTAGTAAAAGTTTAGGGTTGACAGATTAGTTTTTAAAAGCATTTGAATGCCCTTTAATTCGCAAATTAGAAAACCCATTAGTGTGTTTTGTTTTAGGAAATAAGATTATCAGTGCAGGCTTTATTCAAGTGTTAATAAATATGACGTGCTTTACTTAAAGATGGTTCTTTAAAGAAAATAAGTTGATTGGCAGAGGCAAGGCACTCTCAAGTTATAATTTCAGGAAAATATTTGCTCTATGTCTGGGTGTGTGTAGTATGTGTGTGAATTACTCAAGTGACCACATTAATTATGTACATGTGTCATCATAATTGCTTAAAGATTGGGTGAGAATTCTATTGGCATGTTTTAGTTAAATCTTAAATATTTTCCAGTTTAACAGGGAAAGTGACAAGAAAAGCTATAAAACTCTAAGCTCCATTCAGGCTTTTCATGGTCTGGCCAAGTTCACGAATGAGCCACATCCCCCTCCCCCTCCCCCAACATCGCGTATTTTTACCCTCAACTTCTGCTAGTTCCAAGGTCACTATGCCAAAATCAAATAATAATGTGCATCAAAATTAAATGTAAAAGCTTTGAATAAAGGCCTTCCATCTGACTTGCATATGAATTTATTCCTGACATTCTTCCTGCTTATCTAATGGATTTGAATTCAATCAAATTGAGTTTCCGGTCCGAGCGGCTGCTTACCAGGTATGTGAATTAGAAGTAGCCTTGGAGGATCAAGATGGCAGAATAGTAGAAGGACATGGAACTCACCTGCCCCAACAAACACATCAAAAATATACCTAGATGTGGAACAGTTCTCACAGAAAACCAACTGGAAGCTGGCAAAAGATTTCTTATACAACGAAAGCTGCAAGAAAGATTCCTATGTAACCAGATAGAAAGGAAGATAAAAATAGGCATCAGAACAGGACTGGCACCCTTGGAAGGGATCTGTGAAGGATGGAAGGTTGATATGGGCAGGCCCTCACCCTGGGATGCCCCCTTGCCTGCTGGGAGGTCTGCTGGGACAGATAGAGGGACTGGAGGGGCCTGGGCTCTACTCAAGAAGAGTGCATATGTGCCGGCTTGCTAGCAATCAGGGCAGAGATACCTCTGCACTGATCGCTGCCACCTTGCTGCACTTCCCAGCCTGAAATTCACACCAGGTGGAGCCTACTAGTATGGTGTAGCAACTACGCAGGGAATCTAAGGAGGATGGGCCATCGGAGGGGACTCAGTCTAGCTGCACAGAGGTAGCCCAGAGGGCCTGGGGTGTGAGCCCTGGCCCCTGGCCCCAGCCCAGCACTGGGTCTGGAATGAACACAATGGAGAAAAGCACACAACTTTGAGCTCTTCTGGGCAGAACCATAGATGCATGCACAGGCACGCATAGGTTTTCTGTGACCACATGGACCTCACTTGCTTCAGCACTCTTCTCCTTTGGGACAGAGCATGCACTTAAGGGCAACAGAGCCTTATTAAACCAACACTCAGGGCTTATATTCCAACATCTGGGGAGCAGACCTTGGCCCCCGACAGGGCTGTGACAGTCATGGAGCAAAGAGAAAGCCCTACCCAATATCCTGTGCAGGCTCTGGACACCACAACACCAATAACACCTACTATCAAGGAGCTAATGGCCATCACACACTGAGGAAAGATATGGCTGGCATCTATACCAGAAATAGGCCTTGCACCAAAAATATTGGATTTACACAGTCTACACAGGGGTGCTCCCACATGAAAACACCCCTTTAAGACCACAGAAGATAGCTGTTTCTCCTAAATTTATAGAGACAGAGAAAGTCAAGTAAAATGAAAAAGCAGAGGAACTACTCCCAATTAAAAGGACAAGAGAAATCCCCTGAAAGAATAAATAATAAAACAGACCTCACCAGTCTACTAGAAACTGAGTTCAGAAAAGGAAGTAATAAAAATGCTAACAGAATTAAGAAAGATTATTGATAGAAATCCAGGTCACTGTAACAAGCAGCTAGAAACTATAAAGAGAAACCAACCAAAATTAGACAACTCAATTGCCGAGATAAAAGCCAAGCAAGAAGCAATGAGTAGGAGACTAAATAACACAGAATGAGTTAGTGATCTGGAGGATAGAACAGAGGAAACCACCCAATCACAAACAGCAAACAAAAAGACAAATAAAAAAAAGCAGCATAGGAGATCCATGGGATAATATAAATATGCCAGCCTATGATATGCATAATAGGGACTTTAGAAGGAGAAGAGATGAAAAAGGGGATCAAAACTGTGTTTGAAGAAATTATGGCTGAAAGCTTCCCAAACCTTAAGAAGGAAACAGATATTCAGGTATAGAACACACGGGGGGAAAAGCAACATGAAACCAAACAGACCCACATCAAGACATATCACAAGTAAAATGACAGAAGTTAAAGAGAAAATTCTAAAAGCAGCAAGAAAAAAAGAGTCACTTACAAGGGAACGCCCCACCCCCATAAAGCTAATTTCTCTGCAAAACTGAAGAGAGTGG
Organism: Hippopotamus amphibius kiboko; assembly: GCF_030028045.1. Taxonomy (NCBI): domain Eukaryota; kingdom Metazoa; phylum Chordata; class Mammalia; order Artiodactyla; family Hippopotamidae; genus Hippopotamus; species Hippopotamus amphibius. Next base: position 92,355,167 of record NC_080193.1, on the reverse strand, counting down.
CGTGATGTAGTGAAAGTCCTGAAAAGGAAAAATCTGCAACCTAGGAAACTCTACCCAGTGAAGGACATTATGTAATAATAAAGGGATCAATGCAAGAAGAGGATATTACACTTACTAACATACATGCACCCAATGTAGGAGCACCTAAACATGTAAAACAAATACTAACAGACATAAAGGGAGAAATTGACAGGAATAAAATAATTGTAGGAGACTTTAATATCCTATTGACATCAATGGACAAACCTTCCAGACAGAAAATTACTAAGGCAACAGAGATCCTAAATGACAAGATAGCCCAGTTGGACTTAACTGATATCTACAGGACACTACATGCCCCCCCACCCCCCGCCCAAAAAAAAAAAAAACAACCCACAATATACTTTTTTTTCAACATTCTCTAGGATAGACTACATACCAGGTCACAAACCAACCTCAACAAATTTAAGAAGGTAGAAATTATGTCGAACATCTTTTCTGACCACAACATTATGAAAATAAAATTCAAACACAGAAAGAAAAACAAGAAAAATACAAACAAACAAAAAGCACAAAAAAATGAACACATGGAAACTAAACAACATTCTCCTAATAAACCAATGGGTCAATGATAAAAATCAAAGAAGAAATTAGAAAATACCTTGAGACAAATGACAGTAGAAACACAACCTTACAAAATCTGTGTGGTGCAACAATAGCAGTTCTAAGAGGGATGTTCATAGTGATACAGGCCTTCCTCAAGAAACAAGAAGAATCTCAAGTAAACAATCTAACCTACCTCTTAAAAGAACAGAAAAAGTGGAACAAACAAAACCCAAAGTAGGCAGAAGGAAGGAAATAACAAAGATCAGAGAGGAAATAAAATAGAGATCAAAAAAGACAAAAGATAAATAAAGCTGGTTTTTTTGAAAAGATAAACAAAATCAACAAACCTCTGGCCATTATTACCATGAAACTCATAAATTCATTAAATTAAGCTTGTTAGGTGCTGGATGTTTTTGAATTCCTCTAAATATTCTTGAGCTTTTTTCTGTTAAATTACTTAGAAACTCTTTGGTTCTCTTAGGTCTGCTCTTAGGATTTGTTAGGTGGGACTGGAGCCATTCCCAATCTAGAGCTAATTATTTCCCCATTTCTGAAGCAAGACACTTCTTTGTGCTTCATTCCACCCAGTGCCCCTGAATCTTGAACTTTTTCAGTGTAGCTGCTGGGACAGGAACAATTTCCAGCCCTATATGAGTGTCTTTCCCTGTTCCCTTTAATCATTTCAGGTGGTTCTTTTCTAAGCCTCTGGGTAGTTTCCTCAAATGCACATGCCAAACACTACTCAGCTAAATACTGGAGGAAATTGCTCTGCAGATCTCCAGAATTCTCTCTGTGTAACTCTCCTTGTGTACGCTGTTCTGCAAACTTGAGCTCCCTTGTTTCCTCAGACTCTCAGCTTTATCCCCTCAAACTTGGGAGTCAGCCATGCGCTGTCCAGTTCCCGCTCCCTGTGCTGTGGACTAGAAACTATCAAGGCAGTATGTCACAGCATTCGTCTATGCCTCACATCATTTGTTTCTTGTCTCTCAGTGATTATGGACGTTTATTGCCTGATGTACAGTATCTTGCAAACTATTGTTTCCTATACCTTGACTATTTTTTTGGATTTTTCATGCAGGAGAGTAAACCTGGTCCCTGTTGCTCTATTGTGACTGACAAAGGAAGTCTTTTTATCATCTGCCTTTAATTGTCAATGGATTTAATCAAAAGATATGTGATTTTAATGATAATGACATTCTTTTTAAAATTTATAGTTAACCCTTCTTCCCATAAAAGATAAAGGTATTTGTAGTAAACCTGAATTATAGTCCTGAGTGGACCACGGATTTCATGTAAAGGCTTAGACTAGTTCCTTAATTTCTCAAGCCTTCACTTTTCTAATCTTTGGGAGACTTTGATCTGGACATCCTTTATGTTCTCTTTCAGAAATGTTCTATAGTCACTAATGTGTTCTAGAAATTGAGAAAAGCTCTTGAATTTGAATATATCAGTTAGAAGGCCTTTAAGGGAAACAAGAATGTTTTCTTGACATCTAGTCTTTCTGAAACTTGAATGATCCTTTGTGACTCCGTACTTACTAGCAAACCGTATAGCAAAACTGAAATCTTTCCTTTGACGTACACAGCAATGCCAAACTGCAATAATTTAACATTGTTCTCTATTCAGATATTAAGTACTAAGCTTTGGTTTTTACTTCATATCTCTTTGGTCTATTCCTTCATATTCCAAAAATCCTCTTGCCCTACTTTGACATTACAGTCAGCATGTTACTATGTAAATATATCATGAAAGACTAGTGCAGTGCGACAAGCCACATCAGAAGAAAACACCAAGGGCCTACAAGACAAAGATCTCATACATGAATATCTGAAATAATGTCAATAATGACAATGAAAATGAAGTAAACTCACATGAGAGTCAGAAAATTTATCTCTAGTGCTTTTAGAAGAGGCTTATTGCCAGGGGCAGTATACATTAATTTCATATGCCATGTTAGGAATTTCCATTTCTCCTTGAATAAAACGTTAGTTTCAAAAGTTGTCCTTAGAATAGAAAGACTCTCAGTGATTTATTAAACCTTCTTCTCCCTTTACCTTCAGAAATCCACTAATTTTGCATCATATCTGGCAGACAGGAAGTTGGGCTAATCTGTCCTCAATTCTACCAGAGCTGTGCTTTCAATTTATTTAGCATTTGCAGAATGAAAGGGATTGTGCTAGGTTTTGTGGGAGATTCAACCAAATAAAATATTTAGTCCTGCTCCTTGATGAACTAGAATATAATTAAAGAATAAAAATCTATACACAAAGTAGATAGCTATCTATCAATGTAATGCAACAGATTATAAATACCAAAAATGGCAGATAAAATATCGATGGGAATATCCGGCATAACTCCTGAGAGAGGTCAGTCATAAGCATTAGGAAAAGTTTTGCTCTGATGATTCAGCTATGGAATTAATGATTCATTAACTCATATTTAAATATTTACTATGTGTATAACATAAGCCCCAAACTGAGTACAAAAGATTTACAGCAGTACTGTCTAACTAAACTTTTGTAATGCTGGAACTATTCTTTGTCTAAAATGTCTAATAGGATGGTGACTAGCTATGTGAGAAAACGTCAGTTCGAAATAAGATTAAATTTAAAAATTAGTTAGTTGCAGTAGTTAACATTTCAGGTACTTAGTAGCCAATAGCATTGCACAATATAGATCTAGAAGGAAAAGACAGGCATAGGTACAAAAAATTACAATTTGTTGTATAAGTCTTATGACATGGTTCTTCAGGAGCAAGGTAAGGAATACCTTATGTTACCTGGAATAATTTAAAAGTTGTGCTAGAGCCAAGTTTTAAATATATTTAATATTTAACAGAAAGAAATAGTGAATCAGCATCCTGGTCAGTAGAAATAACAGGAAGAAAAGGATGAGGGCATGGTGTATTTAAGGAGTAGAAAGCAGAGTAATGTGTGGAGAAGTTGTAGGAGATCAGGAGGAAGGAGGCAGGTCAAGGAGGGGCTCAAATTTGTATTTTAGAAATTATTACACTGTCATTAGTTTGTCAACCATGGCGTTATTGATATTAGGGACCAGGTAATTTCATAAACCCAGGGTTGGGGATGGGGCTGCCCTGTGCATTGTAAGATGTTAATCAACACCCCTGGCCTCTAGAGACCAACTGAATGCCAGTGGTAGGTACCCCAGCTCTGGTAATCAAAGATGTGTCTGGACGTTGTCATATGTTCTCCAGGAGGCAGAATCACTCTGGCTGAGAGCCAGTTGTGAAAATGAACTGCAAAAATACATGGTTGAAGGCAGAGAGGTCACTACATGTGTCTGTGTGTTAGATGAGAGGGACCTGAAACGAGGGATTTGTGGAGAGCGGAGGCCTGCTTCAACTGAACAGGATTAGAGAGGAGCTGGTGAATAGGATAACAAGCTCTGGTGACTGCACGGAACGTGAACCCTTTTATTGAAATGGAAAGTATAGAAGAAGGATCAGATTTGAGGGAAAGATGAACTTGGCTTTGAATATGCTGACTTGTGGTATCTGTGAAATATCCAAACACTAATGTTCTGTGGGTAGTCGAAAATAAAGATCTGGAATTCAAAACAGAGTTGTCAATTGAACATATAAACTTGGGAGTCATAAGTATGTAGATATTGTTGAAATCATGGGAATGCTTCTTTCTGCCCCCAGTAATCTAGCCTTAATGACAACTGTCGTCGTTTCCACATGATCTCCAAATGTAATCCTGTTCAATCCATTTGAACACATAGCCCTGTTTTGTTTTGATTTTTGTTTTTCTCCTGACTTCATGTAGAATCAGGGACTTTGAAGTCCAGCTACACCAGCCTATCTATGTTCAGTACTTCTCCCTGGGGCAGGGGGACCTGGATCTGATTCTTCTCTTTTCCTGGATCGCTCTTCTTCTACGGCACAGCCTGGCCCTACAAAGCCTTTTGCTCTTAACTCAAAGGTCGTATTTCTAGTGAGACCCTTCTTGACCTGGCTGTTTACATTTTAACCCTCTTTCTGCCAAGTATTCCTGTCTACAGTTTTTTTCCCATAAATCCGATTAATATTTAATGTACCACATATTGATATTTTACTGATTCATTTAATTTATTGTATGATTCTCTCCAGAAGTATACAAGTTCCATAAGTCCAGGACTTCTGTCTGTTTTGTTTATCTACTCCTGTTTATCTACCACTTAAATCAGTGCCTAATACTTAGTGGGTTCCATCATTATTTCTTTGATGAACAAAGAAGTTTCCTACTGGTACAGACAAGTTTGGCTGGGTTCAGTCAAAATCTTGCTAAGACTTATGGCACAAACTAGAAAACCAGAGGAAAATCAAGTTTACTTGTTCTTCAGGATCTCAGAGACACAATTTTGTACTTAGTACCTGCTTAAATCTTTGAGACTGCTGGCCTCATTCTTTTTAACGTATCAATATTTATGTTCAAAACACATAACTTTTTCCATCATATGTAAAATTCATATTTCTCAGTGTGAGCTCCAAAAACTCTTCAGAATTTTTACACATTATTAACCTCATCATAAATTCACCATATTCTTCCTAGTGAAATATGTTAATTTCTGCTCTGTGCTCTGACGTTGTACCATTTTCAATACTAACGATGCCCTCCTGCTTTCTCTCCACCAATATCTCTTCATAATTTTCACCTGTTTAAAATGTCACTGTTTCTAGAAAGCTGCATTCACCTAATGGACCTATCCTAGGGCTTCATTCCTAAAAGAAAGCTTCTCTGATCCCACAGGCTTGGGTTAGGTGATCCATTTGTACTATCAGGAAGCCTTTGCTTACTTCTGGCATTTAGCTTTGTATTGTACTCGCTTGATTACTCCTCTCTCCAACAGCACACTTTAAGCTCCTTTTGAGCTTCTATCTATTGTATCTCTAGATCATGGCCCCAAACTAGGGACATAGTACAGCTCAGTAAATATTTGTTCCTTTATATACATTGTCTTCATCTATTTCTAATTATTCTTCTGCATTGTAAATTAACACTTGCTCAATTTGTTCTTTGCTAATACATATTTGTTGTTATTCTGTTACAGTACTATTAGCTCTTTCAGGGTGTTCTACCTCCATAACAGACTATACTCTTTAAGCACTTCAGTGGGACCTCATGGGCTTCTCTATTCCCCAAAGCATCTAGGTTAAGGCACGCACGCAAAAATTTTCCTTGTTAAATGTTTAAGAGTTGGGACACGGATTGTCTAGATTTGAATCCTGGGTCTACATTTTACTAACACAATTCCTTTCAGCAAGTCGTATGGTATTTTAAGTCTCTATTTTCTCATCTGAATAATCTGGTGGTATAATCTATAGAAATGAAGAGTTAAATGAGATAATAAATAGAAATCACTTTGAACAAGTTATTGTGATTATAACTTGTTGTGCAGTGTTGTATAATCTAGATGCTAAGTATCAATAATTGTTTGAGATATACAGCTGCCATGTCCCTGGGGCATGATTGGTGATTCAAGTTATTAATACCTAACTGATTGACCATGGCATAGGAAAGAAGTGTATACTGATAATAACAATTTTATTGGCATCTTTCTAGTCCTTTATATTCCTTCCTTATTTAGCCGCACACTCTTTGAACATTCTTCAAATTTACCTTCTGTTTCCATTCTAATTCCATAATTTCTTTGGCTTATTTGTGCCATTAAGGTACTGAGGGAATAGTGTAATGAGCTAATGCTTGATGCTGCACAAGCCTGTCCTAAGAGACATACTAATGTATCCATATTTAAAATGTTTGAAATACTAATTTTCCTCCTAATGAGCCTAAACATTTTATTATAGTTATACCTTAATACCAAGTTGCAGGTCATTACCTTCACATATTGAAAGCAGCTGATGTTTCTAGGGCTTAATGTTTCTGCCATTTGCTTGATGACCCCTCTTTCTTGCCCATTTTACATAGTAGATATTTAGAAAATGAAAATTATATCACTTGACAGGTATTGTGTATGGTGATTTGAGTCCATTATTTATTTATTCAAAAATATTTTTCTGATTATAATCATTAATAGATGCTAATTCCATGAAATTTGAATTTTAAAAATATGAAAAGTAACAAATAAAATAAGAATAATTCATCCTTTTACCTAAAGATAATCATTTCTGATTTAGTCCTACCAATCTTATTTTCAACATATGTCTGTATGTGTGTATAAGTAGAAATAACTGCTGCTTCTTTCATTGCACTACATATGTATGTTTTCCCTTGTATTAATATCCTTTGGAAATGCCATAATAACAGTTAATAATAGTTTAATTATGTAATTATATGTTGCAGGTATAGCTATATATGGATATGTATAATATATATACAGTGCATCTGTCTATCCATATTTCTACCTATTGAACAATTAATTTCTTATGTTTCTAGTGCCTCATCTTATAAATAATATTGTGAGGAACATTTTTGTGACAAATATTGATCTGAGTTATTAACTTTTTAAAATGTATTCTAATGGGAGAATATATTCAATATATTCAAACATTTGTAGTGTATTATGTCTATTGGTTAAAATCTCAGACCCTGAAGTCAACTAGATCTGTGCTTGAATCCTCACTCCAAGTCATTCTTACCTAGAAAATTTTAGAAAAATCACTTGACCTCATTAGCTCTAAGAATAAGTTTTTTCACTTAAATTTCTTTTTTTCTGATATCAATACTACTTTACCAGCTTCCTATTAATTAGTATTTTTTAAATTAAATTATTTTATTTTTGCTCTTTCTGAGTATTTTCCTTTTGTCACTTGTTCTTGTTTTAATGTTTCTCCTGTAATTTGCAAAAGATTTCATTTTCTTTTTTTTAAACATTTTTGTTGTCTATTTTAATTAAGTATAGCTTATTTATGTGTGTGTAATTATTTGTATATTTATTGTTAATACTATCACAACTTATTGTTTCCCATTATTTTTTTCTTTACTTCTTTTTAACATATTTCTTGTTTTTTTGTTTGTTTATTTTTTTAATTAAGACTAAAATTAAAATTAGATTAGAATGGTTAGAGTTAGGGTTTGGTTTGGAAATTTCTTTTTTGTAGCAAACAGTTAACTAACCTTGATTGCAATTTCTTGATTTTTCAATATCTGTGCTGACCATTATATCACCTGACAATATAACTATTAATAGTTGTGGTAAAATATAATTATTAATAGTTCTTTCCATAAAATGTTTAGATTTAAACTTCTATAGTATGAATGTTTATAATACATTTAGTCTGGAGTCATATTTAGCTAAATAAACAAATTTAGATTGAACTTTATTTTCCCACACAATGTGGACATTATTCCACTAGTTCTAACATCTAGTTTTTGTTATCAATCTAATTGTTTTTCTTTTATAAATCATCTGTAATTTTTCTCTTATAATTTTTTTCATTCATAATGCTCCACACTTTTCATTATTTGTTTCTAGGCATGTTTTATTCTTATGTATCAAGTTCAATACTTACATAGTGCACTATTATTTTAAATACATATCTTTCTTCAATTTTGGGAAAGTTTTAGTTATTATACCTTCAAATGCTGCTCTACTGCCTGTCTCTACATTCCCTTTTTTTGTAATAATTGGAATACCCAGCTCTGTACTCCCCCACATCTCTTAATGGTCTTCATGCTTTCATCTTTTTATCTCTATGTCTTCAATCTAGCTGAATTTCTCAGTACAATCTTCCAATTCACTAACTCTCTTTTCAACTTTGTCTATTTTAAAGTATTTCCTATCTGTTAAGCCTTTTGTTTTCAATGATTAATGTGTCAATTTTCTTGCTTTTTCAAGTCATTTTAGACTTTTTTTCATTTTTTTCTTTAATGAGTATTAGTTTTTCATTAACATCTTTGACTCACTTAAAATAGTTTTCAGTCTTTTTATAATTTTAATGCACTCAGATTAATTTTATTTCCAATTATTGACTGTCTTTACTAACTATAGATCTTTTTACCTGTCATGAAAAAACAATTGTAGATATTTTTGAGTAGTGTAAGAAGAGTGGTTATCTCTTTTTTCTCCTTTATCTATCTTGCTCTTGATTTGTGCTTACTCTTTTGTAGCTTTTAATATTGTGGCTATTTCCTTTGTCTGAGGTCTCCCAGGCCAGTAGCCCCAGGGTATCCTGAGGATAACTCTTACATTTATGATTCAGGAATGCTGCCTTGTGGCATTGAAAACCACTGATCCAGTTTTTGGCATGTGTTACTTGGTTCAGGTCCAAGTTGTGAGACAGTATATAACTCCAGATTCCTTAAATAAATACCTTCATATAAATTGCAACTTCAGACAAGGTTTGTAGGCAGCTTTTGTCAGCTTCATATTTTCAAGAAAACTTGCACATCCATGGTTTTAACAATATGGAGGCTTTTATCTCCTTTCTGATACAAAATATCACTACTTTTAGTCTCTGATACTGTACAGAAGCTAAATAACTAGGGCCTGCTTCTAAACCCATAGGCCTCTGGTTTTATTCCTAATCTCTACTTTGTTTCTATTCTATTTCTCTGTAATAAGTATTATTTTTATTCTTTATCATTCTTTGAGATCTTATACTTTTTAAAATAACTTTTTAGGCAAACTCTTTGAGACACATTGTATAGTTTAGTGTCTAGCACAGATTCTACAGCCCAACAGATTCAAATCCTGGCTCTTGCATTTTAAACTGCATAGGTGGTGGCAAAGGTAATTAAGTTTCCTGTGGTTCAGTTTCCTCATCCATAAAACGGGGGTAATAATAGGAACCTATCTCACAGTAGTTTTTTTTTGTTTTCTTTTTTTAAGGATATTGGATATTTGTATAAATTTTTCCCCTACTATGCAAAAGTTGAGCATTTCTATAAAAACTTGCATAAGCCAAAATGGCATAAAGCAAAGAGCAATTACCTTTTTTGTAAACGTGAAAATCCTCTTTTGGATTTCTTTCAGTTAGCAAAAGCAGGAAATAATTTAGGTCTTTTGTAAAAGGGAAATGTCGTAAAGCAAACTTTCAAAAAGTGGATGTGTGTATAATATCTGTATATGAGTATACAAATGCTCAGAACCCTGAGTGGCACATAGTAATTACTCAATTAGTATTAACTATTATTATTTTTTGTCTCTTTTTATAGCTCTGTTTTTAATACCAGCTCAACTAGAAGTCCTTCAGTACACTATTTAATTTTTCTAAAATTTATTTGGTTGAATATTGTAAGGTAGGATTAAATTTAGACTCATGTAGTTGTAAGAATTAGCTGTGACTATTTATGGATTTACTATAAGTTATAAAGTAATATGCAAATGTATAATTGTCCTGCATTTATTTTAAAGTATCATTTAAGAAAAAAGTAATATATCTCAAAATTAAATCTGAATAGTATATAAGCTGTTATTCTTGAGTAATTTAATTATTTATAGTTATTGTTCACATTTAAAATATTAAAGGATTTTCCACCCAAATTACTCAGTATTCCCATTACAGAAAAATTATACACAGAGCCTAACCTGCTGGGGTATTATCAGAACCTAACCAATGCAGAGGAAGGGCAATACATAATTAGAGCTGGCTTGAGCCTTCCAAATGGGAGAAGGGAAAAACCCAACTCTAGCCCACTCTAGCCATCCTGTTCCACCTGAGAGGGAGAAAAAAACTGAGAAATATATATGAAGTTCATGGTCCAGAGGTATACGCTCACTAAAAGACTAAGACCTAATTATAGGACTGTAGAACATTTCCCCCAGCCAGATTACTAAACACATGTTTATAACAGTTTCTTTTACTCAATGTATCATGTCTGACTATCAAGAAAAAAATTACACAAAGTACCAGAAGCCAAAAACCATAATTTGAACAGAGAGAGCATGCATCAGAACTAGGCATGACAGGGATGTTGGAACTATCAGACCAGGAATTTAAAATAACTATGATAAATATGCTAAGGGCTCTCATGAATAAAGGTGTTAGCATGAAAAAACAAATAGGCAACGTAAGCAGAGAGAAAAATGTCCTAGAAAAATCCAATAGAGATAAAAACAATATAACAGAAATGAAGGATGATTTTGATGGGCTTATTAATAGGCTGAACACAATTGAAGAAAGAACCTCTGAGACAGAGAAGGTATCAGTAGAATCATGAAAAACCAAAACAAAAGCAACAAAGACTTTAAAAAAAATTACAAAACAAAAATAAAACCCTAAAAAACCAAACCAAAACAAAACAGAACATCTGAGGACTGTGGAACAACTACAAAAGGTAAGACATACATGTAATGGGACTACCAGAAAGTGAAGAAAGAGAGAATGAAACAGAAGATATATTTGGAAAAATAATTAAGATTTCCCCAGGTTAATGTCACACACTAAACCACAGATCCAGCAAACACAGAAAATACCAAGCAGGATAAGTGCAAACAAAACCAAAAAACAAAATCCCCTAGATCTGTGCACATTATTTTCAAACTATAGAGTATTAAAGAAAAAGAAAAAAATCCTGAAAGAAGCCAGGGGGAGAGGGGCTCACATATAGAAAAATAAAGATAAGAATTACATATGGCATCTCCTCAGAAACCATGCAAGGAAATATTGGAGTAAAATATTTAAAGTGTTGAAACAATAAATACCAACATAGAATTCTTTACCTTGTGAAATTACCCTTCAAAAGTAAAGGAGAAATAAAGGCTTTCTCAGATTAACAAAAATTGAGGGAATTTGTTATCAGCAAATATATCTTGAAACAAATTTGATAACCCAGATGAAATGGACCGATTTCTTAAAAGACACAATTTGCCAAAACACAGAGAGAAACAGACAATCTAATAGGCTTATATCTATTAAAGATTTTGAATCATATTACCTTTCCAAATAGTTAATACACTTCCAAAATAGAAATCAGCAGTCCCACATGGGTTCACTGTGAATTCTACAATCTATTTAAGGAAGAAATTATATCAATTCTCTATAATCTCTTTCAGATAATAGAAATAGAGGGAATACTTCCTAACTCATTCTATGATCAGCATTAGCCTATAACCAAAATCAGAGAAAGACATTACAAGAAAAGAAAAACACAGACCACTATTTTCCTGAACATAAATGCAACATCCACTACAAAATATTTGCAAATTGAATCCAACAATATATAAAAAGAAGTATAAACTATGACCAAATGGGATTTATCCTAGGTCTGCAAGGCTGGTTCAACATTTGAAAAATTAAGTAATGTAATCCATCACATCAACAGGGTAAAGATGAAAAATTACATGATCATATCAATAGGTTCATTTGACAAAATACTGCACCTATTCATGATAAAAACTCTCAGTAAACTAGGAATATAAGGGAAATTGTTCACAGCTAACATTCTTAATGGTAAGAAACTCAGAGTTTTCCCATTAAGATCAGATACAAGGCAAGGATGTTTCCTCTCACCACTCCTTTTCTACATTGTACAGGAAGTTATAAATAATGCAGTAAGAACAAAAAAATAAAAGTAAAAATAAATGTTACACAGATTGAGATGGCAAAAATAAAACTGTGTTCACAGATTACATGACTGTCCAATAATTAATTTTAAAAAACAAGCCAATGTACTGATGAACTCAGTGACAAGAACAAGGACGCAGATACAGAGAATGGACTGGAGAACTCGAGGTATGGGAGGGGGCGGGGGGTGAGAGAGAAAGAAAAAATAAACAAACAAAAAAACATCTTGGAACCAATCCTCAAGGTTGCAGGATGCAAGTTTAATACACTAAAGTCAATTGCTTTCCTCTACACCAGGAAGGAAAAAGTGGAATTTAAATTTTAAAACAAAATACTATTCATATTAGCACCCCTAAAATGAAATACTTATATTTAACAAAATATGTATAACATTTATATGAGGAAAATTATAAAACATTGGTGAATGAAATAAAAGAACTAAATTAATGACAGATATTCCATGTTCATGGATAGGAAGACCCAATGTTATCAAGATGTCAGTTCTTCCCAACTTGATCTATAGATTCAGTGCAATCCAAGTCAAAATCAAGAAAAACTATCCTGTGGACATGAACAAACTGATTCTAAAATTTAGATAGAGAGGCAAAATGATCAGTGATTGCCAGGGATTAGGCAGTGAGTAGTGTGGTAGGATGGATGAGTACAGAGGATATTTAGGGCAGGGAAAGTACTCTGATGATACCAAAGCAATGGGTATATGTCATTATACAGTTGTCTAAACTCATAGAATGTGCAACACCAGGAATGAATTGTAATGTAAAAATATGGACTTTGGGTGATTATGATGTGTCAATGTAGATTCAACACATGTAAGAAATGTACCACTCTAGTGGGGATGTTGTGAATGGGGGAAGCTATATGTGTGTGGAGGCAGGGGGTAAATGGAAAATCTCTATATCTTCCCTTTAATTTTGCTGTGAACCAAAACTTTTCTAAGAAAATAAAGTCTTAAAAAATATATAGGGCAATTTTTATAAACATATCTCCCTATTCAATCACTGTACCGTATGTGTTGTATACTTTTAATCAGTGTAATGACAATTTAGCATAAACTTTTCCATGTTTTGCATTGTTTCTGTAATTGTTATTTTTATGGCTTCATAATAATTCATCTAGAATATTTATTTATTCATCTGCAGTTATTTACTGAACATTTACTGGGTGCTATTCAAGGTCATAGGAATGTACTGCTAAGCCAAAGTACCTGCACTTACAGAGTTTACAACATTCTCATATGTTCATAGTTGAAATATAATCATTCATTTAATTTTCTATTATTCTGTATAACCCTGAGAAAAGAACAATTATATATATTGTGTTATTCAGCCTGGGAGAATCTTTGCAAAAGAAGTAAGGTCATGGACCTAAAAATACTTGGCGTATTTGGATGTTCTGTAAATTCCCTTTTCAAAAAAAGATGGAAAAAATAAAGATATATACATATGAACATATATAGAACATAGTGAGTTGAACCAAGAAAATACTTAGCTGATTTCGCTGATTCATCAGGATGAAAGTCCAAAGTACAATCAAATTGGACATATGTTTTCTATAATAAATTAAGATTCTATATATCTCTTCTTGATATACAATATAAAGATATAAGGAATCTCATATAGAATAGTTTATTACTCTGTGACATTTCTTATGCTGCCTGAAAAATAGCCTCTTAACCCCAAATTTATGGTAATGCCCAAACTTGTAAAATCTGTTTTTGAAAATTATATAAATCTCTAAGTTATGTTTATATTAAGGAATACTATAGGTTTATGAAAATAATCTTTTAATTATTCATTTAAATTATAAATTACCTCATTAGCATCCTAGTTTTCTCTTTTTCTTTCCTTGTTATACAATGTATAAATATTCTTGGAACCCCTGTGCAGAGAGATAGCAGCTGACTCTGCTTGTCTTCCTGCCACTGTTGGTATCAGGTTTGCATAAAATGTGCCTCTGGCAGTTTTCTGGATACACAAGAGCACAAAACTTATTTCTTCCATATTAGATTATTACAAATTTCACTTTTTTCCATTTTTTAAATTTATAAATAGTGCTACTTTAATTTGTTGATAACTTTTTTTTAAGTTTAATAGTAAATTTCAGAAGTAGTCTTAAAAGTATGAACAACTTTGTGATCCTTGTTATGCACTGCTGAGTATTTTTCCTATATATTTCCAGCAGCCTAGATGAAGCTAGTTTCATTTTATTTTGTCCTACTCTAACTTATTAACTTCATGTCCATATGGATTTTCTCACTAGGATCTTTAAGTTGGAGATGGGAAGTCCTAAGAGGGTCAGTCAGGAGTTGTGACTGTTCACTTTCATCTCAACTGTATCCTTTGTCCATTTTGCTGAATTCCACTTGCTTTATTTTACCATTTAGGTCTGTGATCACCAAAAAAAAAAACCAAAAACAAAAAAAAAACGAACACCATTTTTTTCTGAGCTTCAGCTCATTTATCATATTTTGGAAAAAAATCCATTAAAGTTGCATGTAGTCAACATTGATTACTCTCTAGTCCCCTTATATTCATTTATTCTATGATTTATTCGAGATCAAATGCCAAACATGTCACAGGAACTAAGCCAGGTGCTGGGGATTCAGTGTCACAAAACAACCATCTGTCTGAATCTGAACTTCTCTGAGAACTTTCAATGCAACCATCTTTGTTACCTTTCCTCCTCAGTATCAGTACTGGTACAAAGGACAAACCAGAATTACATTTTATAGAGTTTTCCAAAACTCTTGAGTTTTTTACTTTCTTTAAGATTGTCACATTTCCACCTTTCTCCAAAAAAAATTTCCTTTGAAATCCTTCTTTCTTAGTTAAAGTGCCTAACTATAACTAGTCTTTGTTTTCTTACCTGACATAAATTCTAAATAAAATATTTATTTTTTTCCCCAGGTTGTCAGCTAATCCCTTTTCCACACCCTCCATCTTCAGATCCCTCAAAACTCACACTGTGTGGTTTAGATTAGTAGTAATATTTTAGTATCTTCTTCCCTATGGAAGGAGAGTGGCAGGTGGTTCCAGTTCACCAGAGACTGGAGGAAGAGGGATCCAAGATCTTGATATTCCAAGTTTTGGGTTCTGGATTCTCTGCATCTTTTCTCTCTTTCTTTTATCTAACTGATTCAGAATCATTAGGGTTAGAATCAATATTACCTTAAGATTGCTGTGGAAGTACTTGGACTAAAGTAAAACTTCTAGGTAAACTCCCATGAGGCATTCATCATCTATTGGTTTAACAAATATATATGTTTATTTTAGTTCTTTTATGCTCCAGGCACTATGATAAGCATTGCATTTGCCTCTCTGGCTAACTGGAAGTATAGCTACCAAGTATCTCCCAGTTATTAAATCTGAACACAAACTTATTTCTACCACTTTATAAGTTATTATATCTGTTTTACTATAATGCATATGTTGTCATGAATTTTAAGTTCCCTGGAAAGGGGAAAAGTCTCTCTAAAGATGTTAGTTATTCAAAATTGTTTAAAATAATATATCTACTATTTATTAATAAAACATTTAGTATAGCACTTGGTTCATTAAAAACATTTGATAACTATTGACTATTATTTAATATCATCAAACATACATCTAATATTTGACAGCAGTAAAAATTAAAGATAAAAATATTAAAACCATTTAAATATTAATTTTCACCCCAAAATGATGGACTATTTTTTATTTTTGGTATATTTCCTAAAATTTTAATATTCAGTGGTATAAAGCACATTTTAAGATTGTCTTGTTTCAGAGAATCTAGACAAGAAAAGGACATGAAGTCTATAACCTGACTTTGATGAGAAGTGCCTCCAAATTAAATTCTGATTAAAATTTATTCTGTACTCAAAGTTGAAAAAAATTCCATCCTGTGACTTCTGAAAGATGTTTGAAAGCCCTTATATCTGGAAAGAGTTCTTTATGATTTTCAACATTAATATTCCCTATAATCCTGAGAACTTTTCTAAAAATTAAATTCACTAATTCTTCACAGTTCTTACATGTTTACATATTTTAAAACATTCCAAGTTCTCCATGTTCTTTTTAAGTCATAAAAAAGATTAAATATCCCATTTATTAGATTGGGGGAAAGGTTCTTGTATTGCTTTGCCAGTGACAACAGTTTCAGAATTTTAAAGCTATTGGCATTTGTTGCATTACTGGAATGTTTAGGGAAAAAAAACAAAAAATCCACTTGGACTGTAATACATTATACACATTTTTTTTTAACCAAAAAAAATAGAAATTGAGTAAATGAGAAAAAAAAAGTATGTGAGCTAGTTCAAAATGATGAGAGGGAAAATTGTATAATTTATTATCTTTAACATTTTAGAATATTTAGGAAGAAAATGAGATGGTGATTTTTTAGTAGACATTAAAAAAAATTAAGCTGGATCTGAAAGGGAAACATTGGAAACAGTATAATGACTTATCATAAACATTATACATGTGCCTGGTGTGGCCAGCACTCATATTCACTTGGTCAGTGGACACAGAAATTAAAAGACAGAATGATGAAACCCCTCTTACTCATCACTATATCCCAGTCCCTGACATGAGGTCAATGCTGAATAGATATCTCCTGAGAGGCCTGCAAGAGTTGTGTAGACAGACCTTGAACTCCAAACTGATGCACCTGGGCTGGTACTTTTATACTGAGAAAATATACCCCCTGTTTCCATAACACTTGAATCCATCCACCCTTCCTTTTGTTTTCCATTCCCTTTATCCAACTGCCTTCTTTTCTATCCCATTACAAGTTACAAAAATAGCCCCAAATATGTCTAATAGTTTTGTCTAACAGACCACAATAGGCAATGCTTTCTTGACATCAATTTTACCTGGCCCCAGTGATTTTACCCACTATGTTAACAACTCTTCTTTCCTGTCCATTTGTTTTCCTACCTCTGTTATTATTTTTACTCTGAGTTATAAATTATCAGTACTAGCTAATTACAAGCATGTAAAGTGAAGTGTGCTTTTAGTGCAATATTTTTACATATACAGATAGTTTTTATATGTAGATCACATATCATATATGTGATATATGTATATATAGACAAATTGCATGGGTATGTATAGTTTTGTATTATTATATCTTCTCATATAATTAAAATCATCAAAAAGATTTCCTGAAAAATCAACTTCCAAAATTTATTATAGGATTTTATATATTTAAATTATCATTTTATGGTACTTTTATGTCCAAGACAAAGGCATAATTAATGCTTTTTAGTTTAGAGGGATGTATTGTGGATTTAATAAAATTGTAACATATCTTTTTTTGGTCTGAGTTAATATATATATATTTGTATATAAGTAATATGCATATATGTATGTATACACATTTCTCTTTTTTTAATACTTTAAAGGGTCACATGATAGCATCTTGTGATGCCTGTGGAGTTACAAAACTATGGGATTTTCGAAAGCTCTTACCAATTGTGTCCATTGATGTAGGTCCAAGTCCTGGCAATGAGGTGAACTTTGATTCATCAGGTAGGATCTTTTTTGTTTAACATTTTTGACCAAGCTAACAAGTTTAGTATTTGTTTATTTATCATATAATATATCATATCACATCATATAATGAAAACATTACATTTATCATGTATGTAAAGTAAGAAATAATAGAGGCGATATATGTGTACTAATTTAGATTACTCAAAAGCATCATGCAAAATTTGGAGTCTACATCCCTTAGAATCACCATCCAACGTAAGTAAATTGAGTTTTTTGAAGGCAAAATGACTAAAAGTAGGGAAGAACAAAAGCTTGGCAAAAATAAAATTAAAACATTTTTGATGGAATACTTTATGATCACTTAGTAATACCCCATATTATCTAGATTTTGCAATTAATTTTAAATATATATTCATCTTGTTGCAGTTGTGTCCAACAATAATTATTTTAATTGGTAATAATTTTAGTATTATTATCTGTGTTTTGCATTTTTCTGCAATAATATAACCGTTACCAATGAGATAAATTATTTTATCCTTGCTTCTGTTGAAGTGTATAGCAACTGATATTAACAATCAGTAATTCCACTTGTCCATTTAAAAGGTTAAAATTACAATTACATCTCTGTCTTTAGTGATAGCCTATGCTAAATAATGTGTATCTGTTATTGATTGATACAGCTTACCTTTCCTATTGTAATATATGTTTTAAACTTTTTTAAGTTTTGAGAGGTTTCAAAATATTTAATATTTATTTGCAGTAGCTCAAAGTGGTAGAGATGGTGAATTTAGATGAAGAAATAAAGATAGAATATATTTAAAGGAAATAATAATGTTCTATTTAAAAATAGTCCAGAAAGTATGAATATACTAGGAGCAATTCTAGAGCCATAAGGTAATTGTGTATTTCATGGAACTGGTTTCATGATATTGCCATCATATATCTGAAATTCAGAATACAGTAAGTTTGTTTTCTTAAAACACTTAGTGTTCCCATTACAGATTGGTATATGAACCACACTAATAACAATGACTTCCTTAAAAATATTTTAGTAATGTTCTTGACATTAAGACTTTTATGCTCTGCTAGAATTCAAACAGAAAACACTGTACAGAATAAAAGGTCCCAACTATGAGAATTTAATTTTATAATGTGAAGACCCATTAGTATTTCAATTTATACTTTTTGATATATAGAATATGCATTGACATCATAATTCTAAAGGCGCTTCAGCTTGGTTTTTATAAACATTTTCACATCCATAAATCCCTTTTTATCATCTTGAGGTAGCATCCAAATGTTCATGTCCTTGAGTTTTGAATTCTGAAATTTCAAAACTTTTGGCTGTACTTTCTAATAATAGAAGTTAAATGGTGTTTTGAAATGCTGTACAACTAATACTAGATACATATTTTACTGTCATAATTGTTAAATATGTTGCCACTGTCTTTTACTGTTCTTGTCATCCAGCTCAAAATTTCTTTTCTATGCATTGTCAGGCAAACCTTATTCTAAATAAATGTCATTTCCTATCTTACTGTCATACAAGTCAATAACATCTTAAAGCCCCTAGTTCAACAGATCTATTTTTTTTTCTCCATGACTGCTATATACTTGATAGTACAGTAATATTATGAAAACTGTCAGAATCAAGGATGGAAGAATGAGAAACATGAAAGATAAAGAATGTAAACCAGGGACCCTGCTAATGAAAACACTTCATCAGTTTGAAGGAATATAATTTCAACCTGACCTTCCCATCCCTTGACCATTTCTTCAAAGAACATACTATAATTAATTTTAATTCTGTGTGTTTGGGAAATCAATGTCTTTTTCTCATTGAATAATGAGAAATTTGTGCTTCCGATGAGAAGTCTTCAGTGACTCATCATTTTAAAAGTTTGAAATATATAAACAGTAGAAGAAATAGGGAGAGCAAACACAAGGTCTAATGAGGGTCTGAACAGAGTGATGAATTCACAAAGTTAAATATGAGAAAAATATGTTCATCTCAAGAGAGTAAAGAAAAGTCAAGAGCAAAACAAAATCAAAATAAGGACAGGGATACATAGATCTCTTCTCATATGCATTTATTCAAGAAAAGATGATTTAAAAGAAAAGTATAAAAAGATATCTTGAAAATATTTAGACTATGAGGATAAGATCAAATCTAACTTAATAAGCTCAGAGTACACATTCATTTGACATACTTTTATGTATTCCCAGTGGCAAGCCAGTACCAGCATGTATGATACCATCATTGGCCAAAAAAAGCAAGGGTATATTGACATTATTGACAATAATTAACATTTATTCAGTGCTCACACTAGTTGAGTTGTGCTGAATCATGTTTCCAGGTCAAAATTTTGTGACAAAATTAAATTGTTGAGTTATATACTCCTAGGATATTATTTGTCACAACTTAACTGGTATGAGACAGGATCTGGTCTGCTGTCTCAGTTATGCCCTTGGACCTGAGGAAAAGTCATTGATAATGTACATACAATATCATCATAATATTATATAATATATGTGGAAGTATTGACAGTATGCTATCTGAGAAATTTAATATAAGGAATGTGAGTTGTTTTTAGATATCTTAAATATTCAACATAGAAACAAAAATTTTCTCATCATATTTCATGTCTCTGGATCAGTTTAATTGAAGGGCATCTTGAAATTATGAGATGTGCTACTTGAAAAGAGCTGTTTCCATACACAATGGCTTATCTTTATAAATAAGGGATTTCTTCACTGCAAATCCAATACAGTATACAAATAAATTGAAGGAGAGGTCATTAAAGACTGAAACTGTGGTTCATAACATTTGAGTTCAAATTTTTATGTGTATTAAAATGTCCTCATTTATTAATCACATAAGTAAATATTTTTATTTTAAATTTATAAAAGTAAATTATGTACTAGTGAAATAGTACGGTATCTGTATTAAAGTTGAGATTTCTCATAGTGTATCATTTTTGAAATGTATCTTTGACAAAAATATTTGAAAACCAGTGGTGTAAAAAAAGAACATGGACTATAATTCAGACCCTTAGCTCTTCCTACCTTTTAGACTTCAAGCAAATTATTTAATCTTCCAAAACTAAGTTTTCTCATAGAAATAACAGGGGAGATAATTGTCTTACCACATTCTAATGTGTTTCAAAGTGTTAATGTATTGATACATTCTATAATGAGGAAATCCTAACACAGTCTTGTTTTCATGCAATATTGAAAATAATTTAAATGGTTAACTAGCAAGTAAAGTTATATGTAATATTATATATGCATATATAATTAAAATCAAAAGATTTAAAGTTGTATGAATCACATCTAGAGTTTAGCTTTTCTGTTGCTGTAAGAAATCAGCTTCTTAAACATTTAAAAAAGGAGTTGCATGTGGCCTAGTATTACTTACGTAATGTTTTATTTGCAAATGCATTGCTTGCAACAAACACAGATTACCTATGTTTATAGATATATACATATATCAGTGTATATTTACAACTCGTGTATTTGTAAAGGGATAAGTGTTTCATTCTCATTAAACAAAGATCCTCCTGGTAATATAATGCTACACATTTTTACGAATATTCACTATCTAAATATCTCCCACTTGGCATACTCAAATGCCATATGTTTTACCATTCAAAAATTTATTACTATTTCAGAAAATGTTAAATGGAATTGTGTAGTGAAGGTAATAAAAATGAACTGTGAAAATTTATACATACACTTTTCCACATCTCTTATTTCATCATGTTTATGTAGTTTAGCAATATTTTTCACTCCTTTGTAAAAGGTAATTCCAGCACATTTGCAAAGAAGTCACATCCCTAGAAAATGCAGGAGCTGAAGTTTGAGCCAGATGGGGAATTTCCAACAGAAAGCTTATCAGTCTCAGATCATCAAAATAGGCAAGGTTTCCCACCATTTGGAGGTAATCCTAAATATTTCCCACAAGCAGAACCACAATAGAAATACTAAAAAAGAAGAAAAAATAATGACTCCATTATTAAATATGAAAAGTATCAGACCCCTCTAAAATTGTTCAAAAATAATAACTCTCAAATCTTTTGTTCAAATTTGAAGTATTAGTTTCTGTTAGTAAAGGCTGAAGTTCATTGGTTTGTATTTAAAAGACAGATTGTGGTTAATTCCTTCTGTTGGAATAGTATAATGGAGTAAGTACTCAGAAGTTAGAAGCCCTGGTTTTGAATTTTGTCTTCACTACTAACTAGCTAAATGATCTTGGTGAAATTTCTCAACATTTCTGAGCCTCAGTTTCCTTGTATTCAAAATATTAAAAACCTGTCACGACTTCCACTTCCAGCCAAGATGGAGTAACAGGGACCAGATTTACCCTCCTCCCTGAAACAATTGAAAAAACAGACAAAATTTATGAAACAGTGGTTTTCAGATATTGAATATTGAGTGGTAGAAGACAGTATTGAGAGCGGGGAGTAAATAAGATGAGCTCTATGGCTGCCCAAACTACTATCTGGAGAATTTCTAGGTCGTATCTCAGGGATAGACAGAAACCTTGGGGAAACCCAGCAATCTCCCAGAGTTGAGGAGATTGAGTGGGCAGTCCAGTGAGGCCAAGGCAGCTAGAGTTTGCAGGCAGAGTACAGGACAGGAGACAGGAACACAGAGAGAGAGATCTGGAGATTTGCAGAAGATCCCCTCCAGTCTTTAGCTGAGTATGGATCAGCTCAAAGCCATGGAAAAATCTGTCTGAAAAGTTGAAAAGAAAAATCCCCAAAGATCACAGGAGCCTAGGAATAGTTTGTACTCCTACCAGCCAGGTTGGTGAAACCTTGCAATTCAAAAGGACAGTAGCTAGAACAGGGATTGGCAAACTACTGCCCATGGCCTGTAATTATATATGGTTTTAATGGTGCACAACCATGCCGTTTACATACTAAGGCTGCTTTCACACTACAACAGCAGAGTTGAGTATTCACGATGGAAACTACATGGTCTGTGAAGCCAAAAATATTTACTGTCTGGATCTTTACAGAAAAATGTGCCAAGGGAGAGGGCTCAGAAGGTCATTACCTCAGTAGTAAGGTAACATCAGTCCACACCTCTGGATCTGGTCCCTTCACTAATGTCTTTGAACCATCTGAGTCAGCTCATGTAAAAAACTGTTTATTTTTTACTACAACTTAATGAGATTGTTACTATTGTCCTCTAATTACAGATGAGGAAACTAGGCTATGAAGTTAAGAACAAGCCCAATGACACCAGCTGATTCTAAGCCAGGCAGACTAATTCCAGAGACTAGAATTTAGACTTTCTATTATTCTGCTTCTCGTTGTAATAATAGTATTCAGTTTCATATTAATATATGGCATCTATTAGAAATAATTCATTGGTCATGTATATTGAAATAATCTAATTAATGACCACTTGGCAATGTTTGACTCAAAACTGATTAAGACGTAGGATCCTGTCACTATTTGTCAATTAGTTGTCCCTGGAAAGAAAAAAGGAAAAGAGAATCTCTCTAGTATTATCTCCCAGGTTTTTGATGTGTTTTATAACAAAGGGGCGGACCCTAAGTATATTCCTAATGGGAGCTGGAACTCCAGCCCCATACCTCAAGGTAAATTCCTATCAGACTAATCTAGGCTAGAATAGGTGAGTACCTACAGGCATTTTTTGGTATTTATGTATTTAAGTCCTGGCCTGATGAGAAACTGAAATAGGAAAGAAGGAAGGAAGGAAGGAAGAAAAGAGAGAGAGAAAGAGAGTAGGGGGGAGGGAAGAGAATAAGCTGGCTAACTTCTGTTATCTCTAAGGCACAAGGCAGAGCCAGGCTAAGTTGCTTCTCCTAAGAGCAAGCCCATTCTGCTATATCAGCTTCCTGGGAAAGAGTCACAAGAGAGAAGAGGCCACCAGAGGACTCTGCTCAATTATTTAGAATCCCATTATTTCACCCCCTGTTTGTATGCAAATCTATTTTGTTTTTGAGCAGAATATGGGCCCCTCTGCTGCTGGAGAAAGGACCTGGAGTAACTGAGGGAAATCAGATTATGTATCTCTCTGGGAGACCCAAGTGTGTGATTAATACCTGCAATGAAGTATACTATGCTCTAGGAACTTGGGCAAGGTGCTTTTTCTTTTAATCATCATAGAACTATGAGTTTAGTTCCATTTCTCCCAGTTTAAAGAGTTTTGAGAGCTTTAATTACATATGTATACTAATAAATATACACATTTGTACAGTTCTGTAAGAGCCTGAATTACATTTCATTTAATCTTTAGCTCTAGGAAATTATAGAGAAAAAATTCTGGAGATTCATAGGAATGGGTCTTGCACTGTACATGTAAAAAAGCTATTTTTTTCTCTTTGGTTTTTGTCATGCTATTCCATGTTTTAGAAGCATTTTTATTCACCTGACAGCAAGTGTCGAAAATATCATGCTAATTATAGAGGGGACACCTTGAAAACTTTAAAGGTGTATTGACCAAAGATACATTAATTCGGAAATAATATTTGTAGTTGTACAAAGTGTTATGACCATGAACCTGTTCTGACTGATCTGTGTCCATTCTGATTGGCTGGTTTGTAGTGATGCCATATTAGTTTCTAAGTATTTAGACCATCATCCTAATAATGGATCATAAATTCTGAGAACTGAAATGCATTTGAATTATACAAATTATGAAAGTTTAATATAAATGAAAGTTACTGACTTTTTTAAAATACAGAATTTATATGTGTAACTAAGTCTTGTGCCTTTCAGATTACTATCTTTGAAAGGATGTGTACTTAATCTAATGACAACATCATTGTACAAATTATGAAGCTCCCTTTTTGTGATTGTCTTCATAGTTTTAGGAATCATGATTTCATATCTCCGATACTCACAAATATATTATCTGAGTCTGGATTGGATTTGTAGAAACATCTAGAAATAATTCACATCCCATGCATCAGAAAAGGACATTTGAGTTAAGCACAAGGCAGGGCTCTAAAGAATAAAGATTGTTGTTCATATATGATTTGTAACATGAAATTGAGCAGGACACTTAATCTCTGTTGACCTCAACTTGATCTTGGATTAAGTGACTTCATCAGTTAGGTTTCCCAATACAATTTGATATAAAAATCAAGATTATTTAAAAATTGAGCCTCAAATTTAAATGACAGATGTATTGGTCAGCAATATAAAACTTTTATTCTTGCAAACCTAGCAACACATTCAGACTCTATAGCAACAGGAATTTTGGCAAAAAAAAATGCATAAGTTTGAACATTTTAATCAGTTAATGACTCCAATTCTTCTTATAGGACTTTATGAGATAGTAAAAATCTAACCCATTCTGGTTTAATCAGAGCAGGAAATAACTTTTTAATCTTACAAATTAGAGCATTATGCAGTGGCAATCTGCTATCACAGCTGCAATTGTCTGGATGATACAAAGAAGTCACACTTGTGTTGTTAGATCCTCAGTTTTGTGTATTATTTTCAAAACAAGTATTGTTGCTTAGTTCTCTGTTGTAGTTCTCTGCATAGAAATATAATTGTTAACATTATAGGCATTAGATGATCAAAGGTGCTTGTAAATGTTTTCCTATGTACATAAAATATCTCCTTGGAAGTTCATTACAAAGCTTATATGCCTAATTATATACAAACAATTTAAATCCAGCTCATGTCCAAAAAATGACAAATTCTAAATTACTGTCATCATATTTAATGAAGATTAATTTTGTTGTAGTCATGTAAGAAATAGTTTTCAAATGCATTTATAGTAGTTATATGCATATAACAATTAATGTGCTAATGCTAAGTTATTTTAAACACATTTAAGAAATTCAAAAAGATTTGTGTCTGTGTAACAAGTATGAGAAATTAATTTCATGACTAGCCATATCTTAATATCATCTAGGCAGTAAAATAGTCCAGTTCATATAAATAGCTATGCCTGTGTATTTACAGATGTAATACAAATTACATGTACATGCTAGCATAGGTCATTATGAAGTATGGCTAAAGATATTTTAACACATATATTAATCAAGAAGAATGCATTTTATATAAAGAATTAAAGCACAGTCAGACCCTTGAATTTTTCTAAGGGGTACACAGTTATGGTATTAAGAGGAATGTACTATTTTAATCTAATATAATAGTTATTAGATTTAAAAATAATACAGTTGAAATAGTCCATGCATACTTCATGGCCCAAGGTCAAGTAGCCCAAGAATTTGTCTTCTTTTTCATAGGTTGTGTATGCAAAACTGAATAGATAATTATCTTTAATCTCCCAAACTGATGCTTCTTAACAGGATAATACTTTAAGAGAAGTTGCAGTTCAACAGACATGCAGATCAACCCAGAGCAAATAACACACTGCTCTTGGAGAGGGAGCCTGCACAGTTGGCACTTGTGATAACGCTCAGTTATATTTATCTAAAATTGAATTTCAAACAATATTCACATACGATTTATTCAAATCTGATCTCAGAAGTATCTGTTCTCATTTGTAACATAAGAGGAGTGAAAATGAAAATTATTTAAAATCATCTTCATGCAACATCTACTATGCACTCTACCACCAAAAGAAAAAAATAATTGAAAAGAAGAAATAGTATACTAATTGGTATTATGAAAATCAACAGTCTGTAAATGTTTTGAAATAATGAGTTTGATAAATAGAATAATGGATTTGCATTTGGAATAATATACATGCATTTCAGATCATGCCTTCTAGCCAAGAATTTTATTATTCTCTCTCTTGTATTTTTGTTTGTCTAATGGTGGAAATTATGTTAATTCAGTTGACAAATATTTAGTGTAAGCCTATTATCTGCCAAGCACTGTTCTAAATTCTGGGATTCAGCTATGAAGAGACAGGTAAGATTCTATTTACAGAGTGAATTGAAACAATAGCCATAAATGTGCAAGTAATAAACTGGGAGTGTTGAAAACTATAAGTTAAACCATCGCACATGTAATATGCTATAGGTGTCATCAGAATGTGATTTGTAAAAAGTATCCTGTAGCTGTATATGGAGCGGGAGAAAAAAGATGGGCACTCCTATAATGTTAACTACAATGTTACCCATTTCTCTTCTCATGGACTCAGTTTAATTTGAAGTTTTGATCTTCTTTTATCCTTTCACTATACCTTTCATAATGTTTGATTTGTTCCTTCGTCCATGTGGCACTAGAAACCATTTATCCTTACCACAATTGAGTTGTAATAGTGGATGTTGCTGCTGCTTCTGCTTCAGCTTCTCTTTCTCCTTCTTCTACTTCTTTCCTCTTCCCCCTTAGGTCTCTTCTCTGCATTCATCTTCTCTCTCCTTTCTTTCTCTCATCTTCCATAAATACAAAGAGCTGAGTTAACCATAATTCTCAATACATAATAGGCAATTATCATTTGATTTTATTACTTTTCTCCTTTGATGTTCCATCCTACTCTCATTCCCTCCCACCCTCTATGGAAATTTTTAAATATCATTGATATGTTTCCCTTAGATTTACAAGTATCTTTGAAGAATATATAGAGTTACTTTCTATACATATGTATCTAAGATTTTAAAAAACTTATTTTGTCATAAATTTCATTCAATTTCTTGCTTTTTCATTCTATACTATGTTCTTAAGTTTTATCCATATTAATATATGTCTGTCAGGTTTATAAGTTCAATCTACTGGATAGTATTCCATTTTATTCATTTTATCATTTTATTTATCCAGTAAATAGATAAATTTAGTGTAGTGTTCTAGTGTAGAACACCTAAATTCCCTATAAGCCCCTGCTACATCAAGGTAGGCTGTGCTGAACATCCTCATACATATCTCTGTGTTAGGCATCTGTGAGTGTTTCTCTGTACTGTATACCCAGGGCAGCACTTGCCGTGCCATAGAACATATGTTATTTAACTTAGTTAAGCATTTTCACATGGTTCTTCAGAATCACTGTACTAGTTTACCGTCCTTTAAGGACGGCATTTCAACATTTGGTAGTGCTGTGGACTGAACTGTATCCCCTCAAAATCCATATGTTGAAACCCTAACCCTCGATGTGACTGTATTTTGATAAAGGTCTTTTAGGAAGTAATTAAGTTTAAATGAGGTCATAAGAGTGGGGTCCTGATCCAATAGCATGAATAGTCCTTTAAGAAGAGTCTTTTGCACACAGTAGGAAAGGTTATGAGGGCTCACAGCTAGAAAACCAGTCTGCAAGCCAGGAGGAGAGCCTTCCTCAGAACCTGACCATGCTGTCACCCTTCTCTGGGACTTCTAGCCTCCAGAACTGTGAGGAAATAAATTTCTGCTTTTGAAGCCACCCGGTCTATGGTATTTTGTTATGGCAGCTCGAGTAGACTAATACAAGTAGTATTTGATTTCATAATTCTGTCAGTATAGTGGGCACTATACGCATTGCATTTTCCTAATTACTAGTGATGTTGAGCATCTTTTTACATACTTGTCAGTCTTTCAGGCTTTCTCTTCTGTGAACTAATTGCCTTTGTCCATGTTTTCTATTGGATTTCTTTCCTCTTGGGACTTACAAATTTGCAATAATTGTCTGTGTATCAATCTACTGTTGGTTTTGAATGTATATTTATCCCAAAGAGAAAAATATTTACTGATCTCATCTATGGTATCTTTTACTAAACTGAAATCAATAAATGTCATAGAATCAAAATTTTTTTTTTAGTGTTTTTTTTTTTTCCTTTTGAGGCATTGCTTGAGAATATTATCCTTATTATTAGGTCACAAAAGCATTTTCCTGCATCTTCCTTTTTTAGCTTTGTGTTGTTACCTTTTACGTTTTAGGACTTTGATTCAAGGTGCAAGGAGTTGTTATCAGTCAGCATTTCCTCCAATAACAAAGCAACCCATAAATCTCCCTGATTTACTGAAGCATTTATTTCTTGTTCTTTTTTGAGAGAGCTTCAGGTTGGCTCAGGCCTGATGCCCTTTCCTGGGCTCCATCTGAACTCCACGTGTCTTCTCATTCTGGACCCCAGGGCCTGTGTTTGGGACATGTTAACCTCTTACAGTAAGCATAGCTGAAAAGAAAAAGAACCGTGCAATCACATTTATATCTTCTTTTGAATGTGACAAATATTGTCTGCTTAATATTCCATTATCCAAAGCATGTTCATACCAAGTTATAAGCCAAGTCCAAAGCCAGTTATATGGGGCCATATACTGTTATTACAGATTACAAGGACATGTCCTGGACAATGCCTAGGGATTTTTAACCTTGTTACAGGAAAGAAACATGAAGTTGGGAACAATAATTCAATGACTATAGGGAGAGATTCAACTGTATTTTCCTATCTATTGAGGTGTTTTTCCTGACACCATCAACTATACAATTAAATCTGTGATGCCACTTCTATCACACAACCTCATATAGCAAAAGATAGAGTCTTTTCTGAATTCTTTTTTCTAATGCTTTGGTAACATTGTCTTTTTCTGAGTTGGTACAATTCTGTTTTGTTACTGGATGTTCTAGGGTTACTTAATATATGAATGTGAAGCCACTCTTTGCTCTTATTTTCCAAAAGTACCTATTGGGCTTCTTATTGCCTGGGATTTTTAGTTACCTTTTTTAAAATTTTAAATTGTATTTAATTATGTCAGAGAACAAGGCCTGTATTAAGTTCATCTCCTGTGGCCTCTAATGTAGACAATTTGTTCACTGTCCTTTGTGTAATCAAAAAGAATGCATATGTGCATACCCCTTATTAGTTCAAACATTTTTCTAGAATTTAGTTTGAGCTTATTTACTGTATATTCAAATCATTTATAACATTTATTTTGGCTGCTTAAGCTCTCAGTTTCTGACATAGATATAGTAAAAATCCTTAACCACAAGTGTTAATTTATCCTTATAATTCTATCAGTTTTGCTGCATATATTTTGAGGCTATATTTTTAGATACATATATTCATAATCATCATATCTTCTTGATCTTTTCTCCCTTTTATCAGTCTGTAATATCACCTTCAAAATGATTTTGCCTTAAGTTCTATTTGGTCTTATATTAAAAATTGGTGCCCTATTTTCTTTGAAGTCATATTTTCCTGATAATCTTTCTTTCCATACCTTTACTTTTCACATCTTTTTTTGTGGGAATTTTTTATTTGTTTTTTTTCAAGTTTTTGCTTCTTTTTTCTTTCAATCTAATATTCCTATCTTTGGAATGATGAATTTGCTTTACTTATAATAGTGATTTTTTTTTTTCTACATGAATGTGCTTGCATAGAAAAATGTTTATGTTAGGATTCTCCAGAAAAACAAAACCAATATGATGTGTATTTGTGTGTGTGTGTGTGTATGTATGTATACAGCTTGAGTCCAAAGGCAGTACAAAGGCAAAATTGCTTTATTCCCAGGGACTTTAGTCTGTTTCTTAGGAACTTCAGCTGATTCGATGAAGCCTGCCCACATTATGGAGGGTAATCTGCTTTACTCAAAGTCTAGTGACTTAAATACTAATCATACAAAAAAACCTTCACAGCAACATTTATACTGGTGTTTGATCAAAACAGGGTACCATGGCCTAGTCAAGTGGACACATAAAATTAACTATAACAATGCCTTTCTGATACCTTTCTGTCTCTTGTCTTCCCTTTGATGATATTAATTCTTTCAGGAAATAATTATTTTGCCCTATTCTAGATGCTAAGGATAGAGCATATTTCTATTCTCATGGAACTTACATTCTACAAGTACTTAGAGGGGAAGGATTAGAGGAAGTAGATGATAAATAACTAATGGAATCAACACTAACAAGTGGTAATAAGTTATATAAAAAGAATATGCCAAGAGAATGGAGTGTAGTGAGGTAAAATATTACTTTATAGAGAATATTCAGAGATAATGTCTCTGTGAAGTGATATATGTGAGTAGAGACTTGGAGGAAGTAAGGGAATAGATAAAGTGGTTATCAGAGGGAAGACTGTTCTAGGCAGAGAGAACAGCGGTACAAAGTCTCTAAGTTGGAACTATATTTTTTGTGTATTTAAGGTTAGATGAGGAGAATTATGAGGGTTGAGTCAAAATGTTATCCAGGGGCCAGATCATGGATGGTCTTGGAGTCTATGGTACCAACTCTGGTCTTCATTTTTAAAAGAGGCATTTTTATAATTAATTATCTTAATTTCTTAAGTGCATTATTTAAAGATCACGCATTTAGGTATAGGGGTGTATAGGTAAATTAGTCTTGCCAAAAAAGAATAACAGGTGAAACTTAGAAGAGAGCCAATATATTTGATCAAGTCAGAGAACAGTCAGTAAAATCATTTGCTATTATTTATGGGTGATAAAATCACAGCAAAAATTGTTATCCTTATTTATGTTTAAAGACATTGTTGCAGAAATCAGTCCGTCGAGAAACCAAGCGCCACACTCGTAGGGTTGGAGAACTCAGGTTTATTAAGCCAGCGGCCCCAGATGAGCTAACGCTCCAGAGTTCTGGGCCCCAAACTCAGGGTGAGCTTTACTTCTATAGTGCACATGTTTACAGAGCATGGACATTTCCAAACAGAAACTTACAAGAGCAGGTGCAGAATATTCCATTTTGTAGCAAAACATCTTAAAGTTACATTGGATTGCTAGGTCATCCTGTTTTTATGTTTTTCTCAGCGCAGCAAGCATATTTCACAAAAGCAAAACAAGCATGGAGTTATTTTTTGCTGAGTGTAAGTTTCTAACTTTCCTCTTCAACATGGTAGGACTTAAGTTACAGACTCAACTATATGAAATATAGAAATCTAAATGCATCAGACCCTGCTAATAGCAATTTATATCATAATAATGAGAAATGTCAGGAACTGTATTTGCCTTTGTAACACTTTTTTCTCCTTTAAGAAGCTGACAAGATATTTATGTATATGAGTATCACTGAATGTTCTGTTGAGGAGGAGATAGTTCATAAATTTGCTACTCTCCACTCGCATATCAGTAGGTAATTCACTACTCACTACCACTGTGGAAGCTTATGTAGAGATATGTTGACATTGACAACATTTAGAGGTGCTTAACTTTTACTACTGTCAACCTGACAGCCATGTTTTAAAATCAAATTTTAAATTAAATTTTAAATTAAATTATCTCCTTGAAGATATTTGCCTATGTATAAGCTCACATGAGAAAAGTGTTTCCATTTAAAGAAAAATTGTATCAGTGAGAATTTTGGAGTATTTTGCTATGCAGGCTGTAATGGTGAAGCAGTGGAAGAAGAGTGCCTAGAGATCTCATCTCATCATGGGAGGCCTAGAGTAATAATATTCTGTATCTGTATAATGCTTTATCGATATTAGTATCATTCATTTCACCAGCATATTTCTACCACTTAGTCCGGTGGGGTTTTCATTCTCAAAAAAGACTTCTCTTTTAACATTCTTGTACTGGTTTTTATTGTGTGTTTGTTTGCCATAGCTAACATCCAGTTTGTTTTGAGATAGTTGAACTGGGTTGTATTTC
The DNA here is from genome assembly GCF_030028045.1 of Hippopotamus amphibius kiboko. Classification (NCBI taxonomy): domain Eukaryota; kingdom Metazoa; phylum Chordata; class Mammalia; order Artiodactyla; family Hippopotamidae; genus Hippopotamus; species Hippopotamus amphibius. Next base: position 92,323,146 of record NC_080193.1, on the reverse strand, counting down.
CAGATTTGTTACCTCCATTCTTCTGCCTAGACTGAAAGTATCCTGTGACTTTTCTCTGTTTCCTTTTCCTCCTGAAGTTGTAGTCCTAACCAAGCGTTGCTGCTTGTAAGAAAGCCTTGATCCAGCTTTGGAGTTTGGGACAGCCAATTGATCATACTCAATGATGAATATTTTGTTGACAGCAGTACTCAATATCCCTATCATATCTCAGTCAATCAGGTTAAAATATTGCCTTACTATTTTCAGTAATAAAGGTAAAATTTGTGTTAACAAAGCCATGTTTGCTATAATTCAAAGTCAATTAGCATTCTCATGTGATGAAATTATTAGACTCTCATTTTAAGTGTTGAATGATAAAGAGAGCATTATTCATTCTAATTATAAATAATCCTCAAAAATAATTCAAAAGGGCATCTGTGAATACCAGTCATGAAAAGATAATAACTGAAGACAATTTGAAAATAAGTTAAATATGTAAGCATAAGACTTGTTCAGAAATCTCATACAATGCAATACCACGTAACCATTAAAGTGTCATAAATGTGTATGTAATGAAGAACAAAGATAGTTTTTCATAATACATAGTGAAGATAAAGTAGTGACAAAATAGAGTATCAGACATAATTTTGCAATGAGTATCTAGAAAGATAGGCAGGCAGACAAACAGAGAGATGGATGTTATACTGCTCATTCTTCACTGGCTCTGTCCTTCCACTCATCCATTCTGTGCTCTTCTCTAGTCCCTCAGAAAGATTCTTGCCGATTGACTTCTGTTTGGGATTGACCAATGAGAGGCACTGACAGGAAAGGAAAGAGCAGGAGGAGAGTTGAGAACATTTATTCCTTCTGCTTGCACCTTGGATGCATTTGTAGTGATGGCTGCATTGCTTGACAGCTATAGCTTCTGTCAGGCAGCCCCATTTCTAAGGTTCCAGTTCTTAGCCAGGTTACACTTAGGTCATTTCCACTATTTACCCCTTCAAGTCTAGGGTAGTAACAACTTTCCATTGCTCCTAGTTTATGTATTTATTTTCTTAAATTTTCCTCTATTTTTTCCCCTCTGTAAATGGTCCCTTCATTAATAAGCCTTTCTAAAATTTCCATCTGAGCGTGTGCTCTGTTTCCTGGCAAGACCCTAACTGATACAGATGCATGTAAAGAGCCTGGCATTTTATAGCCATCAAAATATGTGCAGGAATTCTCTGTGAGGTGTCTTTCCTATGTTCTATCTAAGTTTCTTAAAGTAAATATGTTATAATTGTTTAATACAAAAATGGAATAAAACTCCTGTACATGAAAGAAATAAGAAATAGCATGCAAGTAAATAATGCTGATATGAAACAGTAAATAGCTGGTATCTTTTTAACTTCTTATTATGGTTGGCCAGATTAGTCCTAATGATCTTCTATTTCCAACTCTAAGTCCTACTCATCTCCTGTCAACATGATACAGAATGAAATAAATATGATTCATCTGAAGCCAAGAAAAAGGTGGCACTTATGTTTACAAGAGGTTAATACTTAAACCCTCTAGTCTTCACTTTTGCATGGAGGAAAGAGTCCTAGAATATTCCTAGCCCCTCTTTCTCCATCTCTGCCCCTCCCTCCCCTCTCCCTCTGTGCAGGGGTTGTCTTGATTAACTAAAAAGCTCTGAAGGAACTGACCAAGTCCCACTGAATAGCTTCTCCAGCAGTCCTCTCCTTGGGAAATTCTATCCTCTGATCGTGTAGTTTTCTCTATTGCTGCCAGCAAACTACTCCAATAGCAGAAGCCAGAGTTTTTGCAACTCTGCCAATAATTGGCTGGTCAGAGTTAATTATTTATGGAAACTGTTAGGAAACTGATTAGGCTGCATATTCATGTCATATTTTAAAATTCACCCTTATCACATTAAAAGTGATATTTGATCTGCATCCCTGTAATTCCTGTGTCTGTTCCTCACGTGGTTCCAAACTGGAGAAGAAAGGAAAGTGTATTTTACTGATGCTCTCAGACCACAATAATATTCAGATTCCTTTTATATGCCCACAGGAAGCATTATTTTTTTAAGATGTGTATTTTTTGTTATTCAAAAATTTTTTGTGATTATTTTCAAAAAGCAATATGAAAAATATATAAAAGAAAAATAAATGATATGAAATCATACAAATCAGAGTTATATTTCTCATGAAACTCCATGTAAAATCACTATATATAATTATATGCATAATGTAAAATTACTATATATTACCGAAAATAGTAAAAATGCTATATATGTGTATATATAGTATTTCACACTATATTCCTATCCTAATGATCTACCACATCCAACCTTATGCCCTACAGTGTCCTAATAATACAGTTATTTTACACTTTGTATTGGGCCTTTTTTCATTCTAATTGCATACAGAAGCAGTAGAGCAGTTAAGAACAACAGCCTCCAGAGTGACAGAGATTGGTTGACTGGTTTTAAATCCAGATTCTACCACCTATTAGTTCTTTAACCTTGAGCATGTTCCTTAATCTTTCCATGCCTAAATTTCCTCCTCCGTAACATGAGGATAAGAAAACACAGTACTTGTTAATTTTTGTGAGCATTAATGAGATGGTCCATATAAACATGGTAAAAAGGCTTACGTCTCCGTCCTCCCATGTTTACATTCCAGTGGGAGAAGTAGAAAATTAACTCTTTGTCTCTCTATCTCTGTCTCTCTTTACGTCTCTCTCTCTCTCTCTCTCTCACACACACACACAGGCATGCATAAATGGTATAAGAAAATAAAGCTGTGGTAAGTATATAGAGTGAAAGGGTGGGGAGTTGATATTTCAGGAAAGATTTTAAGGGAAGATCTCTGAGAAAGGGCAACCTGCATGAAGTGAGGATGTAAGTCATGCACAAGTCTTGGGAAAGGACATTCTAGGAAGAGGACTCCAAGTAGACAGACCTTGAGTTAGAATAAGGCTGTGAAGATCCACATTAACTAGAGCAAAATGAATAAGGCAGAGATTGGCATGACTTTGGAGAGAGAAGCAAGAGTTAGACCACAAAGGGTCTCATAGGCCATGATAAAGAGATTGATTGTTAGTTGAATATAACATGAAAACAGTGGACAGTTCTTAGCAGTGAGGTAATAAAATTTGATCTATGTTAAAACAAGCCAGCTATAAACAAGTTGACAACCATATAGACAAACACACTCTATCCAGGACTATATACTCCCCTCCAGTGATTTTCCTTTCAATTGATTTGTCAGTTCTACACTATATTGATTGTTCTTCTTTATACTTACTGTATTTTATTATTAGGTAAATTGAGTACCATTTAATTAGCATCATTTTTCCAAGATATCTTAATTATTCAGGTTCATTGATTAATGTATTAGTTAAGATGCTTTTGGCTACAAGAATCAAAAATCGCAACTGGAACTAACAATAGAAATCTTGTTATCTCACATAAAAGAAACTCCACAGGTAGGGCCGATTTCAGATTTGGTTGATTCAGCAAATCTAAAATATTTTCATGGAGTCAGTTTCTTTCTCTCAGTTCTGTCATCCTGAGTGTTGGCAGCAAGGTGGCTCTTGCAACTTCTGTAGATCATACTGTAACAAGATAGCATCCAGGGGAAGTGATGAGACTGTCTCTTTCTCTGGCTTTCAGAAGAGAGGGTACTGTTTCTTAAAGTCCCCAACTAGAACTCCCTCATGTCTTTTGGGCCAGGATTGGGACATATGCACATCTCAGAATGAGGCCCTAGAAAGGGGAATCATTACTTTTATATAAGTCAGTGGTGTCATCCTCCCCTGGGGCACACACCTGTGTGTGTGTGGGTGGGGGGGTGGGGGGGAGGAAGAAAGGGAAGGCCAGAAGGCAAGGAGAAAGGAAAGGAACAGCAGTAGGGAAACATCTCTAACAACTAGAGCAACATAAAAGTAACTCAGCAGGCAGAGAGTATGTACTCCCGGAATTGTTTGGGGGGAAGCTGGAGGAAAATTACTTTGAAAAGGAAGGAGAAAACCAAAGCATTAGAAAGGATTTTAAGTAAAGCAGTGACTTGAGAACTTTATTACAAGGACAGCCCACAGCAGGAAATTTATTTTACATCATAACCCTAAAACACGATCTTAAGCATATATATATATATAGTGTATATTGTATATTTATATTTATATATAAATATGTATAAATAGATATAAATAGATATTTTCTGTTATACCACTTTTAATGCTGCTCTACATTACTTTCATGACCTACTTATTGGTTTCAAGCTGCAGTTTGGAAAATCCTGGTCCAGTTGACCTCTCAAGCCAGTGTCGAAAACACCTCAAGATGCATAATAATCTTCCTCATGGTGGTAATTCTTTGTATCAAGTTTATATAATGAGTGGTAGCTTGATTTGCCTCTTTATTTATTGTGTACTCTGTGTGGCCTGTGAGGGAGTTGGTCTGAGGAAAGTTATGCTGGGTGAAATTGCATGGGAACAAAGGGGAACACCCCTGCACCAGTCCATTTGAACTCTCAGTACCTACAAATCTCTAAAGCATATGTTGCTACTGGTGCAAAATCAAAACAGTGAGAAACTGTAACAAGGCAGCCTGAGTAAGTGTCCTTACCCCAAATGCAGCTACTTCACCAGAGCAATTTTGCCTTTGGGATACAAAAATTAAACATTTCATGTCATTTTAAAACTAAATAATCATAGTTTTGTAAGATGTGTTCCCATTTCTCCTATTGGTGGTTTCTAGAAACACCTATCTTTCTGTAGGTTAGAACACCGAGTAAGTTCTCATATGAAATAAGATGCTTAGAAAAGAGCTAACTATATCATGTAATTCATAATTTGATAATTCTTAGGCATTTATGAGTATTTTGTAAGTTATTATTTCCTAGACTATAATAGTATCTGAGATGCAAATCAACCTATTTGATGCTGACCAATATGGTTTAATTTTGTACCTTAAAGAGGCACATTTTGTATTAAGAAAGATTCAGGTTCATAATTTGACTCTTTTATTCTAAGGAAGTAAGTGAGATTTCAAAATGTTGAGCTTAGGAGTGAGTTGGTGAATGTTTATCTTAACTTTGTTTTGAGCATTTCTGTCCCCAAAGCCAGGCAGTATTTTGCATTTTGGTCATTTTTCTTTTGCTGAGATAATGAGGGTGGGACCCTTTACAACTGCAGGCAATTGCTTTGCGCTCTACACACTTTGAAGAGATTAGCCCCATTGATATTCTCTTCATTTTTCAGAGAGAAATGCTGCTTTCCCCTGAGTGTAGGAGGATGGACAGCTATTGAATAGAAACTGCTTTTGTCCAGCAGATAGTATGGTATTAAATATTCTCTTCTCAAAGACATATATGCAGCATTAGAAAGTTCTCTAAGACGATTGGGAGCCTCATTACACTGACTTGTTAATTTTGTCTGAATCTGCAAGGTTAGATTTGGTATCATCTGCCTAGAATATATCCTTAAAGGGGTTAGAGCCTGGATGGTATTGTTATTAAGCCAGCCAACTTGGTAATGAACAAGTTAATTATCCTGGGGATAAAAGGGGGAAAATGGCATATTTTTGCCAGCAATCCAGTGAAAAAGATACAAATGAACTATAATATATGGAGGTCTGCCTACCCAGTAGGACTTAGCTGAACAGTGACTTGTCTCTCCTATGGGAGTTTGATCAAAGATATCTCTCTTTGATTTAAAAATGTTATACTTTGCTGGAAGTCAGATGAAACCATATAAATAACGAAAGTTTTATGCCAGATGATTTCACATACATTATGTTATTGTTGTTTCAGAGAGGTTCAATTAGCAAAAATCTCAATTCAAATGACTTTTCTGTATTAAAAATGTCTCTTGTGGGAGATACACACACACACACACACACACACATGTAAACACATACATGTGTATATATGTATTGATATATATATATGTATATGTATTTGTATATGTATTTATGTGTGTGTGTGTGTATTTAACGCCAGTGCTACAGTTCTATCCAGTGTCTGGCTTAAATACAAGAGCTTTATCTACTGATTATTTTGCTTCTGTAGACAATCAGATACTGAAACCTTTTGAAAGTCATCATATCCTTCCCTTTCTGAAAGCATCCTTGAAGTTCAGCAGCTTAGCAAGTTTCTGTTGCCTTTGTGCTTCTTGCAGTGTTATAGATACATAAAAAGGAATATTACTTTCATTCAGAGGACGTAACAAAAACCTGTGATTTAGGGAACAAGGTTATCTTCAAATAAGCCTTTTATTTATGCTGTTCAGACCACCTATCTTCAGGATATCACAAGTGTCGATCAATTTCAGGTCAACTGGATGTGTGAAATAGAAGTGGCATGCTATAAGCTCATGATTATATCCTGTGGTTTGTAACAGTAAATGTGATTACATGACATGTTGCTGTACCCTTTTTGGTCTTTTTGCCTGTGCACTTGAGATAATCTGCCTGTGCAAACTCTAAGAGCTTAGTTTACTGGGAAAGGATCTGTGATATAATTCTATTCATTTCTTCAGAGGTTTAGAAATTAAAAACTCCTATCATCTCCATCCCTAGGGTTTTGTAATTATAGTTCCAATATCATCATCAAAGACCCTGAGCAGGCTCCCACATGGCACTGGGATGGAGAAATGGCGATGGATATAGGATTTCCTGAAAGATGTCTAGGGTCAGAAAATTGCTATTCTGCCTTTATCTCCAGGAACAACTCACAGGATCCCAGTATTTTGTAACTCCTTAGCCCTTGAAAGTAGGGTCAATGAGATTTTTCCAAGATTTATAGAGCTTTCAAGGTAATGAGATAGGATAAAAAAAGTTTTCTAATTTACAGATCTGGTCAGTTTTACTTGGGGCTACCACCGTAGTTATGTTGGACCTTAATTATGACAGTAAAAGCTTGAAAGAACAATGTTTGGTTCCTTTACATTGAGATAAGTTGTTTAGGGTGCTTAGAATGTAAAAGCTCTCCTTTTTCAGTGTACTTTTCTCTAATTTACAGAATGTATTTTGTTCTTCGGTTGCACTTTGCTGAGTTATTTGCATTTCCTTTGTACAGATACTAGCATTTCAATAAATATTTGTTGATTGATAACTACACAGATAATATTTATTGAGGGCCTTTGACCCTAGTCATTATCAGTGCTTTTTTCATGAACTTTTCATATGATTTCTGAAAAGCACCCATTAAACTCTTCTAAAGTTTAAATTTGAACATATTTTTCAGCAACTTTACCTAATTTTTCAAGGAAAACTTTAGCTCCTTGCACTAACAAAGTGTACCGGCACATTGGCTCTACTCCTGTGCTATAAAAAGATTTTATCATGTTCCACAGATTCAGTGGTTCCATAAATTGCTAGCTGACAAATCAGGTTAAAAGATACTGTTTTACAACCGATACCAGTGTATCAAGTGTTACTGAAATGCTTTAAGAACAATAAATAAATAAATATATTTAAGTAAAAAATTATTGGTTTTGAAAAAGATCAGTTAATGTTACATGCAGGTATTAGTATAATGATAAGTGATGAAAAGTGTTAATCCAAAACTCAATGGCTGAAACCAAAAATGTTGACTTCTCACTCACATGGATCCAATGCAAGGAGGGCTCTGCTCCATGCAGCCGTGGCCCAGGCTGGCAAAGGCTCTTCCATTTTTACCATGCAGTTTCAAAGGTCACTGTGGGTATCAGTATCTAGCCAGTACACAAGAGAAGGGAGGGAAGAAAAAGAAGCCTGCTCCTTAGTCACCTTTGCACAGATAGAAAAGAAATATTTTCTACCACTAAGGACAAAGGCCTTCAATCACTATTCACTTCATTCAGCTGGCAAGAACTAGTCAAATGGCCCAGCCTGGATACGAGGGAAGCTGAGAACTGCATTCCCTGACATAGCAGCCATCTTCTAACAACTCTACTCTGTGGAAAGGAGTCTGAATCTTCAGTGGGGAACCAACAGTATCTACCATACTGTATCAGTTACTGTTCTTGGGTTGTAATTAACAAAAACTGATTCTGCTAATTAAGCTAAAAAAGAAGTGGGTTAGAAGAGCATGATGCAGTTTGCAAAATCTAAAAGGAAGAAAGGTTAAACTTAACAGCCAAGCCTCAGAAAATCCTGGCATCAAAGAAGCTACAAAGACAACAGGAATTGGGTTAATGAACATGGTCTTCAGATGACTGTCAATGAGACAAGATGGCTACAGCCACTTTCAGCCCAGGTGTTAATCCAGTCAAGATTTAGAAAAAATCTTTGAGGGAAAGAACATCTAGATTTCCCTGGTGGTGCAGTGGTTAGGAATCCACCTGCCAGTGCAGGGGACACAGGTTCGATCCCTGGTCTGGGAAGATCCCACATGCTGCAGAACAACTAAGCCCATGTGCCAAAACTACTGAGCCCAACTGCTGCAACTACTGAAGCCTGTGCACCTAGAGTCCACGCTTCATAGCAAGAGAAGCCACGGCAATGAGAAGCCCATGCACCACAATGAAGAGTAGCCTGCTTGCCAGAACTAGAGAAAGCCTGCACACAGCAACAAAGACTCAATGCAGCCAATAAAAAAAATAAAATAAAAAAAAAAAAGAACATCTGATTAGCTGGTCACTTTCCCTTCTCTTGACTAGGGAGAGTTGGGTATCTGGGTTAAGAGTCCTCCAAGATTGTATTCAGTGGCGAACAGGAAGACCCCCCAAGCCAAGACAACATGCAGGTACTGTCAGAGGAAGGGGTGATAGAGGATAGGCAGATCAAACAATGTATGTGCTCTTTAAAACTCAGAAATTCCAGACTACTTTATGTTTAATAATTCAAAGGAAAGAAACAATTTTGATCCACATAACTAAGAGAAATAACTAATAAATCAATATCCAAAGTCTAATAAAGTATCTCATTATCTATTGGTCACAAAATCCTTTTCCTTTCTTGTTGTAATTCAATAATCTTAGAAAAACTTGTGAATCTCTCTGAAGCTAAGTTACTTTTTCCATTCAAGTGCAAATGAGGACATTTTCTGTCATGTGAGGCAGTGGTGTTTGAGTGTGGGGACTCTTGGGTTGCAGTCAATGGAAACTGACTGGAGAGTGGTGAGGAAATAGCAATGAGAGTTGATGTATTTATTATTATATATGTTGTGATTCCTTGGAATATTCCATAATAAAGATGATTACTGTTTACAAATAAATTTGTATTTTGCCTAGGAGATATTAGAATATCTTCACTTGTATTTCACCAAGAAATACATTTTTTAACCTTTGTTTCTAAGGTGGCTCCAGATTACATATATAGGTTTATTAAAGACTCTTCTTGATAACAGGGTAGGCAAATTCCCCACCAAAGAACTGTGGGGTAAAATAGATTAAAATAAATAATATCTAAGTGGATAAATTTTAAAATATTCTGTAGGATAGGAAGTTGTAAAGAATATAGTATTACTAGAGTTAGAATTGCTATAAATAGTTATCCTTAAAAATGAATGCAAGGTTTGAAAATTACAGGATAGACCTGTGGAAAATTGTAAAAATTACAATGAAAAAAAAATCCTCCAAACAGAGCTTAGTATGCCTTCTTATCATTTCACTCTACCCTGTAGATGTAGTTTTCGAAGTAGGCTACTAAGTTGTCTTTCAAAGGTTTATTTTAGCAAATGTCTCTTCCATCTATGCACAAAGAAAGTGAAATAACCCTATAATTTTGTGGATTTTTAAAAGGTAAGCTAACAAAAAGATTCTTCTCCTTTTCTTTTGATTCCAAAGAATGTACAGTTTGTCCATTCTTTTCCTTTGGGAGCTCAATAAGACAATCTTCTCCTGAATCTTTCTTCAAGTGTCTCATATTACAATAGAAGTACAGTAATGGTCAATCTTTTTTAAGCTTCCTGAGCTTGCTTGCTCTCCCCTGAGACTCTAGTGGAATTTATTGTGTGTGTGTTTATATGTTTTTATAAAAAGAGAAGTTTGCCCAAAAAAACACTATTTTCCCTTGAAGTTACACTAGTTTTTCTAGACATTATGAGCAAAATTTCTCTTGTTTTTAATTAGGGCTAAGTGCTAACTCCAGGAATGCACATAAATATGGAACAAGTATTGGAAAATTAATGAAGGTCTAATTTTAAGGTTAATGTTTGGAATGACACCGTGTTAATGGCAACTTCTAGCATGTGAACTTATTATATTTATATAAGGTCTAAAACCATCTTCCTTGTCACACCATTGCCTGAACTCAAAACCCCTGAATTTTTTTAAACTTCTTTTCCTTAACATATGGACAGCCACCAAGTGCTGCTTTGCTTTGCTTTGCTTTGCTTTGCTTTGCTTTGCTTGAGAAATAGCTACAAAAACTTTCCCCCTAGAATTGTCTTTAAAAAGACTGACCTGATCATGGCAGTTTCCTTCTTTTAAATCCTTAATGGGAACTGCTTTTCTACCAGCCATTGCTTTACTCAGGGTTTGACATCTTTGCTCTGCAGATTCCTGTCTTCCCCTTTTCTGCCTAGAAAACCCTGATTCATTCTTTAATATTCTTTAATATCCTATTCATATAGCACTTTTTTTTTTTTTTTTTTTTTTTACTAAGCAAAGAACTCTATTAATCTTTGTTTCAAACTTTATTCCCAGGCTTCTTCAGCTTTAATTAGCTGCAAAGAATGAATTGTATATAAGCAAAAACTGAAAAGAGCTGCAGTGTCCAGGGGCTTGGGCTTAAAAATATTAGAGATCTAGATTTTATCAGATCCATAAACAAAATTTTAAAAAGCAATCATAATATAAAATAGCAGCTCCCAGTAACTTCTTCAAGATTTATCTTCTTCAGAAGTTGACTCAATTCAGTTTGCTTCATTCTTGGAAGCCTCATCAAAATTCTCCACAAGAGCTGGAACTTCATCATCATCATCCTCTCCAGTAGCGAGTGATGCTTTTCCATCCACAGATTGTTTGCGCAGAGCTTCAACCAGTCTCCTTACACTGGTCAGACTGCCTGCGCCAAGCTGATTTAAGATGCTCGGTAGCATTTCTGTCAGCTGCTTTGTCTCAGCATGGCCTGTAATGGTGAAAGTGTTTGCTGCCAGAGATGCCTGAACTTTAGGGTTGTTAAAGTGGATCACTGTTCCTTGGTTCGTGAACATATTCACCTCTTCAATACCAGAGATATTATTTACCCCTAACTTCTTTAAAGAGAACTGAAGTTTTTTGTCATCTGCTGTGGCTGTTCTATGAACCACCTTCTTCTTTCTGCGAGCAGTTCCTTTCCCACCAATGCGCACTTGTGCCTGCAGTTTGGCAAGGTTTTCCTGGTTCATGATAGTTTCTTTCATCTTGTTGGAGCGGAAATGGGGCTGCGTGGGGGACTGGGGTTGGCGCTCAGGGGGTCTCGGGCAGACCAGCTGAGATAAGGCTCACACACGCGGGGACGCAAGATGGCCCATATAGTGCTTTTTCTAATATCATTCCTTCACTTCTACTCCTCAACTCCATCTCTCCGGCAGAGTAACTTTCTTCTTTGTCTGTGTCTTATCGCACTTTGTACGATCTCTGTCGCTCATCAGATTGCGTTAGCATTAACTTGTGTTTCGCATGTCATCGCCCTTGCATAAGTAAACTCCCCAAGAAAGGGATACTTGTTCATCCTCGTGTTCCACATCTCTGATGTTGTGCCTGGTTTATTGTGGGTGCTCAGTAAATGTTTATGGGTTTACTCTGAAGCTGATCTTGTGCTGAAATAGATATGGTTAGAGCAGAAAGAATTCTGGAACTATCTGAGAACAGAGACACTTGCATATAATAATTTAGTTTACATATAACAATTAGATTAAAAAGTTTATAATCACAGTGGCAAAGTCTAAAACATGAAGAGACTGAGCTTTCAGCTTTTGAGCTCCTCCCTCAGCCTGCCCTAAAGAAAAGCAGAAGCTTCTGTACCTCAGAAAGTCAGATCATTGAAAACACGGTAAGAATTATGCCAAAAGAAGGTCTTTTGTCCAAAAAGAAAAAGCTGCTTATGGAAGTATATTTGCTTTCTGTTGATGCATATATAGTGTGACTAAATATTAATGTTGTGGTTATTGACTATTGATTATACTTCTAGTGTCAAATTAACATTACAGTGATGTTTAATAATAATTCATAAAATCAGTGAACTTCTTCCTATAAGCAGAAATTTCATATGACTTAACAATTTCCTAGTTATAGAGAAATGTTCAAGATCAATTTAAGTGAAAAAAAAAAAGGATATAGGGGTATGTGTGTGTATCTCCAAATTGTATGAAACATGTGTAATATATATACTATAATATAAAGTGCATATATCATATATACTTCAGTATATATGTTTAATATATAAGTATTAAGTATATATTTATATTTGTGTATATATAATATATATTTGTGTGTATATATATAAATATATATTTGCATACACACATGCAGAAGGAGAAACTGAGGAAACATAGGCGGTTATCTTTTCTAAATTTTTTATAATGGTCATATTTAATTTTTATTACCCATAAAAACCTTATTTTAAAACAATGGTTTTTTAGTCTAATCTAATTAGATCTAATTAGGATATTTTTGGAATAAAAAATTCTTGTTTGACTACATTATCTTTCTTTAGACAAAGATATTGGGTTTCTGCAAACACTGTGGTATATTTTTATAATAAACCAATGTAGGAAATTGGAATGTAAGAGTGTTGTGGTTGCTACATTAGGTAGTTTGTGAAATAATGAAAGTGATAGTAATCGATGTAGAAAACTGCATATATACAATTGGAAACAGATGCTAATACACAAGTGGTTGAAGAGAAAATAATATGGCTCTGGTTCAGCACTCTTGTGCTAAAGGAACATCTGGATGTGTATGTTTTATCCCAAAGCTAGAACTTGCTAACAAGGAAGAAGATCAAGACATTTCTTGAGTGAACAGAGTTGAATCAAAAAATGTTTTTCAAGTTGATCTTTAAGTCCACATTGCTTTTGAATGTCTATAAAGTAATGAGGCTGAGTCATATGAGTCATGCATGAAAATATGTTGCTTACAGATATCTTATAGGTATGTCACGTTGCATATATGAGGGTAAGTCAAACATTATCCACACTCTGGCTGTAGAATTTATTTTAACTTTTACAAGAGACAAATACATCATTTTTCAACATCATCTCCTTGCTTTTCAATACACTTTGTCCATCTGTCAACAAGCTTTCATATTCCCTCATTAAAAAAATGTTTTAGGCTGAGCTGTGAGCCACGAATGCACTGCTGTCTTCACTTCTTCATCCAAAGTGAATCTTTGTCCTCGTAGGGCTGCTTTCAGGGGACCAAACAGGTGAAAGTCCAATGGGGCAAGATCAGGACTATAGGGAGGATACTTTATAATACCTCAAAACAAAGTTTTTGCAGAGTGTCAACAGTGTGGGCAGAAGTGTGCAGACGTGCATTGTTATGCAAGATCACAAAGCCCTTGGATAGCAGTCCTCTGCATTTAATCCGAAGTTTAGGCTTCAGCTCTTCAATAAGCATCTCACTGTAATGAGCACTGTTGATTGTTGAACCTTTGAGCCATGGCTGATTTGCAAATGAGTTGCTACACAATCCACTGTCATTCGTGTATTCAACAGAATCATTTCACGTGTATGCTCAGTGTTGTCATCAGCCATGGACATGGACAAGCATCCAGCTCCATCTTAATGGCTAATACTTGTGCCACCTTCCTTGAACTTCTCTATCCATTCATAAACACTTCTTCATGACAAAACACTTTCTCCATACTTCTCACAAAGTTTTTGATAAATAACAGCACCAGATACACTGTCAGACACAAAAAATAAATCACTGCATGCTGCTATTCTTTCATGTAGATCACAGTGGGGCATCCATTTTTGCTCCTACCGCAGTTACAAATGAACTGATGTAACATGGTCACACCTGCACGGCAGTGACTGGGGAGCCAGTAGCCTTGAACGGAAAACGCGGATAAGACACTGCAGTCAGGCTTCCTGGTGGTGCAGTGGTTAAGAATCCACCTGCCATTGCAGGGGACTCGGGTTTGATCCCTGGTCCAGGAAAATCCCACATGCCTCGGAGCAACTAAGCCTATGCACCACAACTACTGACCATGCGCTCTAAAGCCCGCAAGCCACAACTACTGAGCCCACACACCACAACTACTGAACCCCGTGAGCCTAGAGCCTGTGCTCAGCAACAAGAAAAGCCACTGCAATGAGAAGCCTCAGCAACAAGAGAAGACACTGTAATGAGAAGCCCATGCACCACAACAAAGAGTAGCCCCAGCTCTGTAGACCCCACTCTTCACAACTACAGAAAGCCCAAACACAGCTACAAAGACCCAACACAGCCAATAAATTAAAAAAAATAAAAATAAAAAAATAAACTATAAAAAAAAAAGTGCCGCCAACAGAAGTTTTAATATAACCAGAGTGTGGATAATTTTTGACTCATCCTCCTACAGCCAAGTTTGTTTTATAGCACATGTAGGCTTTTTTAGTATTAAATATTTCTAATTTCTAATGACCAGTATCTAAACTTAAACTTTCTTGCATAAATATTCTGATGATTTTATTAATAGGGAACATTTTCTGGAAAGTTATTCTTCTGAAAGTCTTTCTTCTAGAAGTGCTGTTTATTATATGTAAAATGTAAATAAAAGCACAACTGTGTCTGTCATATAGGGGAATGCTTATAAAGTTTTCATTTGTCCTATGTACATTTTTTTTTTCGAACTAAGATCACCTACTACACTTTCCTTCCTACACTTCCACCAAAACAAACAACAAAACTAAATACACAATAAAATATTACAGCTATAGTATCTGAATAATGAAAATATTTCTAAGCTCTGATCACTTGCTTATTCTAAAAACTTTTACTAAAACAAAAGTTAAATGTATAAGAGCCAAAGGGAAAAAAAAAAAAAGAATCTAGTCCCTAGGAATTTGTTGTAATAGCATTTGGTCTTCACCATTTGCAAAATTAGAAGTAACAGATGGACCTGCATTCAAAAAGAACCCATTCTCTGGTAATGTTTTTATAGCTTGCATTGTTTCCTTTGAGTTTTGTGCTACCAGTTTGTATAATTATTTTTTCCTATTTGGCCATAATATTGTGAGCGTACAAAATGGGCAATATGTCAGGAATAATTAGGCCCAGTAGTGCTGAAACCTCAGTAGATAAACTGCCTCTTTTATAGAAGCCAACTTGTTACCTGTAGACCTGTCAATTTTACTTAGTAAAGACCATCTGTTTGTAGCCACCTCTTTTCCCGGAGGAGCAGTTCCTCTTCCATGAAGAACTGCTCCATGATTTCAAAACACCTTTCTCTGTAAAATGGCCTCTCATCTTCTCTTCACTTCTTTCCATTCTTTCCAAACTGGGTTATTTATTACAGAACTAGCAAAGGTGGCTCTGGTTAACTCAAGAGGTAAAATAAAATGACTCTGATAGACAGTGCCCTCCACAGAATAGGTATATTATGAATGTCCTTGGATGGATTCGTGGCTTTCTCATGGACGATATCACAAAATATTACACAAACCTGTGACGCTGAGTTTATCAGCAGCAGTAAGCGAACTGGTATTTATCAACCACATAAAACTGGTATATTTCAATTTCAACTTAATTTGAAGTCATAAGGAACACTGTGATTGATGAGAAAGGTTCCATTTACCTAGAATTAAACAGTTTTTATTATATTCCAGAAAATTACATAATTGAGTTAGAGTAATTCACATATTACTAGGCCACTTAGGATTAGCAACCTCACTTGTTCTTTTTTTTCTGAAATTATTTCTGAATTTGGTTGGAAAACATAAACTAAAGCTCAGTAAGTAAAATTAGCCAGAAATCATCTTTACTTTTTAATAAAACGGAATACTTGTATCCTTAGTACAGCTGTTAACTAAACGAATCGAGGATGACTTCCACGGAGAGAAAACAATTTTTTAAATGAAATCCATTCAAGGCCAAAATGGCTCCAGGTACGTTTTGTTTGAGTTTAGATTAGGCAAAGATCAAAAGTCATTTTGCCCTAGCACAATATTAGAAATTTGCATTCAGCCTGAATTATTAATTATTCCAGAAAAGTTCTTTAGGAACTAAGAACCGCCATCAGGGCCCACACTGCAAAGACACCATTCACAATTTGTACCTTATTACAGTAATATGTGGTTGGTCAGTCTGCCTCTGAGTATCCAGAATTCTTTGCTTTACTTTAGCGATTATTCTATATACTACAGTGCATGTTGGTTTCTGATTGCTACCTCGTTCTTACTGCATTAACTTGTCATTTAGAGGAAGCGTGAATGCTGATTTCTCAGAAGGAATTTGTTGGTAATTAAATTGGAAGGACAGCATAATCTATTTATAGCTTATTGAAACTTATCTTGGGAATACATGAACTCTGAATGCTATTCCAGGGATCACAACAGGACTACCTACTAATTGTTGGTTCTGCATAATTTTTACGATCAGCTGTTCTTTTAACTGAGAATACTGCATCTATTACGTATTGACGCACTGCAGATCACTGTGGCATCATATGAGAAAGGAGGATTAGAACAAAAAAATTCCCATTCCGCTCTGGACAAATCCCCTAAATACTATGAAATATGCATAAATGTCAGGCCTGCTTCATTCTTCCTGCAATATGTGTTTAAAACATATAAACTTGAGCACAATCTGCTTGGTGAATTCCCAATGTCCCTCTGAATTATTCTCCAACTATATAGGTGATTAGGTATTATAGTCTCTGGTGCTTTTATATGTAACTTCATATTTAGTAAAACTGATACTGGTTTGTCATGAGATGGCCATTAAAATCACAACTGCATGCTATTAAATCCCACCTGCCACCAACACGCACATACTCCTATACACACAAACTCTTTGACAACAAAGAATGCAAGGATGACTTGAACCCCATATTATCTAAGAAGTTGCATGGTCTTTAATCGTCTATATATTTTCCACTAGATGGAGTAAAATGAACAGTTCATCTCTTTCTCTTTCTCCTTTCTACCTTTTGCTGGAGGTGAAAAAACAATAGCAAAAGAAGGAGGGGAAAAAAATGGAGATTCTAGATGTATTTTACACTAAATAATAAACTTTGTAGTTTTCAGGAGTTTGCTTATTTTGTTATTCTTATATTTTTGAGACTACACATAATCAGTTTCTTCATTTTAAAAGTAAATATGTTGATAGTACACTGGACATTCACAAATATGGTCTATGTCTTTTCAGGCAGTGTAGTCTAAAATAGATGTGAATAATTAACAGACTATTTAACGGGTAGACTAATGTGTGCATTATACAACCAAGATTAAAAGATAATAAGCCTTTTTTGTAATTCTTTCTTCTGCTCAATGTAAGCGCTATAAGATGACAGACACGCATTACATATATGTATTTCGTGATAAGAGGAAAAACTCCTGAGTCAAAAGGTTAGGTTTTTTTGTTCTTTTGTTTTTTACTTTCAGTCTTTTCACAGCTGCTACATAATTGTGTAAGTGGTAAGGATACAGATTTATAATATGTGTGTTAATGTGATATATTGAAACCAAGACTGAATCAAGTGTTCTAGTAATATCTAAAGAATGGATATTACAGCACTGGTTTGCCAACCACATGTCACATAAAATAAATATGCTAGTGTTCTGTTTTGTTCTTTCTTTCACTTTCACACATGGTAAACATCTTCCTATGTTTCTTTTATCTAGATAATAAAATGAATGATTCCTAGTATATCATTTAAATAAAATTTGATCATAATTATCTGATATTAAAAGCTACCAAGTGTTATTTATGTCACAAAAATATAAAGTTAGTTGAAAGCTTTTCAGGTTTTATTGATAATAGTAACCACTCAACATAGTCTCTCTATAATTGCTAATCATCACTGATAGTTTACTATTAAATATTTGGAATAGCTGGGTTTACCCATAACAGATTAATATTTAGATTCATTTCTTTTGCCTTACATAACAGCAAAAATGTAAGCATTTCTTTTTTACCCCACAATATTCTCAGGAAGAACTGCAGTACATTATAAGGCCAGCTATTGGTTGCACATTACTTGTACATTTCTTAAGGGTAAATTTGCAACCAGTTTCAGAGACAAAAATGAAAGGGCATAATTTGATAAAAATCTTATTGCATGATAGCTAGCAGACATCTGTCAGCAATTTTGGTTTCTTTTAAAGGGCAGCAAATGGCTGACTGATCTCATAGCAGGATTTATAAGTATAATTATTGCCATATAATTCAACAAATCACTTTTATCACTGAAAACCAAAAGTTTTCAATTGTTTTTGCTTTTTAGTTGTTGAGTTCCTAGGGAGATAGGCCTCTGTAAAATGAATTTTCACTCCAATAGAAAGCCATCCGTAAAATTTAAGTAATTTAATGACAAAACAGAAATTATGATTTCAAGTCTCTAAAAAAATTAATTTTTGCTTTTGCGTTTAGAATATTGCTGTGGATATAAAAACAAGTGGCAGCTGGACCTTTTAGAATCACATTGCTTATTAACATCAATAATTAGTTATACTTAAAGATTAAAAAAGTTAACATGCATAACTGACTGACAGTTAAGGTAGGTTTGCACACACACAAAATTGACTTATGCAAAGGCTGAAAAATGCTTCAAAAAGTGCTCATTGTAGAGGCAGCCCTGCTTTCTAAGCACATTCGACTATAATCCAGCATGTACAGACAGTTCAAGAAAATAACCTTTCTGAGCTGGGGTCTGCCTCTCTCATAATGTTCTTCTGTGCATAAAATGAGAAATTTTATGTAAATTAGTGAGTACAATTCCTGCTACATAATATGCACCTGATAACTTATGGTTATTGTGGAAAAGCTTGTTTCTTAATTACTGAGTGGACATACTTTGCATTTGGAAATGAGAATACTAATTTGGGGCAAAATAAGAAAAAGAACAAAACATAGGAGCACAAACAAATCTAACTATATTCAAGGTCCCTAACTTAATTCCTATCTGATAAAAAGAGTTTACAGAAAGGTTGAGGAGGTAAATGAGATGAGATGATAGAAGAACCAGAGACATTACATTTTTCCTTAAACGTTAACACAAATATAGAAAGAGCACATATATTATTTTATTCCAAAGAATGGGGTGCTCTGCCTGAATTGGAGAGGTCTAAGAAGTTTTCACAGAGCAAGCAAAATTTGTAGGATGGAGGGAGAGCAAATTAGTGGAGACCTAACCAAAATTGCCTATTTAATCCAGAACTAAGAGACAAAAGGCTGCCCGAGACAGATGTAGAGTTATATGGAAATCAGAGGGCAGCGGGACCTGACCATTCTTTATGTTTAGAGTAGCCCCACAACACCGTGAGCAACACGATTAGCCTGCAATCTGTTTATTCCTTCATGTCAAATTTTACATTTTTCTGTTTCTATCTGTTTACTTTATAATCTTCTTTTTCTATTTGCTATTTATTTACAGTCCCTCTCCCCAACTACATTGTGAGTTCTATTAAGGCAGAGGCCTTGTCTGTCTTCTTCAGCACTCTATTCAGACATACCTAGCATGATACCAGACAGATATAAAATAGTCAATGTTCAAAAAACAAAAATTAGATTAATAAATTAATGAATATGAGCTGAAAAAGGATTAATTCTTTTAAAAAACTTCATTGCGTAAATTGTGGAATGACATTGTCAGGTATTAGTCAGAGAATTCCATGTCACCTTCACCCCATCACACTGTCTTTCCCCATAGAACTGTTCTCAGTGAGCTCTCTACGGCCACAGGAGTCATCATAGCTCATGGTGAAGCCAGAGAATAAAGCATCTCAACTTTCAAGTTTAAGTCCATGGTCCAAGTGTAAGAGAAAGATGTTTGAGAATCTAATAACTTGGGGATTTTCTTTCATCTAAGCTAAATAAAGAATCCATGGGCTGGGGAGAAAAGAAGAGAGTCTAAGAAAGGACAAAAACATGTTACTGGAGATTGAGACCAATGTGAAGCAATGATTATGAAATGATTTAGTAAACTAGTACAAATTATATGACCAGGGAGTTAAATGACTCAGATGAATCAGTATATGCTACCATGGAGGAATAACAGTGGTCAAGAACCACACAGTTTCCCTCCCATTGCAGTAACATTACATCATATATGCCAGCTGGAAGAGTGGGGATAGATGGAGGGAATGAATGCTAAATTGACTTACTGTATTAAGAGTTGCCAAAATAGAGTTGTCCCTTAGGGGATGGGAAAAGCTCAATACAGGAGTTTATGCAATATGCAAATAGTTTCAATAGAAGGGACAGATTGTCAAAGTTTATTCTCCTAGGAACCACTATGATGGGACAATGTATGGATATAAAGTAGTTATACCTTAAATGAATGTGCATGCATCAATATACATCCCCACAAACACACAAAGTTCCAATATATTTCTATTTTAATGCATAAGACTCTTGTTTTAAATACCTCTCAATTATTCCTTGACCTTGACTAAGCTGCTTAGCAGATGAGAGGTAGGTATTATGATTTAAGTTATCAGTGTTTTATATTGACATGTTGGTGTTTTAAATCACTCCATAATGGGCGTGGGGGCAGAATCTTGGCAATTCAATCATATCATTTGTTCTGATTATGAAACCTAAGCACTCATCCATCCACCCATCATTCATTCAACAAATATTTGCCCCTTTTATCATAAAGCAAGAACTTTTCCAAAATTTTTCAGCAATTTAAGTTTATATTCCATTGGCCAGATATAAACAATATGCCTCCCGTACTTACAAGAGAAACTGGAAAAGAGTCTCTTCCATCGTCTATAGCAGGAGGCAACCAGGAAGAAGAGAGTTGGCCATTGTCACGTAGACAACAATGTCTGACACAATAAATAATAGAACCTCAGATTAAGACAAATCTGCCTAACCAAATCTTAGCTGTCTGTTTCTTTCACATTACTCTTATGACTCCATATCTCCCAGCCTCCCCTACCTGCCATTTTCCTGCTGGACAAAAAAAAAAAATGTAATAAGAAAAAAAATGCAAATAATATAGTTTCTAAACTTTTATACAAAGTCGTATTTTGAGCTATTTTCTATTTCCCCACCTCTTCCATTTTATTATCAAAGTGCATTTTTCTCAATTTTCAGATTGGAGAGACCTTTAGAACATATGACTTTGAAGGCTGAGACTCTACTCTAGCAACTCCTTCTGAGCCATAAGAAGCTGTAGTTATGAGACACTGAACAAGTCAGAGTGTCTGCCTTACTGTCTCTGCCCAGATCATTCCTTTTTGTGCCTCCACTTCTCCCTGAATAGCTACCTCTCACCTAGCTCAACCTCTGACTTGACCATGTGAAACTGGTTCACTAAAGCTGGAGAATGAACGTCTGCAATTAAAATTTGCAAGACACTGCCAGTAAAGCACTAATTAGACATGCCATTAAGTGTATTTGAAAGTTTAATGAGGATCTATAGGGAGACTTATTCTTGTCCCTTGTTCCGTATAGTCTTTCAAAGACATTGTGTGTTCAGTCACTCAACACATTTTTATCAAGTATATACTGTGTGCCAAGCACCATGCAACAAAGTATGTGTCCCCAGTAGTTGGTTTTCATTTAGGCACAACCATAATGCAACATCTGAAAATTAAGTCTAGATGCAGTTATTTTAATTATCTCTGATTTTTCAAATCAAATACCAAAACAATTTAAATTCCATATTTCAGAATACAAGGGGCTTATTGAACTCAGATATCTGGATTTCTTAACATTTCAAAAACTAAACATTCTTTGGTACCTAATCCACATAGAATATTTTTTCATATTCATAAAAATTCAACCTCTTTGCAAATGTAATTGTTCAGTCTTCAGAGGCAACGTAGCTTAACCTCTAAGTCTCTCCTTAGCCTTATATTTACCTGCTGTGGTCCCGAATACTAATTTTAGGAATATTGAACTCCTGTTAGTCAACATTGTTCACATGTGAAAATCTGTTAATACAATTAATCCCACACAGCTTGAATAACAAAGCTATCCTTGTAACTTGTCTTTTACTCATATCAGAGTCATCCACTAATTTCATGGTAATCACTCATCGATTCAAATGTGGGATTGTTCATTTCTCTCTGTGCTTCATTTATAAGCAGGTTTTGAAAGTCTGGGTGTGATTTAGGAGAAAATGAGTAGCATTTTATATGTAACAACATCTCTTGACCAAGCAAGAGCCCAAATCTTTACACAAAAATCATGGCTCCTTCTCTTTTAGTCATATGACTTTTCACTTTCAGAACTAACAAATCAATTCATATAATTGCCTCGTATTGCTTAGATTTGTGCAGTACCTCTCACAATGATTCTCCGTGACTCCTCCAAGCTTTCAGCAGGCGAATGACAGACGCACAGCTATTCTTCTTGTTAGATTAACATCAGAAAGCAGAATTTGCATCTGACCACCAGGCCTTTACTCGTCAAGTCAGCGAATGGAACTAATATGGGATAATAATGGGATAGCTGGCTTTTGAGAACAGAAGACGAAAAGAAATTTTTATAAAACATGTGGTTCACATTTAAAAAAGAAATCACAAAAGCCATGAAACACTGCATCTTTTATTTTTCACGTCAGCTAAGGTTATCATGGTCTTTTCTAGGACATTCATGATTTCTCAAGCTACAAGTTACGTTGCTGAGAATTTTTTGATAACCATTTTCAATGCCAGTCATGTAAACAGTGTTTCTTGTCTTCGGATAAAATCCTCTACTCTACCTGTGAAATTTTGCACATTTTAAAATATAAGCTTGAATTGGAGAATTTTTTTAAGACTACAGTGAAATGTGATCCTAGGAGACTGTCACAAAAACAGCAAATGCTAAATATGAATTTTCTATATTGAATGCATAAACATCTTTTTAAAATTTTTTTCTCCATGATATTTTGATAGAGTGATTGAAAATACTCCAGGGAAGAGAGAGGTTTTTAAGAGGTTCTTTTAAAAACTCAACTTAATTATGCAGTTACCTCCTCTACATGTATATTAATTTATGTGACTATTTAAAGTAGATGTTTCTCTTTCTATCAAAAATTGAGCTAACATAGTTTATGTTTTGAATTATTGGAACTACCAGAAATTCCCTTGAAGAACTAAATAATGCCACTTAGAATTTTCACAAATTCAGATTTTATAGTTGGAAATAATAGAATGATTAAGAATTTTATTTGAGTAAACCGACCTTCAAAATGACCACCCTATCCTGAAATTATCTTCTGTTTCCCTGTTTTACATTATTTTTTTTCCTACCTTGATCTGTGCATGTAGATATATGCAATCGGTCACTCTCTAAACATTTATAGCACAGTGTCACTGGAATTTTCTCCAGGTCTTTTCTCTAGGTCTTTTCTCTGTGTCTGTCTCAATAGGAAGACTCTCTGGTACTTCTCTCAGACTAAAGGTAGATAGTAAAAATTAAAAAGAAATATGACTGGGACCTTTATAGGCCTTCCTGTCTTCCTCATTTGCCAGGTTGTATTGTTTGCTTTGAAATTTATCTAGAAGATATGGTTTGAAAATCTTAGAGCAATGTGCATCAGTTTTTTTTCCTCATGTATGTGTGAACATTTTGAAAACTAATAAATATTCTCTTAGAAAGTTGATATCTAAAATTGTTTCATAAAATTAAGTAGTCACAAAGGATATCTCCAACATGTGGTATATTATATTTGTGCTATAAAATATATTTTTGCCAGACGCTGATAGCTGCAACTACAATTATTCAATTAAATTGCCATGTTTGTGGTAAATGGTAAAAAAAGTCTTTATTATCAAATCAATCAGCCATTATCAGTTATTATCCTTCATTAACAATTCAAATAAAAATGTGATATCCATTCTTAAGATCATCTCTTCTGAATTCTAGACAAGAAGGTAAAATAGATAGGTAGATAGATAGATAGATAGATAGATAGATAGATAGATAGATAGATAGATAAAAAAGAAAAATTAGACCTTGCCCTGAGATTTTGGTGGCAGGGAAAAAGGCACAGCCATCTTCAGTATCTTGTCAAAGCTCTCTTTGCTTCCCCTGTAAGACTCTTCCATTAGGAGCCATCCACTTTCTACTTGTCTCTTGGTTTGGCATAACTGACTTGGTTGTACCTGGGGCAGTACCATACTTCTCTTCAACAAATTAGGAAAAAAATGACTGAAAAAAGGGAAGTTGGAAAGGAAAAGCCAAGATGCTGTGAGTGGTGTGAACCAATTCTAAGAAGGAGTTCGTGTAGAAGTGGAGATTCTAGGAACGATTATCATATAGCTATGTGCCTATGCATCCATGTACCCACAGGAAATTCTTGGGATTCCCAAGGGTACATATAGACTGATTTCGAAGACTATTGCTTAAAGTGCCTTTCCCCCCTCCTACCACACCCCCAGCTTTGTTGAGATATAGTTGACATATAACTGTGTAAATTAAAGGATTTAAAATGCTTCTAATGTGCAGGTTCCTGAGCTTCAATTCCAATATGTTCTTTTTTTTAAAAAATATTTATGTATTTATTTATTTGGCTGTGCTAGGTCTTAGTTGTGGCCTGCGGGATCTAGTTCCCTGACCAGAATCGAACCCAGGCTCCCTGCATTGGGAGCACAGAGTGTTAACCACTGGACCACTAGGGAAGTCCCTCCAATATGCTCTTATTCAAGGACTCTGAATGAGTCCTTGGACTTGACTTTGAAAAGACAGAACTAGGGTAAAGGTGAAAAACATAAATGATTGATGTGTATAGAACAAAGTAGTCATTTTCTCTTTCACTGCTCTACTTTAATGTTTCTTTTTTTCCTCTTGCTTTAAGAAAATAATGCCTGTGTGAAATAATGAATAATGTTAAATTTGCTACTGAGTTACTTTACGATTTGGTAAAGCACTCCATTTTGTATTTCTTAAGGAGAGATGGAGGTTTTTTTTTTCCTATTAAATGCCCAAGGGCAAAAATCAAAGAGAAAATAGTATTTTGTTTGCACAGTTTATTTAGCTACATTTCGCTATATTTTTGTAATGTATTCTACCAAAAGCTGTTTTCTTCTCTTTTTATCATGCACTATAGTTTGTTCTCTTTATTGCATTTAGTGGCATTGTACAAACCTTTATATATATTTTTTAACTTTTCCGAAGAGACAGGTCTAATATTTTATACCATTTGGGATGGTTTTGTTTTCTTTGCATTTTTTTTCATGTGATGTTTCTTCTCTTTAACAAGGACCCATGGGTAAGCAAAATACTCTGCTTGCCAAATTGTACCTCTAAAAGATTTTTGCTCTGTTGCCATGATACATTTTTTAAAATAAGTAGTGAAACTGCAGTAAGCTTCTGTTTTACATCAGATTCCTCCAAAAGAAGACCTTGAACTGTGAGACAAAGATTCTAATGCAAGGGAGTGACCTTCAGAGAAACGTATGGTGGAGTGAGGGAAGCAGCACAGGCAAAGGACTGAAGCCAAGCAGTGGTGAGGTTTCAGCTCACATCTAGCTTCAGCCTGACCCATGGGGAGCTCTGGGTTGTGATTAACATGGTAGTGTCTGTAGTGCTGTCTGACCTGGCGGCACAGGCTCCAAGCTTTGTGCCCCTAGATCAGTCAGTTGTTGGCTGCAGTGGGCCACAGGGAGGCATAATTTCTTAAACATTTCAGGCAAGATCGCTTCTAGCAAAAGATAATTTTTTTTTGAAGGAAAATTGCCCTTATAGAGCTCAGGACTGTTACTGCCAAAGTTTCAGGCAGAGTGGTTCCGTTAAAAAGTAGTCCTCTGGCAGTAATAGATTTGTATGATTTATTTGCTGTATAATCTTAGGTAGTTACTTAACTTTTCTGAATCGAGTTTATTATCTCTGCAATTGCAGTCAAAACACCTTCCTGTGGGTTATTGTGAGACTGTGTGTATAAGGTTGCTAACCAGATGAGATACTCACTTAATGATGGCTCTCTTTTATATACATAGTGTAGGTTATTTTATTGTCCTCTACTTCATGGCCTCAGACACTTGCTTTGAAAACAAAAAATAGACCAACTGAGAAAGTATGGCTGTGTCAGTACAAATGTCATCTCTACTGGACAAAAGCTCAACACTGGATATTATCTCTATATAAAAAATCTGAACATTTAGTTTTATATTTTTCTTTTAAATGATAAAGTTCTCAGATGCTACTGAGGAAAATAAGGAAATGCACAATTCAAATGCACCATTGCATCAGCAAAATTGGCTGGCATTCTATAGAGATTTCTAAAGAGAGTTACCCTTTATACAGTACTTAAATATAGTCAGCAAATGGTAAACACAACTTGAACAGCAAGATATTTCAAACAGTCACTGACACAGTCTAAAGTAGGGTGTTGTTATATAACCCATAGATGACAGGCCTTCATGGGGCTTTTGCTCTTTCTACTGGTCACCACTAGATGGTGATATATGAAAGTTCACTTCAGGCTTGTTTAAAGATAAAAGTAATGCCTTGGACCTCCAAAATCAGCTACAGGCAAATCCATCTCCCTGGATCATAAGAGTCACAAGATGTATGCACTAATACATACATGAATAAAACTCAAAGATTACCAGAGTATTTACTAGATCCCCTCCCTCACTCTCATTCAGAGACTTTACAAACTGTTATAGTAAGCTTTAGATATCTGGTGTCTGAAACTATAGATGAATTCTGTAGGAAAATGAGACAGAAGATGGGTACCTACAATAAACCTGCATATTTTCAAATTGACAATTAGCCCCAGGGAAATAGTTCTTCAGATTTCTGTATATCTTGCAGTACAAGATACATCTCTGCACATTATCACTTTAGATTTTTATAACACACTGTAGGGTTTGCTGGTCAAACAGGTATTCTCATTTTACACATGAAGAATGAAGAATGTTTTTGACTTTTGCAAAGTCACAATACTTGATCTCAGGTACATATATTAGATCTCCTAGACTACATGCTTATCATATTGACAGATTTTAAGGAAGGAGCCTTTTTTTTTCCTCCCCATCAATATGCCCTGCTTTGGAATCCATTTGATAAAGGGAAAAAAGTATGCATGTTTAGTACTAGGACAGGAATATAAGACCACCGTATCTTTTAGTTAATACATTTTTCTTACACAGCATCTGCATGTGATAGCCGCTGTAATGAAACTAACATGTCTTGCCCTTCATAAAACTTATAGTTGATAGTTCAACGTGGCAGCCAGACACAATGCAAGTAAATGCAAAAAATTATGTTGTAACAAATTTTGAATGTCATGAAATGAAGGAAAAGAGAATGGAACAGAATAACTGGCAGAGCCTATAGGGATGGCCTCTTGAAGTGACAGATGAGACCTAAAATATGAGGAAAAGTCAGCCAGGTAAACAGATAACAAGGAATGATTTGTAGGAAGGCCCTGAAGGCAGGAAATACTTTGCAAATTTTAGGAAGAATCTGAAATGAGGTGTAAGAGGAGCAGAGTGACCAGTGATGGATGTTAAATGGAGAGAAGAAGATAGAAATACAGACAGGTGCCACATGAAAGAGTTTGAATTTTGTTCCAAGTTTAAATGAAGGCTGATTGATTTCAAGCAGGAGAGAGTGTTCTGATCTCATTTACATTTGGAAAAGATCACTCTGCCAACTATGTAGGAAAAGAATTGGAGATGGTTAGGAGTGACAGTGCGGAGATCACTGATGGGGCTGCTATGGAAGTGCATGATTGGACTCCAAAGGAGGCAGTGGAGGTGGAGAGAAGTGAATAATATGCATTTGGACAAACTTTGGAGGTAAAGCTGATAGAACGTGGTGATGGGTTAGAGATGGTCATGGGGGGATGGGTGAGTAAGGGAAGTGACTTAACCCCTAGGTTTCTGACTTGTCCCAGTCACTAAATGACGTGCTTTGCCATTACTGAGGTGAAGAAGATAAAATGTAGAAGAAAGATTCAGGAGAGAAATCAGCAGTTCATGTTTACAGTGGATAAGTTTGAGATTCTTATAACAAAGGAAGGTTCGAGTAGAAAAGTAGCTATGTCTGCCTAAATTCTGAAGGGGAGTTTCAAGCTGCAGTCATGAATTTTAAGTCACCAACATTAAGATGTTATTTAAAGTCAAGTAAATAAATAGTATCTTTTAGGATAGCAGAGAGAGATTAGCAAAAATGCCCAGGACTGAGCCTGAGAAACTTAATACATCATAGGCTTTCTACCTTGTCACACTGCTTTCCTGTAAGAATTTTCAAAATAAATGTAGAATGTTTCTGTGTCCAGAATCACCTTGCTTAATAATAATAAAACTTTTAGGCTCTGAAAGACTTCCGCTGTTTTCCTAACATTAACCCCATGTTGCATGTCATAATGACAAGCATTACATGTCAGGGAAGGTGGAGGTATAGGATAGAGGGAAGAAACCCTATCAAAAGAGACAGAAATCAATAGGCCACTGCAGCCTTTCCCCTTGTCCTTTAACTCCTCCACCCTCACCTCCTTGTGAGACCCTGGCATCTTATAATCTTTAGCATCAGGACTCAAGCCATAAAGGATTTGATATCTTAATGTCATTTCTCTTCTGCATCTACATGAGCTATGTGATGGTTTAGATCCCACTTAAGAAGTAGGATAGAAAAGAAAACTGTCTTAAAATAGTGGACACAGAGTCTATTCATAGATGACTATTTTTTAGGGAAATGAAAAATAGAGACAAATATCATTACCTAATTCAGAATGGTAGAGTGATAAATTATTTCCCAGCTCCAGAATATCCTATTAATTTCAACTGAAGGCATACAACAAACTGAGAAAAATGCAGAGGATGCTCAGAAATTGTATAGAAAAAGAGAAGAAAGATGAAAAGACAAAATCAATCTATATGCCCTTTATATTATTAGGAATTGAATAAAAACAAAATGCATCATATTCAAACCAGGTAAATTACTTAATTGAAATGAATTTAATATTTAAGTATCAAAATCAGAACACTAATTTAGGCTTGAGCTCAAAATAATGTAGGAGAGAGCTGAAGGATAGTATAATGCCATAAGTCATATAGCACAACATAATCCATCAAAACCACAGAACCTGTCATTTTCTTCCTTTATTTTAAATTGAGAAATGACTTCAGAGTATATGCTTAGAAGGATAAGTGATGAGAAATCTAAGTTGAGGGAAAACTACTTGATACGAGCTTTATATGATAATATGTAAATCTAACAGCCACAATTAATAATAGTTAAAGGCTTAAATGGCCCTGAGATATATAGTTAACAGAGGATAGGTACACCTGTCAGTATAAAGCTTTGGAATGTTACTCAAAGTTAGGGCAATTAACCTGACAGCATTCCATTGAATTTCTGAGCACAAAAAAATGTTATAAAAATAATGTAGGTCAGAAATTGACTTACAATATTATTTATAGTTCTGACACACCTTAGTTAAATTATTATTCAATCTCATAACTGTGAAATCAATGAATAAATCTGAACATATAATTTATATAGACAAAATAAATGATAATATCCTTACTGAATTTATATTCATATTTTGACATTAATATTACTTTAAAAGGCTGTTAGCCCTGTTTAGAAATTACAGAATTTCTGAATCAATAAAGTTCAATTTAAAATAAAATATTCCTTTGGACACATTTTACAATATTAATGGACTAAGTAATAAATCCCCATAGTGAATATTCCCAAAACTCCTACATTTTTACTGAAAAAATAAAAATATCATGGTCATTGCAAATAAAATATTATTGGCATTATCAATAAAACTGTTTTAAGTATGCCATACAACTTAGTTCATAAAACTTTTTTCAGATTTCTATGTCATTAAAGCTCTACTTCTGTTATTTATACTTTTGTACTTTTTATTGACATTGATGTGACAGCTGTGTGGTAACAACAGTTTATGTGACAATCATCTGTGATTTTCTGTGTTTTTCATCTTTTGATTTAACCTATTGATTGGAAAAGTGCTTAGGAAAATATTGAAGACCATGATTTTTTTTTTTCCCCATATCCCCTCCCTCCTGCGACTTCCTCCCACCCTCCCTGTCCTGGCCCTCTAAGGCATCACCCATCATCAAGTTGATCTACCTTTGCTATACAGCAATTTCCCACTAGCTATCTATTTTACAGTTGGTAGTGTATATATGTCTATGCTACTCTCTCACGTCATCCCAGCTTCCCCTTCGTCCCCCACCCCCCCAACCCCATGTCCTCCAGTCCATTCTCTGCATCTGCATCCTTATTCTTGCTGTCACTGGGTTCATCTGTACCATTTTTTTTTTTTTTTTTTAGATTCTGTATATATGAGTTAGCATACAGTGTTTGTTTTTCGCTTTCTGGCTCACTTCACTCTGTATGACAGACTCTAGGTCTATCCACCTCATTACATATAGCTCCATTTCATTCCTTTTTATGGCTGAGTAATATTCCATTATATATATATGTCACATCTTCTTTATCCATTCATCTGTTGATAAGCAATTAGGTTGCTTCCATGTCCTGGCTATTGTAAATAGTGCTGCAATAAACATTATGGTACCTGTTTCTTTTTGGATTATGGTTTTCTCTGGGTATATGCCCAGGAGTGGGATTACTGGATCATATGGTAGTTCCATTTTTAGTTTTTTAAGGAACCTCCAAATTGTTTTCTAAAGTGGCTGTACCAACTTTCATTTCCACCAGCAGTGCAAGAGAGGTCCCTTTTCTCCACACCCTCTCCAACATTTTTTGTTTCTAGATTTTGTGATGATGGCCATTCTGACCAGTGTGAGGTGATACCTCATTGTGGCTTTGACTTGCATTTCTCTAATGATTAACGATGTTGAGCATCTTTTCATGTGTTTGTTGGCCATCTGTATGTCTTCTTTGGAGAAATGTCTATTTAGGTCTGTCCATTTGTGGATTGGGTTATTTGCTTTTTTGGTATTAAGCTGTCTGAGCTGCTTGTATATTTTGGAGATTAATCCTTTGTCTGTTGCTTCGTTGGCGAGTATTTTCTCCCATTCTGAGGGTTGTCTTCTTGTCTTGTTTATGGTTTCTTTTGCTGTGCAAAAGCTTTTCAGTTTCATTAGGTCCCATTTGTTTATTTTTGATTTTTACTTCCATGATTCTAGGAGGTGGGTCAAAAAGGATCTTGCTTTGATGGATGTCATAGAGTGTTCTGCCTATGTTTTCCTCTAAGGACCATGATTTTTAAAAATCAATCATATATATCATGAAATAAGTATTATCACATTTATTCTCACTTATTTTGTCAGTAAAAGATAATATTTGGGCCACATTTACTCTTGAGTTTTACCTGGCCATTGGTTGAAAATGGCCCAAGCTTTTCATGTTCTTTAATTCCATGTGTAAATCGTATGTAATCTAATATAAAACTTCTACTACATTTCTAATTAAGTAGCATAATTGACCTATTACTTAATTATTTAAAATGTAGAAGATAAGCCAACTACACAAGTAAAAATCTAGAACAATATGCTAACTAAAAACTTAAAAGCACAAATCCATTTCTAATTCATTCAAATGTTAGATTTTCATATGAAATATCTGTACTGTTTTATTTTAAATCATGTGAAACAAAAATTAAATTGATTGAAAAATAGTTGTGTATTTTTTATAATTTTTTAAAAATTCCATTAAAAAAGATTTAAAAATATATAATCTTATAAAAATATAAAATTTTTAAGGGTTTTTTAGAAAGCAGAATAAAGTCTAAGATTTCAAAAACAAATGTAGAACATGGATCCACAGTTAATATTGTTTGACTCCAAATGCCAGTCCCTTTCTTCACCAGTCCATTAGCATTTTTTCAATATTTATTGGGGTAAAATGCACATAAAATAAGTTTACCACCTTAATCATTTTTAAGTTTACAATTCAGTGATATTAAGTATATTCATAACATTGTGCAACAATCACTACCATCCACCTCCAGAACTTTTTTCATCTTGCAAAACTGAAACTCTATGTTAATAAGCAATAACTCCTCTGTACTCTCCTCCCATACCTGGAAACCACTGCTCTGCTTTCTGTCTCTATGATTTTGACTGTGCTAGGTATTTTATATAATTAGAATCATACAGTATTTGTCTTTTTGTCATTGTTTTATTTTACTTAGCATAATGGCCTTAAGGTTCATTTATGTTGTAGCATGTGTCAGAATGTTCTTCATTTTTAAGTCTGAATAATATTTCATTGTATGTGTATACCTTATTTTGTTTATTCATTCATCTGTCAGTGGATGCTTGGATTGCTTCCACATTTTAGCTATTGTGAATAATGTTGCTACAAACATGGGTGTAAAAATATATGTTGGGGATCTTGCTTTAAATTCTTTTGGGTATACAAATGAAGCAAAATGGCTGAATCACGTGGTAATTCTACTTTCAGTTTCCCCAGTGGCTATACCATTTTACATTTCCATTAACAGTGCAGAAGGGTTCCAATTTTTCTACATTCTCGCCAAGATTTACTATTTTATTTTTTATAGTAGTCATTGTAAAGGATATCCTATTCTGATTTTGATTGGCATTTTCCTAGTGATTAGTGATATTGAGCATCTTTTCATTGGTTTATTGGTCATTCATATATCTTCTTTAGAAAAATGCCTATTCAAG
This sequence comes from Hippopotamus amphibius kiboko, assembly GCF_030028045.1. Classification (NCBI taxonomy): domain Eukaryota; kingdom Metazoa; phylum Chordata; class Mammalia; order Artiodactyla; family Hippopotamidae; genus Hippopotamus; species Hippopotamus amphibius. The sequence continues at coordinate 92,290,537 of NC_080193.1, read as the reverse complement.
TCTTTTGTCTATTTTGGAATTGTGGTGTTTTGCTTTTTTTATTGTTGAGTTTAAGGAGTTCTCTATATATTCCATATATTAATCACTTATCAAATATATCAATTGCAAATATTTTCTACCCTTCTGTAGGTTGCATTTTTACTCTGTTGATAGTTTCCTTTAATGCACAGATGTTTTTAGTTTTAATGATGTTTAATATATCTATTTTTACTTTTGTTACCTGTGCTTTTGATGTCATATCGAAGAAATTACTGCCAAAATCAATATTGTGACTCTTTTGCCCTATGTTTTTTTCCTAAACTTTTTACAGTTTTAGCTCTTACGTTTAGATCTTTGATCATTTTGAGTTAATTTTTATATATGGTATTAGGCAAGGGTTTGACTTCATTCTTTTATATGTATATATTGTTTTCCAAGCACCATTTGTTGAAAAACTGTTCTTTTCACATTGAATAGTCTTGGCATCCTTCTTAAAAATCATTTGACCAAATAGTCAAGGGTTAGCTTTTTGGCTCCCTATTCTTTGCCATTTGTCTCTATGTCTGTCTTTATGCCAGTGCCACACTGTTTGATTTCTGTAGCTTTGTAGTTAGTTTTGAAACCAGGAAGTGCGAGTCCTTCAATTTTGTTCTTTTTCAAGATTGTTTTGGGTATTCAAGCTTCCTTGAGATTCTGTATGAATTTTAGGATGGATTTTTCTATATTTGCAAAAATATTGGGATTTTTATAGGGATTTATTGCATCTTTAGATTGTTTGGGGTCATAGTGATATTTTAATAATAGTAGGTCTTCCAAGCCATGGAATATCTTCCATTTTATACATGTCTTCTTTCATTTTTTTTTCAGAATATTTTTAGTTGTCATTATATATTTCTTTTACTGCCTTGGTTAGGTTGATTCCTAATACTTTATTCTTTTTGATGCTATTGTAAATGGAGTTATTTTCTTAATTTTCTTTTCAGACTATGCATTTTTAATGTATAGAAATGAAACTGGTTTTGCATTGATTTTGTATTCTGCTAATATGCTGAATTTGTTTATTAGTTCTAACAATTTTTTGTGAAATCTTTAAGGTTTTCTACATTACAAGATCATATATTCTGTGAAGAGATAATCTTATTTCCTCTTTTCTAATTTAATGTCTTTATTTCTCTGTCTTATAATTGTTATGTCTAGAACTCTCAGTACTATGTTGAATAGAAGTGGCAAAAGCAAGTGTCCTGGCCTTTTTTGTGATATTAAAGAAAAAGTTTTAATTCTTGCATCATTGAATATGATGTTCACTGTAGGTCTTTCACATATGGCTTTTATTATGTTGAGAAAGTGTCCTGTTCCTAGTTAGTTGAGTGTTTTTATCATGAAAGAGTGTTGAATTTTGTCAAATGCTTTATCTGCATCAATTGAAATCATCATGTGGGTTTGTTTTCTTCATTCTGTCAATGGAGTGTATTACATATATCTAGTTTCATATATTGAACCATCCTTGAATTCTAGAAATATATCCCCCTTGGTTATAATGTTCATATAATCTTTTTAACATCCTGGTAAATTTGGTTTCCTAGTATTTTGTTGAAGATTCTTGTTACATCAGTGTTCATAAGGGATGTTGGTCTGGAATTTTTTTTTTTTCAGAGAGTGTCTGTCTAGCTTTGGTATCATGGAAATGCTCACCTCATAGAATGAGTTGGAAAATGTTTCCTCCTTTTCAATTTTTTGAAAAAGTTTGAGGATTGGTGCTAGTTCTTCTTTAAATGTTTGGTAGAACTCCCCAGTGAAAACATCAGATGCTAGGCTTTTCTTTGTCAGATTTTTGATTACTGATTCAATTTGCTTATTAGTCATAGATATAATCAGATTTTCTATTTCTTCATTTTTCAGTGTTGCTAGGTTTTGTATTCCTAGGAATTTGTCTACTCCATGTAGGTTATCCAATTTGTTGGCATACAGTTTCTCACAACACTCTTTTATAATTCTTTTTATTTCTGTACAGTCAGTAGTAATGTCTTCACTTTCCTTTCTGATTTTAGAAATTCAAGTCTTTTTCTCTCTTTTTCTTACTCAGTCTAGCTAAAGTTTTGCCAATTTTGTTCATCTATTCCAAGAACCAAATATTATTGTTTTTCTCTACTTTGTTTTCTTCATTCTGCTAACTTTAGGTTCAGTTTGCTCTTCTTTTTCTAGTTCCCTAAGTCATAAAGTTAGGTTGTTGATTTGAGATCTTTCTTGTTTTTTTTTAATGTATTCATAGCTTAATTCATTTACATTTAAATTCGTGTTACATTTGCATCACTGATAGGGAGGGACTTACTGCTGTCATTTTGGTATTTGTTTTCTTTATGCCTTATAGCTTGTTGTTCATCATTTCCTGCACTATTGTCTCATATTTATTTTTTGTAGTGAAATATTTTAATTCCCTCCTCATTTCTTTTTCTGTATATTCTATAATTATTTTCTTTGTGGTTATCATGAGGATTACATTTAACATTCTAAAGTTATAACATTCTAATTTGAATTGGTACCAACTTAACTTCAATACCATATAGAAACTCTCCTCATTCAGAGCTTCATTCCCACCCCTTTCAATTATTGATGTCTTATAATTGCATATTTGTACATTATGTGTCAAAAAATACACTAATAATAACTTTTTGATAGATTACTTCCTTAAATTATATAAAAAGGAGGAGTTACACACAAAAGTTTTAATAATACTACTTTTTAAACTAATATTATTTTTATTTTAAAAAAGTATCAATCTCCTAAATCATGTAGAAAACAAAAAAGTGGTTACAGACCATTGTTACAATAACAGGAGCTTTTATAATTGTTTGTGTATTTAAGTTTACTGAGATCTTTAATTTTTTTATATGGTTTTGAGTTACTATCTAGTGTTCTTTCATTTCAAACTGCAGGACTCCATTAAGCATTTTTCTGCAGGGGCAGCCTGGTGGTAATAAACTCTTTTAGTTTTGTGTGTCTGGGAATATCTTAATTGCTCCCTTACTTTTTTTTTCCCCTGCTTCCAGCACCCCAGCAGCCTCCTCCTCCTCCTCCCTCACTTTTTAATGACAGTTTTGCTGGATGTGGGACTCTTGGTTGACAGTTTTTTCTTTTTTCTTATCAGCCCACTGCCTTCTAGCCTCCAAAGTTTCTAATGAGATATCTGCTAACAATCTTAATAAGAAACCCTTGTATGTAATGATTCAGTTCTCTATTGTCTGCTTTTAAAATTCTGTTTGTCTTTGGCTTTCAAAGGTTCATTATAATGTGTTCTTGGTGTGAGTCTGAGTTCATCCTGTTTGAAGTTTGTTGATCTTGGGTGTTGGTACTCATGTCTTTCATTAAATTTGAGAATTCTTAAACTATTATTTCTTCAAATAATCTCTTAGACCCTTTCTCTCTCTCTCTCCTCTTTCTGAAATCCTCCCAATGCATATGTTGATCCACTTGATAGTATCCCCCCAGGTCCCTTAGATTTGTTCACTTTTCCTTTTTTTTTTTTTTTTTTTTGGGGGGTACACCAGGTTCAATCATCTGTTTTTATACACATATCCCCGTATTCCCTCCCTTCCTTGACTCCCCTCCCTCGAGTCCCCCCCACCCTCCCTGCCCCAGTCCTCTAAGGCATCTTCCATCCTCGAGTTGGACTCCCTTTGTTATACAACAACTTCCCACTGACTATTTTACAGTTGGTAGTATATATATGTCTGTGCTACTCTCTCGCTTCGTCTCAGTTTCCCCTTCACCCCCCCGCCCCCTCCCATACCTCGAGTTCTCCAGTCCATTCTCTGTATCTGCGTCCTTGTTCGTCACTGAGTTCATCAGTACCATTTTTAGATTCCGTATATGTGAGTTAGCATACAATATTTGTCCTTCTCTTTCTGACTTACTTCACTCTGTATGACAGATTGTAGTTCTATCCACCTCATTACATATAGCTCCATCTCATCCCTTTTTATAGCTGAGTAATATTCCATTGTATATATGCCACATCTTCTGTATCCATTCATTTGTTGATGGGCATTTAGGTTGCTTCCATGTCCTGGCTATTGTAAAGAGTGCTGCAATAAACATTATGGTACCTGTTTCTTTTTGGATTATGGTTTTCTCTGGGTATATGCCCAGGAGTGGGATGACTGGATCATATGGTAGTTCTATTTGTAGTTTTTTAAGGAACCTCCAAATTGTTTTCCATAGTGGCTGTACCAACTTACAGTCCCACCAACAGTGCAGGAGAGTTCCCTTTTCTCCACACCCTCTCCAACATTTGTTGTTTCCAGATTTTGTGATGATGGCCATTCTGATCGGTGTGAAGTGATACCTCATTGTGGCTTTGACTTGCATTTCTCTGATGATGAGTGATGTTGAGCATCTTTTCATGTGTTTGTTGGCCATCTGTATGTCTTCTTTGGAGAAATGTCTATTTAGGTCTTCTGCCCATTTGTGGATTGGGTTATTTGCTTTTTTGGTATGAAGCTGCATGAGCTGCTTGTATATTTTGGAGGTTAATCCTTTGTCCGTTGTTTCATAGGCAATTATTTTTTCCCATTCTGAGGGTTGCCTTTTAGTCTTGTTTATGGTTTCTTTCACTGTGCAAAAGCTTTTAAGTTTCATGAGGTCCCATTCGTTTATTCTTCATTTTATTTCCATGATTCTAGGAGGTGGGTCAAAAAGGATGTTGCTTTGATGGATGTCATAGAGTGTTCTGCCTATGTTTTCCTCTAGGAGTTTGATAGTGTCTGGCCTTATATGTAGGTCTTTAATCCATTTGGAGTTTATTTTTGTGTATGGTGTTAGGAAGTGTTCTAATTTCATTCTTTTACATGTTGCTGTCCAATTTTCCCAGACCACTTATTGAAGAGGCTGTCTTTTTTCCATTGTATACTCGTGCCTCCTTTGTCAAAGATAAGGTGCCCATATGTGTTTGGGCTTACTTCTGAGTTCTCTATTCTATTCCATTGATCTTCCTTTCTATTTTTGTGCCAGTACCTTACTGTCTTGATCACTATGGCCTTGTAGTATAGTTTGAAGTCAGGAAGCCTGATTCCACCAACTCCATTTTTCCTTCTCAAGATTGCTTTGGCTATTCGGGGTCTTTTGCATTTCCATACAAATCGTAAGATTTCTTGCTCTAGTTCTGTGAAAAATGCCATTGGTAATTTGATCGGGATTGCATTGAATCTGTAAATTGCTTTGGGTAGTACAGTCATTTTCACTATGTTGATTCTTCCAATCCAGGAACATTGTATGTCCCTCCATCTGTTTGTGTCGTCTTTGATTTCTTTCATCAATGTCTTAAAGTTTTCTGCATACAGATCTTTTGCCTCCTTAGGCAGGTTTATTCCTAGGTATTTTATTCTTTTGGTTGCAGTGGTGAATGGGAGAGTTTCCTTAATTTCTCTTTCTGCTCTTCCGTTGTTAGTGTATAGGAATGCAAGAGATTTCTGTGCATTAATTTTGTATCCTGCTACTTTACTAAACTCATCAATGAGTGCTAGCAGTTTTCTGGTAGAGTCTTTAGGGTTTTCTATATATAATATCATGTCATCTGCAAAGAGTGACAATTTTACTTCTTCTTTTGCAATTTGGATTCCTTTGATTTCTTTTTCTTCTCTGATTGCTGTGGCTAACACTTCCAAAACTATGTTGAATAACAGTGGTGAGAGTGGACACCCTTGTCTTGTTCCTGTTCTTAGAGGGAATTCTTCCAGTTTTTCCCCATTGAGAACTATGTTGGTTTTTGGTTTTTCATATATGGCTTTTATTATGTTGAGGTAATTTCCTTCTATGCCCATTTTCTGGAGAGCTTTTATCATAAATGGATATTGAACTTTGTCAAAAGCTTTTTCTGCATCTATTGAAATGATCATATGGTTTTTATCCTTCAATTTGCTGATATGATGTATCACATTGATTGATTTGCGTATATTGAAGAATCCTTGCATCCCAGGGATAAACCCCACTTGATCATGGTGTATGATTTTTTTCATGTGCTGTTGCAGTCTGTTAGCTAGTATTTCGTTGAGGATTTTTGCATCTATATTCATCAGTGATATTGGTGTGTAGTTTTCTTTTTTTGTGACATCTTTGCCTGGTTTTGGTATCAGGGTGATGGTAGCCTCGTAGAATGAGTTTGGGAGTGCTCCGCTTCTGCAATATTTTGGAAGACTTTGAGAAGGATAGGTGTTAACACTTCTCGAAATGTTTGATAGAATTCGCCCGTGAATCCATCTGGTCCTGGGCTTTTGTGTGTTGGGAGATTTTTGATTACTGCCTCAATTTCCGTACTTGTGATTGGTCTGTTCATGGTTTCTATTTCTTCCTGGTTCAGTCTTGGAAGATTGTATTTTTCTAAGAATGTATCCATTTCTTCTAGGTTATCCAATTGATTGGCATATACTTGCTTGCAGTAGTCTCTCATGATGTTTTGTATTTCTGAGGTGTCTGTTGTTACTTCTCCTTTTTCATTTCTAATTCTGTTGATTTGCATCTTCTCCCTTTTTTTCTTGATGAGTCTGGCTAATGGTTTATCAATTTTGTTAATCTTCTCAAAGAACCAGCTTTTAGTTTTATTTATTTTTCTTATAGTTTCTTTCCTTTCTTTTTCATTTATTTCTGCTCTGATCTTTATGATTTCTTTCCTTCTGCTCACTTTGGGGTTTCTTTGTTCTTCTTTCTCTAGTTGTTTGAGGTGTAAGGTTAGGTTATTTATTCGATCATTTTCTTGTTTCTTAAGGTAGGACTGTATTGCTATAAACTTCCCTCTTAGAACTGCTTTTGCTGCATCCCATAGGTTTTGGGTTGTTGTGTTTTCATTGTCATTTGTTTCTAGATATTTTTTGATTTCCTCTTTGATTTCTTTAGTGATTCCTTAGTTGTTTAAGAGTGAATTGTTTAGCCTCCATGTGTTTGTATTTTTTGCAGTTTTTTTCCTGTAATTGATATCTAGTCTCATGGCGTTATGGTCTGAGAAGATGCTTGATATGATTTCAATTTTGTTGAATTTGCTGAGGTTTGATTTGTGACCCAAGATGTGATCTATCCTGGAAAATGTTCCGTGTGCACTTGAGAAGAAAGTGTATTCTGTCGTTTTTGGATGGAATGTCCTATAAATATCAATTAAGTTGAGATGGTCTAATGTGTCATTTAAAGCTTGTGTGTCTTTATTTATTTTCTGTTTGGATGATCTGTCCATTGATGTCAGTGGGGTGTTCAAGTTTCCCACTATTATTGTGTTCCTGTCGATGTCCCCTTTTATAGCTGTTAGCATTTGCCTTATGTATTGAGGTGCTCCTATATTGGGGGCATAGATATTTACCATTGTGATGTGTTCTTCTTGGATGGATCCCTTGATCATTATGTAGTGTCCTTCCTTGTCTCTTTTAATAGTCTTTACTTTCAAGTCTAATTTGTCTGATATGAGTATTGCTACTCCAGCTTTCTTTTGACTTCCATTTGCATGGAATACCTTTTTCCATCCCTTTACTTTCAGGCTATATTTATCCCTTGGTCTGAAGTGGGTTTCTTGTAGGCAGCATATAGAAGGGTCTTGTTTTTGTATCCATTCATCCAGTCTGTGTCTTTTGGTTGGAGCATTTAATCCATTTACATTTAAAGTGATTATTGACATGTGTGTTCCAATGACCATTTTCTGAATTGTTTTGGGTTTGTATTTGTAGGTGTTTTCCTTTTCTTGTGTTTTCTACTTAGAGAAGTTCCTTTAGCACTTGTTGTAGGGCTGGTTTGGTGGTGCTGAATTCTCATAACTTTTGCTTGTCTGGAAAGCTTTTGATTTCTCCCTCAAATCTGAATGAGATTCTTGCTGGGTAGAGTATTCTTGGCTGTAGGTTTCTCTCTTTCAGGACTTTCAGGATATCCTGCCATTCCCTTCTGGCATGCAGAGTTTCTGTAGAGAGGTCAGCTGTTATCCTGATGGGTTTTCCCTTATATGTTGTTTGTTGCTTTTCTCTTGCTGCTTTTAATATGTTTTCTTTGTGTTGAATTGTCGTTAATTTGATTAATATGTGTCTTGGTGTATTTCTCCTTGGGTTTATTCTGTATGGGACTCTCTGTGCTTCTTGGACTTGGTGAGTTATTTCCTTTCCCATGTTGGGGAAGTTTTCCACTAGAACCTCTTCAAATATTTTCTCAGACCCTTTCTTGTTTTCTTCTTCTTCTGGGATGCCTATAATTCGAATGTTGGTACGTTTAAGGTTATCACTGAGGTCTCTGAGGCTGTCTTCTAATCTTTTTATTTTTTTTTTCTTTTTCCTGCTCTGTGGCAGTTATTTCCCCCATTCTATCTTCCAACTCACTTATTCATTCTTCTGCCTCAGTCATTCTGCTGGTTATAGCATCTAGAGTATTTTTAATTTCAGTTATTTTGTTATCCATTGCTGTTTGTTTTTCTGAGTTCTTATGAACTGTTTCTTGTACTTTCTCTATTTTGTTATCGAGATTTTGTATCATTTTTACTATCATTATTCTAAATTCTTTTTCAGGCATTTTTCCTATTTCCTCCTCATTTATTTGGTCTTGTGGGTTTTTTTCCTGCTCCTTTGCCTGAATGGTGTTTCTTTGTTTCCTCATGGTTGTCCAAACTTTTGGGGTTGCTTGTCCTGGCGATAGAGGTGTTTATAGAAGACTGTCCAAGCCTCAGACTAATGTCCAAGTATTGGATTAAACAAATATTAAGTCTAGGAAACACATACATGTATAAGACACACAATTACTGAATCCGTTAGGACATAAGGCTCTTGAAAGACCTGACAGAACCCCAGTGTGCTATCAGATATTCAAAGAGAAACCCAGCAGAAATTGACAACTGAAACAGAACAAATCAGAGACAAAAGCAAAAGCAAACCAACAACAAATAACACCCTACACATACAAACATCAATCCAGGGAGATTTTGTAAGCTAGAATCAAATATAGAAATGAGCTGGAGTACCACCAGAGAGAATGGAGATTCTCAGAATGTAATTAGACAACTGTACTAAGAACTAAGATAAAGACAAAAGCCTAATATTAAATACCAAGGCAGTGCGTCATCTGGAGAATAGAGCAAGGAGTTTGAGCAGACCGATAGTGTTGCTTATAAGTATGTTAAGATAAAATAAACTTAAAATGGCTGGAAGAAAGGGGAACAGAAGAGCATAATGTGGTTGGAAATATGCAAATAAAAAGAAAGGAATAGAAATGTATAAAAGATAGGGATGAAAGGAAAGTATGAGAGATATTTTGTCTGTACTACCAAAAACTTAGCTAGAAATAGAAGTATATAAAAAGGCAAAAAAGAAAAAAAGAAAAAAGAATAAAAAATATCATTAAAAAATTATGTTATAAAACTTGTATATCCCTTAGGGCTAAGATCGTATTTAATAAATCAAAAAAAAAAAAAAAGAGAAAGAGAGAAAGAAAAAAAAAAATTCCAGAACGGATCCCAGAATGGACCAGTTCAATAGGTATTGATACTACTATTTCTGTTTCCTTAGCGTCTCAGCTGTAAGTGTCCTTCTCCTTGCCTTGGGTTTTTTTTGCGTTATTCTGTGACCAGCAGAGGTTCCTTTATTGTTCATCTGTAAGCGTCGGTGTGTGGGGAGGGAGAGGGTACAATAGTGGCTCCTTCTCCTGGGAGTGAGTGAGCAGTGGCACACGGTTGTTGCAGTCAGGCTTGGAGGTGCCTGTTGCAGAGGGTGCTGGTGGCTCAGGCGTACACAGAAAGTCTTAGAGTTGGGCCTCTCTCGGGGTTTTTTCTTTTTGATGCTGGTTTTTTTTTTTTATTTTTTTTTTTCTTGGCAGCCTCCCTGCTGCTGACATTGCAAGGAGTTTTAATCTAGCCCCGCCCGAGTGCCTGAGGGTGCTTGTTATCCCTGAGTGCCTTAGGTGGCCCGCAGGGCGTCTCTCCACTGCCTGTTGCAGAGGCACCGAAAGAGAGAGAGAGGCTATGTGCGGGGCTCCTCCCCCCCCGCCTGTGAGCCTGCAGCCTCCAGCCGCCATCATGGCCGGGCAGCTCTCAGGGACGGGCACTCCTCTCCGCGGACCTCCTCCCTCCTGTCCTCTCGGTCTGTCACCCTACCGGCAACAATGTTTCTCATCCTGAACCAGCTCTCCGGTTCCCACGCTCCCGCTCCTGGACCCTCCGTTCAGCCGCGGATCGATGTCTCAGTCCGGGAACACTGAGCTACGCTGCGGACCCTCCGTATGTTTCTCACTCCCTCCCGTCTGCCACAGCTCCGCCTCTTCACCCTCTTTGAGCCCTTGTAGATGCCTCCCTACCTGCTATGTCGGGCTCCCCGCAGCCCTTTCTGGTGTCCGAGGCCGTCTGCTGGTGTTCAGCTGGTTCTCTGTGGGAATGACTGCGTCCTTCCGTGCATTCCCAATGCATCTGTGGAGAGGGATGCACTCCACGTCTCTCTACTTCACCGCCATCTTTATCCCTTGTTCACTTTTCTTTGATCTTTTCTCTTTATGTTCTTCAGAGTTGATTATTTCAATTGTCCTGTCTTCAAGTTTGCAGATTCTTTCTTCTGCTTGTTCAAATTTGATTTTGAACCTCTCTAGTGAATATTTAAATTTCAGTTACTATCTTTTTTAGCTTCTAGAATTTCTTTTTGGTTTCTTTTTGGGTTTTATATTTCTTTATTGATATTTTCATTTTGTTCATATATCATTTACTTTCTCCATGTCTTTTTTTAGTTCTTTGTGTATCTTAAATATATCTATGTTTATGTCCTTATCTAGTGGGTCTACCTTCTGGCCTTTCTCAGGGACAGTTTTTTGTTGGTTTATTTTTCTTTTTCTTTGAAGAGGCCCTATTCCCTGTTTCTTTGTATACCTTGTGATTTTTGTTGCTGTTGTTGAAAGCTGGACATTAGAAACTAACAATATGGTAACTCTGGAAATAAAATTTTCTTGTTCTTCAGAATTTGCTATTCTTTCTTTTTGTTGTGCTTTATTTTGATTGTTGTAGGCTTTCTCTGTGCAAGGATCAACCTGAGGTATAAACTTAAAGTATTCTCAGTTTTTTTCAGAGCTTGTGCCTTTCCCTGGGCATGCATAGTAACCTTCTAATTTTCCTACATATGAAGTTTATTTTGAATGTCTTAATCTTTAATATTTGCCACCAAAAAGGAGAAAAAGAGAAAAATGAAAAGGAAAGGGTAGTGGGTACCAGCTCTTGAAATTCCTTGGAAGTCCATTTATCTGGAGGAGGAGGGACTTAGAACAGTAGAGGACTGCCTACCTCTGTGTCTGCACATTTCTGATTAGAAGCAGCAATCAGCTATCAGAACACAGATCCCCAGTATTTGCCCATGTGGCTCTTGTAAGCTGTGTGCAAGCTGCTTCAGAACTCATTCATGGCTGCCTTTTATGGGACTGGAGGGTAGGGTATGGGTAGCACCCACTGAATTTAGAGCTGAAATTGATCAAAATTAACTTCAATTTACCATCTAAGCCTTCCTCTGGAAGTTGCAAACCTTCCAAAAAAGTTATATCAGGCATATATAACATATAGTTATATCAGATTCTGCCTATATGATTGTTGTGTAAGTGAGGAGACAGATTTCTGGTGCTTCTACTCCAACATCTTTTCAGAAACCTCTCCAATTAGCGATTTTTTCCTCTAGTTAGGATATAGTTGACAAACATAATAGTTCAAAGTATAAAACATAATTGTTTGATATTTGTCTGTATTGTAAAATGATCACCATGAGTCTAGTTAACATTCATCACCACACATAATTACAGTTTCTTGTGATGACAGATTTTAAGATCTACTCACTTATCAAATGAACAGTAGTATTATTAACTACAGTCACCATATTGTATCCGTTAGCTTTTGGTTTAAGAAAATAAATCGTCAAAATATTTGAATCAAATAATAGTTATAACACAAAGAAACATATTGTCTGAAACGCAGAATAACCTAAAGATATTTTCTTCTTCCAGCTGATCCATTGGGTCAACTCAGCTTTTGTGTTTGTCCAGAGACTAGAAAAAAAATCACTAAAATATGGTGTCAGTATCACAAGATTATAGATTGGAACCATTTTGTGGGTCAATTAGCAAAATAATTGAAAATATCTTTTCTAAAGATGGAGACAAATTTGTCTACAGACCACAATGAAGTACAATAAATTATTTCAGAGATTGTTGCTTCAGCATCAGCATATCAGTAAAATCTGAATAGATATTCTAATATACCTATTCTATACTAAACACTTGTGATTAGTTCTTGATAATCTAGCTTCTAAGCTAAAAGTGTTTAAATAATAAAATTTTTTTCTTACTTTTAATGGGAAAAATTATAATATGTTCTATCCTAACTAGTTCTCTAGATATTGAATGTGTGAGAGACACCTGCATCCTTCTTAATGCTTTCATATGAATGAATTAAACCCCAGTAATTCACAGTATGTGACAGTGTGGACATATACATGGCTTAGAATCTGTATTTATGAAGAAATCAAATGGAAAGAATAGGTAAAAGTATAAGGATAATGTTTAAAGCTCTGGAAAGAGCAACCCTTTTATGTTCTTCAGAAGTATCTATTTCCATACTATTAGCCAGCATGCTACTTAGGACACATACTAGTTAGTTCACTTCAGCATATCGTCTGTAATGTCTAATCAACTGTAATTTATTGACACAATACCAATCAAAATTCTGGAGTAGTTCATATGATATTCTCAAACATGAAACTTTTGGGTCAGATAAATTAATGAGTCAGCCATTGTATGAACTGCAAGGTCAAAATATCCCTTTTCTTTAGTATTTTGGGGGGATGGGGGAGTCATTTATGCCAACAAAAGCAGTCATTTAGAGGAAAAGTATGACTTAAAAAAATCTCTTAGGACCAAAAGATGTTAAGTTGATAGTTGCTTCATTATATGTCCATATATCGATTGAAGACAGAATTATCTAGGGAAAGATGTAATGGGAAAAGAAAGATGTTTGAACAACAGGACTTTCTGACAGACTTTTAAGAACATAAATTATTAATAATTAATTTAAATTTGCATTTCTAGAATATAAAAACCTTAAGGTAACATCTGTTAATAACTAAAAAGGACTTGGAGGAGGGCTTAATGAAAATCATGGAAAAGGGATAAATTTTAACTATTGTCAATATCAGGGCAGAGGTAAAGGGATTTTTTTTTTTTTCCCCCCCACCCTCCCTGCCCCAGTCCTCTAAGGCATCTTCCATCCTCGAGTTGGACTCCCTTTGTTATACAACAACTTCCCACTGACTATTTTACAGTTGGTAGTATATATATGTCTGTACTACTCTCCCGCTTCTTCTCAGTTTCCCCTTCACCCCCCGCCCCCTCCCATACCTCGAGTTCTCCAGTCCATTCCCTGTATCTGCTTCCCTGTTCTTGTCACTGAGTTCATCAGTACCATTTTTAGATTCCGTATATGTGAGTTAGCATACAATATTTGTCTTTCTCTGTCTGACTTACTTCACTCTGTATGACAGATTGTAGTTCTATCCACCTCATTACATATAGCTCCATCTCATCCCTTTTTATAGCTGAGTAATATTCCATTGTATATATATGCCACATCTTCTGTATCCATTCATTTGTTGATGGGCATTTAGGTTGCTTCCATGTCCTGGCTATTGTAAAGAGTGCTGCAATAAACATTATGGTACAAGTTTCTTTTGGGATTATGGTTTTCTTTGGGTATATGCCCAGGAGTGGGATGACTGGATCATATGGTAGTTCTATTTGTAGTTTTTTAAGGAACCTCCAAATTGTTTTCCATAGTGGCTGTACCAACGTACAGTCCCACCAACAGTGCAGGAGAGTTCCCTTTTCTCCACACCCTCTCCAACATTTGTTGTTTCCAGACTTTGTGATGATGGCCATTCTGATGGGTATGAGGTGATACCTCATTGTGGCTTTGACTTGCATTTCTCTGATGATGAGTGATGTTGAGCATCTTTTCATGTGTTTGTTGGCCATCTGTATGTCTTCTTTGGAGAAATGTCTATTTAGGTCTTCTGCCCATTTGTGGATTGGGTTATTTGCTTTTTTGGTATGAAGCTGCATGAGCTGCTTGTATATTTTGGAGGTTAATCCTTTGTCCGTTGTTTCATAGGCAATTATTTTTTCCCATTCTGAGGGTTGCCTTTTAGTCTTGTTTATGGTTTCTTTTGCTGTGCAAAAGCTTTTAAGTTTCATGAGGTCCCATTCGTTTATTCTTGATTTTATTTCCATGATTCTAGGAGGTGGGTCAAAAAGGATGTTGCTTTGATGTATGTCAAAGAGTGTTCTGCCTATGTTTTCCTCTAGGAGTTTGATAGTGTCTGGCCTTATATGTAGGTCTTTAATCCATTTGGAGTTTATTTTTGTGTATGGTGTTAGGAAGTGTTCTAATTTCATTCTTTTACATGTTGCTGTCCAATTTTCCCAGCACCACTTGTTGAAGAGGCTGTCTTTTTTCCATTGTATACTCGTGCCTCCTTTGTCAAAGATAAGGTGCCCATATGTGTTTGGGCTTACTTCTGAGTTCTCTATTCTGTTCCATTGATCTTCCTTAGGTAAAGGGATTTTAAAGGAGAAAGACTGAAGCACAGGAATTCTGTAAAGCCAGGGAGCAGCAGCCAGAAATGATCATGAAACCATGTGCACCAGTGGAGATTTGAACTAATTTTCAGAACATTGTACTCTCCTCAAAAAATGAAAAATTGGTTTGAACTAATCTTATGTATCTACTATCTAGCTAATCTATGACTTTAAGGGCCGAAAGACAGAGAATGGCATTTAGGGTACACAAATCTATTCAAAGCATCAGTATGCAAAAACATTTAAATAGAAAAGCAAAGTAAGCAAATACTGGTTTTTTTGATTTCCTGTTGGTACTATCACAAAAAGCATCACAGATGTTTTTCCCTACTATCTGCTAAGCTATTATAGGATATAATCCTGGGAAACGGACCTAACAGAATTACCTTTTTTGGTACTAAAAAATACTCTTAAATTTCTGTTGTTTGAAATCTCTCACAAGGTGAAATCAGTGTAAAAATCCAAAGCTGAGATTTTTAGCTACAGCAATTAAAATTATTCTTGTATGTTACCAACAAAGGTGATTCATTTGAACTATGTGTGAGGGATTATTCATGATGAAGATAACTGTATCATGCTAAAGATAATTGGATGATGCCTAATTTGAAAACAAATCCCAGTATTATTTTTAATAATATATTTGATTTAATTTTCTGGTTCTGGGATTTCTTTAAAAATTTTTTAATAACATATTACTTTGGTTGCCTAGTTGTTTTTGTTAATATTAGGGTTAAAAACTATAAGTCACTGAGAAGCATTATGGTATCTTTTCATTTTTATATTTATAAATCTCATACTTTAAGTGTATTTTTATTCATAGAAATATTTCTTTAAACTATATAACTGGTACAGGAGCATCAATTGCATATCAACTTTCCTATATATAAACATTTTTTTGGAAGCACATCTCACCTGAAGACATTTATACTTTAGTTGAGGATACAAAACTTACATTCATGAAATAACTTGTTATCCCTACAAAATGACACAAACTATTCTAAGTAGTTATATATGTTACAGTTTTTGAGGGGACATTGAGCAACTGATCTAAAAAAAAAATGAATCTCAGAAAATTTATAAAGTCCGGGAAACCATTGCCAAAGGTTTAGTCTCAATCTCATTAAAGTAGATTCCAGTATAATAGAATGTGAGAATCTTAAAGAGGTAGTCCCCTTATAGCTGCTGGAAAATCTAAACTTCTACTGAGAACTCAGTTCTACCTGAAGGACTTGTATCATTACCCTATACACCCAGGCATTCTGTATGGTTGGACCTATGACATTTGAGGATTAGACCTGTTTTATTAGTCCCTGTTCTTCAAAAGTAAGATATATTTGTCTCTTTGCCTGCTGATAAAAAAATACCTTAATTGTTTAGGGCCTTATCACAAAAAGATGATTTTTCTTGAAGGTATTCCCGTTAACTTCTATGACATTCGGACTTCAACCTGTCTATGTGGATGAGTTGTTCTGTTTCTTGGATCTATCATAATACACCCACAGATCAATCAAATTTTTGTAAAGGATATGATTTGCCAATGTCTGCCTGCACTGGGTGCTAGTATCCTGATTCTGATTGTCAGGGCCCACCCAGTTCATATACTTGTTCTTAAACAATATTTGACTAGGATAATTCTATGTAGAATCTACTAAAATAGCAAAGGGTTTATTGTAACTGTCCCCTTCCTTCTCATCTGTACTGTTCTTTTCCCCACCCATTACCTCCTCCACCTATAAAGTCGGTAGTTTATTTGGTTATGTATTCAGTGAAAATATACAGTGACTTCTGATTCCAGGTTTCTATTTTTGCTCATTAAGAAATGGATCCTTTCTCTTCACCAGTGGTGTTGATCAATTTGTATGTTCCTAGTTATTCTTCTCAGCTCCAAAAGGGTGGTTTTATTGTCAAAGAAGATCCTTACTTTTCATGCTTAGGTTTTCTTAATAAACATGCTCAAAGTAGATGTTTTAAGTGCTGAGTATTTTCAAATTATTTCAGTTGAAGCTTTTATTTTGCATAATAGGCCCATCAAAATATTGATTATGCTAGAATAATAGAGTGGTTAAATACATTGGCTCTGGAGCCAAAATGCCTAGATTTAAATCCCAATTCTTCCACTTAGTAGCTAAATTAATAGCTATCTAACCATAGTCAAGGTGCTTAATTTTCCTGCGCCTCAGTTTCTTCTTTTGTAAAATGAGGATTTTAATAGTAACTATTTCAATAGGTTTGTGGCGAGGAAGAAATAAGGTAAGTGACTATAACATTTTCGGGCACATAGTGTTCAGTAAATCAATGCTAGTTACTTTCGTTTTTATGGTTATGGGATGATATTTTCTATTTCTTGAACCCAATTGATCTGTTTTTGTTATTATTGTTTGTTTTCTATTTTATTTTCTGGTTGCTGCAATGCCTGTATAGATCCTTTTTTTTTCTGAAAGCTATGATGAAATTTTAAATCCCATTAGCTGAAAGAATCCCTATTTAGAGTCCAGACTTAAAATAGATCTCTTCTCAAGTTCCTCTCCATACCTGGACTTAGTCCTCTATAGCTACTACGTAACTTAGGTTGTTGGTATTTCACCTATTCATGCCTAACATCCTGGGGACACACCTGGAACTCTGGATAAAACCAAAAAGCAGAAACTTTTCCAGCCTAATTGTAGACCCACAGTCACCTATCAGCAGTCAGGTATTCATTTGTGCCTCACACCTCTGCCACTTCTGTTTCCTGAGCCATAAAATAACAGTAGACGAGGCTCTGATTTATTTGAAATTTTGAAAGCATGCATTACTCAAGAGCTGTTTAAATACTCTGGAAGACTGTTCAAACAGCACACCACTCATGAAATGGGCCACAAGGAGATGTCCTCTGCTTTTCTCACTTTTCCTTCAACAACTTAAAAGAGTATTTGGGGCCATAGAAAGAGGTCTGTCTTTGCAGCAGACCTAGTCTTTTCACTATAGCAGAGGACCCTAACAAACGGTCCAGGTATTGTTACCAATATGATCCATGCCACCCATTGGTTAGTTACGGATACTAATGCCCATAGCAATGATGCCCTGGCTTTGCCCAGAAACATTAGCACCTTTGCCTTGTATTAAGTTTAATTGAGGCTATTATAACTTCCAACTTTCCTCAGTCAATAATATTACATAATTTATTAATGTCACTCCAAGAACATGATTTTTTTTCCAACTCCAGTCTTGTTCTGTCCTTATCAAGAAAATTGGAGAATTAAATGTTTAAACAAATACCAGATGTTGAACAAGATCACCATCTGAAATCAATACTCCCTTCTACAGTTTTCTCCACTGTTTGGTCAACCTGAGTAAGTGTGATTTGTATCAGCTGAAACTCCAGGACAGGATTCAGAGGTAGAGAAGAGAGGAGGGGAAGGGTCATATCTCTAGTCAAAATCAGGACTTTTTTTTTAACTGTTCATGGAGGACTGTATTTTTAGATTCTCATGACAGTTTTGAATAGTTGGTAATGTCATTTGGGCTGCAATGGGATATTATCGCTGTTTTAACATATCCTAAACAATGTCTTCTAGGATCTAATTAGAACATTACATAAGCATATATTTGAATAGAAGTTAACATATTCTAGTGATCCTAAAAATTACACCTCCTAACCATTACAAATAATTGGAAAAAAGAAGAATTATTCAATAAATGCCTTAAGGACTTTTGGTTGCCTCTTCATGGCAGTGATGTTGGCGGTGGTAGTCATGATGAATTCCTACCTTCTGTCATTCAGTGAAAGAATTGCAAATGGAGTTGACCTAAATGCAATAAATAAAGTCTTGAGAAATTTAGAAGAAATAAGGTTAATACTCATCTCATCTTAGGTTGGCTATTCTAAGAAAACACACAAACAAAAAATACCCTAAAACAAAGCAAAAAACACAACAGAATAAACATTAAAAAGGAAGACATACTTACATATGATTAAAATAATATATTTTAAACAATACAACAAAAATAAAATAAAAAATAAAAGATACACTGATAAAGTATTTATTTGTAATACATAAAAGAAAAGCAACAATCCTTAATACATAAAAAGGTGAATGAATACTCATAATCTATAAAGAGCCCCTATGACTAAAGAAGAAAGAAAAATGCAATGGAAAAATAGGACAATAGATAAATAGATCCCAGGGAAGAACAGAAATGAGCAGTTTATATGCAGAAAACTTCAACTTTGGTATTAAAAAGTCCCAATTAATTATAAAAGATTTTTAAAGAATAATGAAACTTCATTCCTACAGAAACATGAGCACTTTTGCCTATTACTACTGAGTGTTTTTGTTCATTGGTGGATGGCAACCAGTATATATATGAAAAGCCTTAGAAATATATATACCAGGGGGCAGAGTCAAGATGGTAACATGGGAAGACGTGGAGATCGCGTCTCCCCACAAATAGATAGGTTGCTGGAGGCCGGTGGGGGACCTGAGGCCCAAGCAGACTGCAGGAACCCCGGAGCAACCGGGTAGGACCCGGGGGGAAGTCAGGGGGACAGGGAAAGGGAAGCCAGACGGGACCGGAGCCCCTGGGGAGTGGCTGGGTGAGGAGGGAGGTTCCTGCCTGGAAGGACCTTTGGGGGCTGGGGAGATCCAAAACAGCAACTGGGTTTCTCCCGCCCAGGAGGCCAGGAGGCCTGCTGAGTTCCCCGGCTTGGGAGCCTGCTGGGCTCCCCAGCGGAGTCCTCCACACTCCCAAGGCCCCCTCCAGGCTGCCTGGGTCCTGGGGGTGTGGGAAGGAGGGAGAAGGTGGAGAGGCGGACAGGTGGGGGTGGGGTCTTTGAGATTGGGGGATGGGGAGGCAAGAGGGCGTTTCACCTGCTCTCTTGGCCAGGGAGGCTGACTGGGCTCCCGAGCCTGGTCCTTCACTCTCTGGGCCCCCCTCTGGCACAAGGATCCTGAGGGCATGGCAGGGAGAGGGAAGAGGGGGAGGGAGGGAGGGAGAGAGGCAGACAGTGGGGGTGGGAAGGGATCTCTCCAGGTCAGAAGAATAGGGGAGGCACTGCCGGGTATTTCTTCTGGGCAGGTCCTCCACCTTCCAAGGCTCCTCCTGGCCTGTTGGTCCTAGAAGTACAGGAGGGAAGCTGTGGGGGGAAAAGAAGAGAGGCGGAAGAGGGGAGGGACCCTTTGGGATCAGAGGATTGGGGGAGGAGTGTAAGGCATTTCCGCTGCCCTCTGGCCTAGCAAGCCTGCTGGGCTCCCGGGCCTGGTCTCCAACTCTCCAGAGTCTCCTCCCAGACACGTTGGTCCTGAGAAGGTCGGAGCATGGGAGGGGAAGAGGAAGTGGGGCAGACTGGTGGTGGGACGTTCCAGGAGCAGAGGACCAGGGGAGGTGCGGAGGACCTTTCCCCTGCCCACTTGGGCCCAGCGGGCCTGCTGGGCTCCCGAGTCTGGTCCCTTGGTCTCTCCAGCTGAGTGGGTCGTACAGGCATGGGAAGGAGGGAGGAGAGGAGAAGAGGAAGAGAGGCAGACAGCGGTGGGGGGGACCTCGCAGGACCGGAGGATCAGGGGAGATGCTGCGGGAAATCTCCCTACCCACTTGGCACCAGGAAGCCTGTTGCAGCCCCAGGCATGGTCTTCATTCCTCCAGGGACCCTTCTAGGTCTCATTGGTCCTAGGGGTGTAGAAGGAAAGCAGGGGAGAAGAGGAGAGGCGGGCAGGGGAGGGGGCCTTCTGGGATTGGAGGATCATGGGAGGCAGAGCAAGTATTTCTCTTGCCCGCTAGCTCTGGGAAGCCTGCTAGGCTCACGGACCTGGTCTTTCACACTCCCGGGCCCCCTTCAGCTGCTTGGGACTTAGGAGAGTGGGGGACGAGGGAGAGGAAGAGAGGCAGAGAGGGACCCTATGAGACTGGGAGATCTGGGGAAGTGCCGCAGGTGTTACCCTAGCCCAGTTGGCCCTGGGAAGCCTGTTGGGCGTCAGAGTCTGGTCTCCTGCCTTCCAGTGCCCCCTGCAGCTATGAGGGTCCTAGGGGAATAGGAGAGAGGGGATGAGGAAGAACATTCTATGACATCCATCAAAGCAAGATCGTTTTTGAGCCACCTCCTAAAATAATGGAAATAAAATGAAGAATAAACAAATGGGACCAAATGAAACTGAAAAGCTTTTGCACAGCGAAAGAAACCAAAAAGATAAGAAGACAACCCTCAGAATGGGAGAAAATACTCGCCAACAAAGCAACAAAGGATTACTCTCCAAAATATATAAGCAGCGCATGCAGCTTAATATCAAAAAAGCAAATAACCCAATCCACAGATGGGTGGAAGACCTAAATAGACATTTCTCCAAAGAAGACATACAGATGGCCAACACACACATGAAAAGATGCTCAACATCCCTAATCATTAGAGAAATGCAAGTCAAAGCCACAGTGAGGTATCACCTCACTTCAGTCAGAATAGCCATCATCAAAACATCTAGAAACAATAAATGTTGGAGAGGATGTGGAGAAAAGGGAACTCTTCCGCACTGTTGGTGGGACTGTAAGTTGGTACAGCCACTTTAGAAAACAGTTTGGAGGTTCCTTAAAAAACTAAAAACGGAACTACCATATGACCCAGTAATCCCACTACTGGGCATTTACCCAGAGAAAACCATAATCCAAAAAGAAACAGGTACCATAATGTTTATTGCAGCACTATTTACAATAGCCAGGACATGGAAGCAGCCTAAATGCCCATCAATAGATGAATGGATAAAGAAGATGTGGCATATATATATAATGGAATATTAGCCATAAAAAGGAATGAAATGGAGCTATATGTAATGAGGTGGATAGACCTAGAGTCTGTCATACAGAGTGAAGTGAGCCAGAAAGAGAAAAACAAATACTGTATGCTAACTCATATATACGGAATCCAAAAAGAAAAAAGAAAAAAAAGGTACTGATGAACCCAGTGACAGGGCAAGAATAAGGATGCAGATGCAGAGAATGGACTGGAGGACATGGGGTTGGGGTAGGGGATGAAGGGGAAGCTGGGATGACGTGAGAGAGTAGCATAGACATATATACACTACCAACTGTAAAATAAGTAGCTAGTGGGAAATTGCTGTATAACAAAGGGAGATCAACTCGATGATGGGTGATGCTTTAGAGGGCCAGGACAGGGAGTGTGGGAGGGAGTCGCGGGAGGGAGGGGATATGGGGATATATGTATAAATACAGCTGATTCACTTTGGTGTACCTTAAAAACTGGTTCAAGAATGTAAAGCAATTATATTCCAATAAAGAGCTTAAAAAAAAAAAAAGAAAAAAAGAAATATATATACCTCTGACACAGAAATTCTGTTCCTAGAAATTTTTTCCAAAGGAAATAATCCAGCATAGAACAAGGTTGTATGTAGAATAGTCATTATTTGAAATAAGAAAATAACAAAAAGAGCCGCAATTTGGAATTTGTAAATATGCATTTGTATGTGTGTGTACATGTATTTAGATATGACATTCATATAGAACACTGTGTGACTGTTTAAAATCATATCAATGTAGTACATTTGACAACAAAGGAAAGATGTCAAAGGAATGTGTTTAAATGGCAAACAAAGGTAACGTGTGTTGTATCCACCTTGATATTGATAATGATTTTATGGGTGATGATATTGCAAGAATTTTTTTTTTAACTTTTATTCTTTGATTCCTCATGCATATTCCATTTTTCCCACAATTAATATGCAACAATTTTTATAGGAAAAGTTTTTTTCAGTAAGGAGGAAGTAAACCTGCATTAGAATTTACTAGCTTAGATCTTTTTGTATATTAGAATCATGAGGGAGCATTAAAAAAAATTCTAAACCTTACCGTGACTTGCTGAATCAAAATGTGTTTTGGTTTTCTGTTTTGTGGTTAATGTTTGGTTCTGAAGTGATTCTTACATAGCTAGGCCAGCATCAGTCCATAAATCATCATTTGGGTACCACTGGCCTTAAGGAAAAGAATACTCATTTCTCAGGATATGGTGGGAACCAAGTATTATTATGTGAGTGAGTGATCAGAAGAATGATAGATGACTCCTCCAGTTATGGCCTATTTCCCAGTAAAACTTAACTCTGTAAGATTTTACTTCTTTTGGAAAAGAGCACTGGAAGCAGTATGCAGTACATTTTATATCCTTCTATCAATTCTTTGCTCCCTTCTTGTGGTAGCAAACCTCTGCTCCATGAATATAGACAAGGCCTGTTACCAAGGCTGGGAAAGCCAACATATTCTATCTTGCCAGCAGGCCAATGAGTAGTCCAGGTTTTGATTAATCAGTCATTACCAAGGATTTTTCTGACTGTGGCCAGCAAATTGTAAAGTAAGCTTGCTTCACCACAGTTTTCCTTGTCGAAAGAATGGCACTGTTACTCCCCCCCATGATCAGAGTAAAATATTTTCCTTCATGCCTTCTTTCAATCCATCAGCAAGTGCTTTGGCTTTTCCTTCCCAGTATAATCCAAATCTACCTACTTCTCCTAACCTCTAAGTCCCCACTCTATTTTTGAGCTACTGTGCCACTTGGTGCATAATTGGTTGTTTGCTTCATTTTTGTCTTGTTAAAAGCTATTGTCCACAGAGCCAAATATATTTTTAAAACAAAAATCAAATCATGTAATTCCTCAGCTCATAATTCTCCAATGAAATCCCATTACATTTAAGACAAAATCCACAGTTCTATGGTCTGACAAGCCCCTGTTTGGTTTGTCCCTTTTCTGTTTCTTCAAACTCATTCACCGTTTTCCCCACTGTCTTGCATCCAACCTTGTTGCTATTCCTTGAACATGGCAGACTTTCCTCACCTGTATATTTACTCTTTCTTCTGCCAGGATTGCTCATCTCCAAGAACTACAAATGACTCCCTCCCTTATTCCTTTCAAGGATATTTTTAGCTCAAATATCACCTCCTCAGGGGCAACATCCTTGACTGCTTTATGAAAATAGTTCCTCCTATGCCCACCACCCTTCAATCTCTGTGCTCTGTTCCTAATAGTCAGTTACATGTACCTTGTCTGACTTTTGCTAAAATGGCAGTTCCACAAGGGCAGGGAACTTCCCTGTCTGGTTTACTGCAATTTTACCCCGGGGCCTAGATATACGTTGAAGTAGATCCCTACTTCTTGGCAAAAGGCAGGCTGCAGAAGGACAGACTGAAGTACCAAGCAGAGGGAGAAGCAGAGGTAAGAACTGGTAGAGCTTTAGGTCTCAGAATCATCCCAACTAGCTCTGTTTTTTTCTCTTTTTCATCTGTTAGTTTAGGTGAACCAAAAAAGTCCTCCTCTTCTCTTTAGTTAATGTGAATGTGATTTCTGTCACTTGAAACTGAAAGATCCCCAAACAATAGCCAATTGAAGTTTCAGTTTCAGAACTCAAGGTATTTTGTAGGAAGACCCATGAAACACCACAAATCTGTGCCCAAAACACTGATGTAGAACTAACTCCACACAGCACACACTTTCATCACCCATGTTAACCTCTGGATGCACCATGGGTGACCATTATTGTCAGTATACTCAGAGACCCTTTTCTCTCCCCCACTGAGTACTTTGTTCTTTATGTGGTTATGTATTCCCCTCATCTACTCTCTGAAAGACTCATCCTTGGCTCCTTGTTTCCCTTCCTAACCTTTCCCTTACTCTTTCAGGTTTGCAGATCATTGCAGAGTTAGGAAAGTCTAATCTTTCAAAACTGAGTTCACTTCGCTTCTGTCTTTCACACAGTAAGCAAATAATACATAAACCATATTCTGTAATACCTTCATCCCTATCCAGTCTTAAAGAAGACTGGTTAACCACTTATCTACAACCCTCATTTTGTTGATACAAATGTTTGTGTGAAGCTATCTCTTATTCCTGCATTCCGAGCAAAACTGATGACTTCACAGAGCTCCATAAATGTTGAGCATACTGAAACCACCCCCATAGCAACATAGGGTAGTCAGAACAGGCAGGGAGCTGTGTCAAAGCCAGGGCCAGGGACCAGCTGCCAGAATTCTGCCTCAAACACAAGGGAGCAAGTACAAACCTATGGCAGGTTTCTTAATTACAGCACTGTTATTGACATTTGGGGCTGAATATTCATGCACAGGAGCTGTCTGTGCATTGTGTCATGTTTAGCAGCATTCCCTGGCCTCTATAATCACTCAGTACCAGTAGTACCACTTTTGCGATAACTCAAAATATCCAGACTTGGACAGCTATCCCCTGGGTGTGTGTGTGTGTGTGTGTGTGTGTGTTGGGGGAAGGATTGCACCCAGTTCAGAATGACTTATGTATAGAGAAAGTATTTGTGTGGTAACTCAAAAAAAAGAATCAGATCCATCCATTATCCCCTGAAAACAGGTGGTAGGAAGTCTTGAGTAGGTGAGGGTCCCACCTCTTTTTTAGAGAGTTGAACCAGTTTTAATAGGTCCTAGCTTTTATAACCTAATAAGGATCTTCTGGAAGTAAAACAGGTGGATTAATGTAATCTGCTTATAGATTTGATTTTTTTTAAAGTGGTCTTAATTTCTTCAGAGCCCCATTACTTTCATGGTTAAGGTTAAGCTGTTTCTCACTTACAGTGCCTTTTGTGATAGAGCTCAGGCTCACTTCTCAAACCTGAATCCCTGCTATTTCTTAGCATGTGTCCTATGGCCAGACATATCAATTTTTTTTTTATTCTATGGGGGAAAAACAGTATTTTCTAATATCTCTGTCATTTCTACATGCTGTTGCCTCTACCTAAAATACTCCTCCCCAAATTCCATATTTTCTCTGACATTATAATTTCTATAATATTGAAAAGCTTTCCTCAGCTACTGTTCCTCCCTGACACTCCCCCCTTCAGGCCAGTAGGCTCCTCTTCCCTCAGTCACCAACTCTTACCGGTTATTCTGTCCTGTAAATGTTAGTTAGATTTTTTACCCATCTCCCATGAGGGCTATATCTTAGTTACTTAGATCTAAAGTTTGTGGGTCCTGAAGCTTCTACAAGCTGGATACCTTCTTTATACATGTGCAAGTGCACATGAGCACGTGCGCACACACACACATAAAATTAGCTATATTTAGGAAAGAAGTTACAACAAATAACTGGAAGCTTAAAGATTCAGGCTCCTTTTTTTCTAACATCTCTTTAGTCAATTTGATGGAAATACTGACATAGAAATATATACTAATAGCAACTTGGTTTTCCCTGCCATCTAGAAGGTTCTTCGGCTATCAGCATCTCACAACATTCTTTGTAATTAAGGATCCCTGGATCTTACAATTCATTACCTTTATGATAAATCTACCTTTTTAAAATTTAATCTCTGAATTTCCAATACCCAGTGGTTGGCCCATAGAAGGAACTTAATAAATGTTAGTGGTAACAGTGTTGAATTTTACTTGAAGGTTAAGAAATCTCCTCATGCTTCTGTGTTCCAGGAAGAAAGACTTGCTTCAAGGAACACCCTTCTGAATATGAGTTATATAAGGCTCATAGATGCCTCCCTTGTTCACTAAGACAAGGGTGAGCACAGACCCTCCAATTCGCATTCTTTGTCTAAGAAATGACTGGCTGAACTCCTTATCTCCACTAATCAATTAGAACAAAATGTTTTTTAACCAAACTTTAAGTTTCTGTCCTTCCTCCAGGCCTCTAAACTTTAGCTTACTTTCAGCCTGAGCGAGCATACAGCCCCTGCTAAGAGTAGACTGGCCTCAGGATAAAACATTCTCTGACCTACTATCTTATTATGCCACCCTTTCACTTGCCCACACCTGGTTCTTTCTGGCTTTGTTTACTCTTGTTTACAAAAGGACATCTCTTTTGTCTCACTCTTGAGAAGCGTACAGTTCTTATAGTCACAAAGGTCACTTTATTATAATTGTCTCTTTTCCCAGCCTTGCAAGAAGTCTCTTTTCTCCAGATTTTTGAGTAGTCTCTCCTTTCTATGACCAGATTTGTTCTTTATTTGACAGTGGAATTACTGGCAAAAAAAAAAAAGGAAAAGAAAAAAGAGAATGAAAATGAATTCCTATTAAAGCAACCAGCTTCCCTTGTAACAATTGTGCTGCTGCAATGATAACGCCTTTGCTTGCCTCCTGATCCCATATGGGCTCTGGGTTTTGACACTGTTTTGCCTGCTACAATCCACTTATCTATCAGCAATAATTATAAATTTATTTTGTCAATACTGTGAATCAGTTCTTAGGTCTCTCTTCATTTGGCTTACATCTCATCTTCATCATGACTCAGTCTAGATCCTAATGCATTCAGATTTTTTTCCTGGCTTAGTTCCCAAGAAGACCTGACCCCTTTTTGTGCAATTAAAATTGAGAAGGTTAGTTAGTTTTGAAAAGCTTAATAGATATTAATTTCAATAAATTTGGGAAAAGCTATTCCAGATGCAAACAATTGTATGTAAATCTTGGAGCTAGGAGTTGGAATTCATGCCTAAAGGCAACAAAATTAGCTTAATTTTAGTTTAATTGGTAGAATAATGAGAGAAAGTTGGAGATAGGTGATAGCCTTATTCAGACAGAAGTGATTGAATGTGAAACAAAAGACCAAAATAGTGAAATGCTTGATTGTGATGGGAACATGATAAAACTGTTTAGGGTATTAGGTTAAATGGAGATAGGAAGAACTTGGAAAGCAGGGAAACAAAACAAAACAAAATAGAAGACAGGTTGAGGAAATAACATAACTGGGAAGTGATCAGGATTCTGATTTGTAGGGATCTGTAAAAATGTTAAGGATGGATATTGATTGCCATAATGTTATTCTTTTGCCTTAGGAGACTGAGCTAAGAAAATACTGCTACAATTTATGTCAAAGAGTGTTCTGCCTATGTTCTTCTCTAGGAGTTTCATGGTTTTAGGTCTTACATTTATGTCTTTAAACCATTTTGAGTTTATTTATGTATATGGTGTGAGGGAATGTTCTAATCTCATTGTTTTACATTTGGCTGTACAGTTTTCCCAGCACCAGTTATTGAAGAGACTTTCTTTTCTCCATTGTATATTCTTGCCCGCTTTGTTGTAGATTGATTGACCACAGGTGCATGAGTTTTTTTCCTGGACTCTCTACTTTGTTCCATTGCTTTATGCCAGCACCATACTGTTTTGATTACTGTAGCTTTGTAGTATAGTGTGAAGTCAGGAGGGTTATACCTTCAGCTTTGTTCTTTTTTCTCAAGATCATTAACAATTTGGGGTCTTTTGTAGTTACATATCAATTTTAGGATTACTCTAATTCTGTGAAAAATATCGTTGGTATTTTGATAGGAATCACATTAAATCTGTAGATTGCTTTGGGCAGTATGGCCATTTTAACAATATTAATTCCTCCAGTCCAAGAGCGTGGAATACCTTTCCATTTCTTTGTATAATCTTCAGTTTCCTTCATCAGTGTTTTATAGTTTTCAGTGTACAGGTCTTTTATCTCCTAGGTTAAGTTTATTCCTATATATTTTATTCCTTTTATTATAATATTAAACGTGATATTTTTTGTTTTCTTTCTCATATTTAATTTTTAGTGTGTAGAAAAGCAATAGCTTTCTGTATATTAATCTTGTATCCCACAACTTTACTGAATTTATTTGTTCTGATAGTTTTTTTTTTTTTTTTTTTTTTTTTTTTTAGCTTTTAAGCCCATGAATCTGCCTTTTTTTTTTTTTTTTCTTAATTTTTTTGGGGGGTTCTGATAGTTTTTGGATGGAGACTTTAGGGTTTCCTATGTAAAGTATTATGTCATCTACAATCAGTAACAGTTTTACTTCATCCCTTCAAATCTGGATCCCTTTTATTTCTTTTCTTGTCTGATTGCTGTGGCTAGGACTTCTAATACTATGTTAAATAGAAGTTGGATGAGAGTGGATATTCTTTTCTTGTTCCCAAATTTAGAGAAAAGACTTTCATCTTTTCACTGTTGAGTATGATGTTAGATGTGGGTTTGTCATAAATGACCTTTACTATGATGAGATATGTACAACTTCATGTTAATTGTAGGATGCAGACAGGCATATTTAACACTAAATGTTAATTTATAATGAATATTTAAGTTCAGTCAACATTTGGGAACACTTAAGAACATTAAGTACAGTTTTGAACTTATTTTTTCATTAGTTGAAGTTATTCTGTGAAGGAGATATGGATGGTAAAATTCTACATGGGTATTCTGCATAGGCATGAGGTATACAAAAATGTAATTAAGATAGTGTTAAATTATAGGATCATTTTTACGATCATCATTTTATAAATTAACAAATACAAACTTCATCAGACATTAAAATCCATTATTTCAGATAAGGAACAGTGATTTTCAAGAACTAAGTGGCAGATTTAGCACAACCTCACATTTTAATAAAAGTGTTACAAAGTTTTAGTTATTAAAAATTCAAAAAGGTTAACAATTTAGATATAAAAGGAGCAAAGCAGTGATTGATCTAATGGGAGATAAAGGGGAAAGCACACAATGTTCAGACTTTAAAAATCCAATTATTCCTATTGTTGTGCATGCATTAAGCAGTCATATTTTAGTGCTATCCCATGCCTCACTTGTCTTGCTGCCTCTTATCAAACCTCCCGTGTTTGCATTTTAATTGACTTGGGAAAATGCAAAGGGAAAAGAAAAAGAAGTAAAACAAAGAGCTTTGCCAATTTGAAAGCATATATGCGACCCCCTCTGACTTTGTAATGCCAGTGCTTTAAAAACCATTGTGCTCCATAAGTCAGATCCCTATCAGTCTAGCTCTTTTAAATTGTTGCTTTCAAACTAAATACATTTTATTAAAATTTATGTCACCACTTTTAAGAGTGCTTAATACATACAAGAACCATATTAGACTTACTTGAATAAACTCCCACTAGGCTACACACACTTTCCACATGGTGAAGAATAGGCTACACATTTGGAGGGTTATGTTTCATAATTTTTTCATGCCTATATTCTTCAATTTTCTCATCTGAAAATGTGGGTAACAAGAGCTACTTTATAAAACAGCTATGAGAATAAAGGAAAAGTTAACTCCCAGACGTGTCCGATGAAGTGCACTGATGATGTGGGCTCTCTGGGAGCTGATTCATGGTTTTTTTGTTTTGAATTCTGAGCTGTTTTTGAAGCTGCTTCTAGGGCAATGGTTCTTAAACTTATCACTTAAAAATTATTGTAGATCCCAAAAACTTTATGTTTATTTAGATTCTTTTAACACTATATTTTAAATTAAAAATTAAATGTGTTATAATTTAAATGCATATTTATTAATTTATTTTGAACAACTATAATATACTCTTTACATCCTAACATAAACATTTTACAAGAATCTATATTTTCCAAAACCGCAAGAAAGGGAGAAGGTTGTCATTGCTTTACTGTTTTTAAACTTCTTTAATGTCTAGCATAAGAGATCTAGATTCTAATATTTGCTTCTGCCATCAGTGTTTTGCAGTACATTGTTTTGTTTGAAGCATAGAAAGAAAATGAGGGTTTACACAGATCTGTGGTAGGAAAAGGGAAGACCTCAAGGTCTCCCTAAAATAGCCTTGGGGACCCCAAGAAGTCCTGAAACCACACTTTCAGAATTGCTCTTCTGGGAAGCAGAAGCAAAGGGGAGGAGAGCAGACTGTTTCCAGCTTTGGCTTCATGTCAGATGGGGGGAAATTTGACAGGGAAATACTGAAGACCTGGAAACCTTCCTTTTGCCTTCAAGCTGCCTTAAACCTAGTTGTCTGTCCATTGTGCTGTTATAACCCACATGCACTTTGCTTCTGCCGAGATGATCAGAAATTTAGTCTACACTCATTTGACAAAAGAAGCTGCAAAGAGAAGACAGGAGCTATTTGTGTAATAACACATTTGTTGACTAAGAAATAAGACCAGAGCTGTAAGACAACAAAAGCATTTATTTCAAGTTAAATTGCAATTCAGGAGACAGGTTCAGGCAGAAACCTAAATGTGCTCTGAGGAGGGTTGAAAGCCAAAGAGTTTTTAAAGGAAAAGGAAGAAGCTTACATAAATTTTTTGGCAAGAATCCTGGTTGGCGCTGGCAGATTGAAACTATATGTAATTGGTTGCCATGGCTGTTACTAGGCGGGAGTTGATTTTATCAGCATTTTTAGGATGCTATGTCCTCGTGGTCTGGCCTTGTTCAAATTTCATTTCCCTTCCAGGCAGAGATGTGGACAGGCCCCGCTTCTCCCGTGGCCTCCTGCATCTATTTTAGTGCCCTTGTTTGCAATACAGTCTCCATTTTCACACGTTGTTGCCGTAGAGGTTTTACCAAACTCCATTTTGGGGGTAAATGTGGTTTGATTTATTACTAAATGCTATAGATCCTTGATATATGTAGATTTAACATTTGCTGTTTCACAAGTGGTCATGAAGATGTGTGGCATGAAATCATTCGTAGCTTTGTTGAAGCATGAGTTTGGAACAGGCCTCAAGGCCGGTGTGCAAGGGTGAGTGAGTCATGTGACAAGTGGGCTTAGTGCAT
The DNA here is from genome assembly GCF_030028045.1 of Hippopotamus amphibius kiboko. NCBI lineage: Eukaryota > Metazoa > Chordata > Mammalia > Artiodactyla > Hippopotamidae > Hippopotamus > Hippopotamus amphibius. Next base: position 92,259,496 of record NC_080193.1, on the reverse strand, counting down.
CCCCAACATCTCCATCCCAGCGGAATTTACTAATGGTCACTATTCTTGGAGGACCTGCTCCTAGAATACTGTCATTTTTGGAAGTCTTGGAATTTGGGAGAGTATTGCTGTTTTGCAAAAAATGGACTTGGGGAATTGAAAAGCCAACTACCAGTCTTGGTATGAAAACAAAGAGAAGGTGAAATTCTATCTAAAGTATGGTGCTTGTTTAAAAAAAAAAAAAATCCCCTAAAAACAAACAAGCAAACAAATAAAACTCCACATTTCACTTCAGTCTAATATTTATGAAATTATGAAGTATCCAAAGATATCACTTAAATTTAAGATTCATTACATTTTAAGAGGATAATTAGATATAATTGTGGTATTCACAAATGTGGCCATTTGAAAATGTTGAGTGTACTATTTTAAATCAATGTTTAAATTCAATTTAGAATAATTAGTGCTGTTTCAATTCTCAATTTGGTGTGGTTTTGAAATCTTTGGTTAAAATCTAATCTTTAGGAGAAGCTAAAACTATTAATTATTAGTTATACTAAATAGTATTTACAAAACCTTTATGAAGTAAAATAAAAATAACTTATCAAATAGGGATATTTCCAGCTTTAATTGTATATATAATTTCTTCTGATTTTGTGAAATTTTCTGTACTGTTTATAACTTAAGATGATCTATGAAGGACTATATAAAAGGCTAAGAAGAATTGCTTGGCATATATAAAGTGCTGTGTAAGTTTTTGCTATTTATATACTTTCTTATAAATACCGATCACAAAAAATAAGTAAATAAATAAATAAATAGGATGACAAGAAAAAATAAGATAATTTATGGAGGGCCTGCTCTATGCCAGTTATTAACTTTAGGCATTGAGGATAGAGAGCCTAAAATAGAACTGCGTGGTATGTGTTATACAGCATGGAATTGTATTCCATGAAAGTCTCCAAATTTTTAGAAAAAAGTCTTGCTAGCTTCCCTCTGTGTGTTTAATGTAATTTACATGAATTTACTCTCACTGAAATGTATCATTCTATGTGGCAAGCTCACAGATTATTATTTCTATCTGAAATACTAGGTCAAGTATTTCTTTGGTTGCCATTTACTGATGAAGTGAGCTTAAAGAGTGTAAACCTTAAAATAAGCTGAATAGGCATGAACAAAAAATTTAGAAAAACCTATTGGTAGGTTCACCCTCTGGAGAAGCATCATATTTTTAAGTTATTTTTTATTGTTACTTTCTCACTTCCGGATAGTTTATTTTATAAGGAAATTTTACACATACAGATAACAATACTCAATACATCGATATGTTAATATTAAAGGAATATAAGCTTTAGAATAAGATGTTTAAAAACAGAAGACTATAGTATGATTTGATATTTCATATCAAATTTAGCTTAAATTTTGTTAGCAGTAACTATTTAAACTTTATACTAAGAAAGTTTACATGTTTTAAGAAAGCCTTGAATTTTTGATCCAGATGGTCTTTTATCTAGGCTGTTGAGAACCTAATTTTTAGAAAAATTATCCTCTCCTCTCAGCCTGCTCACAACCACCTAAAACTTGCTTGCTTCTTCTGACTGGTTGTATACAGTTTCAGATATTGGAGGTTATCAAAGTACTGTCAGCTTGAGGTATGGAAATGCTTAATGTTTGACTAAGTTCAGTTGTATTTGAGCTTGTTAATTTTTAATCAGTAAAATTCTCCACATTCTCAGTAGGGAAGTATATAATATAACCAAAAAGTTTTGTCACCACCATCCCAACCCCCACCAAAGCTCACTCAGAATCCCCAGTCATACCTCTTACATCTAATCAGAATTATACACACCTTCTGTGTTCTGTACATACTACTATTATGGAGTTTGTCATAATTGAATATGTCGAAACTGGATTCCACATTTCAGGGAACTAAAGGCTTCTGTTAGGTTTTTTTTCCTCTAATTCTTAGGGTAGTGCCAGGGAAATAGTAAATCCTCAACAGGTGTTTATAGGGATTAATGAATTAATTTTCAAATAGCTTTTTACTTAAAAGAAAATAAAATTAACACAGTAAAAAAAGATATCGTATGCCATGTGATGGACATATTTTATTTTCTAGCTATTCTTTAGCTTCTTTATCTTTTAGAGGAATACTCCTACCACGTTCTTTTTCTATATGGTTGAAAGAGAGTGACTCCATTTCCATACCTTCAGGGTGGTCATTCAATCCAGGACTTTTGGTACTACCCCCAATGTTTTAATTATGAGAACCAATGTATGCCTTTATTTTGCTCTAGATACTTCCAGTTGGGTGTCAAACATGTTTAACAGCATCCTGGCTAAAACACTGTCTGCATTTTAGAATTCCCCATCAGAAATATTCATTGAGTTCATGTTCTTCAATGCTTTCCTAACTACAGCTTTATATACATATGCAATGCTATGTTTTATTGCCTCTTATTCTATAGAAAGTTTTCAGCTCCCAGAACTAGTTTTTATTTATTTTTCTTTTTACAGCATTTCAAATATTTTGGGCAGAGCCAAATTATTTTCAAACAGATTTACAGAATGGTATTTTCTTTGTATCTTGTCTTAGTTCTTCCTTAAGTGTATAATAGGTGAGGCTTTTCACCTTCATTCTCTTTCTCAGGCTTGACATTTGTCTCTATTTTCTCCAATGATTTTATTTTTCAACCTCTTTTTCTTAAGATAAAGAAAGACAAAGTTATGTCTGTATAACCCTTTAGCAATATTCACCTTAAAAAAAAATACAGTGGTTAAAGTAAGATATCTCGCTGTATGTCATGACTTGGTAATGGCTTATCTTTCTCTTTTAACTCTCTTTATTAAAAGAAACTGCTAAAGAGTAGATTTTTGTTTCTTTTGAATGTATTTCTTTAGCTCCTAATCCCCCCCTCCTATCTCTCAAAAAATTGATAAAATGAAATTTTTACATTCCAGACCCTGTGTACAACCAAAACTAGATATAGAACTTTTTATGCAGCAGAGGAATGCTAAAGAAATTAAGAAAAATATTTCATACTATCTTTAGTATTTCCAATGAGCATTTCAATTATGTGCTTATTAGTGCACATTCTTCTTATGTTTGCGGTTTTTTATTTGTTCCTTTTTAGAGCAGTTTTAGGTTCACAGCAAAATTGAGGAGAAAGTAGAGATTTTCACAACCCTGCCCCCACATGGGCACAGCCTCCCCCGTTATCATAATCACCAGCCAGAGAGATAATTTGTTTTAACTGATGAACCTACATTAACACATTATAATCACCCAAAATCCATAGTTTACCTTAGAGTTCACTCTTAGTGTTGTACATTATATGGGTTTGGACAAATGTATAATGACATGTATCCAAGATTATAATATCATATAGAGCATTTCACTGACCTGAAAATACTTTGTGCTGTGCCTTTGTCTCTCCCTTCCCTCCTATCAAAACCCTGAGCAACCCCTGCTCGTTTTTTTTACTGTCTCCATAGTTTTGCCTTTTCCATAATGTCATATAGTTAGAATCACACAGTATTAGCCCTTTCAGATTGGCTTATTTCATTTAGTAATGTGCATTTAAGTTTCCTCCATGTGTTTTCATGGCTTGATAGCTCATGAAAATAGTTCTTTTTAGCACTGAAAAATATTCTACTGTCTGGATCTACCACAGTTTATTATTCCACTCACTTACTGAAGGACATCTTGCTTGTTTCCAGGTTTTGGCAATTATGAATACAGCTGCTATAAATATCCGTATGGAGGTTTTTGTGTAGACATAAGTATTCATTTCCTTTAGGTGAAAAGTGAGGAGCATGATTGCTGGATTATATGGTAAGAGTAGGTTTAGTTTTGTAAGAAACTGCCAAAATATCTTCCAAAGTAGCTATATCATTTGGCATTCCCACCAGCACAGGGTGAGAGTTCCCACTGCTCCCATCCTCACCAGTATGTGGTATTGTCAGTTTTCTAGATTTTGGTCATTCTAGTGGGTATATAGTGGTATCTTATTGTTTGCATTTATATTTCCCTGATGATACATGATGTGAAGCATCTTTTCATATGCTTACTTGCTATCTGTATATCTTCTCTGGTGAGGGATCAGTTAAAGTCTTTGGCCATTTTTGATCAGAATGTTTTCTTATTGCTGAGTTTTAAGAGTTCCTTGTATATTTTTGGTAACAGGCCTTTATCAGATATGTGGGTTTTTTTGTTTGTTTTAATTTTAGTTATTTACTATTTTGGGAGGGTACACCAAGTTCAATCATCTGTTTTTATACACATATCCCCGTATTCCCTCCCTTCCTTGACTCCCCCCCCTCGAGTCCCCCCCACCCTCCCCGCCCCAGTCCTCTAAGGTATCAGATATGTGTTTTACGAATATTTTCTCCCGGTCAGTGGCTTATCTTCTCATTCTCTTGACATTGTCTTTTACAGAGCAGAAGTTTTTAATTTTAATGAATCCTAGCTTATCAATTATTTCTTTCACAGATCATGCCTTTGGTGTTGTGTCTAAAAAGTCATTGCCAAGTGAGTCAGAAAGAGAAAAACAAATATCGTATATTAACACATATATGAGGAATATAGAAAAATGGTACAAATCAACCAGTTTGCAAGGCAGAAATATAGACACACATGTAGAGAACAAACATATGGACACCAAGCGGGGTTGGGATGGGATGAATTGGAAGACTGGGATTGCCATATATACGTTACTAATAAGAGAAAAATATCAAATTGTAAACTTTAAATATATGCAGCTTATTGTACGTCGATTGTATCTCAACAAAAGTTCTTTAAAAAAGAAAAGAACATATAGACACCAAAAAAAAGTCATTGCCTTTGTTTTTGCTGAGTGTAGTACCATGATTTTTTTTTTAGAATGTTAGTTTGATTTAAAAACCATCTAGCACTATTTAAGAATTATTTTAGAGTTAATAAAGTACCAGTTGGAAAATAGTATATTAAAAAAACTGAGAAATATCTGAATATTCATTTTGAATAAAAATATATGTTTGTGTCTCTTGATATCCAGCGTGATATTCAGTGATACTGGATGTGACATGATACAACCATGTCTCCTACCTAATAGCTTTGATTATTTACCAACTAACTAAATGATTAGTAAGTGTTAAGAATTTAGCTCCCTTGCTGCAATGGACTAAAGTCTGTCCCCCACAAATTCATATGTTGAAATCCTAACCCTTAATATGATGGTCTTAGGCCTAGTCTTTGAGAGGGATGCCTTTAGGTTCTGAGAGCGGTGCTCTGATGAATGCATTAGTGCCCTTATAAAAGATACCGCAGAGAGCTTGCTCCCCTCTTCTGCCCTGGGAGGTTACAGCGGGAAGACAGAGTTCTATAAACCAGAAAGTAGGTCTTCACCAGATGCTGATTCTTTCAGTGTATTGATCTTAGACTTCCCAGCCTCCAGAACGGTGAGAATTAAAGTTCAGTTGTTTATATGCCACTCAGTCTATGGTATTATGTTATAGAAGCATGAACGAAGACACTTGCTGTCCATTAGCATGCTGTGGAAAGATGACCTATTTTGAGCCCAAAATAATCTAGCCATCCACACAAAGTCTTGTTAATAACCCTTTTCAGTTAGGTTATAATTTGACTTTTTTCTCTCAGAAAAAAAGAATTTTATTATTCAGTCTGTGAAACACAGAACCCAAGTAAATGTTTTTTGTTTAAAATAAACATTTTTTTTTCTATTGTATGTGCCATGAGATAGTTGTTTCTCATGTAGAGTACTCACAACTGTTAATGTAATTTTCAGAAACATCTATTTTTAGTAAAGCCATGTGACTAACCCAGCTAAAACATATATTTTCAGGAGACTCACACCAGGGATATTTACCCTGGGATTCTCTAACCTACTGCACTTTAGAGTTACCTGGAGCTTTTATAAAATGTCTGCTACATAAGCCCTATACCAATTAAATAACAATCTTTGGAGATGGGGCCTTCGATTATATTTTTGGAAACTCCCCAGGTACTTCTAAGGTGAAACTAAGGTGAAATACCATTTATTTGGGCCAAATGAATGTTCAGAATCTTATTCAATTTTTAGTCATTTGTTGAGAACCATTTCCTTGTCAAAAAGACATTCACCTAGTGTTGCTGGCTAATGTCAAATGATTTTCCTTTCATTTTTAACATGAAACATGTTACAAAAGCCCTTGATAATCACAAACATCTGCATTTTAAAAGATTTCCATTGTTGTGAACTATTTTTGCTCATTCAGCTCTTCCTGGGGGGACTGTATCTCACTGGGAGGTAATCTATGTTTAGTCTTAACTCAAAAAATAAAAGTGCTTCAGAAAGGCGTGGGGCATACAGGTCATTAGCAAAAAGCTGAAATTGAAGTATTCACTGAAGTATCCATTATAATAATGAATACCACATTATTACAAGATTTATTTTCCTGGAATAGTAATTTTCTCACATGGGCACTCTGCTATTGTAGTAGATTTACTTTTAAACTTATTTCTGAATACATATAGCATATAAACAAAATCAAATAGGTAATAATGAACATAGAACAAGAGAAGGATTTTTGTTTTAAAAAGATAAAAGTTATGTCCAACTTCTTCCTTCAGAACAATAAAATGCCAACTATTGGAAAGTTTGATTAACTTAAGAGGTAGTTGTTCACTAGCGAAAATCAAAGCAGTAAAAATAATTTTGGAAATAATATTTCAAAATAACAAGTCTAAATATTCCCTGTAGAATATACTGTGTAGTCTATAGAATCTCTCTATACAAAAGATATTCTATTATAATAAAATATCTATTTCCAATTACAACTTTAAAAATGTGTATTAAGTGCCACATTTATCCAATACTGCACAGGAGATGTAAATATGGGTAGAAGATGATTCCCACTCTCACATAGTTAACCATATTTTGATGACACAGACATATGCATAAAAACTGCAGTATGGTGAGTGTTATCCTAATAAAGTGTGGAGATCAGAAGAGGGTATGTTTCAGCCTGAGGCACTGAGCACGCCTGCCCAAAGGAAGAGGCATTTGAAATGGATTTCAAAGGATGAGAAGTTTTCCACAGGGAGCAGGATGAGTAAAGCAAATCAATAAAACTTAGAGCATCCTGCAGAAAGGCAAGCCATGCAATGTGTCCAAAACTTAGAGCACAAGTTTGAAGATCAGCAGTCAGTGGGGCTGTGGTCACTTTGACCTGGGATCATGAAGAATCTTGAATCACACACTGAGGATTTTGATCTTCCTCTCAGGGGCAATGAAATACCATCCACACAATGTAATTTTGAGTTATTTAAGACTTTTGATTTCCTAGCTACTTCCCTTGACCTGACAATGAAGCTGTCTCCCCACAGCCATACTTTAGCTTTCTCTTTTATATTAGTCAATTTGCTAAATTACAAATTTTACAATTACTCTCTTTCTTTAAAATTAAGACAAAACAGTGAGTGTCCCATAAAAATATATATTAGGACATATTAGTTATTTCTATTAAAGATAAATCATTATGATTGAAGTTTATGATTTCATTGATATGTATAAATACTGTAATTTTGATATGTCTAAAATTGAAATGTCTAAAATTTATCAAATACAAACTTATTTGATAACAAACACATTTAAAAAGACTTGCAATTTCTCAGCCAATAAATAATACATATGCTATTTGAAAAACTTGAGAGTTAAGGTAGAAGAAAGAATTGCAAACCTAAGAGTTTTGGGAGGAAAGGCTGTACAAATAATTACCCTGAGAACAGAGCTTTACTTGTTTGCTTGTTTGTTGGATAAGACAAACAACTTTAGTCTTAAGGTTCATTTTACAATCCTGGGAAATTTTAAGTTTTTAAATATTTTACTTGCTGAAAGCAAACAAATGAATATTATAAATGAGCATTCATTTATTTAGCAAATATGGGTGAGGCAGTGTTCTAGGCACAAAGCATACAGCAATGAAACAGAGTAGAGTCAACCCTGACCTTGAGGGGTTGGTATTCTAACGGCAGTTGTCACAACGGGGGCAGGAAGACAGTCAAACAATAAGAAAATAAATGAATCCACAATATATTATGTGGTAGTGGATGCTGCTGAGACTAAAAAGCAGCATAAAGGGATCTGGGTTACTGGCAGAAGGAGGAATTTGCTAATTTTTGTGCTAGAATGATTGGAGAAGGGCTCACTTAATAAGGTAATGTTTAAGCCATGCAGATGTAAGGGGGAGCAAGAACAAAACTTAAAGTTGAAGCGTGTTCCCCAATGTTCAAGGGGAAGCGAGCAAGCCTAATGCAGCTGGAAGAGAGTGAGCCCGTGATAGAATAGATGACAGCAGATGTGAACAAAACGTGAGAATGCACGGGGTGAGAAAGATGGAACCAAATAGTGTAGGGCCTCGCCAGCTCTTCTCAGAGTTTGTTGTTTACTGTGAGTAAGATAGGAATTGATTGAGGGGCCATATCAATTTGGCTGTTCCTGAGACTAGACTGTGGAGAATGAGGGTGTAAGGACTCTACTGTGAGAATCCAGGAGGGCTTGGACCAGAGTGGAGGCAGGGAAGGAAGGTACAAATGGCTGCATTCTGGATATATTTTGAAGACGTGAGAGGCAGGAATATCAGTATGTGAAATATTGAATTACTGTCTACTTATGTGGCAAAGTTTTGACATTACCAAAACCACAAAAATCACAGAAGATTCTTCACCCTTAGAACAGACCAGACAATATTTCTTGTACTCTTCTTTGACCTCAAGCATCAAAAAAGAAGCAAAACTACCTTTGTACTTGTTGAGCATCCAATTTATGGAACTAGCCCACGAATTAGTTCATTTTGTTTAAAATATAGTATCTGATTTTAAAAAATCAGTGAGGGTAAATGCAGGATAAATGTTTGTTTCATTCTAATCATTTAAACTATGTTATTGAAATCAAATTTACCAGCTAAATGCTTATGTAGACAGTCAGAAGCAGTTACAAATAAGTTGATAACATCATTTCTTATATGTTGGCCATAGATAGTCTACAAATGATACTGTTTTTTTCATGGCTGGGTAGTCATCCTGAATCAAGGAATCTGATTACTTGTGGAAGAAAGCCAACATTGGGACTTCAGTCCTTACTTAAATCCAGGCTGGAAATAGAATCTGAAAAGGATTTGATGCGCAAATCACTATATAACAAACCGCTCCAAATTTATTGGCTTAAAACATGAAGTGCTTATTGTTTCTCACAAGTCTCAGTGGATCTCAGCTATTCTTCTCCTGTGTTTATTAGTGAGTTGGGAGGTGCTGGCCAATCTTAGGATGGTCCTAGCTGGGACACTCAGCTCTGTCCCTGTGGTCTCTCCTCCTATGGGCAGTTTGCATAGGGTTCTTATCATGACAATAGTGGAAGTCAAAGAAAAAAGTAAAAAAATGCACAAACACTTTTTGAAGCCTCTGCTTGTGTCAAATCTGATAACTTCCTAATGGCCATAGCCGAGCAAGTCACATGGCCAATCCCAGATGTAAGGAGTGGGGAAAAATGGCTCTGACCATTTAGTGAGAACTTCAAGGACACAAGGGCAAAGAAAATACACGGCATTAACCACAAACACAAAAAGCATTACAGCCACCATTTCTTTTTCAAGTGTCAAGTCTGGAGGACAAGCATCTTTGGTTAAGGACTCACTCCCAATCTTGACCTTTTGCTGCTCGCTAAAATTTGGTTGCTGTGCTCAGAACAGCAAAATGATTTAAAGGCTGTTGAAAGCACTTGCACACACTCCCCCCAGACCTTACCATGGTAAACACATTAACAGAATCTCATAAGGTCATACTTTGAGCACTTAGTTGAAAAATAAGAAATCACAGAACATGAAACTGAAGGATTATTCAGCTAGCATTTCAGTCTTTGAGGAAAGACAAGGCAGTTTCTGGCTGATACTCATTCCCTGACTCTTAAAATGTGCTTGGTTTCCTAAGATTTCAGTAATAAGGTCTTTGAAAGTTTTACTTTATGCATTCTTATATCTTAGGCTTTTATATTTATCTTTTATTGATATCAGACAATAGCTAAATTGGCAGTAAAGTATGAATAAAAATAATTCAAATTGATTAATCTTAAGGACATCTCAAAGACAGAATAGTACACCAGTCTAGAGAACTAATCCAGAAAATGTAAATAAGTTCAATAAAGTGTTTTTCAGAAAGAGCTTTTAATATATATCATTAATTATTTTTAATTGAATAATAAAAAAATCGTATAAACTTCATGTCTAAAACGTGCTAAATTCTGTCTTCCTCCTGATTATTATTCCAATTAATTTGTGGTCAAATAGTGATGATAGAAATTTTAGAGATTCTGTGTCTTCTGTATAACTTATTCTGACTATAAACCATGATCTGAATAATTTGCTGCCTCAATAATGTCAAAATTAATAAGATAAAGTCAGTATTAGGAACTGTTTCAACATTTGCTGCCAAATATCCTTAAAATACTTTTCAGGACAAGATAGGAATAAATAAACAAAAGCCAACAATATTAATAATTTATTTCATTACTCCCAAAGCTACATTTTATCCTGTCATTTTTGCATTAACTCCTTTCCCACTCAGGATTGCACTAGGTACTCACCTGTCTCCCAGAAACAAACATGGTGACTTTGCATGGTCCCACTTTCTCTGTATCATGATGCAGCTTCCCCTTCTTTCCTGGTTACCTCTAGTAGTTGCTGTAGTTGCTCTCTGTAGTGCTTCTCTTCTTTCTGCCATAGATGGTGGCCGTTTTGAAAATTCCAACTTTCTAATGGATAACTAGGAGTTTGTGTCATTAACAAAATTTGTTCCTTGTGAAAACTAACTATATACATCTGAGTGTCTGTCTGTTCACATATACCCTAAGACCATTAACTTTCCTAACATATTATCTTCTCCCCCTTATAGGACAATTTTGGTTTGTCATTATTTTATTCAGACTAGGAGCCAAGAATAGCAACCAGTTTAAGATAGAAGTCTGGCAAGTTCCTTTATTTAAGCAGTTAACCTGGAATGTCCTTTCTTTTTACATGCCTCTTGCTGAGATTCTATGCTGTGTCTATTTGTAAATATAAAAACTGCTCATGGAGACAGATGGTTATTTACTGTGTTTTCTCTATTATGCAGGATAAATTATTAACAAGAAAATAATTGAATATTGAGTATGCCTTGGCAAAGAAATAATCTTTCACCAAGTCTGTCACATAGTATGCTACAAGCATGCATTCCAATTAGTAGAGTGGGTAGAGTAGATTAATGTATCAAATTGCTTAAATTCGTGATCCAAACCTAGTTTTCTTAAGAACTTAGTACAATTGTAAGTTAATTGTTATTCAAGTTTATTAACTTTCTGCAAATTTAACTATATTTTATGACCCACGGATTTATATCGTAATTCAGTTTACATACCATTGAAAAAGTTTTCTCAAAAACATTTTTTCATATTTTTGTCATTTTGCTAGCATTATATTATAGCTGATCAAATAATTTGTCATTTTAATATATTAAAATGTATGAGTAGGAAATATTTTACCTCATTTTTTATAAGTAAGCTTCCAAAATACTGAGTTTTGAGATGGAAAAGAATATATTCAGCTAGGATAGTAGAATAACTAAAATATGTGGATATTAAAGGATTGTAATATGAATATAGGAGCAAATGAAAATGTCTAACCATTATATAGTAACAATTCCCTATATCAGTGTTTCTCAAAGTGTCGTCTTTGCATTGACAGCATCAGTAGATGCTGGGAGCTTGTGAGAAATGCAAATTCTCAAACCCCAGAATTTATGAGTCAGAAAGTCTAAGGGTGGTGCTCAGCCATCAGCATTTTAAAATGACATCAAAGTGATTCTAATGAACACTAAAATTGGACATCCACTGTCCTATGGAGTTATTTGTCCTTTTCAAGCACCATTACAATCATAATATCACTTAATCTGCATTTAAAAAGTTGAAATATTATTATCCACATTAATAATTGAGAAGTTTAAAATTCAGCAAGGTTAACTTCTTCAAAATTCCACAGCTAAATTGATGACAGAACCAGTACCTGATTTGACTTTCACTAAGACTTGTCTCCATTAACAAACTCATAATTTTCACTTTAATTGGACAGAAAAATTAAAGGAAAAGGAAAATCTAAGTCAGGCAAGACACTGACCTTGGCATGATGTTGAAAGTAGAGGAAGGACAGTCAGTACACTAATATTCATTGAGCACACATCACAGGAGAGGATTTTCTCAGTAGAATGAAGGCTTCAAACAATTAAATTGTATGGTTCCTGCCATGGAACATTCTTTCATTCTTCTAACAAATCATATATCAGTAATGGTGTTCGGCATGGAAGATACAACCATTAGCAAGACACAGTCCTTACCCTCAAGGATCTTGGAGTCTACTGGGAGAAAGAGACCTCCCAAAATGGGTAATTTCAATATAGAACAGAATATATTTATATTGTATATAAAGCATGCCATGACGAGCAAATAGGAAAAACACTTCTTCTGGTTCTTAGTTTGAGAGAAGTGTTGGCAAGATATTCCAAGACCACTTCCTGGAATATTACAGAATCTTGGAGTAGAGGAAAAGTTATCTTAACCCATAAAAATAGCTACCGATATGAGGAATAATGATTGGGCATGAATCCTCATTTTCATGACAATTTTTATCTGAAGGAGAATGTGTATATTTTCAAATGTCATTATTCTGAAGGGTCATTGTCCATAGATACGTTTAAAATCCAGAGAAAAGTTTTGAACTGAGTTTCGTCCTTGGAATATAACAATTTAAATATTTTACAGTGTAAAAATAGAGCATACACTCATTCTGTTTAGAAAACACCACAGTTTAGAATATTAAAAACAAAAATCATAGTTCGAAGCTTATTTCAAATTTTGGGGGAATCAAATATAAAAAGTGACTTGATGCCATCAGAAAATATTTACATTGTCAATGCAAAAGTGGGAGACAGCATTGAACATGTTATAAAATGAATTATAATGAAAGATCTATAATCTATATAGCCTTCTAATCTATATAGCCTTCTACTCTACTGAGGGTTCTTACAGTGTTAATATATTTTCTTTTCATAGAAGCATCAGCTAAGTTCAGCACAGTAATGCTGAACTATTCCAGTTTTTCTGATTAAAACTCATATTGAGTTTTACCTTCAAACATTTTACATGATGAATGTAGAAAAACAGGAAAACACCTAATATTCTGGAGCAGGTGGAGTAAAAACTAAATCAGAATGATTTCCCTAAATTTTCAGTAAGTTAGACGATAAAAAAGATTTAACATTCAACAGTGTTGCCACTGCCGTTATTCTACGACAGTGAACCTATGGTGATTAGAGTATTTTCTGTATTAAATTATATTGTTTTGTATTAGTGCTTCCTGATTCTGGATAATATCAATATTTTTATCATCTAACTAATTTCTACATTAACCAAAATATGTAGTTAATAGACCAACAAACATGACAAGAGAAAAGAGATTCTCCTAACCCTTTGTTAGCCATGAAAATACCAAGTGGGAGAATGTATGAGGATACTAGTTTCACTGTTAGTTGAGGAATGTCAATGTTAGGTGCAGTTCTGACTGACTATGCCTCACATTCTTTCTTGCAACAAGATGAGATATAAATCAGTTGGTGTCAGTGATATTAAATATTTATTATATTACACTTTTATGTGTTGAAAACAACAGTTTATCTCGGGGAGAAATATTATGATAGTTTAAAAATTGTTCACAAATAATTGGTATTTATAGAATTTGGTAGTTTGCTCCCAGCAGAGAATTGAAATATACCTCTATGTACATGCCGGTACAATAGGCATGAAATGTGGAACAAAGAGTCTCCAGAGGACACCAAGATTCTGAGACTAGATCCAAAAAGAGGCAGGAAAATACAGCTCAGATCTAATTTGGTATCTGATATCCGAGGGGGAGGCCACTGTTGTCAAATGGGAAGCGATGTCGAATGGAAAGGCATTAAGCAGAAATTTCAGAAACAGCAGATTTAACACTTGTTGTGGGTCAACTTTTACATAGAATATTTTGAAAGGTGGGTTAAGCAGACCCAAACCATCTCTCTACCATTTCAGATATCAGTGCCATTGGGAGAGAGAGTTATTGAAAAGCTCCATTCATCCAAGAGGTCTTAACTGGAAGCATAACCAAGGAGTCTGAGTGCCTTGTTTGATTGCTAATTTCAGCACACCTCAGCCTATTACAGTTCTCAATGTTGTAATAATTCTTGATTTCCTAACTCACTGGAGCTAGACAGGGTTCGAGCAGCCAGCCATATCCTGTAACTGTGCTCAATGGAAACAAATAAAATGAATGCAGGACTATGTCAGGGCTTGAGATAGATAGTCTGTGTTATTTATTGATAAATATATTTCAAATATAATCCAGCCTATAATGAAAAAGTAGACACATCAACCTAGAATAGAGATTAAAATTATTAAGATCAGCTTTACAAGTGGATGTTTTGAATACGACAGTGTGTTATGGCATGTGATTTCTTAAAGAAATATCTTAAAGTCATATTATTTATTAAACTCTATAATGGACTAAGGAAACCCATGATTTAAAATAAGGCAAAAATAATATGTTTGTCAAAGGTATGGTCAAATAAACAATATTCCTGTTTTTAATTTTACAAGAGTTATATAGCAATACTCTTGAATATAGGAAGTCATAGTATTCTTCTGTTTACAATTTTGAAATTCCTGTTTAAATAGAACTGCTGGTTCTATTTAATTATTATTTATTCTATTAAAATTTATAAAAATCCATGATTTATGCTGGGGTGGGGGGGGGGGGGGACATGTAGCCAGAAGACATTAATAAAATATTGAGCCTAAAAGGAAGGGAGGAAGTATTGAGGTTGAGGAAGAGGGAAAAGAAACTTAACAAAATAAACCAGACACCTTTTGCTGTTTCAGAAACATTACCTTTTTCTTAAACATGTTGTCAGGTTTCATCAGGAATTATTATCTAATTATTTTTCAGAGAGTGTGATAATGTGCATATGTATTTTGATTGCTAAATTAAAAGTTAAGAATTCAATGAGCTTTTTATTTTTTCAATGAAAGAGTGAAATTTAAAAAGGTTTATTTTGTAAAATAAAAATAGTATATATAGCTTTATTCAAATAGCTTTTTTATATTTACAATATAACTAGATATATAATGAGTTTTTATGCATTAGTATTTAATATATTTTTGAAAATTAAACTGACATTTCAAGATGAATAAAAGGAACATTTAATATCACAAAAGACTGGTATTAGAGTTTACTAGCCTGCACTAACAACTATATCCTGTTACACAAATTTTTAAATACACTTTCTTATTCTTGTAGTCATAACTAAGGAAGAAGTTGTAGGAAAAAGTAAACATATGGTATATGTTATTTATTTTCCTTTCTGGAAGAATCTTAATCTAGAATTATCTCAGAGTATAATGTCTTTTGCCTTACATATACTCTGAATTGTACGAAATATTTCCCTATTTTATCCAAAATTGAAATAAGGTTGCTTTTATTATTTTTGTTTTCCTGTTTAATGTTCTCTTTTGATACCTGAACATTAGTGGTGAATTTGATTTAGAATTTTCAGTGGTTGTGGAAAGTCCAGTTAGTCAAGAAATTAATAACTATGGAAGAATTTTTGAGAATATTTTAGATCTTTATATTGAGAAATGTAAATTAGAGGGATGTACTCAAATATTTCCTAAATCACCAGTGACATCTGCATTGAGGGAAGAAGGTGTTTCTGATTATATTGCATTTTCTCAGTCTATTCTAAAAATGCTACATGCAGATTTGAACAATAATCATCTTAAACTCCTTTAAATATCACTGTTGTCATATATATGTGTGACATATGTCATATGTGTATATAAACATACATTAACAAATGAAATTTAATGTGCATTCAATGGCTTATTTTTAGGATAATCCTGCTTTTCCCTCTTTGGTAGTTTAAGAGGATCACTTCAAATATAGCACCACTGAAGTCTGAAGGGTTATATTTTTCTTTATTAAATAGATATTACAAGAAGCTAAGGCCATTCGTTAAGAAGAGGAGTAAGAAAACATCCCAAACATCAATCAGTAGTAGAATGGATAAATAAAATGTAATATATCCTTGAAATGAATATATGCTACCATGAAAATGAATGAGCACACAGCAAAACATAACGTTGAGTGAAAGAAATCAGGCAAGAAGAATACATAATCTATGATTCTTTGTATAAAAAGTTCAAAATCAAGCAAAACTATTCTGTTATTTAAGGATGCATACTGTGCAGACCTCCACAGCAAGACAAGGGAAAGACAACCATAAGTGTTAGCATAGAGTTTACCTTCAGGAGGAAGGGTAAGGGTTGGAAACAGTAAGTGGCATGAAGGGGAGCACTGCTGGGGTCCTGACAATGTTTTCTTTCTTGACGTGGATGGCAGTTACACAGGTGGTTGCTTTTCAGTAATTCATTAGCCTGTGTAGGCTTTCTTATGTACACCCTAACTCTCAGTAATGACAGCTAGCTAGCTAGATAAGATAGATAAATGTAAAAAAGGGAGAAGTAAAATTAAAATCAAGGAAACCATGGTATTTGATGTATTGTTTATTTCATCCAAGGTGTACCGTTGGGCTGCCATAGAAAAGGTATCACAAAGGGTCACAGGAGATATTTTGGAAAGACTAAGAGACTGAAAACTTGGGTTCAGCGTCCAGATCTATACTTAAACACTTAACTTTGTGTAAATCGTGAAAATTCACTTCAGTTCTCTGAGCTTCAGAGTTCTTTTCTGCAAACTGGGAGTAATAATTATTTGTAGAAAAATGGATGATAATTTCAATGAAAGTCCAAAAATTATTTAGATTATTATCTTAGTTGCTCCATCTTTCTCACCACAAATCCTCACACCTATGTATGAAAGTATGGAAATGATGTCAGCTATAATTGCCAAAAAGTATGAAGTACTTTTACATATTTCACACATTCATTGTTATTTTGTTCAACAAACCCTTGTTGAACAAAGCATTGTGGTCATGAATAAGGAAAAGGTTTTATCATTTTTATTGCATGCATACATAGACACAAACACACACACACACACTCCTTCTACCCTTTGTCAGACTAAGCACATCGAAAAAAAAAAATCAAGGAGTTAAAAAAGAGCAAAGTGGTTCTTAGCCAGAATTCATCTAATGTCATTCCTGTTTGTAGGGACGTAGCAAAAAACCACATCATTACAGTCATCAACCTGACAGCAAAATATACACAACTAGAACTAAGGAAAAAGAAATGATATTTATTGAGAATCTCTTCCTCTTTTGTGCCATGCACTGCACTAGATGCTCTCTCTCATAATTTATTTATTTTATTTTTGTAAATTTATTTATTTATTTTTATTTATTGGCTGCATTGGGTCTCTGTTGCTGTGCGTGGGCTTTCTGCAGCTGCGGAAAGCAGGGGCTACTCTTCGTTGTGGTGCGAGGGCTTCATTGCGGTGGCTTCTCTTGTTGCAGATCATGGGCTCTAGGCATGCGGGCTTCAGTAGTTGTGGCACGTGGGCTCAATAGTTGTGGCTCACAGGCTCCAGAGCACAGGCTTGATAGTTGTGGTGTACGGGCTTAGTTGCTCTGCAGCATGTGAGATCTTTCCACACCAGGGCTCAAACGGGTGTTCCCTGTATTGGCAGGTGGATTCTTAACCACTGTGCTACCAGGGAAGCCCAATACTCCATTTAATATCACAGAAATATTGCAGATAAAACCAAGACTCCAAGAGATCAAGTGTTCCCAGGTCTCATGGAAAATAAATGCCATAGTCAGGATTTCACCTCAGATTTGCCTGACTCTGCTACTGCAGAGTGCATCCACCACCCATCTATCACTCTCAAACACGTACACATATAGAGGCAATTTTTTAATTCATTTATTTTTTATTGGTTGCTATATTTAACATGCCAAGGCAAGAAAAGAACCAACTAATGACCCAGAACAAGTTTTCAGAAATATTTAGGTCATAATCTTAAACTTATGAAAAATTCTTTCTAATAATGATCCTTTTGAGTAATTTGGAAACAAGTTTATTTTGTGTTTGTGCCACTAGTCAATTAATATGTAGTATTAATGTATACCTAGATTTTGTGTTATTTGTAAAAAGTCTACATCTGGAGGTTTATGTAGTGTTGATTTAGATGTTTTTAATTGGTAGCAAGCTAAGCGTTCAATAGAACATTTGACAAAAGCAAATTTCTACAACTAGACTAAAATGTACCTTGATTTTATTAAAGTCCAAACTTAATACTTCTCTGATTTAAAAATATTTTCCCAAATATTGCATTATACTTTCTCAAATGAATAGTCCTCAAATAGATATTACACACTACTTTTTTTCAAGTAAATATTGGACTATACTTGAGCATTGAGATGTCTTATATCAAATACCTAAAGCTTGAGAGATCCCTTCCAGCCCCCTGAATAGAATGAATTCAATATATATGTATTGAATGGGATTGAAAAAAGTGTACCTACCTCCCCTTTTATGCCATGGAAATCTTACCACTAGTGGGATAGAGAAGTGGTCTGTGGTCACCCAGGTTTTTAACAATTACTAAGAATTTATCTTTCTTTCATCCTCATGCCTGTTCAAAGTAATACAGTTTGCAACATTTAAACCATTTATGTTTTATTTAGTTTTCTTTTGATCATAGCAATAACATTTATTTCCAACAATGCAATTAAATTTTATATTTATTTTCTTTATGTATTATAGCTATCACAGCAGCACAATATATACCCAAATTTGTCATTATGTTCTACAACTACTAGTGCAATCAGAATTTTTATTTGTCTATTTTTTGGCTTTTAAGTTTTGAACTAAATTTAAGAGTGTAGCAATACAATGTGTAGAGTGAAGTGGGGTGGTAATTGTTTGTTATTCTGAAGACTGAAATGTACGTTAAATTCTTTATCTGCTATTGAAGGAATATGGTAGGAGTGTAAATATACTTACTTCATTTATGATTTTGATAACTAGAGTCTAACCATCTGCCAGACCATATCTTTGTATAAATAATTCCCATCAGGTGCCCTACTAACTCTGATCAATTAATTCTTGTAACTCAAATTCAGTAACAATTATAGCGGTATATAACAAGCATTTATTTCCTTGGTGCCATGCAGAGTGAGAGATATGGTTTAAGTTTAGCACAATAAAAATTACATTAAGTGTGTAGGTAGTTATAATGAATCACTAGTAAAAGGAAACTGGAAAGGGATAGTCTTCAAAGACACACTTTTTGAATTCACCTCCCATATCTTGATTGCCCATCAGTTGCCATCATGACTTGCCAAATAAAGTGATGGTCATGCATAGAGGTTATTAGATCATGAAGCTTAAGATGGATTCAAATGAGTCCCTTGAACATATCGTGTGTCCTGACAGTGACTGTGGAATGAGAAATAACCATAAGGTTTATAGCTAAGCTGAGAGTGACAAAGAGTTTATATGCCATCTTCCGTAGAAAAATGTTGCAATGTCTGTTTTGAATTCTCTGCCTCACATTTCCCCCATTTTTATTCCTGGAATTCGTTCTCCTCAGAGTGGACCCTTCTTTCCAGATCCATAATGTGTTCTTCTGATCACTGAATCTCATCATGAAAGGACAGGTGGAACCTTATTTTAGGAACCAGGATATTTTTTCACAAAAATCAGGAGTTAGAGTATTGTGAGTCCTTATGTGGTCAGCAAAAAGGGAAGAACATTTTATCCCTTGCAACCATATTGTTACTTTGTTACTTTTCTCTTTATGCTCTGGTTGTGTGGTCTGTTTTGATATGAGGAAATATTTCTAAAGATAAAGAATGCAAATTGTAAGAGCATTCTGACATATGGTTCATAATAGACCTGCAAAATTTTTGAGTTAATAATGTTTGATGAGCTGGCTAGCAAATATTAAAAACACAGAATTTAATGCATTAATTGTTAGTATTCTATTCATAAGACAAATAGCATCATGTAATCAGTAATGATCTACTCTCAAGGAGAATGTTTTTATAGGATGGTATTTATTCTAAACTTTCAGAATTAATTCTGCATTGCTAGATTTCTGGAAACTGAGTTTCCTTTAAAATGTTAATACTTATAATCCTCCTGGAAAACGGGAAAAAATAAATTGCAAATTGTGCTTATCTCATATAATTTTAAAAATGCAGTAGTGATCTAGGGACCAATTTTTTGTTGATTCAACTTTTGTCACTTACTAAATTAAATAGTAGTGTGCATAATATAATTTCATTTCCATAATTTTATAAATCCTCTCTTGGGAGTAATATTATCTTTACTTCCTCTAGTTTTCCTAATAAAAAGTCATTTGGGATCAAAAAGTATAGTGTAAAAGTATGAAAGTATGTTTTTGAAAGAACATGTAGAAGAAATTTAATATGACTTTCTGTACAGGAAGATTAAAGCAGTTTCAGTACTCTTAATTGTTGTTTTTCCCATTGTACAAACTATAGTATCATTCTTCTAAATCTGCTAGCTTGTTGCTATATATTTAGAGATTAGAGGATTTTATCTAATTCTAAAACACATTTGAATTATGAACAAGATCTCATGTTGCAGAGACTATTGTAATTTAGATTGTCATTAACATCAAGTAGATTTCTTATTGGGTTAACAACCTTTAATTTAATTAATTATACAATTCGTTTTTGTTGCAGAAAATGCAACATTTCCATATGGATTAACAAACTCAAGTATACTGTTGCTAGCTTTTTTAAAGTTACCTCAGATTCAAGTCATCAGTATTGGAACTGTATATTCTGAATAGATATGATAATAAGGTATTTTATGTCTAATTTTCTAGCTTATCACTTTCACCACTGTTCATTTCATAACTGTCCAATTTCCATGGAATTTACCCCTCTAATCTTGTCAATCCTTTGAAATCAAGCAGTTTTTTATTCAGGAATTATTTTTATGCTCAGGATCATTTTGCAAATTATTTTATGTCATTACAAACAATCCTACTGTTACCTTTTCAATGGCAAAAGAATTAGATTTCCCGGTGTTAATGTGTTTTATCAGTAACGGTGCCAAGTTCCGATGGCAAAATTGTAATTGCATTTTAATCAGAAAAATTAATTCAATACATGCTAAAGATATTTTATTAAATTAACATAGTTGATATAACAAGTGAATATTGCATAAATTAAATTATAAATATAAATTTTATTTAAATTTAAATTAAATATAAATTAATTATAAATATAAATATAAGTTATAAATACTAGAGCATTTGGATAGTTTAAAATTTCATGTACTATCTAGTTTCCTCTTCCCACAAAATTCATGACTTTGTGTGTTTGACTTACAAAAACTTAACCCATGAGACTAATACTCATTTTAAATGACTACCTTCTGTGATATAAATATTTTTGTTCCTAACAATAAACATATCTGCAACTAACATTTCTTAAGAATAGATGGTATTTGTTATTTGAAAATTGGCATTCAATTGCCGTACCTGGCTGTTCATCATAAAACTTAATTTAGAAATTTAATTTTGAGGTCTTCAAGGCTACTAGAGTTATAGATCTCATGTAGTTAATCATTGAAGTGCTTTTTATTTGTTTATCTTAATTGTGGTTAATAAAAACACACAAAATTTACCATCTTAGCTATTTTTAAATGGACAGCTTAGTGTTGCTATATTCACATTGTTGTTCAGCAACTTTCTAGAATTTTTTCATCTTGTAAAATTGAAATTCTATACCCACTGCACAATGAACCACCATTTTTAAAACTAGACAGCCTTTCTAGATTTGGAAAAGCTCTCCTTCTTCATTATGTCCCCTTTCTTCAGTGAAAGTGGACTTTAAATTGACTTTGAGAAAACAAATACAGAAACTCTCATTTTAATGGACATGTATTGAGACTATTTTAACAGTAAGAGCAAACTTTAATTAATCCAGCTGTTTTCCGTTGGCAGGGCACCTTGGTGGATGTTACTCCACTGCTTTTTCCCTGCAGTTCCTTTGACCCAGATGGCATAGTATTAGCATTGCACTGGAGACAGAGTAGAGGACATTCAGGTTGTCAAGTCCCCGCTCAGAATCCTCGAGAGAAGAAAGTTGTTATTGTTGAAAATGTAATGTGTTTAGTTATGTTTAAATACCTTAAATCAGCTACGTAAATTGGGAAGCATAGTCATACTTCCGTTTTATGGTGACAGATTAAAACAGTCTAAAATTCATAAAATTCTTATTGAGAGGAAGCAAAAACAAAAATAGTAATAACAGCCACCCACAGTGCACCCTCCCCCACCCAGTCCAAGTGGCCAGTTCCCAACCCAGATAAGGCCTGTGTACTATGTAGAGTGGGCATTAAAGAAAGGTGAGGAAACTGAACCACAGAAATTGAATAGTGTCTTCCCAAACTCACATAACTGCTGAGGGGCACAACTGGGACCAATATCAGGTCCTTTTCCTCATCCCTCAGTGCTCTAACCATCTTTCCTTCATATTCATTTCATGGAAAAAGAATTCCAAAGCCAAATAACTAAAATGCTAATTTGTATTTGACTTTGTTCTCTCATTTGTTTTTAGACACACTCCTGAAGAGAATGTACACTTTTGAGAGCAGGTCTATGTCCTATTCCCAATTGCATCCCTCGGGCTTTCTCATTATTTGGTTTATAGTGGATAAGAAAGTTTGATAAATGAATGAATAATTGGCTTCCATGTAGATTGTCTGAAAAACTATCTGATTTCTGTTTCAACTGCACAAGTTCCATATCTAGGCTACACCACCACCAAAGCAGTGTTTAGGAAGGGTGTCTCAGAGTGGAAATTCAAGCTAGAAGTCTTAAAATAAGAAATATGAAGTTTTCCTTTTTATTTCTGTCACAAATTCTCTAAGGATTTATAAAATTTACCTATATAATCTACCTCAGATGAAGACTTCTAGATGCAGTTTAGAAATTGGCGAGTTGTGCCAGATAAAATCATCTGAGTTCATAATGCAAATCAGTCACCATCACAAATATGCAATGGAGACCTAGAATTTATATAAATTCTACTAAGCATTTACTTTATATGAAAGAGGAATACATTCCACACCACATACATAATTAAATGTAAATATATGCTGAAAAAGCTCATAATTATAAAAAATACATATCCTGATAGACTACTTTTGTTTGGAAACCTTTTCCTTCCAATATCTGTCTTAATATTTGAGAGTAGATTAGAAATTACATCTACAGTCCCAGCTCTTTCTATGAAATATGTATAAGAGTAGGTATGGATAATTTATTCTCTTTCAGCTGTACATAGAGATGGATAATTACATCTTTCTGAAAACTTAGTGAAGCCATTAGGTCTGTTCTAACCTTTAGCTGTACCTTTACAGACTTTAATATTGTCAGCTAGAACAACTTAGTTACATAATACTATTCAAAGATGCCCATCCCATTTTTCTAGCATGTTTTTATGTTCTTGTAACATTCACACAGTACATATGGCTTTATTGTTTGACTCAAAGTAAATTCTTTAGTGACAACATTTTCAAAACGAGTACAGTTTTTACTATTTAGTTAAATAAAAATAAATTGATGATAGGAATACTCTGTGCTTTCTATTCCATTTTTTTTTATAAATCTAAACTGATCTAAAAAATGAAATCAATTAATTTAAAAAATTAAAATGATGTAGGAAAGATTTTAAAAAGTATTACTTAAGCTGGAAGTTAAGAGGAGGGAGAATAGTTTAATGACCTTAGAGTTAATTGTTTTACAAGCCATGCTAACTGCCTTTCATCTTCCCTAAGAATAGGACAAGGAAACAGACTTGAACTGCCATAAGAGAGTCGTAAGTGGTATAAAAGAAACATTCGGATATTAGAGTTCATTAGTAGTACTGAAGCAGATTCCTAGCTGAAGCTTTCAGAATTTCATATCCTAAAGAGTTTAAAGAAAGATGCAGATAATCAGTTGTCTGGTAAAACTTAACTTTCTCTTACCTTAAGGCAAGGAGATAAATTAGTCAAAACTAGGAAAGATGGTCCAACTTCCTGTGGCTATGATCCTATATTTCCTAGATTGAACTGCTCAGCCCATTAGAAAATGAGGGCTTTATGAATTTAAGGTCACAGCTCTAATTCTTGTTTCAACCTGTTAGTTTCCCTTTCTTCTGAGGTTATAGACTCCTACTCCTAACCTTGGCAAATTATATTGTAACTTTCATCCATTCACAAGACACGATACTTGGAGTGGCCAGGCACCACATCATCCCCACAAGTCTCTAGAAGATTCTCAACGCAGGCTGGACTTGTACCGAAGGAAGATACATGCAAAAATAGAGACGAATCATTACAATGTTTGCTTGTCAAAAACAAGGAAAGGCTAAGATTGGCTTATCAAATTCTGATATCAAGAAAAGACAGGGAACTTTAGAGGGTTGTTCTGGTTTTTTCCTTTACAGACTTACACTTGAATTTTGCTTCTTCTACAGTCTCTCCATTCCTGATAAGGAAGAAACCTCTCAGTTGTATTTACTGAATCTACCGAAATATTTTGTTTTGAAAAAAACAACCAATAAAAAGATGAATTTTTTTTATAACTTTTTACAATTTTTATTGAAATATAGTTGATTTACAATGCTCTGTTAGTTTCAGGTGTACAGTAAAGTGATGTACATATAAATATACATGTTCTTTTTTTTACAATCTCTTCCATTATCAGTTATTATA
This sequence comes from Hippopotamus amphibius kiboko, assembly GCF_030028045.1. Taxonomy (NCBI): domain Eukaryota; kingdom Metazoa; phylum Chordata; class Mammalia; order Artiodactyla; family Hippopotamidae; genus Hippopotamus; species Hippopotamus amphibius. Next base: position 92,234,723 of record NC_080193.1, on the reverse strand, counting down.
AGATATTGAGAATAGTTCCCCATGCTATACAGTAGGTCCTTATTGGTTATCTATTTTATGTATAGTAATGTGTGTATTTTAATCCCAACCTCCTAATTTATCCCTCTCCCCCTTCCCTTTTGGTAATCGTAAGTTTATTTTCTATTTCTGTTTTGTAAATAAGTTCATTTGTATCAATTTTTAGATTCCACATGTAAGTGGTATCATATCATGTCTTTCTCTGTCTGGCTTACTTCACTTAGTATGATAATCTCTAGGTCCATACATGTTGCTGCAAATGGCATTATTCCATTCCATTTTATGGCTTAGTAATATTCCATTGTATATATATATACACAACATCTTTATTCATTCATCCATCAGTGGACACTTAGGTTGCTTCCATGTCTTGGCTGTGGTAAATAATGCTGTAATGCACATTGGGGTAGATGTATTTCTTTGAATTATGATTTTCTCCAGATATATGCACAGGAAGGGGATTGCAGGACCATATGGTAGCTCTCTTTTTAGATTTTTAAGGAATCTCCATACTGTTCTCCACAGTGCTGTACCAATTTACATTCACACCAACAGTGTAGGAGGGTTCCTTTTTGTCCACACCCTCTCCAGTAATTATTATCTGTAAACATGTTGATGATGGCTGTTCTGACCTGGTATGAGGTGATGCCGCATTGTAGTTTTGATTTGCATTTCTTTAATAATTAGTGGCGTTTAATATCTTTTCATGTGTCTTTTGGCCATCTGTATGTCTTCTTTGAAGAAATGTCTATTTAGGTCATTTTGGATTGGGTTGTTTGTTTATTTGATATTGAGCTCTATGAGCTATTTGTATATTTTGGTGATTAATCCCTTGTCAGTCGCATCATTTACAAATATTTTCTTCCATTCTGTAGGTTGCTGTTTGGTTTGTTTATGGTTTCCTTTGCTGTGCAAAAACTTTTAAGTTTAATTAAGTCCCAATTGTTAATTTTTTGTTTTTGTTTCTATTACTCTGGGGTTTTATCTTGTTCTTCAGTCTGGAACATAGTCCTTTGCTGTCTCATTTTGTTTAAATTTCTGTTTGTATTTTTATGTATGTAGTAACTTAATTATGTTTCTCAATATTGGCAAAGTGGCTCTCTGTAGAGGATGTCCTATGTGTCCCAGAAGTACACTCCCCTCTTTTCACCCGAGGACTAGGGACCACTTGGTCCCAGGATAGGTTCTGACCTGTGTTTGTGGACTCAGTTCTGCAGGCTGCAGGATCATAGTTTCCTTCCTTCTGGTGTCTGCCCCCTGGTGGGTGAGGCTGATCTAGAAGCTTGTTCAGGCTTCCTTGTGGGAAGGGCTAGTGCCTGCCGACTGGTGGCTGGAGTTGGGTCTTGGTTCTCTAGGGGGCAGGGCATGTCAAGGGTCATATCTCGAAGTGGCTGTGGACTCAGAAAGTCTTTAGGCAACCTGTCTGTTGATGGGTGGGACTATGTTCCCATCCTGTTGGTTGTTTGGCCTGAGGCATCCCAGCACTGTAGCCTACAGTCTATGGGGTGGAGCCAGATCTTGGTGCTAATGTCCCAAGCAAGATATCAGCCATCAGGTGCCTATTTCCAGGTATGTTAGCCACCAGATTTATGTGCCAAGAGAGAGCCACAGCCACCCTCCACTCCCCAGAAGACCCTCCAAGACCTGCAGGTAAGTCTGGCCCAGGCTCCTATAGAGTTACTTCTTTTGCACTGAAACCCAGTGCATGTGAGACCTTGTGTGTGCCCTTCAAGGGTGGAGTCTCTGTTTTTCCCAGTCCTGTGGAGATCCTGCAATCAAGACCCACTGGCTTTTTTTTTTTTTTAAGAAACTTTATTGAGATACAGTTGACATACAATAAACTGCATATATTTAGAGTGTACAATTTGGTATCCCAATCTCCCAATTCATTCCCCACAACCCTCCCCACTTTCCCCACTTGGTATCCATATGTTTGTTCTCTACATCTGTGTCTCTATTTCTGCCTTGCAAACTGGTTGATTTGTACCATTTTTCTATATTCCACATATATGTGTTAATATACGATATTTGTTTTTCTCTTTCTGACTTACTTCACTCTGTATGACAGTCTCTAAGTCCATCCATGTCTCTACAAATGTCCCAGTTTCATTGCTTTTTACAGCTGAGTAATATTCCATTGTATATATGTACCATATCTTTTTTATCCATTTCATCTGTTGATGGACATTTAGGTTGTTTCCATGTCCTGGCTATTGTAAATAGTGCTGCAATGAACATTGGAGTGCATGTGTCTTTTTGAATTATGGTATTCTCTGGCTAAATACCCAGCAGTGGGATTGCTGGGTCATATGGTAGTTCTAGTTTTAGTTTTGCAAGGAACCTCCATGTTGTTCTCCATAGTGGCTGTACCAATTTACATTCCCACCAGCAGTGCACGAGTGTTCCCTTTTCTCCACACCCTCTCCAGCATTTACTGTTTGTAGATTTTCTGATGATGCCCATTCTAACCAGTGTGAGGTAATACTGCATTGTAGTTTTGATTTGCATTTCTCTAATAATTAGTGATGTGGAGCAGCTTTTCATGTGCCTCTTGGCCATCCATATGTCTTCTTTGGAGAAATGCCTATTTAGGTCTTCTGCCCATTTTTGGATTGGGTTGTTTGTTTTTTTGATATTGAGCTGGATGAACTGTTTATATATTTCGGAAATTAATCCTTTGTCTGTTGATTTGTTTGCAAATATTTTCTCCCATTCTGAGGGCTGTCTTTTTGTCTTGCTTATAGTTTCCTTTGCTGTGCAGAAGCTTTGACGTTTCATTAAGTCCCACTTATTTATTTTTGTTTTTATTTCCATTACCCTAGGGGGTGGATCAAAAAAGATCTTGCTGTTATTTACGTCAAAGAGTGTTCTTCCTATGTTTTCCTCCAGGAGTTTTATAGTGTCTGGCCTTCCATTTAGGTCTTTAATCCATTTTGAGTTTATTTTTGTGTATGGTGTTAGGAAGTGTTCTAATCTCATTCTTTTACATGTTGCTGTCCAGTTTTCCCAGCACCATTATTGAAGAGGCTGCCTTTTCTCCATTGTATAGCCTTGCTTCCTTTGTCATAGATTAGTTGACCATAGCTTATTTCTGGGCTTTCTGTCCTGTTCCATTGATCTATATTTCTGTTTTTGTGCCAATACCATACTGTGTTGACCACTGTAGCCTTATAGTATAGCCTGAAGTCGGGAAGCCTGATTCCACCAACTCTGTCTTTCCTTTTCAAGATTGCTTTGGCTATTCGGGGTCTTTTGCGTTTCCATACAAACCATAAAATGTCTTGTTCTAGTTCTGTGAAAAATGCCATTGGTAATTTGATAGGGATTGCATTGAATCTGTAAATTGCTTTTGGTAGTATAGTCATTTTCACAATGTTGATTCTTCCAATCCAAGAACATGGTATGTCCCTCCATCTGTTTGTGTCGTCTTTGATTTCTTTCATTAGTGTCTTATAGTTTTCTGAGTACAGGTCTTTTACCTCCTTGGTTAGATTTATTCCTAGGTATTTTATTCTTTTTGTGGCAATGGTGAATGGGATTGTTTCCTTAATTTCTCTTTCTGATCTTTCATTGTTAGTGTATAGAAATGCAAGAGATTTCTGTGTGTTAATTTTGTATCCTGCAACTTTACCAAATTCATTGATTAGCTCAAGTAGTTTTCTGGTGGCATCTTTAGGATTTGCTGTGTATAGTATCATGTTATCTGCAAACAGTGACAGTTTTACTTCTTCTTTTCCAATTTGGATTCCTTTGATTTCTTTTTCTTCTCTGATTGCTGTGGCAAGGACTTCCAAAACTATGTTGAATAGTAGTGGTGAGAGTGGACATCCTTGTCTCGTTCCTGATCTTAGAGGGAATGCTTCCAGTTTTTACCATTGAGAATGATGTTTGCTGTGGGTTTGTCATATATGGCCTTTATTATGTTGAGGTAGGTTCCCTCTATGCCCACCTTCTGGAGAGTTTTTATCATAAATGGGTGTTGAATTTTGTCAAAAGGTTTTTCTGCATCTATTGAGATGATCATGTGGTTTGTATCCTTCAGTTTGTTAATATGGTGTATCACATTGATTGATTTGCATATATTGAAGAATCCTTGCATTCCAGGGATAAACCCCACTTGATCATGGTGTATGATCCTTTAAATGTGTTGTTCGATTCTGCTGGCTAGTATTTTGTTGAGGATTTCTGCATCTAAATTCATCAGTGATATTGGTCTGTAATTTTCTTTTTTTGTAGTATCTTTGTCTGGTTTTGTATCAGGGTGATGGTGGCCTCATAAAGTGAGTTTGGGAGTGTTCCTTCCTCTGCAATTTTTTGGAAGAGCTTGAGAAGGATGGGTCTTAGCTCTTCTCTAAATGTTTGATAAAATTCACCTGTGAATCCATCTGGTCCTGGACTTTTGTTTGTTGGGAGATTTTTAATCACAGTTTCAGTTTCATTACTTGTGATTAAGACCCACTGGCTTTTAAACCCCAAACACTCTTGGGGCTCTTCCTCTTGATTCCAGACCCCCAGTCTGGGGAACCTGACTTGGGGATTAGAACTCTCACTCCCGTGAGAGAACTTCTGTGATATAATTATTCTCCAGTTTGTGAGTCATCCACCCAAGGGGTATGGGATTTGATTATATTGCAGGTGTGCCCCGCCCACCATCTCATTGTGACTTCCTCTTTGTCCTTGGATGTAAAATATCTTTTTTGGTAGGTTCCACTCTTTTTTACTGATGGTTGTTCAGCAGTTAGTTGTGATTTTCGTGTTCTCGTAGGAGAAGGTGAACTCAAGGTCTTCTACTCCGCCGTCTTGTCTTCTCTCCCCAATATATTTTTCTATGTTTTTTAATAATAGAATCTCCTTAATCATTGGCTATAAGGAAATATATGAACTGGTTAATGTTATAAATAATACAATAAGTCCTCACTGGGTAAAATAAGGCAAAATCCATATTTCACAAAGTCACCATAATTCAAATACATAAATCTCTTGTACTAAAAAAAAAAAAAAAAAGAAACGTGATAACTTCTATCAGCATATATTTGGCATCTTCTACTCATATGCTGAATATGATCTATTAACTATCATTTGAGTAGATGTGGCTCTACACTGATTGTTTCCTCCTGTTGTTGAAATAAAAATTTACCTCAGGAATGACTTGCTGATTAGGAAAACAGAATTCTCTTAAGCTTCAGACTGGGAGATCAATAATTGGAAAGATAAATGTTTTGGCTCATAATGAAAAGCAAGTATAATAAAATCCTCTCTAAGATCCTGAGGCATTGTCCAAATTTATAGAAGTGGTAACTAAGTGCTCAAAGACTGAGGAGACAGGAGAGAGCCTGGAAACATGGTTCAGTGTCTTGAAATATTTGTCTCTTTATAGTGATAAATGAGTTTTAATCAATTTGACTGTAGAAATAGAACCAGAAGGAGCATTATTCTAAGTATTATCAATAATCAAGGAAGAAAATCCTGATATTGTGCTCACCATCTTTTCCAGTAGTCCCTTGAGATGAACCCAGGATATTAACAGAAAGAGCTTGAGTATAACATACAGGTTTGCCCATATTTATTTACAAAATAGTCTCAAAGTTTATTTTTTTTCTCCTTGGAGTAAGAGTTTCTAAAGTTAATCTACAGAACCTGGCATGTATGGTTCTGTATGGTTTAATGGAACCATACGTTAGCTATGTTATTGTGAATTACTAAGTAATTAGTTAATCTCCTATATTGAGGAGTATAATAAATTATCTTTTTATGATATCCTTAATATGCATAGAATCATGTAAAAGGATATAATGTATTATAAACAATGGATTTCAGTCTATATGTCACAGTTGCCTAATGTAAGAATAAACATTTGCACATATTACTTCCTATTTGAGAGTTTATATTTAAATGTCAGTACTCACCTTTAAGAGTTTGCCAGTCACATACAATCAGTGTTTATGGGCAGATAATTTCTGAGAATTTGAATGAAAAAGATATTTTCAATCGTGTCTTATAAATATCAAGCAGTGTGGAGTTTGGATTGGCACTGGTAACGCACAGTATCTTCCCATTCCCATAACCCTTCTCTGCAAATTTTCTCATCAGACTCATGATCTCAGCATTTCCAGCATTTTCACTGCCTCTAGGCAACCTGTGAATAGGAATGAAGAAATTCTCAAATATTCATAGTAACCTTAAGGCGTAGGTCAGTTTTTGCCCAAAGTCACATATCAAACAGAAAGACGTGAAATTATAATGTGATCAGCAGTAACATTTCCGAAGTTCAAATTTAGAACTTTGGCAGCCATTTATAAACTATTTGATAATGTAATTTTAATCATAATGCTTTGTGTATCACACAAACTCTTACTATAATGGCTTTCTTGTGAATCCACTCAATCAGTTATTTATGTGTAATAAAGAAAAGCCTTCAGATTATTAAATATATATATTGAAAGTAAATATTTAAATTGAATACATTTAAAATAATTACTTTTTTATATATAACACCATGGATTAGAATCCATATGAGGACTGGAGGCATGTCCTATAATAAGCAGCTCCCAATGCAATTATAAATAGATTTAATTGGCATTAGGGTTTACAGCTTACTTACTAGTGTGTAACTAATTAATAGAATCTTCAGCTCACTCAGCATGTGACTTCTTCAGTGATAAGCTGAAGTTCCAAAAATAAAGACTTAAAATGACTATGCATATGATTTTTAAATTGCCGTCTGTGTTTTCAGAGAAATTAAGAACATAAGCATAGTACCTGAGACTCTGATATGAAGCAAAGTAAGATTCTGATATGAAAAAAATGATTATAGGTTAAAATATTGGTAGAAGAAATAGTTGTTATGAGTGAACTCTTCTGCGACTAAAAGATTTCAGAATGTAATAAAAAAATAATTTTTAGAAAACTTTTCAAAATAGTTACATGAAAACCTTTTGCTATTTTGAGAAGTTTGTTATGACTCAGTGCTCTATTGATTTTTAGCAAATAATAACATTGAAATTCTTTTTTTTATCATAATAATCTTCCCTGCTGACTGACATAGCAGATTTTATCATTAATCATTTTCCATATTCAGCATATGTTTTTACTTTGGACTCTAAATAAGAAGTTATGTTTAGAAATTTCTGTAATCTTATGCTCCTTACCTCTTTCCCCAAAAGATTATTCCTTGTTACAAATATCTTTCTCTAAGTCTAAAATTTCTTAACTATCTTCCCAAACCTTAAACTATACATAAACATCTTTCAGTTTCCTGGCACTATTGGTTATTTTTCTTGTGTCCTTGAACTACTGTTGTCTGAATCTGCATTCTAAATATAAATGACACATATTCCTCAAACACCACCTTTAAACTTCTGCTTCTGTATGCTGTTCCATAATTACCAAGTCACTGCACAGGAATATTATTCTGACTGTACAGCAACAGTCTGAAATCATGGGTTTAGGATTTATGTAGATTTTTGTAGATTTTTAAAGTATCTACCCTATTTTCAGCATATATAGTGCTACCTTTATCCTACAGTTCCCTGATGACCATGTGTTTCTCCACCAACATTTCTTCCCCTAGTCCCCAAAGACAACTCAGTTATCTTCAGCTAAAATGCCTTGGGCACCACCTTTTTCAGAGCGTAACTTAATGATATATTTTTATATTTTTTAAAATTAGATGTTTAGAAGAGGAATTTAAAAAATAAAAATCATCGAGCATCTTTCCTCTATGTAGTCAAAATAATTAATAATATATTGGCTGAAAGCTTTAGACAGAAACCTGGGCCATAATTTGAAGCATTTTTTTTCCATAAAACCATTTTGTATTTAAAAAGTACCTATTCCTCACACATAAAAGGGATATCCTTTTATTTTATAGATTATACTCAACACAGTTCTAGTGTATACCTAAGGCAGCATCTGACCGTCTACTGATAAAATCTAAAAATATTTCAGGTTAACTCAGCAAACATTTTTCCGTTCTTTAAATTAGGGATTTATGTCAATATTATATCATATTTGACATTTGTACTTTTTTATTGAATTAGAGCCCTAAGTAGAGGAAATTTCTTTAATTTACCCTATATGTATTCACATATCCCCCAGCACACTTCAAAGGACCTAAAACAAGTTTTGAATGAATAAGTAACTTAAAGGCAGGAATTTGCAACTTAGAAATCATATGTTAAGCTATTCCATGTACAGACAGATTTCCAGTATATATCCCCATTGTATGTGTATTTTGGTTTCTCCATACTCAGTGATCATTTTGTATGCCTTAGAAATTCCCAAGGAATTCACATCAACCATGTGTTCCTAGATTCTGGATTTCTTTTGCTACCCTCAACAAGCCATTCTGCTGACAAAGGGAAGAATGAGAGTGGAGGTCAGGAGATATATGTTCTGTTTCTTTTACAAAGGTACTTTGAACAGATCCAAACTATTGGACCCCATAGTTTACAAACTCATAAATTAAGAGGACAGAATGCTGTTTTGTCCTTAGTAGCTGTGGCAGATCGTATTTTTCCTAAATGGTCACAACAATATCTCCCATCCAACCTGCTCTTCTATAATGTGATCTTAACATCCCTCCCGCTCAAGAGGTGAGGTCTAGGATCCTTCCCCTTGGATTTGGGTGGGTTTGAGACTCATATGTTAACTAATAGAAGTGGTAGAAGTAACATTGGGTAACTTCTGAGGCTTGGTTGGAAAAGGTGATGTAATTCAAAACTGGCTTCCTGAAACATTTGCCCTGGAGCCCTGAGCTATCATCCTATAAGCCCTTGCCTTCCATCATGCTTTCAAAACCAAACTAGCTCACACAAAAGATCAAGCGGAGAAAACCAGCCACCCCCAGCTACTCCAGCCTTCATTTGTTTCAGCTTTTGCCAGTCTCTGACTGCAGCTATATGAGAGACTCTAAGCTAAAACCATTCAGCCAAGTCCTTCCTGAATGGCAGGTCCACAGAAAATATGAAATATAACAGAATGATTTTTGTTTTAAGCTGCTGTATTTTAGAGTGATTTGTTACGCAGCATACAGTGGCATCCATGAGGTTAGAGAAAACTATTTCATGCCACAAACTGCTTCTTTATTCTTTGAAAAAAACTAAAATACTGCCTGTTTTGTTGCCTACACAAATATTTTTGGCATAGATATATTAGCTAAGTGCCTTGAATTGTTTTAGGAAAACATGCTATAACAATAATCTTGTTTATTAGATCATGAACTCTTTAAGAAATAGAATACATCGTTTAGTTCAATTAGATGCAATTCCCAGTACATCATCACAGGAGTGGAATCACATGTAAATTATAATTGAAAATGTGATTTCCAAGGGCTACAGACTGGATGTGTGTAGCCTGCTTCCTACTCATTTGTTGCTTTCAATCCTGGCCTCCCTGGACCTTCATCAGTGAAATCTCTGTTAAGAATTTCATCATGTATCCCAGAACAGTCATGTGTTAAGTCTGACTTAGATGATCTGTTCCATTATGGAAAAAAAAAGTTCTCTAAGATCCAGTAGTTTATGTTTTATTTACTATTTTAATATATTGCACTGATGTGGCTCTCTCATACATTACTTTTTTTCTTGAAGGATATAACTATCTTATTTATGAATGGATTCTTCACACTTATCAAATATCTTCCTGATAGTAGGTACTCAATAAATATTTAATGACTGAATAAAAGCTTATAAGAAACAATGATTAATTATAGTGTGATATTAAAAATTAATCACAGAATATAGTTATTACACTTCAGTCAAGAAGATGCAATAAGTTTATAGTTTGAGACACTACTACTCCAACTAATGTCAACCCACTGTGCAGCTATAATTTTATAGCAAATATTGGAGTACGGTTTTGGGAAGACAAACACATTTTAACAAACCAGAACTGAAATAAGAGAGCATCTGTGAAAGACTCAATATCACCTTAGGACAAGAGTTCCAAAATAACATTTAAGGACCTAGTTTTGAACAGAGGCTCAAAGGAGCACACAACTGTAGAAAACTGGAATGGGAAAGATAAACGGATGAGAAAAAAAGAATGGGTAGCTGGGGGATCACATTAAAAATGAATCTAAAATCTACAATTCCAAAATATTTAAAAAAATATTAAAGACAAGTAACAAAAACATACACATAAGAAACAAGAAGAGCTGATATTTTAAAAAGATAAATAAGAAATAATAGAAATGGAATTTATAGTCATTAAATTTTTTTAAAAAAGATGGTATTGAGGAATTTATCCAGAACACAGCAAAAAAAAAGGTAACAAGATCTAAAAATACTGAGAGGTACAATATGCATCAGTAGTGCCGGAACTAAGAAATTGGAGGAAGTTTCATTGACTCTGAAAATATTTATTGAGTATCTACTATGTGCCAGGCACTATTCTAAGCACTTTATTGGACAGTGATAAAGCAGACAAAAAAATCCTCATTGAATTTAAATTTTAGGAGGATAAGATGATAAATAAGCAAATAAGTATATAAGATGTAGAAGTAATTAATACTATGAAGAAAATAGCAGGGCAAGAAAGTGATAGAGAACAGAATGAGATCTGAGATAAGATGGTCAGGGACGGACTCTCTGATATAGTGAAATTTATGGAGAGAATGGAGCAACTTGATGATGTTTGCAAAAACCTGGGAGAAAATTGTTCCCAAAACACAGAATCACAAAAGGTAAAAGTTTTGAAGAACAATAAAAAATCCTCTGTGGCATAGAAACAATATTTGAAGAAATGATAGGTAAGAATTTACAGAACTGAAAAAAAAATGAGACCACAGATTGACAGTGCCCTCTGAAGGCAAAGAAATATAAATTTACATTGAGGCACACTGTGTAAAACTGAAGAACTTGAACAATAAAAAGAAAAATCCTAAAAGTTATCAGGGAGAAAATTCAGACTGATTATCATCAGTGAAGTATCAAATAAAGGCCAGGACATGACAGAATTATTTTGAAAGTGATGATGAAAAAGCTGTAAGGTAGATTTTTATAAAAATAAAAATATATTTTTATTCAATAGTGAGGACAAATTAAAGATTTTTTCAACATAAAAGTTAGAATTGTTAACCACCCACAGATAATACACTAAAAGGAGGAGAAAAAAGAAAGAATAGGATATCAAAAACAACAGTGCATACAGAAATTAATAACGTGTCAATAAATTCAATTAACTAATTACTGAAAAAACTTTATATGAAAAAGTAAGACTAAAACCATTGATAATAACATGATGGAAAGTTAAATCACATTATATTTAGCAGGAAAATTAAAATAATGAAAAGAGGACTTAAACATTTTTTATAATTTTAAACTGACATACATGAAGGATATGAGTAATGTCTAGTAGTAGTAGTACTAAAAATCTGATTAAAAATTAAATTATCATAAATATTGTTGACTTAGGTTTTCTTAAATACATATTATTAGGGGCAAGTAGCTTTAGGTACTATATTAGCTATAAGAAGACTAGCTATGTTACCGTAACAACTAAACTCTAATTTCAGTGGTTAGGACCAATGAAAGTTTATTTTACACTCATGAAAACTTTGATACGATTTGGTAACTCTGTTTTTGGTAGCATTCCTCCAGTGATGATTCGATGATTCAACCTACATTCTTTTTGCCATTCAGCCATCTTGTAATTTGCTTCCAGCTACAAGGTTAGGAAAGATCAAGGTCGGGAAGACTCACATCCTTTCTTGAGCACCTTAGACTAGCAACCATACATCACTTTCACTCACGCTGTCATTGACAAGAATTATTCACATGTCCACAACCAAGTACAAGGAAGCCTGTAGAAATAGTTGCTCACATAGATATTTGGTAAGCACTATCTCTGCCACATTCATTGACAGTTATTTATCATTTTATACAAAAGGGTTGAATATATTTTGACAAATGAATTTCAGAAAAAGTTAAAAGGAAATGGGTTCCTTCAATGAGAAAAAAATGTAGAAACCATTCAGAGGGGGAATATCGTGGATAACTAGTAATCTGAAACTACTGAAGAAAAATTATGCCATCTTGTAAGTCTAAGGCCAGTACTAACAGAGATCAAGATTGATTTGCAGTAAAGCAAACATAAATTTCATTTTTAATGTTTTTTTTGTTAAATATCTACTAAGAATAGAAAATAGACAAATGAGTTCACAAACTATCTAATTACTGTTTCCTAATCTTAATCACATTGGAATAAATTTAGCATTTTAATATCTGTAAAAGGAAGAAAACAAGTTAAAAGCTATCTTATTTTTATTAACTCACTAACCTTTTGTAAATTAGAAAACAATGCCATTTAAGTTTGCAATATAATAAAGGTATAAAGCTCCTTTGGAAAGAAATATATAAAAGGCCAAACATTAAAGTTTAGAAAGATAAGCAGAGTTTAAACCAAAGGGGTTTTTGCCATGATTCATCATTTTGATGATTTGCCCCATTTATGAGGTTGGAAAAATATAATATCCTATTAAAAAAAGAGAAGTTTGGCTTCAAACTACCATTACCATTAAAAACAATAAAATATTTTTCTTTTGTCTGGTGTGTACATAAAGCACTATTATTTTAGCATATCAGTTAAGCACAGTTTAATAGAAATATTTAAATATTCCCTTATCCTTTGCTTAGAGCGTGTTTTAAATGTATATATGACAAGTTGCAGTGTAGCTTATAGTATTATGAATAAATGCATCCCAAATCAGAACTTGGGTGAGTATATTTTGATACATGTACATAAGCACACACATTCTCATGCTTTGAGGCCTGAGCAAATTTAGGACTACTGTGTATAGACAAAAAGAAAAAAAGTCATGGCAAAACTAGAGATATAGTCAATTTCAAAAATTTAAAAGATAATAATAAGCAAAGGAGAATAAAGACTAAAAGAAATTAGAGTTCTTCCTTTACTTTCACCTTTATTTCTGTGTTATAAAAATGAACTGATTCTGAAAAGCTTAAGTAACCATAATGACTAAGTTCTATTGATAAACATTATTGATTAGCATTATGTGGTTATATTTCATTGTGTCAAAACTATACGTATGTAAAAATTAACTTGCAAAATTATTAATCAGTAAATTCCTGTTATATGTTATGGCTGAGGATTCACGTTACTGAATTTTGTGGTTTCCTCATTTATATATTGATATTTCAAGAAGGGTCATGCCATGGGCCTACTCTGTGTCCAACAAGTATACTCCTGTAATGTTCTTGCTTGCTTTGATTCATTGCTTAGATGTATCCTAATGTCTGTTTGAATATTTTTCAGTTCAAGGTTTGACTATTCATACCTGAAAGCACACATTACTAAAAAGTAGGGTCTAAGTAGCCAAAAAGATATTTGTTTCTGCCTGCTAAAACTTTCGAAGTAAAACACTAATCAAGTAGCATAATGCCTTTATATACTTATTGTTTTCCTTTAAATTCTTATGAATTACATCCAAATAATAATTTTATATGAGTTGATTTGGTGTTTTAAATATTATCAGCTTTCTTTTACATGGATGATTTTAAAAGATTTCTACTCTATAAGTAAAATTTTATTATGCTCAGATCATAAAAATATTCTCAGAAGAATGTGTTTCCCATTTTATGGGCAAAATGTATTAAAAAATTAATTTCTTTGTAATTTTCTGGATGACATCTATTTCCAAAACGCAGTGTGGGTTGATGGTGCAAAGAGCACTGGATTTGCATTTGAAATCCTGAGTTTAGGGAAGATTTTGACACTTGTTAGCCTGGGGAATAATCATTTAACCTCATGCATTCATAGAATGGAAGGAAAATGCATTTTAATACACATAATGAACCTATACATTCTTCTATTACCAATGATTATTATCTTTGTTGCTTTCACGTGGTGCAGTGTGTTATGGTCAAAGTTAACTAGCGAGAAAGAAATCATCAGTGAATCATTATCAATATGATCAATGACTATCTGGCATCTTTGTCTCTCCCACACACCCATTTCCTTCTTTTGGAAATATAACTAGCTGTTTCCGTAGGGAACACATTTTGTAGCTTGGAGACATTCTCTTATTCTCTTGTTCTTATTCTCTTGTCAATAGCAAAGGAATCAGTCACTCTGGCCACAGTGTTTTTCTAACGTAGACAAATGCTTAAAGATTTCAACTGTGAACACCTACATATCCACTACATTCCTTCCACAATTAACATTTTACTATAGTTAATTTACCCATGTATCCTCCCTAACCTTATATTAGTGCATCTTGTTTTTTGATGCAGTTAAAACTAAGTTGCGGGTATTATTGCAGTTACTCCAAACACTTCAATGTACATATATATATTTTAACTAGAGTTCAGTTTTGCACAAATCTTTTCTATTTGTATGGTATGAATTTGTCATTTTTTTAAATCAATTTCCCTACTGATGGCCATGGGCTCTTTTTAGTTTTTACTATTATAAATAAAGCTGCTATGAACATTCTTATACCTAGTCTCTTTGGGATGTGTTTTCATTTCTCGTGCTTAAGTACTGAGAAATGAAATGGCTAAATAATAGAGCTGGTATAGGTTTAAAAAATCCAAACTCTTTCCATAGCGATGGTATAATTTTACACTCCTGTTAGTAAAATGTGAAAGTCCAGTTACTGTACATCCTCACCATCATTTGGTGTTGTGAATCTTTTTAAATTTAGCAATTCTGGAGGATGCATATTAGTATCTAATAGTTTTAGTTTGCACTCCCCTGATGTCTAATGATGTTGAGCATCCTTTCATGTTTTTATTGGTGTTTGTATATTTTCTTTGGTGGAGTATTGTTCAAATATTTTGCCCATTTTTGATTGGATTGTTTGATTTTTTATCGCTGAACTGTAGAATTCCATTATAGATCCTGCATATCAGTCCTTTGCCAGATATATGCTTTGGAAATATTTTCTTCCAGATTATGGCTTGCTCATTTATTTTCTAGGCAATATATGTTGGTGAGTTGAAGTTTTGTTCTTGATGGAGTCTAAATTATCATTTTCTTTCTTTTATGGTTAGTGCTTTCTATCACCTGTCTTAAAAACATCTGTTAAACTCCAGAAGTTTGCAAAAGTATTCTCCTTTCCTTTTTTCTAAACACTTTCTTCTAAACAGTTTATAGCTATAGGGTAAAAATCTGGAATGTATCTCAAATTATTTGTTCAGTATAATAGGAATTTGGGTGTTGGATTTTTTTTCTGTTTATCTAATCATTCCAGTGCCATACATTAAGAAACTTTCCTTTCCTCATCAATGTTCTTTGCTTTTATCAAAAATCAAATATCTGTAAAATTGTGGGCTTATTTCTTGTCTCCCTCTTTTGTTACATTGATCTATTTATCAATTCTTATGTCAGTACTATACTGTGTGTTCATTCATCTAGCATTAGTGATCTTGAAGTCAGTAGTAAAAGTGCTCCAGAGTTGTTGCTCAAGATTGTTTTGAACATTCCAATTACTTTACTGTTCCATACAAATTTCAGAATCATCTTGTCAATTTCTACCCAAAAAGTCTGAGGTAAGTGATTTGTTATTGTATTGAATCTATAGATTAATTGGGGAATAATTGACATCTTAACTATATTATATCTTGCAATCCATGAACAAGGTATATCTCACAATTTATGTGATCTTTAATTTTCCTCAGCAATTTTGTAGTTTTCAGAGTAGAGATCTAATACTATTTGAAATGTATTCTTAAGTCTACTATATACTTTCATGCTTTTATAAATAAAACTTTTCCTTAGTTTTATTTTCCTTTTGCTGCTAGTATAGAAAAATACAATTAATTTGTGTACATATAGCTTATACCCTGTGATATTAGTAATTTCACTTTTTAGTTCTAATGGTTGCTTCATAGAATTCTTGGGATCTTCTACATAACAATTATGGCATCTGAAAATAGAATTTTCTTTATTGTACTGGGTAAGATTTTGTTCCTAATATTAGGTTAAAATATTCAATATTTCACCATGAAATATGATGCTACTTGTAGTTTTTAAATAGATGCTCTAGTTTGTATCATGAATGAGTGTTGAATTTTGTCAAATATTTTTCTATATCCATTGAATTTATCATATGGTTTTTCTCATTTAGTTTTTTAATATGGTGAAACATAATGTTTGATTTTTAAATGTTAATTCTGAATTTGTGAAACACAAACAAGAAAAAAAAATAATGATGCATCATTATTTTTACATATTACAGGATAATTTTAATAATATTTTCAAAGGATGTGAGAGACATTAATCTATAGCTTTATGTTTTGTGAATTCTGTATTGTAGTATATTGCCTCCATAAAACCAGTTGGGGAGTGTTCTCTCTTCCTCTATCTGATAAGAGAGTTTATAGGATTGATATTATTTCCTTCTTAAATGTTTAATAGAATTCACTACTGAAACCATAAGGACCTATAGTTTTCCTTGTAGGAATGTTTTCGATAACAAAGTATATATAATAGATGTAGAGCTACTTAGATTTTATGATGCATTTTGCATCAATTTTGTAAGTTTTATTTTTCAGGGAATTTGTTTCATCCATGTTGTAAAATTTGTTGGCATATTTTGGATCTTTTAATTTTGTACCACAGTTCCCTGAGACACTGTTTATTATTTTTCAATCTTTTTAGTTTTTGTTCTTCAATTTGGATTATTTATATTGGCCTGTCTTCTGTGATCTTCCTTTCTTTAGTCTTCTCTTACTTCAGTCATCTCATTCTGCTATTAATCCTATCTAGTGAATTTTACATTTCAGATATTATATTTTTCTATTATAAAATTACCATCTGGTCTTTTTTTTAATAGTTTCTCTTCTGAGATTTAATTTTTTATTCTATATGAGTATATTTTCTTTTATGTCTTTGTGCATAATTATTATAGCTGTTTTAAACTCTTTTCCCAATTCCAACATCCGGATCATCTTGAGATTATAGTCTGTTGACATTTATTTTCTGTTAAGATTGGGTCACTTGTTTCCTTTTCTTTGTATATTGAGTTATTTTGGTTTGTATCTCGGATTTACTTAACATAAGGTTGTAGATACTCTAAGTTCTGTTTTGTTTTGTTTTGTTTTTCCTCAAGAGTGTTGATTGCTTTTTTTTTGATTATTTATTATTTTATTTCTTTGTTTGTTTGTTTGTTTTTGGCTGCGTTGGGTCTTCCTTGCTGCGTGTGGGCTTTCTCTAGATGTGGCAAGCAGGGGCTGCTCTTCATTGTGGTGCACAGGCTTCTCAGTGGGGTGGCTTCTTTTGCTGCAGAGCACAGGCTGTAGACGCGTGGGCTTCAGTAGTTGCAATGGATGGGCTCAGTAGTTGTGGCTAGCACTAGAGTGCAGGCTCAGTAGTTGTGGTGCACGGGCTTAGTTGCTCCACGGCATGTGGGATCATCCCGGACAAGGCTTGAACCCATGTCCCCTGCACTGGCAGGTAGATTCTTAATCTCTGCACCACGAGGGAAATCCCTGCTTTTGTTTTAAATGGAATTTTATTGGATGAACTCAAAGTCTGTCTCCCCTGAAAGTGGCCAACAACTCAAATCTCAGTTCAGTTGTTTTAACTATAGCTGAGTTGCTTGGAGTCTGCCTTCTGCATGCCTGATTTAGGGGTCAGACAGGTATTTGAGCAGAGCTTGTGTACACATGTGAGGTCTTCCACTTTCTGGCTCTCTTCTTTCCTGGCTACTAACACACACACACACACACACACACACACACACACAATTTCATTAGATGTTTTTGACCCGAATTCTCCTCTTTGGTTGTTTGATAATACTGCAGGTTTTTGTATTAGTGTTTTAATCCCTGTCTTAAAAAAGGAGGCCTCCTTTTTGCTGAAAGTAAAAAAATGCTTAACATATCCTGAGCCATTTCTTTCTCAATATTCACTCTCCTTCACTGTCTATCTGCCTGTTTATTCAGTGCCTTTGACTAATTGTGTGTGTGTGTGTGTGTGTGTTATCTACATTTGTTGTTCTGATAGGAGAAATCCCAAATCAGAAATCCCAGAATGTATGTTTGGATTTATTTTCTAAGTGAACTTACGAATTATCCAGATGAATTATCTATGAGGGCGAGTCAGAAATTATCCGCACCCTGGCTATACAACTTATCCGCACTCTAGCTGTAGAAATTCTAAAGCCAGAGTGCGGATAATTTTTGACTCACCCTCGTACATAGAGTCAAAGAGTGTGTCTAAAGCAGTTCTTATTTTGACCAAACCTTTCTATTATAAAAGTTCAAGGACAAAAGATAATTTAAAAATCCCTTTGTTGAAGATTTGTGCCATATTACTAAGATTATATAATTTTTAATGTTTGAACACAAAGAACTAAAATAAATTTAATTAGCAGAGAATTAAACTACTCTATTGTGATTTAGTAACTAAATAAAATAAACAAATAAGTACTTATGATAAAGATTTTTTATGAATATTGGGCATTGTTATCCTTTATATAAGATGCAGATAAAATCTCAGCCCATTACCCCAGGGATAGAGGAAGGTACTTTTGAAAATTTTTCTAAAATCTACTTAGTTTCCATTATAAGCCTCTGCCACCAGGTGGGGAAGTTAGTTTCAGTCATTCAGCATCTTCACAGCCCTTTTCCCCAGGGCTTATTTCTGCATTCTAGAAGGCTTATAGTTATCAAAGGAGAGAGAAAATTATTTAGTCCTTGAACTAATGGGAGAATCACAGTCCACCTTGAAGGGAGTAAGACTGTAAGGTGCATAGGAAATGGAGGTGGGGAGGTAGAGAACATCAGTTAACACTTTGGAAATACTATCTTACCACATATATCTGGTGCTTATGTATTTATTATTTTTGATATTCAAATAAAAGTAATAATCCAAATATTGTACAGAACTGATTTTTTCATTTAGATGTTCATTAAATAACATTTTTCTTTTTTCTAACAACTTGAAAATAAAAATCAGTATATAAACATATGTATACATGTATATATAATTACAATCAAGAGTTTAATAGGTTATATTTTATGTACCTTATTTACAAAAGTTTTGCCAAATAACTTGTTTCATGAGAGACATCTATGCAATTTTGATGCAAATATCAACTAAAAAACGTTGGCAACATAGACTCTTTGTCTAATCCAAGACATAATGCTGAATTATGAGACAGGCATCTCTATAGGTAGGAGATTGTTTTGTTTTCATCATGAATAAAGGAAAACTTTCAAAGAGTTTTATTTTACTCTTTCTTAGACACTATATGTTAATGTCTAAATAATAGACATCGGGTATATAAGGTATCCATTAGATCATCTAATGAATTTATCATTATTGTCCTTCTGTAATTTTCCTTATTTCCAACTACTTTCTATTTTTAAAATATGCCTTTATTTATTCCAGTATCCAACGTATTTTATGCAAGAAAGACTTCTCTGAACTGTCCTTACCATGAGAAAATATAATGTTCCAGGAAGCAAAAGGGGAATTTTAGAAATGAGGATAGGTAAACCAAAACTTTTGCAGTCAGTTTTTTGAATGAATTTCCAGGTTTAAAAGTTGCCATATTTGGAAAGTCTCTTAAATTACCTTTTTTAATATAGTTGATTTCAACTTGATATGCACTTATTAATTATTTTGAAAAGTTTCAAGTACTTTGAAAAAAGTAGCAGTCTTTTATTATTATCTTAATAATATTATATTCCTGTTTCAGTGACCAAGAAACAGCAGACACCACAGACCAAAATAGACTTTTCGTGGCCCCTATGCTATATACAAACTGGTCATTTAATTTTTTCTTAGGATGATGAAATTTTGAAAAAGCCTTGTTAAATTAACCAAAATCTTAACATTGTATCATATCAAAATGGCTATTTTCTTCTTGAATCACATTGCAAAATAATCTTGGCTGTTAAATTATACTTCAGAGTCTCAGGTGTTGAGTCATTAGCAGCTATGGAATAGATCAGAATTGCATTGCAGCTGCATAGCTACATACCAAGGGTAACCCATGATCTTTCAGGCTTAACATCAGCATATGGACAATTCCTCTGCACTTGCCTGGAAAGAGAGTTCATTTGGGAATTTTGAGCTAAATTCCCTCAGGATTACTTCTCCATATGATTTTTAACTTTCATAATGCGAATAGAAAAGCATGTTAAAATAAGCAGTGTTCAGTTAAAAACAGAACAATAACACAGACATTTGTGCCTATATCTTCTAAAATTTGCCATTTTATAAAGAATTGTCTTTTACCATATTTTATTTCTACTTGCAAGCTCTTGGGGAATATTTAGTTCACTGACTTCATAGAACCAGGTCTATGAAGAATTTATCAGCACTTTTGAGTCTATACTTAAAATTAAGCACAAAGTGGTCTCTTTCAGAATTAGGAACAAGAAACTGAGTTGCAAAGCATTTAAACCACAGAAATGTGCATGGAACATCTCTGAACTGTGGAAACCACCTCCTAATTGTGTTTTCTGCTTGAAACCTCTCCCTAACTGCACTCTCACCCATATTCCCGAAATCCATGCTCCTCCTAATAGCCAAATGGATTTTGGGGAAATCAAATCAAATATCTGAAGTCAGAATGGTTTCCTATTGCATCCCAAATGAATTAAAAGCATTTCCATGGCCTCTGAGAGCTTTTGTGGCAGCATTTCCCTCATGGTCCTCATCTCCTTCCATTCCTCTCTTCTCTGCTGTCCAGATACACCGGTTTGCACACGCCAAGTGTATTTCTGCTGTGTTTGCTAATCCTTTTGCCTAGGATGCCCTGCCCTTGCCCATGAATCTTCTAATGACTTTTCTTTTTAATTAATAGACTTTATTTTTAGGACAGTTTTAGGTTTATGAAAAATACGGGAAGAGAGTACACATGTAACTCTCCACTACTGCTCCACATTTCCACACTCCCTTACAGTTTCCCCTATTGTTAACATCTTACATTAGTGTAGTACATTTGTTATAATTAATAATCATATATTGATACATTATTATTAACTGAAGTTCATAGTTTACGGTAGGGTTCACTCTTTGTTCTATACACGTATTCAGCTTGTGTTAATGTGCTTTTGTTTTCTGCTGTTATAGTATCACATAGAACAGTTTTCTTGCTCTAAAATTCCCCTGTACCCTACCTATTTGTTCCTCCCTCTTCCAAACCCTTAATAACCACTGCTCTTTTTACCATCTCCACAGTTTTGACTCTTCTAGAATGTCATATAGTTGGAATCAGGTAGTATGCGGGCTTTTCAGACTAGCTTCTTTCTCTTAGTGATATGCATTTAAGGTTCCTCCATATCTTTTTATTGTTTGATAGCTTATTTCTTTTTATTTCTGAATAATAATTCATTGTCTGGGTGTACCACAGTTTGTTTACCTATTTACCTGCTGAATGACATCTTGGTTTGCTTCTTGTTTTGGCAATTATGAAAAAAGCTGCTATAAAAATCTGTGTGTAGGATTTTGTGTATACATAAGTTTTCAACTCTATGAGTAGATACCAAGGAGTATAATTGCTGGATCATATGGTAAGAGAAGTTTAACTTTGTTAAGAAACTGCCAAAATATCTTCTAAAGTGCCCATACCATTTTGCATTTCCACCAGCAATGAACGAGAGTTCCTGTTGCTCCACATCCCCATCAGTGTTATGGATTTTAGCCATTCTAATAGGGGTGTAACAGTATTTCACTGTTGTTTTAGTTTGCAACTCCCTGATGACAGATAATGTTGAGCGTCTTTTCATATACTTATTTGCCATCTGTATAACTTCTTTGGTGGAGTGTCTGTGCAGATCTTATGCCTCTTTTTTAATTGGTTTCTTTGTGTTCTTACTGTTGAGTTTTTGGAGTTCTTCATAGATTTTGGATACAAGCCCTTTATCTGATATGTGTTTTGCTAATATTGTCTCACAGTCTGCAGCTTATCTTTTTATTTTCTTAAAATGTCATTCACAGAGCAGAAGTTTTCATTTAGAGGAGCCCAACCTGTGAATTTTTTTCTTTCATGGATAGTGCTTTTGCTGTTATATCTATAAAAAGTCATCACCAAACCCAACGTTACCTAGATATTCTCCTATATTATATTCTAGAAGTATTACACTTTTTCATTTTACATTTACATCTATAATCCCTTTTCAGTTAGTTTTTGTGAAAGTTCTAAGGGATTTTTATAGCTCCTTACTCACCTGTAGTCTTATTTTAATGTCACCCTTTCAACAGGACCTTGCCTGAACGTACTAGCTAGAACAGTCCCTCACAACCAAATCACTGACTAACCCACTATCCTACTTTTCCCATAGCATTATTGTTATCTAAAATCATATTGTTATTTATTATTTGCATGTTTACTTTTTGTCTGGAATATAAGTTCCATACGTGCTAAGACTCAATCCATCTTGTCCAGTGCTCTGTCACTAATGCCTAACACAGTGCTTGGAATGTATTAAGGAGTTGGCAAGTATTTGGTGAATAAATGAATGAACAAGAAATACACTTAGCCAAACTCTCAAGTACACCATGAAATATGTTAAAGACCTTGACCATGAGTGACTTTATCATTAACAAGGACAGAAAATTTACAGGAATTAAAAAGGAGGGTACAGAAAAGGAATCAAGATTAGACCAAAGTATAGCTATTTTGTTTGCTCTGCCTGTAACATATATTAAGCCCTGCTGAATCTAGAATATGGTTCACAAGAAGAATATGACTTAGGAAAATTAAATGATTTGCATGGAAGTGTTTAGAGTCTCTGGTCAATTGCCAATAAACTTTATTTTTGGAGAATATTTAATCATTTTGAACAGTCAACAGAAGATGCAGAGAGATTGCTTCTCCTCTCCACAAAGTGCAAATTAATTCTAATTTTAGTTGAGTTTCTATTAAGCAAGTAATGGAAAAGAATGTATTGGTTATCTGGGTTGGATTAAATGATAAATTATCATATCTTTCTTCTACAAGGGGAAGTAATCATGTGACACAATCTTTTTATACAGATCCTCTGCTGAATATTAGAGCAAACCAAAAGCCAAAGATGTTTCATTTTTTTTTCCCCCGTTGGCTGCTGTTGGGCCATTATGTAAAGATTTCTTGAGTTTTCACAGTATCTATATCAGATTTGCCTGCCCTAGACCAGGGATGAGTGCCTGGTTTAAACGGTAGTCATCATCATCACAGTGTTAATATGTCTGTTGGGACTAACTAGTCATCGATCACTTGAATCTTTCTGGTCATTTTGTATAAAATTTATGGGTTTTGTAAAACTCATAAAAAAGAACAATTGACATTATTTTGGTCTTTCCTACTGAGTCTTGTTATTGGTGATTCTGCAAATGGTTATGAAGGAAGTCAGAAGAAATATTTATCTTCCTGTATTTTGATAAAACACATTAGATTCAGCAATACTTGTTTGATAAGCTACTATACAACTAAAATGGCTCAAAGCACTGTGGTGGTTACCAGGAAATATGTGACACAGGTTCTGCATTCTGTCTTCTTGGAGAAATAAGATTTAGGCATTTAAAGATTAGAAGGAAAATACCAAAAATGATTTAAAAAAAAGACTGCCGAAGTAGTTCCCATTTTAAGTTGAGTAACTATTTTCACATTTGTTATTTTATTTAATTCTCACAGTAATTTTTGAAGATATCATTAATGGGCTAAATAAGATATAGAGAAGATAAATGATATTTGCCCAGAGTTATTCAATGGTGGAACTGGACCTAAAGCTGGATTGTAATTGTCATGAAGACAAAAATTGTGTTTATCTGTACACTAAGCATCCACAGTATGTACATCAGAGCCTGGCACATAGTCACCACTGAATAAAAATTTACTCATTAAATAAATCTAGAACTTGAGTTCCATACAGTGGCATGTTGTTTAGTTGATTATGCAACTCCTGGTTGTACAGGGACTGTTTTGTATTTGTCTTAGTTTCTCCTATATTTGCATTAGTGGTTCACCAATAGTGGGTACACAGTAATCTTAGATGATAGGCAAAATATTATGGGTTCAAGCCATGCATCAAAATAAAAGAAAAAATAGAGTGTACTAGAATGTTCAAGAAGGCTTTCTAAAGGAAAAAATACTTGAATAAAGCTTTAAAGAGTAGATGGGAGATGGAAAGAAGGAGGAGGGCATTCCTTGTGGAAAATGATGTAGGAATCATTATATTATTCCAAGACTTAATGTTTTATCTTCCTGAGGCAGAAAGAAGAACTAATGTAAATGAAGAGTAAATGAGTGGCACTTGTATTTATTCTGAATGTAAAAAATGGAGAAATTATGGCTTAATGAATACTATGAGGAAAGACAGCAAGAGTCTGAAGAGTGTGTGTGTATGTGTGTGTGCGTGCATTCTTCATTGTGTATTTATGTACCATCAAAAAACCACTGGCTTCTAGATTTCTACATTAATACACACCATGCATGCAAGAACAGTATAGGACTTTTTTCCTATTCTATTCAGGAGTAATAGTTTTTTTGAAAAGCAATCAACTGCTACATGTAAATGTTACTAATTTACTGAAATTTGTGATTCAACAAAATACTCTGATTACCTTAGTGACTAAAATTTGGTGTCTTGACTTTAAAAAAATAGAAACAATCCCTAAAAATTGAATTTAATAACCATTTGCCAGATTTTTCATTTATAGAAAGAAATAGAGGGCTATTTATAAATACAGACATTGGACATTTACCTTTCAATAAGATATCTTCTGGGAACAATTTGAAAATTTTTAAAAATCCACTTTAAATTTGAATTGTAACGATGAACATTTTTGTTCTAAGGGTATCCATGCAATGTATAGACAGTAAGACAAATTTGTTTGTTTAAACATGAAAAACCCTAAGTAAGCTAGTATATCATAGTAAAAGAAACTGCCTAATATGGTTTTCCTGGAGAGAAATAGCATTAAAAAGTTTTATTATACATTATAATAAATGTTTTTATCAAACATTATAACAGTAATGAGATTTTTAGATAAGAAAATACATCATTCAGTCTAATCCCACCCCTCAGATACAATAATTTATTTCTGTTTTAGATTAGTTTTTTAATCTTTAGGCATATGCCTGTCCTTTGCATGGTTGTACTATCTGGATTAATGAACATAGAATTATATGTGTGTGCACTAATGTATCTGTGTGGGTATGTTGCTTAAATCACATTAGCATTTAATTAATTAATTGTTTTATATCTTCTGAAGCATAGATTTTTATTTAATGCAGTAAATTTAGTATACATTTGACTTTGCAAAACTATTTCAGTCCACTCTACATCAAACTATAAATTGTAATGCCATAAGAATTACATTGCATGCATTTTGTTACTCCAAACTGTTGATTGGAGGAGAGAGGTAGTTAAACGTATGTCATGTAGCTATTAAAGGAGATTTTTCTCAGATACCTGCAAAGAAAATTTTCATTCAGGAGAAAATAATTGCAGCAAAGAAAAAGTCTGTAGGAAGAATGTATCTCAAGCACTTAAGCTGAAACCAGAATCCAAATATTGACCTCTGAATCATGAGGGGATCTCTTTTCCTTTATTTACTTTAAAATTAACATTTGGTAAAAAAAGCTTATCCTGAAATGTTTACTTAAGGACAAATCTCATTTCCTGATCAAGATCCTATAATGAATTCATGCCAGAAATAGAACTTGGAAAAGAGAAAAGAAAATGTCTTCTGACTTTCAGGTACATTATTATCAATGTGTTTAGTCTCATAGCTTGTCTTCTCACATTGGGCTCTAAATTCCTTTAAGATGAGAACTCTGTCATATTCGTTTTGGTGTCCCTCAGAGAGCCAAGCACAATATCATGCATTCAAAACTGTGTTGAATTAAATAACTTTTCAAAGGAGTCTACTTCTCTATAAATATTTAATTGGCAGATTAGACTTGAAATGATAGTGTTACTGAACGTTGGCTGCATCTTAACAACTGCTCTATTAAATCTATTTGCATAATCATTGTTCAAGTATTTTAGAGTTCAGAGCTTTCTTTTGGACCATAATCCAAACATTTTTAAAAAGTAAAAATGGAGTCCTTCGTGGATATTTTTTAACTTTCATAAGAAGTGTGATATTAACCCCGTTGATTGATAAAAAATGAAAGAAATATCTTGGGATATGAGGGTTTTTTCTTTCTGTCACTCTCTGCTTATAACATATTACACTTAATATAAAACGAAACTCCTCAAAATGGCACACATGAGCCTCTGTGATATGTCTCCTGACTACACCTTCATCTTTATCTCCAAATAACCTGCCTCTTTCAGCTTATCATGCTTCAACAGTATTAGCTCTTTTTCTGTTCCTAGAATATCTCAATTCTATGATATCTTAGGAATTTTTATTCCTAAGCATTCCTAGAATGCTTATCCTTTGATTAGTTCCATGATTGACTCCATAGTCCTGCAGGGCTTGGGTTAAATATCCCCTTTTCAAGGAGATGTATTCTGACCACCTATCTAAAGTAGCTTCCCACCAGAATTGTTTGCTGTCACATCACCTTTTTATTTCTTTCATAGGACTTATCACAATGATAAGCATATTAATTGGCTATTTTCTCCAACAAAGTGTAAATTCCATGAGTACAGGAACCTTTTCCTACCTTTTCCCCTAATATATCTACTGTGCAGAACACAGTTAAACTTTGAAGACTTTTCACTATATATGTGATTCTCATAGTATCTCTCCCACTTCAAATGAAATCCATGAGAATGCTTTATATAAGTAAATTTGTGATCTTAATACACAGTGCTATATAATATTGACAATATATCATGGACATGCTGAACATTTTTGCTTTTCTTTGAAACTTTTATATCATACTGTACCATTTCTGTCCATGTATTTTTAAAATTATAATTAGTATTTACTAATTTAACTTTTTTAACATTATACAAGGCATGGAATAGTGTTAGCCTTCTTGTGCTTAAGATAGATGGCCTGTATCAGTATAATACTGTATTTCAGCTATTACTGTACTGATAGAGTCTTTCTATATATGGTCAAAATATAAGATTACCTATATGCCTTAAATAATTTGGTATTTTCCTAAGAAGCACCATCTTTGGGAAAAGCTTATTTTCTGGTAGATAAAATGAGGAAATATGAAGGAGCAAAGATGAAAATTTTCAACTTTCAATTACTCACTTTTAAGCTCATATTTGATTTTGGGTTTTGCTAAAGTGCATACATACAAATCCCAGTTTTTCAAATAGAATAACTTATTTTATTTCTTTTGAATGTTTCTGTTTTAAACTAAAGGAATTGAAGTGCTTCAAACTAAAGCTGTGTTTCAATAAACGAGATCTATCAACTAGTGAGAAACTACTACATTTTGACCAAAATGTGTACTGTGATTATAAACATTATTGTAAGCAATTCAAACACTACTCTTCCTGTACCATGTTTTATGCACCTTTGCATATTTCTTATTTTGAAAATAGTACTTCTTTTTCCATCTAAGTTAAAGAAATAGTGATTGAATTTATGCTCCTGCCTGAAACAATAACAGGAACAACAACCAAAGATAAATTCAGACAGATGTATGACACAGCATTTTCAAGGCAGTAGAAGTGAGGCAATGAAGTACAGTGATCCCAGAGAGATGATAAACAAATAAAGCGAGCCCTACATTTTCATCAGCTTTCTGTCTTAGAGTTTCTAGACCACAACTCAAGGAAGGAGAACCCATGTGGAATTTGGTGAACTCTAAAAGGTGGGTAGAAATAAGAGTTTAAGGATATCAAGGCTTCCAAAGTTTACAGAATAGAATTGTAGAGAGAAAATATATATACAGGGAACTCCAGAGTTTTGCATACGGTTAGCATTCATCAGAGTACAGATCAGAACATGCATATAAGGAAACTGCATGAGGACAGAGAAAGAATAATCTGAGAGGAATGGAGAAAAATGTTCCCATTACTTACACAGGGTTAGGAATAATGCCTGTCTCTACCAGCCAGACTGAAAAATCTCAAAATTCATGGGGCATTAAGTATTTAGAAGGATTTTGTTCAGTGGTAGAAAATAATTACAAGTAGACTAAATGCTGTTCTGATTCAGGTTTATAAATATTAAAGACCCAAAAGGAGTAAATTATTTCCAAGTAATTTAATTGTATCACAGAACAAAGCTCAGGAATATTTATAAGAATTTTTTTAATGCCTAGCACTTAAGAAGATAATATTCACAATGTCCGGCACTGTGATGAACGATAACCAGACATGTAAAGAAGCACAAAAACACACCCATAATTAGGAGGGAAAAAAAATAAATCAAAACCAACACAGAATTGATACAGATGCTAGAAGTAGCAGAGAAGGACTTAAAAACATTTCTTGTGACTATACTCTGTATGTTCAAAGTTTTAAGTAGATACATAGAAGCTATGAGAGGCATATCAAAATTCTAGATACAAAAACTACAACATGTGAGATGGAAAATAAACTGGATGAGATTAATGGAAATTTATATGTGGCAAAAGAAAAGCATATTGAACTTAAAGACATAGCAATAGAAACTATCCAAAATAATGCACAAACAGAAAAGAAAATCTGCTGACCCTAATAATGAAGAGATCTGGGACAATTTTCAAATGGCATAGTATACATGTATTTGGAGTCCCTAAAAGAAATGGATGAGGAACAGAAGAAATATTTAAAGAAATAATTTCCAAATTTTTTTCAAAATCTGATGAAAATTAAAAGCCTATAAATCCAAAATGCTCAATGTACACTAAACACAAGAATTATGAGGAAAACGAAATCAGTGCATATTATAATCAGATTGTTCACACAAGAGAGAAAATCTTAGAAGCAATGAAAAAAAAGCACATTAAAAACAGTATGTAAAAAGGAACAGAATTAAGGATTATGGCAAACATTGTCACAAACAGGGTGAGAAGAAGATGGAGCAACATATTTAAAGTAGTAGAAGGACTTCCCTGGTGGTCCAGTGGTTAAGACTTCATACTCCCAATACAGGGGGCCTGGGTTTGATTCCCAGTCAGGGAACTAGATCCCACATGCTGCAACTAAGAGCCTGCATGCCACAACTAAAAGATCCCTCATGCTGCAACGAAAGTTCCACATGCCGGAATGAAGATCTGGTGTGCCACAACTAAGACTCGGTGCAGCTAAATAAATAGATAAATATTTTTTAAAATAATAATAAAGTGGTAAAAGAAAGGAACTTGTCATCTTAAAATTTCATGCCTAGCAAAAAAAATTCTCAAAAATGAAATCAAAATAATGACTTTTCAGATATACAATCAAAAGAGAACAACAGGAGATGGAATATAAATACACACCAGTATTTAAAATGAATAGCACCAGCTAATGGTAACTATACACATAAATATGTATGATTTTTTTCCTAGTATGTAAATCCTTTTAGGAGATAACAAAGTAAAGCAATGTATTGTAGTATTTACAATATGCATATGTATAAAATGTGTGACAATAATAACATAAAGGCCAAGAAAAGAGAAATAGAAGTCTTAATGTTGTAAGTTTTTTATCCATTATTTTATGGATACTTTACTTCCATCCCTAAAGCATGTGTAAAAATAACAAAACAGAGTTTATAAGTCCAAAAAAAAGAAATAAAATTGAAACATAAAAATATTTTATTAGTTTAAAAGAAGGAAGAAAAAGACAAAAAGAAGAATGAACAGATAGTAAGATAGAAAATAAATGGCACAATTGTAGATTTAAAGATGACCATATCAATAATGACATTAAATATAAATGGTTTAAATACAACAATTAAAAAACAGGATTATAAATTGATTTTTTAAAAAGCAAGACCAAACTAATTCTATTTATAAGATACACACTTTAAAGATACAAATAGCTAAAATAAATAGATGAAAAATTATATATTATGCTAACACTAAGAATAAGAAAAAGTAGACTTCAGAGCAAAGTATAACATCAGGTCATTTTGTAATAATAACATTAGTAAGTAAACTTTGTTAACAATAAAACAATTTATGAAAAAGACATTACGATCCTAAATGTTTGTCACTAATGACATAGTTTCTAAATATGTGAAGCAAAAACTGATAGCTCTAAATGCACAATTATATTTGGAAATGTAAATATGCCTTTCTAAATAATTAATAGAACCAGAACTAGTAGACAGAAATATAATAAGGACATAAAAGATTTGTACTCTATCAGCCAACTTGACATAATTGACATTTATAGAACACTCCACCTCAAAATAACACAGTACATATACATTTCAAGTACACATGAAACATTTACTCAAATATATTTCATTCTGGACAATAAAAATAAATCTCAGTGAATTTAAAGTGATTGAAGTTACACAAAGTATTTTGCTGACAGAAATTTAATTAAACTAAAATTAATTAAATTTCTAGTTTAATTACTTGAAAATTAAAGAACACATGGATCAAAGAATAAATCAAAAGGGAAATAATAACATATTTTGAACTAAATGGCAGTGAAAATACAAACATACCACTAAAGCAGTACTTTAAGAGGAATTTATAGCAGTAGATGATGATATTACAGAGGACAAAAAGATTCAAATTAATCAACCCAATTTTCACTTGAGGAACCTAGAAGACATGTTTTAAACTCTAAATAATAATTATCAAAGAAGAAATTATTACAAAATAAGGATGATTCTAGTAATGCAAGATTGGTTTATATTTGGCATCAAGCAATGCATTTCACCATATAAACAAACTAAAAAAGAAAACCATATAGAATATTGCAAGAAATAAATAAAGAAGAGCTAAATGGATAGCTATATGTTATTTATCAGTCAGAAGACTCAAAATTGTTAAGGTGTCAACTTTCACCAAACTTATCTGTGTATTAAATTCAATGCTAACCCAAATCCTAGCATTTTTTTAAGCTCTTCATTGGAATATAATTGCTTTACACTCTTGTACCAGCTTTTGAGGTACACCAAAGGGAATCAGCTGCATTTATACATATATCCCAATATCCCCTCCCTCACACGACTCTCTCCCACCCTCCCTGTCCTGGCCTTCTAAGGCATCATCCATCATCAAGTTGATCTACCTTGTTATACAGAAACTTCCCACTACCTATCTATTTTACAGTTGGTAGTGTATATATATCTATGCTACTCTCTCACTTCGTCCCAGCTTCCCCTTCACCCCCTGCCCCCCCAACCCCGTGTCCTCTAGTCCATTCTCTGCATCTGCATCCTTATTCTTGCCCTGTCACTGGGTTCATCAGTACCATTTTTTAATTGTTTTTAGATTCCGTATATATGAGTTAGCATACAGTATTTGTTTTTCTCTTTCTGGCTTACTTCACTCTGTATGACAGAATCTAGGTCTATCCACCTCATTACGTATAGCTCCATTTCATTCTTTCTATAGCTGAGTGATATTCTATTGTATATATGTGCCATATCTTTATCCATTCATCTGTTGATGGGCATTTAGGTTGCTTCCATGTTCTGGCTATTGTAAATAGCACTGCAATGAACATTATGGTACATGTTTCTTTTTGGATTATGGTTTTCTCTGGGTGTATGCCCAGAAGTGGGATTACTGGGTCATATGGTAGTTCTATTTGTAGTTTTTTTAAGGAACCTCCAAACTGTTTTCCATAGTGGCTGTACCAACTTACATTCTCACCAACAGTGCAGAAGAGTTCCCTTTTCTCCACATCCTCTCCAACATTTTTTATTTTTAGATTTTTTGATGATGCCCATTCTGACTGGTGTGAGGTGATACCGCATTGTGGTTTTGACTTGCATTTCTCAAATGATTAGTGACATTGAGCATCTTTTCATGTGTGTGTTGCCCATCTGTACGTCTTCTTTGGAGAAATGTCTATTTAGGTCTTCCATCCATTTGGATTGGGTTATTTGCTTTTTTGGTATTAAGCTGCATGAGCTGCTTGTATATTTTGAAGATTAATCCTTTGTCTGTTGCTTCGTTGGCAAGTATTTTCTCCCATTCTGAGGGTTGCCTTCTTGTCTTGTTTATGGTTTCTTTCGCTGTGCAAAAGCTTTTAAGTTTCATTAGGTCCCATTTGTTTATTATTGATTTTATTTCCATTATTCTAGGAGGTGGGTCAAAAAGGATCTTGCTTTGATATATGTCATAGAGTGTTCTGCCTATGTTTTCCTCTAGGAGTTTTATAGTGTCTGGCCTCCTGTTTAGGTTTTTTTTTTTTTTTTTTTTTAAGCTATATATTGTAATTCTTACAACAGGGTTAGGAAAATGCCCAATTATCCCAGTTTTGCAGATGCTTGAAGAGGTGACTCACCCGGTAATGAGAAGGCTTGCATTTGCAGCTAAATTTACCTGACTTCAAATCCTGTGCTCTTTCATGAGCTGTTTTCACACCATAATGTCGACGGCTATTGTCTTTTTTCTGCCTGTAAAAATTTTTTTTTGTTTTTCATTTTATTTATTTATTTATTATATTTTTGGGGGGTACACCAAGTTCAATCATCTGTTTTTATACACATATCCCCGTATTCCCTCCCTCCTTTGACTCCCCCCCACCCTCTGTGTCACAGTCCTCTAAGGCATCACCCATCCTCAAGTTGAACTCCTTTTGTTATATAGCAACTTCCCACTGGCTATCTATTTTACAGTTGGTAGTATATATATGTCTATGCTACTCTGTTTAGGTCTTTAATCCATTTTGAGTTTATTTTTGTGTATGGTGTTAGGAAGTGTTCTAATTTCATTCTTTGACATGTTGTTGTCTAGTTTTCCCAGCATTGCTTATTGAAGAGGCTGTCATTTTTCCATTGTATATTCTTGCCTCCTTTGTCGAAGATAAGCTGGCCATATGTGCTTGGGTTTACCTCTGGGTTTTCTATTCTGTTCCATTGATCTTCCTTTCTATTTTTGTGTCAGTACCATACTGTCTTGATCACTGTGGCCTTGTAGTAGAGTTTGAAGTCAGGAAGTCCAATTCCACCAACTCCGTCTTTCCTTCACAAGATTGCTTTGGCTATTGGGGTCTTTTTGTGATTTCATGCAATTGTAAGATTTCTTGTTCTAGTTCTGTGAAAAATGCTGTTGGTAATTTGATAGGGATTGAGTTGAATCTGTAAATTGCTTTGGGTAGGATAGTCACTTTCACAATGTTGATTCTTCCAATCCAAGAACATGGTTTGTCTCTCCATCTGTTTGTATCATCTTTGATTTCTTTCATCAGTGTTTTATAGTTTTCTGCTCACAGGTCTATTGCCTCCTCAGGCAGGTTTATTCTTAGGTATTTTATTCCTTTTGTTGCAATGGTAAAGGGGAGAGTTTCCTTAATTTCTCTTTCTGCTTTATTGTTGTTAGTGTATAGAAATGCAAGAGATTTCTGCACATTAATTTTTATCCTGCTACTTTACTAAATTCATCAATTAGTGCTAGCAGTTTTCTGATAGCATCTTTAGGGTTTTCTATGTATAATATCATGTCATCTGCAAAGAGTGACAATTTTACTTCTTTTCCAATTTGGATTCCTTTTATTTCATTTTCTTCTCTGATTGCTGTGGCTAAAACTTCCAAAACTATGTTGAATAATAATGGGGAGAGTGGGCACCCTTGTCTTGTTCCTGTTCTTAGAGGGAATGCTTTCAGTTTTTCACCATTTAGAATGATGTTGGCTTTTGGTTTCTCATATATGGCTTTTATTATGCTGAGGTAATTTCCTTCTCTGCCCATTTTCTGGAGAGTTTTTATCATAAATGGATGTTGTATTTTGTTAAAAGCTTCTTCTGCATCTATTGAGATTATCATATGGTTTTTATCCTTCAGTTTGTTGATATGATGTATCACATTGATTGATTTGCGTATATTGAAGAATCCTTGCATCCCAGGGATAAACCCCACTTGATCATGGTGTATGATCTTTTGAATGTGCTGTTGGATTCTGTTAGCTAGTATTTTGTTGAGGATTTTTGCATCTATATTCATCAGTGATATTGGCCTGTAATGTTCATTTTTTGTGACATCTTTGCCTGGTTTTGGTGACAGAGTGATGGTGGCCTCGTAGAATGAGTTTCGGAGTGTTCCTCCTTCTGCTATATTTTGGAAGAGTTTGAAAACGATAGGGATTAGCTCTTCTCGAAATGTTTGATAGAATTTGCCTGTGAAGCCATCTGGCCCTGGGGTTTTGTTTGTTGGGAGATTTTTAGTCACAGCCTCAATTTCCATACTTCTGATTGGTCTGTTCAGAGTTTCTATTTCTTCACGGTTCAGTCTTGGAATATTGTACTTTTCTAAGAATTTATCCATTTCTTCCAGGTTATCCAATTGATTGGCATATAGTTGCTTGTAGTAGTCTCATGATCTTTTGTATTTCTGCGGTGTCCATTGTTACTTCTCCTTTTTCACTTCTATTTTTGTTGATTTGCATTTTCTCCCTTTTTTTCCTGATGAGTCTGGCTAATGGTTTATCAATTTTGTTTATCTTCTCAAAGAACCAGCTTTTAGTTTTATTGATCTTTGCTATTGTTTCCTTCCTTTCTTTTTCATTTATTTCTGATCTGATCTCTATGATTTCTTTCCTCCTGCTCACTTTGGGGTTTTTTTGTCCTTCTTTCTCTAATTGTTTTAGGTGTAAGGTTAGGTTATGTGATATTTTTCGTGTTTCTTGAGGTAGGACTCTATTGCTGTAAACTTCCCTATTAGAACTGCTTTTGCTGAACCCCCGTAGGTTTTGGGTTGTTGTGTTTGCATTGTCATTTCTTTCTAGATATTTTTTGATTTCCTCTTTGATTTCTTCAGTGACTTCTTGGTTGTTTAATAGTGTATTGTTTAGCCTCCCTGTGTTTGTATTTTTTACACTTTTTTTCCTGTAATTGATATCTAGTCTCATGGCTTTGTGGTCAGAGAAGATGCTTGATATGATTTCAGTTATCTTGAATTTACTGTGGCTTGAATTGTGACCCAAGATTTGATCTGACCTGGAAAATGTTCTGTGTGCACTTAGTAGAAAGTGTATTCAATAGTTTTTGGATGGAATGTCCTATAAATATCAATTAAGTCGAGATGGTCTCGTGTGTCATGTAAAGCTTGTGTATCCTTATTGATTTTCTGTTTGGATGATCTGTCCATTGATGTAAGTGGGGTGTTAAAGTCTCCTACTATTATTGTGTTACTGTCGATGTCCCCTTTTATGGCTGTTAGCATTTGCCTTATGTATTGTGGTGCTCCTATGTTGGGGGCATAGATATTTACAATTGTTGTATGTTCTTATTGGATGGATCCCTTGATCATTATGTAGTGTCCTTGCTTGTCTCTTGTAACAATCTTTACTTTACAGTCTAGTTTGTCTGCTATGAGTATTGCTGCTCCAGCTTTCTTTTAACTTCCATTTGCATGGAATATCTTTCTCCATCCCTTTACTTTCAGTCTATATATATCCCTTGGTCTGAAGTGGATTTCTTGCAGGCAGCATGGAGAAGGGTCTTGTTTTTGTCTCCATTCAACCAGTCTGTGTCTTTTGGTTGGAGCATTTAATCTATTTACATTAAAGATGATTATTGACATGTGTATTCTTATTACCATTTTCTTAATTGTTTTGGGTTTGTATTTGTAGGTCTTTTCCTTCTCTTGTGTTTCCTACTTAGAAGAGTTCCTTAAGCAATTATTGTAAGGCTCGTTTGGTGGTGCTGAATTCTTTTAACTTATGCTTGTTTGTAAAGCCTTTGATTTCTCCTTCGAATCTGAATGAGATTCTTGCTGGGTAGAGTATTCTTGGCTGTAGGTTTTTCTCTTTCAGGACTTTCAGTATATCCTGCCATTCCCTTCTGGCCTGCAGAGTTTCTGCAGAAAGATTAGCTGTTATCCTTATGGGTTTTCCCTTATATGTTATTTGTTGCTTTTCTCCTGTTGCTTTTAATATCTCTTCTTTATGTTTAATTTTTGTTAGTTTGATTAATATGTGTCTTGGTGTATTTCTCCTTGGGTTTATTCTGTATGGGACTCTCTGTGCTTCTTGGGCTTGATTAATTATTTCCTTTTCCCATGTTGGGGAAGTTTTCTACTATAACCTCTTTAAATATTTTCTCAGACCCTTTCTTTTTTTATTCTTCTTCTGGGATGCCTATGATTTGAATGTTGGTGCACTTAATGTTGTCACCAAGGTCTCTGAGACTGTCTTCCATTCTTTTTATTCTTTTTTCTCTTTCCTGTTCTGTGGCAGTTATTTCCCCCATTCTATCTTCCAACTCACTTATTCGTTCTTCTGCCTCAGTTATTCTGCTGTTTATATCACCTAGAGTATTTTTAATTTTGGTTATTTTGTTGTCCATTGCTGTTTGTTTGCTCTTTAGTTCTTCTGAGTCCTTATTAACTGTTTCTTGTATTTTCACTATTTTGTTGTCGAGATTTTGGATCATCTTTACTATCATTACTCTGAATTCTTTTTCAGGCAATTTTCCTATTTCCTCTTCATTTATTTGGTCTTGTGGGGTTTTTTCCTGCTCCTTCGCCTGCATGGTGTTTCTTTGTTTTCTCATTTTGTCTAATTTATAGGATTTGCTGTCTCCTTTCCCTATGCTGCCTAGTAGTAATTCCTCTTGTTTCTGCCCTCTGCCCCTTGTGGTGGGGTTTGTCCAGTGTCTTGAGTAGGCTTCCTGGTGGGGGGGTCTGGTGTCTGCTTTCCAGTGTGTGGCTCTGTGTCTTTTCTCTCTGATGAGCAGGGCTTTGTCAGGTGATGTGTTTCCGGTATCTGTGAGGTTAACATGGCTTTAGGTAGTCTGTGTGCTGATGGGTGGGTTTGTGTTCCTGTCTTGTTTGTAGTTTGGTGTGAGGTGTCCAGCACTGGCAGTTCCAGACAGTCAAACGAAGCCAGACAGTCAAACGAAGTATCTTAGACTCTGATACAGGGCTCCATGAGAGTTCTCTGCAGTTAATCTTCCCTGTGTCTGAGGATTCCCTAGTAATCTAGCATCCTGGATTCAGTGCTCCCTCCCCAGAGCCTCCTACTTGACTTCTGATGGAGTAGCCCAGACTTCAGAGGTTGCTTGTCCTGGCAACAAAGGCGTTTAAAGAATACTGTTCAAGCCCCACACTAATGGCAGAGTGTTGAAGCAAACAAATACTAAATCAAGGAAACACATACATGGATAAGACACACAAATACTGCTTCCAATAGAACATAAGGTACTAGAAAGACCTTACAGACAAACCCCAGTATGCAATTAGACAATCAAAGGGAAAACCAACAGAAATTCAAAACCAAAAAAAAAAAAACCTCTCCCCAAAAAAACCACCACCCACACACAAACACAAATCCAGGGAGATTTTGAAAGCTAGGATCAAATATAATAAAGAGCAAGAGTACCACCAGGCAGACTGAAGATTCTCAGAATGAAATCAGACAGTTATACACTGAACTAAGATAAAGACAAAACCTAATAATAAAAACTGAAGCAGTGTGTCATCTGGAGAATATAGCAAGGAAACAGAGCAGACCAATAATATTGCTTATAAGTACATTAAGATAAACTATAAAAGGATAGGAGATAGGGCAGCAGAAGAGTGTACTGTGACTGGAAATATGAAAAGAGAAAGAAGAGAGAAAAAATAGAAATGTATAAAAGATAGAGATGGAAAGAGGTAGGAAAGAGAAAGTTAGCACTGCAAAAAACGTAGCTAGAAATAGAGATATGTAAAAAGTCTAAAAATAAAAATAGAAGAAAAAATAGAATAAAAGAATAAAAAATATGTTATAATACGTGTTAGTCCCTTAGGACTAAGATCGGAATTAATTTAAAAAAAAAAAAACCACATACACAAACACTTATCCAGGGAAATTTTGAAAGCTTGGATCAAATATAGTAAAGGGCGAGAGTACAATCAGACAGACTGAAGATTCCCAAAACAAAATCAGACAAGTATAATCAGAACTAAGTTAAAGACCAAACCTAATAATAAAAACCAAAGCAGTGTGTCATCTGGAGAATAAAGCAAGGAAACAGAGCTGAGTGATAATATTGATTATAAGTATATTAAGATAAACTAAAAAAGAATAGAAGACAGGGCAACAGAAGAGCGTAGTGTGACTGGAAATGTGAAAAGAAATAGAAAAAAATAGAAATGTATAAAAGAGATGAAAAGAAGGTAGGAGAGGTACAGTCAGCACTACAAAAAACTTAGCTAAAAATAGAAATATATAAAAAGGCTAAAAATAAAAATAGAATAAAAATAATATGTTATAAAACGTGTAGATCCCTTAGGACTAAGATCATAATTATTTAGAAAAAAAAAAAGCTAGAACTGACCCCAAAATGGACCAGATCAATAGAATTAATAATAATATTTCTGTTTCCTTGGGGTCTCGGCTGTAAGTGTCCTTCTACCCACCTTGGGCTTGTTGTGTTGCTCTGTGACCAGCAGAGCTTCCTTTATTGTTCACCTGTAAGCTCTGGTGTGTGGGGAGAGAGAGGGTACAATAGTGGCTCCTTCCCCTGGGAGTCAGTGAGCTGTGGTGTCCTTCCTGGGTCGCAGTGGCTCGGGTGGTGCCTGTTGCAGAGGGAAACCAGCAGCTCAGGCCAAGAGAGTGACTACAACCATGGCTCCTCCCACTGCTATGACTCTGCCGGGGCACCTGCCTGGGTCACGGCAGTTCAGTCGGCCATGGTGGTGCCTGTTGAAGAGGGATGCTGGTGGCTCAGGTGTAAACATAATGTCTCCAGAACTGGACCACTCTGCGGACTTTTGGCTCTTGGCTGCAGGCACTCTAGGGCAGCCCCGCCCAGGGGCCTTTGTTATCCCTGACTGCGTTATCCAGGCCCAGAGGGGTCCTTCCTTGGTCCATCACAGGCGCCAAGAGAGAGGCTATACCCACGGCTCGTCCCCACTGCTTGTGAGTCAGCAGTATCGAGCCACCACCATGGCCACCCAGCTTTCTGTGGTAGGCATTCTCCGCTGTGGATTTCTTCCCTCCTGTCCTGTCAGTCCATCTCCCCACTGCCAACAGTGTTTCTCACTCTGAACCAGTTCTCCAGTTCCCATGTTCCAGCTCCCAGACCCCCTGTTCAGCTGCAAACTGATGTCTCTGTCTAGGCACGCTGAACCATGGTGCAGACTCTCTGTGTGTTTCTCACTCTTTCCCGTGTGCCACAGCTCAGCCTCTTCACCGTCTTTGAACAGTCCCAAATGCCTCCCTTCTGACCCAGGGAAATTCCCAGTTGGAGAAGGGGTTTCCCCATCAGATAAGGGACATTTCCCCAAATTCCACAATCTCCCCTCTGTTTCAGATCCCCCTGCCCCAGGGTGTGGGACCTGTCCCTTTCCTTTCTTCTCCTCCTCTTTCTTCTTTTTTTTTTCCCCTCTGTCTTACCCAGTTATGTCAGGATCTTTGCAGTCCTTTCTGGTGTCTGAGGTCGTCTGCTGGTGTTCAGGTGATTCCCTGTGGGAATTATTGTGTCTTTTGATGTATTCCTGATGCATCTGTGGAGAGGGATGCATTCCATGTCCTTCTACTTCGCTGCCGTCTTTCTTCTAGCCTAGCATGTTTTAATTGAAGGGATTTACAAGCTGATTCTAAAACTCACATGGAAATATGAAGAGCTTAGAATCACTAAAACAACTTTGAAAAAGAAGAACAAATTTGGAGGAATAACATTACCTGCTTTCAAGATTTATTATGATGCCACAGTGTATAACTGGCATAAAGGCAGACAATTAGATCAGTGGAACAGAGCAGAGATTCCAGAAATAGATCCACACATATGGACTACTGATTTTTGACAAAGTTGAGGATGTAAAGGAAATGGAACTCTTACACACTTCTGGCAGGAATGTGAATGGTATGCATGACTGCTATGGAAAATAGTTTGACAGTTTTCTAAAAACTTAAAAACCATACAGTCCAGCCATTCCAACGTTAGGTATTTATTTAAGAGAAACAAAACCGTATCTCCATACAAAAACATTGTACCCAGTATTTATAGCATCTTCATTTGCAATAGTCAAAACTGGAAATAACCCAAATGTCCATCAACAGGTGGATGGATAGCTAAATGTGATATGTCCATATAATAAAATGTAATGAATTACTGATTGATACACACAAC
Organism: Hippopotamus amphibius kiboko; assembly: GCF_030028045.1. Classification (NCBI taxonomy): domain Eukaryota; kingdom Metazoa; phylum Chordata; class Mammalia; order Artiodactyla; family Hippopotamidae; genus Hippopotamus; species Hippopotamus amphibius. The sequence goes on along the minus strand of NC_080193.1, from coordinate 92,194,673 downwards.
TACATAAATCTTGAAATAATTATACTGAGTGAAAGAACTTAGTAAAAAAAAAAAAAGAATACATACTGTATGATCCAATTTATATAAAACTCAAGAAAATGCGAAGTAATCTGTGTGACTGAAAGCATATCAGTAGTTTCCCAAGGGGAAGCGTGCAGTGGGCAGGGGTGGGTGGATAGGTGGGTTGGAGAGACATGTTACAAAGGAACAAAAGGAAACTTTTTGGGGTGCTGACTGTGTTTATTACCTTGATTGTGATAATAGTCTTAGAAGTGTATGCCTATTAAAAAAGCATGTACACATATTTAAACTGAACAAATTACACACTTTATATATGTGCATTTCATTGTAATCTTAATAAAACACATAAAGAATCTGTAAGCAATCCAGAAATATCATAAGTGAAGTATAAATTATAAATGATGCAGATTGAATCAAGTCTAGAGAAAGTGATGAAAAAAGTTTATAAACCAAAAAAAAAAAAATGCTTTCACATGGTCACAATAGATCTAGTAAGGAAAAAATTTAAATAGTACTGATGAAGACCAGTAGGTTTTGTTTCTGATTCTTTAATCCACAAATTCAATATTCTATGAATTTAATATTGATCTATTTTATGAAACATTCATGTTTACACAATTGATAGGTTGTTCATTTCTTCTAAATGCAAAGGAAGCTTTATTTTGAAATTGTGTAATTTCCAAGTTATCCGAGCTAAGTATCTGACAGGAAATGGTTTCCCAGATATATTCTTCTTGATTTTGAATAAGGAATTAAAGAAACACAGTTGTTTAATTCTCAAATGTATTTTTTCTACAGACTTAGAATTAAAACTTTGGAGCTGAAAAGGATCACAGAAATCATGTAGCCCATCACCACTTTGTATGAAGGCCAAATTTGAGGGCAATTTAAGTGACTAGTTTAGGATCTGAAGACTAGGTAGTGGCAGAGCTAGAACTAAAATTCAAGTCTCATAATGTATACTCCAAAACTCTTTGTGAGACATTATGTAGGCTACTTCAACTTGATATATTATGTATGGTAGCATAATGGATTTTCTAAATAGGATGAACAAGCCTTTACCTTGAACTGACAAATTAGTTGAAAGAAGATAAAAAGGATCACAGCAGGTTCAAATGAAAAATTGATAGGAGACACCATCTAAATCTGATACTGACTCAGTATGAGATGTGTAGATGACAACAAGCAATACTTTACCATATTTGTATATAGGCAAAAAAAAAAAGATGCAGTGTAGTAAAAGCATTAAAGCATATGATGGGTAATTATTAATAATTATTAATAATTCTAGTGCTCACCAGTCTTCTGTCAGTAAATTGATTTTACTCCAGTTTCTTGACTGGATAATTTGTTTGTCTTGCCTACATCAGTTCTTTTGTTGAATTATTATTATAATTATATGTGTGAACCATTTTTTTTTGCAAGTGTGAGGACTTTGGTTTCTTGTTAATTTATGGCTTAATAATAATAGCAGCAGCAACAACAAAAAGTAGCAAATGCTTATAGCGTGTTAAATGTATGCCTGCTACAAATTAGCGCTACATAATACTTTGTGTTTTTACTCCTTTAGAAACTTTAGATATTTCTATACATTACATATTTTAACTCCTTTAATTTCTACAAAAACTTGTAAGTTTGGGTCTTTTATTATCTGCATTTTACAGAGGAGGAAAATGAAGAGGATATACTAAGTTGTAAAGCAAAATAAATTCTGGAGATAATACCCTTAGCCACTTTTTAAATGTGTAAAATTAGCATTAACCAAAAAAAAAAAAGCTTGACTCTTTAGCCAAAATGGAGAGGAAAGGTTGCATTCCAAACTGATACTTTCTGCTGCTATTAGCAGAATTTTTCTTCTCTAATAGTTTCTGTTTAACGAGCAAATTGCTTTAAGTACACGTATACCACTGTGGCACTGAGGGTACAGATATGTAGCCAATTTCTTTCTCATTTGTGATAATTCGAGTGCTGCCTGTTTGTACAATAGCACTCTGTATTTAGCCTGAAAAAGTATAACACTTAAGAAATTAACATTTTAAACTTAAAAAGATCACTAATGCATAAATGGGAGCAATCAAATCAGTAGTTGTACTTAAATAAAGCACAATGATAGCATTTATTTTAATGTTCTGAAAACAATAATTAATAATCAAGATGTATCCTATTGATTTGAGAGCCCTTCAGTAAGGAGACTTGCAGAAAACATTAAGCAATAAACACCACACATACATACAGGGATTTTGGTGAGTAGCTCATAGCATCATACAGCACCCTCCTTTTTTCAGAGGGTTATACCTGGCAGTGAATGTCCTTTGAAAGAGTCTGCTCCATGGGAAAAAATACAACATAAAGATTTCCTTCTAAATCACTAATAAGGCTTCATTATTTTATGTCGTGTTGCTTTTTTCTTTTTCCCTTTGTCATGATAAATATTGTCCATCTTCTGAAACCCAGTTTAATTATTTTATCTCCGAAGTTTTTCTTTAGTTTGATTTCTTTCTCCTTTGACTTTTCCACAGCACTGAGATCCACATCTAGCAGTAAGTTATATGGTATGTGTGCTGTTAATTATTGATTCCGATAACTAGACTGTGTGTATATTAAATAATACACATCTTTCAGGTAGTGGCTCTGCTTCTTGTTTCTCTGATTCCACAGCACTTACCACAGAGCCTCAAGTAGGAGACTCTCGGGACACTCTGGTCCCTTTGTCCACCTAACAAAAAAAATGCATATTGAATTCCAGTTCACAATAGCAACATAGGAGGCTCCTGACTGCACTTCCTCCCATAGACACACTGTGGGAGGAAGTGCAGTCAACAGCTACAAACAGAGCGGTTCACCATGAAAGAAATATAGAACCTAGCTGAGCAACTCCTACACATCAGGCAAATGAGAGACTACCCACATCGAAAAAGATGGGAAAGACTGAAACATGTTCTCTCCATAAACCTTGCCGTTAGCACAGCTATACACAGTTGGGAGGGAACTCACAACGCCCAGCTTCTCCTTGTAAAGCAAAAGGTTTGAACCCCACATCTAGCACCCCAGCTTTTAAGACTTCCACTTGAGAGAAGGACACCCAAAACACCCACATCAGAGAGCCGACAGGGTTTGGGTCCATAAAACCTACAAGACGATAGTGTTGGCTCACAAGGACTTGCTGTGACTGTTCCCACAAGGGCTCAGCACAGAGGGAGAAGGCAGAAGAGGACATCCATCCCCTAGTCTTTTCCTGAAAGAGGCCTTTTTGCCTATTTTAAAGGCTGCTGTCTGAGAATGCCATCTCTACATTCTCCCTCTGGCCTGCTCCATTCCAGTGTCTCCCCAGAAGGAGCTTGTAAACATGTCTAGCTAGACTTACCAAGAAAAAAAGAGAGAGGACTCAAATAAATAAAATTAGAAATGAAAGAGAACACATTAAACCTGATACCATACAATGCAAAGGATTATAAGACTACTAGGAATAATTATACACCAACAAATTGAACAACCTAGAAGAAATGGATAAATTCCTGGAAATATCCAACCCAGCAAGACTGAGTCATAAAGAAATAGAAAATCTAAACATAGTAAAGGCCATATATGACAAGCCCACAGCTAACATGATATTTAAAGGTGAAAAGCTGAAAGCTTTTCCTCTAAGATCAGGAACAGGACAAGGATACCTATTCTTAGCACTTTGTTCAAGCTAAAACTGTAAGTCCCAGCCAGATCAATTAGCAAGATAAAGGAATAAAAGGCATTCAAAATGAAAAGGAAGAAGGAAAACTACCTCTATTTTCAGATGGCATGATATTATATATAGAAAACCCTAAAGTCTCCACCAAAAAACAAACAAAACAAAACAAAATTATTCAAACTAAAAAATTCAGTAAAGTTGCAGGATACAAAATTGATATATAAAAATCAGGTGGTTTCTATATACTAACAATGAACCATTAGAGAAATTAAGAAAATAATCCCATTTACAATCACATCAAAAATAATTAAATATCTAGGAATAAATTTAACCAAGGGGTGAAAAATCTGTACTCTGAAACTGATAAGACATTGGTGAAAGAAACTGAAAAGACACAAATAGGTGGAAAGGTATTTCATGCTCATAAATTGTAAGAATTAATTTTATTAAAATGTCCATACAACCCAAAGCAATCTGCAGATTCAGTGCAATCCCTATCAATAAGTGGTGTTAGGGAAACTGTACAGCCACATGCAAAATAATGAAACTGGACCCCTATTTTACACCATACACAAATATTAAGTCAGAATGGATTAAAAATTTGAACTCATAAAAATCCTGGAAGAAAACATAGGGGTAAGTTCCTTGGCAATGACTTTTTGGATGTGACACCAAAAGCAAAGGCAACAGGGACTTCCCAGGTGGCACAGTGGTTAAGAATCTGCCTGCCAATGCAGGGGACTAGGGTTTGATCCGTGCCCCAGGAAGTTACCACATGCTGTGGAGCAAACTAAGCCCATGTGCCATGGCTATTGAGCCTGCACTCTAGAGCCCGTGAGCCACAACTATAGAGCCCGTGTGCCGCAACTACTGAAGCCCACACACCTAGAGCCCGTGCTCCACAAGAGAGGACACCACAATGAGGAGCCCGCACACCACAATAAAGAGTAGCCCCCACTCAGCGCAACTAGAGAAAAAGCCCATGTGCAGCCACGAAGACCCAGCGCAGCCAATTAATTAATTAACTAATTTATAAAAAAGCAAAGGCAACAAAGGCAAAAATAAACAAGTGGGACAACATTAAGCTAAAAGCTTCTGCACAGCAAAGAAAACCATCAACAAAATGAGAACGCAACCTACAGAATGGAAAATAATTGCAAATCATCTATCCAAAAATATATAAAGAACTTATACAACTCAATAGCAAAAAACAGAGTCTGATTTAAAAAATGGACAGAGGAACTGAATAGATATTTCTCCAACAAAGATATACAAATCTCCAAAAGGTACGTGAAAATGTACTCAGTATAACAAATTATTAAGGAAATGCAAACCAAAACCACAGTGACATATCACCTCATGCCTAATAATAGTTAGGATGGCTGCCACCAAAAAGGCAAGAAATAAATGTTGGTGAGAATATGGAGAAATGGGAACCCTTGTGCACTGTTAGTGGGAATGTAATTTCATGCAGCCACTATAGAAAACAGTAGAGAGGTTCTTCAAAAAATTAAAAATGGAGCTACCATATGATCCAGCCACCCCACTTCTGGATCTATATCCAAAAGAAATGAAAACAAGATCTTCAAGAGATATCTGTACTCCCAAGTTTATTGGAGCATTATTTATACCAACCAAGATACAGAAACAACCTAAGTGTCCATTGATGGATGAATGAATTTAAAAAAAGGGGTATATGTATATACAATGCAATATCATTCAGCCATGAGAAAGAAGGAAATCCTGCCATTTGCAACAACATAAATGACCCTTAATAGCATTATGCTAAGTGAAATAAGCCAAACTCATAGAAACAGAGAGTGGAAAAGTGGTTGCCAGGGCTGGTGGGTGTGGTAAATAGCAAGAGTTTGGTAAAAGGGTACAAACTTTCAGCTATGAAATGAATAAGGTTTAGGCATTAATGTAAAACATGGTCAATACAGTTGATAACAATGTATTGTAAAATGGAAATGTGCTAAGAGAGTAGACCTTAAATGTTCCACCAAAAAAAAATAGATTGATAGATCAATCAATAGATTATAGATATGTGAGGTGAAGATGTGTTAATTAACTAGATGAGGAGAATCCTTTCACATTGTATATGTAATCAAATCACTACAATGTACACTTAAATATCTTACACTTTTGTCAGTTATGTCTCAATGAAGCTAAACATATTTTTAATGCATATTCATTTGAAGATGGGCATAGTGCTAATTCACAAAGGAAGCAGCAACTGAAGAGTTTTCATCTCTGAAGGGTTTTGGATCATGTTCTATTGAGATCTACAGAAGCAGAAAGTTAAAAATCCAGCCAAATATTTATTAGTTTGGATATGATTGAGGCCTTCATTGGATAAGAAAATATGTTGGCTCTTCTAATCTAGTTCAACTTCATTACCAAGTTATCCTTTATCAGAGACTCTCTAGTGATCTCAAAATATATATATCAATGCTTATCTATCTCCAAAATCCATGTAAAGCCTCAAATTATACTGTAAAAGGACTGAGTCTTTTTTCTTTTAAATCATAGTAACTTGTTCTGAAGTTCCTCGACTGAATACTTTAGAATCATTAGAAATGACTGATAGATCCATGAAAGTATTAATGCTCTCCATAATGGGCTAATGGTGGATCACCTTCTTGAATCCCATCTCCCTTGCCTCTTAAGCTGAATTATAACTACCTTGAAAGATTGTTTCCCAATTATTTAAGAGTTACTGAATTAGCTGAATTAAGGCTAGAAACATGAACTTAGTGATTAATAAAGTCCTTTGGAAAGGATGTTTTTAATCACATTCATTTTGTGGATAAAATTCCCTGAATCTCATGATTATACCCACAAAAATACAAATCTTAGTTGTCTTACTTGTCTTTCCTTCTTATATGTTTAACAATGTCAGAGCCTTGTGCGGTCTGCCTTTACCTTCTAAATCACTTCCTATTAATTGCATTCATCAAAATGTTGACTTTGAATGACTGCTGAGTTCTATCCATATATGTACTGAATGTCTCTGAAAGTAAAAATAATTCTGCTCTTCACATTTTTGTTTCTTTTATCTTTTCTCTATTATAAGAACTTATCAGTGATTTCTTTCTATATCCCATTATTGGAATAGCATCATGAAATAAAATATATGCTGGCAGTTCACAGATTTATTATTATATTTGATATATTCACATTTTAAAGAGTGATGTTCTGCTGTTAAATGAATCCAAAGAGATTAAATCTCCTTAAAAGGAATCAATCCTCTCAGAGTGGTATTTTTTGCCAGCACAGCTTGATCAGACCGTAATTGGGTGTGGACTATCTGAGATTGAAACACTTTTCATCCGTTCATCTACTTGAGGTAGAAGTGGGTTGGTTTTTTTTAGTTTTAATATCTTAAAATATTGATTTTCTGTCTAATCATTGTAATCAAATGCATTCACATTAGTGCATTTCAGTGAAAGTATCAATACCAATAGAAAATTATATTTTTGAAGTGGATTTGATTCATGTACTTGAAAAATTAGTGTGTATGGAATTTAAAGGTCCAGTTTTCATGAATGTTAGCTTAAAGTGTTTCAATTGAAATGGCAACTAAACTTCTGGTAAAACCTAGCTCTAGGACTAGCAGTGAGCACCTTCCACTTGAATTCATAATTTGCCCCTGCTCACTTGCTACCTATCAGCCTTGACCATGGCTGATACCTAGCCTGACTCAACAGCAAAGCATGGAATTAGTCCAAGGGACTCCACTGATGTTTGGCTGTGTATATTCCATTTTTATTTGGCTATAAACAGCCTCCTTTATACCTGGACATGACTCTCCCTTCCCCCAAAGAAAAGAAATTTATCAAAGAAGACAGAATAACCCTAATGTCTGGTCTTACTCCCTTTCCCAAGGTGCCTGTCTGATGCCAAGCTACGAATTAGCTGGATCAGACTCTTGAATATATAACCAACATTAATGACTGTCTATTTCCTCACAGAGTGGGGAGTGCTTGGTTTATTTCAGAATAATGGTCGTGCCCATATTTCTGTGTGGGAACTGATATTCTAATCAAAAGTCATTGTCACTGTGCTATCTGCCTCGGATTTAGGGAAATCAGACCCATTGACTATGGTGAGGTTGACAGTAGAAGACATAGCACCCAGATCCAGCACTAAGAGTTAGTTCGTGTTCAGGTCTACAATTTCACTCCCTTTTTGAAATCAGAATCTCTGCTTTCCTCATCACTTTCTACAAGGTCATGCATTTGGCACCCAAGGAGAGGAAGTGGGCAGGGCATGTATGGCCAGTGAATCTGGGTGGTAACTATTTGATCAGTGCATGTTCTATTACATAACAAATTTTCTGCTCACACCCATACTGTGAGGCATATTTTTTAAAGTTTTAAACTTATTCCATATTCTAATGAAATACCTTTTTCTAACTAGCATTTGAGCATATATATATATATATATATATATATTTGCATCTTATCCATAGTAAATAATCCTTAAAGAATTCTAAATACTCTCCCTCCTTAAGCTCCCCTTAATTGGACAGGAAGGTATATGAATTTAGACCAGGGTGACTAATCTGCTATACATTGTCAAAGCATTTTCTTGGCCATTTTTAGTTGATTTTCCTCTCTGAAAGCTTCCCTTTGGTTAGGTAGGTTCAAATGTTCTCCAGGAAATAAGATTACACTCACTATTTTGTGGCTGAAATGCACAACTAAACTTCTCAATCTAGGTAGTATACTTACAGTATAAAACTTACCCTCACACATTCCCACTCTTTTTTTTAAATTAGAAAGAATAAAACACATTGTTATTACATAGAAGAGATTAATACTGTGTATTTTTAAAAATGAGGAATTTTAAACTTACAAGGATGAAAGTATTTCTATACTAATAAGTTGAATTGTTCAAAGAAAAAAATAAAATATTTTGCATGGGTTTTAGTGTGTGAATCATTTTCTTTATAATGAAAATGTTCATGTTTAATGATCTGAATCATATCTTTTAACAGTTTGAAGCTCCTAAATTCAAACTGAAAATTATGTGTCAGAGGCTTCCAAATTAAAAACAAAAGAAATACCCTCCCAGGGTGAGTTAGTAATTTTTAGCACTTGAATACCACTTGGTAAATTCACCTGCTGCACTAATGCATACTTTGGTTTCATGCAGAGGTAAGGATGACTTATTGTAGCCTTTTAAAAATTTGAATCCAAGTGGCCATGGAGAGAATAATTTTCATCCTGGGTATATTTGGTCATATCCCCAAGGGCCTGAGTTTGAGCCCTTTGCATGGAGTTCTTGGTATCATATTTATTTAGTATAGGCCTAGGATACTCCACATCAGATTAATCCTCCTCTAAGTGCTCAATTCTTATGGACAGAAACCTACATATCGGCCTCTCGCCATGTGTCCTAGCCTGCTGAGCTGCACAGATTTGATTTGGAGAAATTTGATTGTCCACACTAATGATCTTTTATCACTTTTTGTGTGTAGAGCCCAAAGCATTGTTATTATTTGACTTAAACAGCAAGCTATACTTAGAATGTAATTAATTTATACTTAGTTATCAGAAGTATCATTCAGTTATTCTAATCAAAAGTTGTATGCAGTGGAATATAATTAGTACCCTATTTTTGTACAGTCTTTCCATTTTTTTGTTTTGTTTTATTTTCTTTAAGGCAGATTACCCAAGTTCATTTCTATTAGAACAGATCCTGCTGACAAAGCGTTCAAGTCAGGGTTATCACTGTCAAAGTGAAGTGGAGAAATGGAAGCAACTCTTTTATCCATTATAAGCCAAAAAAAATTGCTATTAAAAAAAATCAGACTACAGAAAGAAAACAAATAAAACTACCTTTAATTATCTTATTACATAATTTAAACTGAACAAACTATAAAGTTGTTTCAAGTAAACAAAATACATTTTTAAAAAACTGAGTGAATCAAACCAAACATTTACTTTAATGAAATTGAAATTATGATCTATCCACCTTAGTGTCATCTTCAAAAAAATGACAGTCACCACTAATATTTATGAGCAGTGCAATATACACCTGTTATTCCAACTAATAATAATATGTGCATTCCTGAAAGGACCTTTGTGAATTTAAAATTACTTCTTACTTAATTTTAAGGACTTTATTTTCTAGATCTTTCTCTTTTATCTGCTAAGGAATTCCCAAGTATTCTGTTACATTTCATTTATTCATATATTTTCATATCATAAACTATATTTGGGAAAACTTCCCTAAAATGTCATTTTATTTTTAGTAAAATTGAAATACTGTATGTTATGTCAACTGTAACCCTGGTTATAAGGCTAAAAAAGACAGTGCACAGCCTGGACACGTAAGAGTTTCATAAATATTAGCTACTTTGAAAAGTTTTTATTATTCCTGCTGATTACCTCTAATACCCAGTAGTCCAAATTAAATAATTTTTTCTCTTATTTCACATGATTTTTCTGCAATTTCCCTATCTATAATTTTTTTCCAGATACTTTTAATTTACAAAATAAAGTTCCTGAAATGAGCAATCAAATATAAAGTCCACATTCAAGCTAATGACTACTAACAAGAATGGCAACATGACATGTAATGTTTTTTGTCTTTTAATTTTTTTAATTTTAAATACTTCCTGGTGTATGGTCAAAGTTTCTTCTATTTTTTTTTCTATTTTCTTTTTTGCATCTCCATATCACTAGACAATGACCATATCTTTATTAAGCTACCTATAACGATTTTAAAGTAATTTAGAGATTATTACTAATTCAAAATATATCCCCATGTGCTAATAATTATTCACTTAAATCTATTCCATAGTGGCATTATTAACTTGTCTACTTTAGGCATTATATTTGAATCTAGGCCTTACTTTTTTTTTTTTTTTTATGACTTTTCTTGTGGCTTGTTGAATAGAATTCCATTGTTACTGTGTAATAGATGGGTAATTTGAAAATTATCAAAACCTGGTCAATTTCTCTTATTTTTTTCTGAAAATAGTACGTAACTCTATTTTGAATTGTGCTTTCTTAGAAATGGAATCATTACTATCCCATCAATAACATTTTCACACACATTTAAAATAGTTTTTCTCCTTAAGTTGGTTCCACTTATGTAATTATGGTTGCACATTGTTAAAACTTATGCATGACAATTAGCATTAGTATTGAGTTCTGCTTGAGAAGCCCTAACTTTACACTAAGTGCAGGCTTCATTGTCTCCAAATTCAAAAACATGAATAAAGTCTTAAAGTTCCGTTTTGACTTTTTAGCTTTAATACTTATTTAACATTCAGGAGCACTGACTCTAGAGACAGTCTCTCTGGATTTGAATCCTGGCTCAACCACTTACTAGAGAAACTTTGAGCAAGTTAATATCTTCCTAAATATCTTGTTGAATTTGGATGTTTGACTGCTTCTAGGATGACTGGAGGTGGGAAGAGAGGTACTTCCAATAAAGTGGAACAGCGTAACGAAGATGTGAGCAGGAAATGATCAGGAGGCCCAGAGAAGTATTTGACTAAGCCAGAGGATGCACTTGGAGGGGTGAGACAGGAAATGTTAGGAAACAGTAGTTAAGGTGGGTGGGTTTACATCATGAAAGACTTTGAACATCTCGAAAAATAACGGTGAGGAGAAGGGTGTCATGATGAGAGCTGTTTTAAAGGGTAACCCATGCATGAAGAAAGAAGAATAAATGATGAGTGTCATTAAAGCAAAAAAAAGGATCGTATTGTCCTGATGTGTGGTAAAGAAGGTTCATGTTTAGGTCATGTAAAAAAAGAAGGGATTGAAACAATGCGAGAAGATTTTAATGGAAGAAGTGCCTGGATGGAGGCTCCCATCCTCTCCTAGTCAGCATTCCTAGTTTCATCTATTTTTTTTTTTCACTGTTTTTCAGTAGCAGGAAAGGAATTAACAGCTAAGTGAAGGAAGCATCACTAACTGGAAAGAAAATGTTAGGAGTGGAGCAGTCATGAGATAGGATAATAGCATTGCTTTCTTGTATGGCCTTCTTTTGTGCAGCCACCAAAAATACAGCCTTATATCCCCTATTTTTTTCACCTGTTAACATTTCTGAAAACCAAGCCTGCTGTTGAATTTATGAATAGGTGTATTTATTATTAAACACATTAAACTGATTTAGAGACTGTCATTTCCTATTGTTGGTTCAGTTGTCATAGCCTCAGTTTAAAAATTAAAAAGGTTCTTTGCTGAGCTCCAAATGGAAGGAAAAGCATGAGTGATTTCATTTTCAATATGAGTTTGTCTAGGGAGACAATGTGGTTAGCTTGAGGTGAATACTTTTTTTTTCTTTTTACCAAATCATGCATAAATATTTCTCTCATTGGCTTTGATTGTTCAGCCTTAGTTTAATATGGAAATGCACTTTTCAAGGCAGTACAGACATCTGACTTATAATCCAATGATAGTGGTGAGTGAAAGCAGATTGCAAATACCTTGTCATTTATCTGCACCAGCTGGTTTTGTTCATGGAGCATTAATAATGAAGAGGTGATTGTACTGATTGTAGTCTTCTTTATAACCAGCTTCTTTGTTATACTAGCCTTAGTCACCTTGGTGACCATGTTCCCTTCTGACCTTTTTTTTAAATAAAGATTTTCTATTCAGCTTATGAATCTCAAGTGGCTTAATGAGTGCCTCTGTAGGTAGCCTATTGTGCAAAGTTAAAACAAAGCAAAACAGTGCTCTAGAAGTGCAACACAGCAATAATCCTATTAACTAAGGCAGCCTGTGTCAGCGATAACATAAAAAAGCAGTTTGAGTGAGATGGGAGGACATTCTGGCTTGTGCATGGGCTGCTGAATAAGACTCTCTTAACCTCATCAGTATTTAGCTGACTATGGATCCTAATTTTCAGTTAGGATAAGCCCCTGCTTATCATACTAATGTTCAGTGACAAGCAGTTACTCTTGCCTGCCTTGTTGTGGGGCTCTTTTAACTAGGACCAGCAATGATGTACGTATGTGATGTATGTATGTAATGTATGTAGTAACTATGAAGAAATCTCCTCTCCCTTTCCCTTCCTTTGTAGGCCCTGAGATTTGAATAAAATGTTTTTTTGTTAAGAGAATATTTCCTACACTAACTTATATAACTCTAAACCAGACTTCTGAATCCTCAATCTTAAGTAAATAAAGATGGTTTTCTTTAACTTTTCAACTTGGATGTTTTGTCTCGAGTCTATTAGTGTTGCATGATATAATCCTCATATCCTTCAACAACTTCAAAATTAGCTGATATCCCACCCACGTCCTGGCACTTCTCATTGTCCCTACCTCCATGCTTATATCTGTTGTATCCAGCACGTCACCAAATGGGCAATAGGCCTGATTTTGCCAAACCCTGTACAGACAGCACTATGATTAACAGAATGTCATGCAATAAGCATGGATAGATAATGAAACACAAAAAGTAGAAAGTATATAAAATACATCACCTTGTTAAAAACACCCCAGGTTATAGTGCCTACTCCTGATTCCTGGATGCAAATTGTGGGTATGTTTGGGCTTTAGAAAATTAGAGTCAGAACCCCATTAGAGATAATCAGGTATAAACTCCTGATTTAGCAGCTGAGAAAACTATATCCCAGAGTGTTCCATTTTCTGACCGAGGTCATACAGAGACTTTGTATCAACATAAGGACAAGAATCCAAGTCTTCTTACTTCCAGCCCAATGTTCTTTCCACTTCATTTTACTGCCACAAAGTACAAGTCATTAACGTTAACATGAAAAGCAATTTGGGCACATGCTCCATTGAAAACAGGCTATGTTGTAATATCAAAGATGATCCAAGTCCAGAAATGTAACCTTTATAGTGTGAACCGAATGGCAGGTCTCCCAAACGACATGAGCACAGCCCTTGACTCATAATCCCTTTTGAGAGGTGCCTGTCAGTCACTTTGACTTAGGATTCCCAGATCCACATTAGTAACTACCTAGAACAGCTTAGATGTTTTAGACTGCAAATATCCCAGTGGTTACTCCTAAAAGTGATGTAAGCAATAGGGGATTATTAATTCACAAAACAAGTAGACCAGAGGTAGAGAAGTTCCAGAGTTTATTAATTCATCAGTTTGATAATACCCAGATTCTCCTTCTCCTTGATTCTATTGGCTTGATTTTCTAGTATCACTGTGTTTCCCAGTCACTATGTGCAGCCATAGGCAAGAAAAAAAAGTGACTAACTTCTGCCTATGTACCTTTTTCAGAGTAGAGGAAACCTTTCCCATTCACTCTTCCCAGTAGATTTCCCCTTATAGTTCATTGGTCAGAATTACATCACATTCCCTGTCTAAACCAATCACTGTCAAGAAAATGGAATTCCTGCATTTCGAGTAACCAACCTTCATTTCCCCTGAAGCACAAAGCCTCCAAATAGCTGAACAAAATCAGAGTTCTGTTGGGAGAAAAAGAAGAAGTTTTTGAGGGAGGATGGGATTAATATACTTTGGGTATGTTTATTAATTACTAAGCAGTTGTTTCTTTTAGAAGATATTTAGGGTGTAAGACATTATCAGAACCCAGGATTCAGCAGCGTCTGACAGGATGCTGCTACTGGCCACAAATCTGGAAATATCTGCTGCGTGCAATAACATGGCACCTGGGAGTATGTGCTTCTGCGCCAGTTATGACTGATCAGCCATACTTGAAGGAATCATTATTCTACTCACAGAAACAGGAAACTCAGCTAATGTTAGAGAACAAGGCTTTTAACTTCAGCAGTAACGGAAGATTTGATTCACTTCCCTGCCCCCACTCCCTCATAATCTCATTGACTGTCCTGGAAATCGCACTTGACTAGGGGTGTGGACTCTTTTAACAATCAGGCTTCATAATGGCTCACAATTTAGACCAGACCTAATGTAGCAGCATGGTGTTTTAAAGTCTGCGAGTGAGGCAAGCAGAGGTATTAACAGGCATCTTGTCTTCAAAACACACTGAATAGACTCAATTGGCTCTAGCAGAGAGTTCCTAACATGTAGGTGTGTTTTAGAACCTAAGCTGAATGGGAGGCAAGCCTGGAGTGAGAAGTCAGATAAATTATGAGCAAGTAAAAAGATGCACTCGCTTTTGGCTTTCTTCATATCAAAATCTTCCTTCTTACCTTGCTTCTTCTAAAGAACTCTCATTATGTTGTTAGGAACCTTTAAGTGTACGTGTTACCTTAATACACTTTTGAAACAACACCAGTTTTGAGAATTTGTTCAGGATGACAGAGGCCTTCACCTCCTCCTCCCAGTTATGCTTCCAAGTAGAGAAAAGATCTTAAAGGTGGAGTTGAGTTTAGATTCTAAGGGGTTCCTTAATGTTAGGCTAAATTATTAAAATATATGTTTTTATTTATTAAAATAATTTTATTTATTAAAATATGCATTTTATTTGTTTAATAACTATATATATTAAAATATATTTATATATCCATAATATATAAGATATATGGAGTCTATATTAATGAACTAAGAAAACCAGAGGACGAGTTTAAACAGAGTAGTGCAGGAGTGAAATCAGCGTTTCAGAGAGGCTAATGCGGTTTAGACTGTGTAGGACTGGAGAATGGAACAGGGGAAAGGACTAAAGGCAGGAAATCAGCTAGTAAAATATTGCATAATTCAACTGGAAATAAGATCCCCAAACAAGGAAATGACTCAGGCAAAAGGAGCCATTACAAAAGGATAATAGGAATTAATGGAGGGTAGAGGACTAGACTATATGGAAAATTCGGTGGAAGTAGAAAGTAGTGGTAGAACTTGACTCTAGTGACCAAGCCTGAGTGACAGAGACAACGACAGAAACAGAGTTGTTGTTTGTTGCTGCTGTTGTTTAGAAAAATCTATGGTTTTGTTTTTTCTAACCTCAATACTTCCTTGAAGGAAAAGACGGCATTCTTCTCTTTTCGTCTTTTAACCCTAGAATATCTAACACAGTGCCTAGAATGTAGTAGGTGCTCATTAATATTACTGAGTAATTGGAAGGTTTATTCATCAATCAATTGCTATTAATATATCTCTGAGACTATAAGATAGCAATGGTCAATTAACAGTGAAACACTTTTGTAAACCATTTTTTCAGGATATACTTTTTAAGAAGATATATTTACCTAGAACATAGAGTATTTCTCCAGTGCCATATTGCTGAAAATGTTTGTCTAGTGCATTGAAACTACACACAAGATGAAAGCCCAGGTGAAGCTGATTCATGTATTTCAGTCTGCCAATATTAAACGTTGCTTTCAAGACCCCATGTGATCTAACCCCTGCCGAACTCTCCAGTCTCACCTCTTGCTATTTCACCCTACCCATCCCCCACCTAAATCCTTCTACCTAGCCATAGTGACCCTTCTGATTTTTCATTGCCATGCTCTTTCTTTTGGGTTCTTTGCCTGAAAATTATTACTCCACTTCTACCTTTATCTGGTCCAGTCCTGCTCTTTCTTAAGATATCAGTTTTATCACTTCCTTCAAGAAATCCCTGTACTCTCACATCTGGGTAAGGGCCCTATCTACTCCCATTATACGTTAGTCCTTCTTCACATAGCACACATGATACTATCTAATTGCTTCTTTGTCTACACTCCTTTCTTGTTAACCATACTCTCACAAGCCTGGAGTAGGTAGCCTGGTACTTAGCACTTGCTCAATAAACGTTGTTAAATTAATTCATGCATTAATTTAGAAGAGTAATTTTAAGTGTCTTGGTTGGGAAACTTATAAATGTTTGTTTAAAAGTCCCATAGGAGGGAGGGGATATGGGAATATGTGTATAAATACAGCAGATTCACTTTGTTGTACAGCACAAACTGGCACAACCGTGTAAAGCAATTATACTCCAATAAAGAGCTTAAAAAAATAAAAAAAAAGTAAAAGTCCCAAATCCTCTTTAAAAATCACATAAGCCTGTTGGTATGTTAGTAAATAAATATATTGCCTACAAATTGGAGTATAATGATAGTACTGCAGTAGATAGTATTTCATCTAATCTGCATTTCAGTATTTCCTTACCAGAAAAAAAAAAAAAAAAGAAAGAACAAGATAATGGTTTTCAGAGAAAGAATAACTGGAGCACCTTAATCAAAAATTGGCTTGTGTGACAAGAGTATGATTAAAAGAATTTCACATATGGGGTTAAATAAAGCAATGACAAGGGAAGGATGGGCTCCATTGTAGCCAAGGAGGAGAAGGAAATTGCAAAAATCATAAATAGGCTACTCATAGTTGCAAGTAGGCTTACACTTCTCTTCCAACGGTCATGTTCCTTTCTCTCCTTTCCCAGCACCATATAAAAATAAACTTGAAATCTCCCATCTTACACATTTTGTAATCAAGCCAGCCAAATGCTTCTAAAAACCTAACATGTAGGAAGTATAGTCACTGCTCTCTAGGAATCCAGTCAGGGAGATGATACTAAACCTGTCAGAATAATCATGAGTACTGAAGGTAAGCCCAATTACTGCTACTTTATAGTATACAACATGGTATATGCAGGAGAACTCTAGATCAATGAGGGCTAAAATAGTTAGGCAAGGTCATCTGGAGCCTAAGATCATTTATTCAACCAAAAACTTTGCATGGATGGGATAGAACTATGGTTGGATATTTAACAATTTTGACCACTGAAGATATCAGTGAGGTTTTGCATAGAGGATAAAGTAAGCATTCTTTGATGATGTTAGTGTTCATATTTGGAAATCACTGTTCTTGGCACAATTCTACTTAGGGATACCAGATATGGCTGCTCAAACCTACATAGTCAAAGTCAGTGGCCCTTGTTCTGCCCTATTCAGTAGGTTAAATTGAACTATTACCCATATTGTTTTAATTTATTCAAAACTACTATCTAGTTTTTTTTAAAAAAACTAAATGTCATGAATTGTAACTAACAGATTCTGATAATAAATCTGGGACATAATTTCTTTGTTTACTAGAAAATAATTGTTTGCTTATTAAACTAGAATATTTTTGGAAGTTAAATAAATGCTACAAATCAGCTCTCTTTCTATTTGTGTAATGTGTTATTGATAAGAAAATTTGAGATAGTTTTCAAATTAATTGATAGGTAAAGGTTTAACCTGAAGATTAAACTTGTGTTTCCTTGAGAAAGCCTTCTATGGTCATAGAACCTAGAGCAGTTGCTATTTTCTGTGTTTCTATAACATTTTGTGCACATATTATTGTTATTTCAACCTTCCTAATGTATTGCCGGCTTCTAAGTTTCAAAAGTAACACCTGTTCTTTTGAACGGAATGTATACAGAGTTGAGTTAAAAAAAGAACTAGCAACTTCCTGCTGCCCTCTTCCAAGCCCAGCTGTCCTGAGTTAATCAGAGAAATAACTGTGTGTGTTTCTTCCATACTTTTCTCTGTCTGGTATATATTTCATTCAGTACTCTTACCACATTGCTTTATAATGATTTGGTTTGAGGCTCTTTCTTGCACTGTTCCAGTAATTCTCAACCCTGCCTGCATATTAGAATTACATATGGCATTTTTCAAGAAATTCAAGTATACCGACATTTCCTCCCCCAAATATCAATTTCATTGGTCTGACTGAGCTGAAAACCAAGTGTCACATTTTTTAAACCATCCCAAGTGCTAATGACATCTGATTTATCTATGTGTCCCCCATCCCAACTTCTTCCTCATCTTGAAGTCTCATAAGAAAATGGTACCTGCAGTTGTTGCATAAATTTATTAATGTTTTTCAAGAGACAAAATTGCCTAGATTAACTGGAGTGGAGAAAATCTAAATCTCTTATTTTTAATTTGCATACAGAAATGCCTCACTTTATTAAAAAAATACATGTATTTTGGATTGAGGAACATTTGGTTTTGAAAAGTTTAAATTTTAAATTTTAGTGACCGTTTCAAATATTTTCAAAATATAGTTAAGATGTTAACCCTCTCACTTCACCTACCATCAGAAAAGTGCCAGCCATTATTTGTAAAATTCAAAATTGCACAGTAAGAGTTACTTCTCCAGGGAAAAAGGTGGGTTGGTCATAAGCCATGCCCTACCATGACCTTATTGTGCTCACAATCACAATATGAATCCGCAGCCTGGAGTCTAACTGCTTCGTGGCCTCACTGAGTGATCCATGTGGGGGCCAAGCCCATGGCTTTAGGTTTGTTTCAATCTTAAGCACAGAGGGTTTCTACAAATCCAGTTGCTGACTGAAGTAAGAATTCACTTTTCAAATAACTAAAAGCTGTGAAGTCTTTCTTGGGCTCTCAGTCCATTATCTTTAGCTCTTTCATCTAAAGGAATTTACCGTGCACTCTGTTGCTTATTTTCCACCGCTGTTTCTTGATTATTTGTTGAAGGGTATCTGTCCTGTTGAGGGTGGTTGTTGATATTGTTTATTTAGTGTCTGTCCTATGGTTTTTGTCCTAACATAAAATGCCTGATCTTTCTCCTCTCCCCACCCCACTGAGCTTCAGATTGCTTGTAAAGGTGATCTGGCAACCCCTGTGTGTACTGGTATTTAAAAAAAGAAAAAGAAAAAAAAGAGAAAAAAAAGCACTTTCCTCATTTATTTGTGAGTTTTTTGAAGAATATTATTTAAATGGATTACATTTGTATTTAAGAAAAGAATTTATATCTATATGAAAGGATAAAGTAATATGTAGATCAAGTATTAGGGCATATTTATCTCAAGCAGGGAATTGGGGTATATTTTAACAACTTGGGTGAGTATAGAAATAAGTAGTTCAAAATTGTTTTTTGAGCTCTCACCTGGTCACCCTTAAGTGTATTAAATCAAGGACTTTTCTCCCCATGGAAAGTTACATAGCAGGTGTGATACTTAATGAACTGCAGCAACTTGGGCTTATTGGTGTGGCAAATAGACTGTGATATTCATTTCCAATTAAAGTTCTTTTGCAAAGATCAATGAAGCACATTTTCACAAATTGAATCACACTAAACTAATAAACAAAATTCTCCCATCCCTGTTGATGGCAAATTATTATTTCCTTAACATTTAAAATCCCATCACGCTATTAATTATAAGATGCAAGTACTAGGAAAGATCAAATATTTATTTACCCATGTGTTTGTGTTTTACTTCCAATTTTATGAGAAAAGTAAGGAACATTAACTATTTGTAAGAAGGCTGTGTGGGAATAATTTTCTAAACATGAGTTTTTTGGGTCTTTGATCTATAAGCATTTTTTAATTTACTAAATAACGTGCTTGTCCTAATGATTAAAACATCTGACCTTTGATAAATCAGAAAAGAATCCATTATAGAGTAACCTTTAATTAATGAGTGCACAGTATACATTTACATCAGAAACAGTGGGGTCTGTGGGTAAAGGAAAATAGCTTAGGACTTTGCCTTTTGAATCACCGAGTTGCTTCAGAAAAATTAAAATGTTAATTTAGCAATCTTAAATGTCACCAGTTTATTCAAGGAATGCGCAAGTGTTATGGTATTCATTTTCAAAGACCTTATCACCTTTCACTTCCCCCTTAATATTTCTTTCAAAGTCCACTTTTGAAGAAATATTATATATTTGCATAGCTTTCAGAGTTTTTAACATTTCAGTTATTGGTTCAGGTTAACTGAAATGGAACCACCTCGGAAGCAAAGGATAAGGTTTGAACATGGACTTCTATTTTCAAAGAACAGAAAGGGCATATTCGGTGGATATGCACATGCAAGAGTTCTCCTTTGAGAATATTCTAGAATTTAAGAATACGTTCGACATCATGGTCTAAGACTTCAAAAGATTCTTCCAGTAGCTCATGGGGTGAACTGTATCTGATAAACATTTCTAGGATAAAGAAGGGCTTATCAGATTGTACTCCGAAGCTTAGTGGCATTATGGTAACTTGTCAAGCCTTGTCTGTGTGGTCTCTAAAAGAGACCTAGCCAAAGAGTTCTAGCCTGAGGGGAAGAAAAATTAAAGAAAATATGAAGGAAAAATGTAAAGAAAAATCTGCCTTGATGTTTCACCCCACCCCCTCCTTTCTTTCTTCTAACTCCATCCTTCTCCTCAGTGGCTCATCTTATATCCACATCACTTTTGAATTTTATAGGTCAATAATTTAAAGGGAAAAACACTGTGGCTATTTGTCAAATTCATTTAGCAGATAAAGGGTTAAACATCTATGTACATACATGCTTAGGGTTAGGGTTAGGGTGCATGTGTGCCACACATGACCATAAGTGAAGAAGTAGTAGGAAACTCTTAATATCAGAATAAAGGACATTTCTTTAAATTGAGTAAATATGGCTTCACAGAACCCATTAAATAAACTTATTTTTCTCATTTTGTCACACACTGGTGACCCTTGTCATAAATGGACAAAAGCCTGAAGTCTGCCTTTGGAGAACTACTGTACCAAATGCCTTGTTTCAACATGTTGTACTAGTTGGAAAGGATATAATTAACATTTCAAAAGTAATGTGCCTTCTAGTTGTTAGGGATCTTGTGAAAACTTACATGCCGGTTTTGATAGCTCTGAGTGAGGCCTGAGAGTATATAGTTCTAACAAATACCACCTGATACTGATTTTGCTGATCTGTGGACCACACTTTGAATATCAAAGAACAAAACTGTTTTCCCCCAAGTGTTAATAGCTAATCTGAAAGGCATTATCCTTTCTAGAACTTTTAAGGTATAGGAAAGGCATGTATTATGATGAAAATCCTTAAAGATGTAAATACATTAATCTGTAATGATGTTATCAGGGCATCATTTTCGGGTATGTTAACCTCTTAATCAAACTTACTCGTTTACAGTTTGTTTCGTCCTTAGATCAAATCATGCCACGTTAAGTATTATTACTCATATCCTACTTGGAAAACGCCCTCATCAACATGTGTTTCCGATTGATGCTTTCTTCAGTTATTTCCAGACTATTCCTTATATTGATCATCTTCCTTTCACATGTGTTCTAGCCACAAATGAAGGGTGGCATTGATGTGAAGTCTAATTATTTTTCTTTTATAAGCATACTGAGGCAAAAAGCAGAAAGAGAAGTGGAGTTGTTAATTTTTAAGGGATAATAATAACTTCCACTTTTTATGATTTACAGAGTTCTTGCAGCAGTTAAGATGCCCTGTATAAGCTTGAGCATTTTACCTCTTTCCCCAAAATAGTCCCAGCATCCAAGTCCAATACCTGGCACCTGAGAGATGCAGTGGGTTGAACAGTGACCTCCCCTCAAAAGATATGTAAGCTTCTAGAACACGTGAATGTGACCTTATTTGGAAAAAGGGTCTTTGCGTGTGTAATTAAGCTAAGGACCTGGAGATGAGATAATCCTGGTTTACACAGGTGAGCCCTAAATCCAATAACAAGAGTCTTTATAAGGGAAAGAAGAGCTGCTAACACAAGCACACAGAGGCAGAAGCAACTTGAAGATGGAGGCAGAGATCGGAGTGATACAGCTACAGCCGCAAACGCCAACAGCCACCAACAAAGGAAGAGGCTAGGAGTATCATCTCCTTCAGAGCCTCTGGAAGGAGAAAAACACTACCGACACCTGCTATCAGACATTGGGCCTCCAGAACTGTGAGAGAATCAATTTCTGTTGTTTTAAGTCGCTGAGTTTGTGTTAATTTGTTATGACAGCTGCAGATAACTACTAAAACAGTAAGCAAAAAAGCAAAAATTCATGGAATGACTGAATAACTGAAGGATGACAGATATTAGAAGTTTACTCTTAAAGAGAGGGAGGTCCAGAGTGGTGAAGTAACTTGCCTAGGTTTTCTCAGCCCAGCATGATAGAAATACCAAATATCGTATTATTTCTATATACTAGTGTTGGTGTACTAAGACTTACATTTGGCTAGTTGTCAAGCTGTTATAATTGTCCACAGAAGACAAAATGTTAGATGAAAATATTGAATATTGGATAGCAGTAAGATTATTAATATCTTTCTCTGGAGTAAGATTGGCATTGTTGTAAATACCTCTTTTGCCATCTAGTTTTTAAAAAGTTTAAAAATTATAAAATGTTCATGTCATAATCAAACTAGACCATGTTTGTGAGACTTCAGTGTTCCTGATCATTTCAATTAACTGACCAGTTATTGTGCTGACAGGGAAGAGGGGAAGCAGTTAAGAATAAAAGTTAGGCATACAATTTCTGTTGGAAGATAGACGTGGGTTTGAATTGTGGTTCTACCATTCAGGGACCAAGTTATTCAATCTCTCTGTGCTTTAGTTTCCCGGGGGTAAAAATTATATTTTCTTTAAGAAATGTGAGGATTAAATGAGGCAGAATTTTAAGGTCCAGATCACAGACCTTGGCATATCATGTCATTACTGTCTGGTGTCAGGTACATGGTGGAAGTTCAATTGGTATTTGTTGAATGTATTTACTCAAGCCTGCAGTTGGACTAAAATATTAAGTTATTTTAACTGTCTTAAGCAGTCCCATAGCTATCATATACTTTTTTAAAGTTCAGTTCAAACTATGAATTTACCTATATGAAGTCATAAAAGGTACAGATTCTAGATATCAAATAAATTATTTTCTCTTTATGTTGTTTTGTGAGTCATGACATTTTCAAAGATCTGCTACTCAGAGAGCCTGCATTTCCTTGAGAGTAAAAAGGTTAAAATGGCTGCTTCCTTTTTTTTTAAACGTTTTTTTCCTCTGAAATTGATTCTCCTTCTTGATTGAAAAGTCTGGAATTTGTTGGCCTGCAGAGGACTTTGCAAAAGGCCCATTGGGTTAATGACTCACTTGTCCAGTTGATACTAGAGCATCAGCAGATTGTAGATCATAGAATGAATGATCTGATAGTAAATTAATTCAGTGTCATCTACATCCAGGTTCCTGGAGACTCTGGTAGGAGCAGCCTTATAAAAAACTAAAGAAAAGCTATTTGTCTATGTTAAATGCAGTTTTATTCTGACTCATGTTGTATATTAGTCTGTGAACTGGAGGTAATTGATAATATAAAGGAGTCCTTAATAAAATTTTGGTTAAAGGGTATCACGTTGAATCCTAGTATACTTTGGACCCCCAAGCTCCAATTCTCTTGCATGAACTTGCTGTAAGCTGGAAATTACGTATTTGGGCAGTCCAGTTAAACACATATATATTTTTTTCACTGATTTGTTATTATAAGCATTAATTTTTATTGAAGTATAGTTGATTTACAACATTAGTTTCAGGTATACAGCATAGTAATTCCAGTATTTTTACATATTATATGCCATTAAAAGTTATTAGAAGGACTTCCTAGGTGGCACAGTGGTTAAGAATCCGCCTACCAATGCAGAGGTCACGGGTTCGATCCCAGCTCCAGGAAGATCCCACATGCCGCGGAGCAACTAAGCCCGTGTGCCAAAAAAAAAAAAAAAAAAGTTATTACAAGATAATGGCTAAAATTCCCTGTCATACAATGTTTCCTTGTTGCCTAATTCATACATTAGTGTCTGTCTCTTAATCCCTTACCCCTATCTTGCCCTCCCCCCTTGCCTCTCCCACTGGTAATCAGTAGTTTGTTTTCTGTAGCTGTGAGTCTGTTTCTGTTTTGCTATATATGCTCATTTGTTTTATTTTTATATTCCACATATAAGTGATATCACATAGTATTTTTCTTTCTCTGCCTGACTTATTTCACTAAGCATAAAACCCTCTACATCCATCCACATTGCTGCAAATGGAAGGATGTAATTCTCTTAATGGCTGAGTAATATTCTAATGCATGTGTGTGTGTGTGTGTGTGTGTATGTGTGTGTGTGTCTGTATACCATATCTAATTTATCCATTCATTTGCTGATGAACTCTTAAGTAGCTTCCACATCTTGGCTATTGTAATAATGCTGCTGTGAATATTGGGGTGCATGTATCAAATTACTGGGTTTTTTTTTCCTGGTGTATACCCAGGAGTGGAATTTCTGAATCACATGATAGTTCTATTTTTAGTTTTTTGAGGAATCTCCGTACTGTTTTCCGTAGTGGCTGCACCAATTTACATTCCCACTTACAGTGTACAAGCGGTACCTTTTCTCAACATCCTCGTCAACATTTGTTACTTGTATGGACATTCTGACAGAGGTAACATAGTATCTCATTTTTGTTTTGATTTGTACTTCTCTAATAATTAACAACGTTGAGCATCTTTTCATGTGTCTGTTAGCCATCTGTATGTCTTCTTTGGAAAAATGTCTATTCAAGTCTTCTGCCCATTTTTTGACTGGGTTGTTTCCTTTCTGATATTGTTTGTATGAGCTGTTTATATATTTTGGATATTAACCCATACTTATTGCATCAATTGCAAATATTTTCTCTCATTCTGTAGGTTGTCTTTTCATTTTGTTGATGGTCTTGGCTGTGCAAAAGCTTTTCAGTCCTATTTGTTTATTTTTGCTTTTATTTCTTTGGCCTTAGCAGATAGATAAAAAAATATTGCTACAATTTATGTCAAGAAGTGTTCTTTCTGCCTACGTTCTCTCTCTTTTTTGGGGGTGGGAGGGGCTGCAATGGGTCGTCTTTGCTACACAGGGGCTTTCTCTAGTTGTGGTGAGTGGGAACTACTCTTCCTTGAGATGCCCAGGCTTCTCAGTGCCATGGCTTTTCTTGCTGCGGAGCACGGGCTCTAGGCACGCAGGCTTCAGTAGTTGCAGCATGCAGACTGAGTAGTTGTGGCTCACGGGCTCTAGAGCATAGGCTCAGTAGTTGTGGCACCCAGGCTTAGTTGCTCTGTGCCATGTGGGGTCTTCCTGGGCCAGAGCTCAAACCCATGTCCCCTGCATTGCAGGCAGATTCTTAACCACTGTGCCACCAGGGAAGTCCCTCAGGTCTTAAATTTAGGTCTTTAAGCCATTTTGAGTTTATTTTTTTAATGTGGTGTGAGGAAATGTTCTAATCTCATAGTTTTACATGTGGCTGTCCAGTTATCCCAGCACCAGTTATTGAAGAGACTGTCTTTTCTCCATTGTATATTCTTGTTTCCTTTTGTTGTAGGTTAATTGACCAAAGGTGTGTGAGTTTATAGCTGGACTCTGTTCTGTTCTATTGATCTATGTGTCTGTTTTTTGTGCCAATTCCATGTTGTTTTGATTTCTGTAGCTTTGTAGTATAGTCTGAAGTCTGGGAGGGTGATACTTTTTTTTCCCAAGATTGCTTTGGCAATTTGGAGTCTTTTGTGGTTCTGTAAAAATTTTAGGACTATTTGTTCTAGTTCTATGAAAAATGTCTTGGATATTTTGATAGGGATTGCATTAAATCTGCAGGTTGTTTGGGTAATATGGTCATATTTAATGGTATTCTTCCAATTCAAGACCATGGGACATTTTCCATTTCTTTGTATCATCTTTAATTTCCTTCATCAATATCTACCATTTTTCAGAGTATAGGTATTTCACCTCCTTGGTTAAGTTTTATTAAGTATTTTATTCTTTTTGGTGGAATTTTAAATGGGATTTTTTTACTCTCTGATAGTTCATTATTGTATAGAAAAGCAGTAGATTTCTATATATTAATTTTGTACTCTGTGACTTGACTGAATTCATTTATTAGTTCTGATAGTTTTTGGATGGAGACTTTTGGGTTTTCTATATAATGTGTCATGTAATCTGCAAATAGTGATAGTTAGACTTCTTCCCTCCCAATTTTGGATGCCTTTTATTTCTTTTTCTTGTCTGATCACTGTAGCTAGGACTTCCGATACTATATTAGTATGTTAGAAGTAGCAAGAATGGGGATCCTTGTCCTGTTCCTGAATTTATAGGAAGAGCTTTCAGCTTCTCACCATTGAATATGATGTTAGCTATGGGTTTGTCATAAATGACCTTTATTAGGTTGAGATATGTTCCCTCTATATCCATTTTGAGTGTTTTATCATGAATGGGAGTTGAAGTTTGTCAAATGCTTTGTGTGTCTACTGAAATAATCATGTGATTTTTATGCTTTTTATTAATGTGGTGTTATCACAATGATTGATTAATGAATATTGAACCATCCTTTTGTTCCTGGAATAAATCTAACTAGGTCATGGGCAGTTTTATATATTGTTGAATATAGTTTGCTAATATTTTATTGAGGATTTTTGCATCTATATTCCCCAAAGATATTGGCCTGTAATTTTCTTTTTTTTGTAGTGTCTTTTTTGGGGTTTGGTATCAGGGTAATGATGGCCTCAAAGAGTGATTAACACATATGTTTTTAAATCTAATATATCAGATTATATTTTTAAATCTGTTTTATCAAAATCAAAAGTCCAAAATTCAGATAGTAAGGAAAAAATGTCTATATTAATCAGAATTTTCCCCTCTCTTTTGATGGTGTCATTATAATTATTCAAATCTACTTTTGGTATTTTCTTTTTGTTTTTTTTATACTTTTGGTATATTCTATTAAAGGTTCTCACTGTATGGAAACTTCAATTCATGCAGTAATAACAGTCATAGAAAATAACATTCATTGACAAGTTACTAGGTTCCAAGCATTGGTGAGAAGTACTTTATATATCTTTTCCTATGCACTGTGTGTGTGTGTGTGTGTGTGTGTGTGTGTGTGTGTTAAGCTTGAAGCACTACTCAGGAAACTAGCCTAAATTCTTCATTATGCAGATAAGAAAACCAAGGCAAGAAAAGCTAAGTTACTTGCCCAGCCAGGGACACCAATATGGTTAGAAAGGTTTCATTGAAGCATCACATCTCTATGACAAAAAGAACAATAGCAAATATGTGACACGAAAACAAAGGTTTTCTCATTCCATTCTGTGAGAGGCAGAGCTGCTCAAGGAATGAAGCTGCCTTTGAAGCAGAGGCCTTGCTCCATGTTAAAACAACTCTGTGGAGTGCAGAGTATGACACGATGGGGCCAACATAGCAGAAAATAAAATTTAAAAAATCTCAAAATTATTTACACTTCTTTGGTGCCAACCTTTAAAGGAATTATTATTGTATTTTATGTGTATTTCTAACTTTTCTTTGTTAGCTTCTCTTTGATATATTTGGAAAATAAGTTTAACCTTCAGTATTCTTCATTTAGTCTATGTGATTAAATCAAACAACTGAATAGATAAGATGGAATCAAACAGCAGTATTCTCTGTGCTCAGAAAGCAGCAACTCAAAAGGATTAAAAAAAAGACAGATTGAAATCAGTGGACACTCATGCAGTACTTTATAGAATTTTTAAAATCCGCTCAGATTTGAATGGTAGAGGGAAAATTTTTTTTAAAGTTTCTAGAACAGACAGTTGAATGACCTGCTGTACATGGAAGGCTAAAAAATTTACTTAGAAAAAGAATGAAAAGGAAGTTTCAGATAGTGGCATTTTTGTCTTATTGGTTCTTGCTAAAGCCTTCCCTTCAGGTAGGATTTTCTTCCAAGTACTTTCCCTAGAGTATATAAATCAGTGCAACACTGCCCGGTAATGGTATCCTAACGTGGTGAAATATCACAAGGCTATAAAAGACTGCTTTTAGCAAAGGTCCCAGCTTTGCCCGTACATCATCAATGAGATGTCAACTTGAAAGTCCAGGTATGTTGCGGCCATTAGAAAGAAAAGGAGAAGAAGATAGATGAAAGAGGCCAGAAAATGAACAATTTAAAATGAAAAGTTTATGAGACAAGCACAAGTGGATCTCTTAGGTCCATGGGAATAGAGTTGAAGATAAATTAGAAAAAGTGTAAATGTTAGGAGAAAATGAAAGGGCACTGCCTTATGTTTGGTTCCCCCCAAAATACTCTGACATGGTAGTTAACTGAAAAGTGCTCTTGGGAGCACCTGTAAGAGAATGAGAGAAACATAACGGGGCAAAAGAAGTTGCCATGCATTGGCAAAGATGCCTCAGTCAGTCCTGTAGGAAGCCCTGAATTTGGGATGGCCCTTCAGAGTTGTCCCAAATCAAAGCAAGGGGGTGGTGACATTGACCCCTGCATCAACCAGTCATTCTGTGATGATTGGCCTTAGGAAGGGGGCAAAATCTTGAGCAAGGTAATTTCTTTTTATCTGAGAGCTATGCCTGGACCTGTACCTAGCTGCAGATCATAAGAAGCCAACACTCAACAGCTGGGATAGTGAGTGTGTCAGCCTTGAATGAGAGATGTGGGTAGGATCATAGCATCAACCTGGGCTCAACTCTGTGCTTCTCAGGTCTACTTACTGCATATAGTAAATTCACCTTACCTGAGAACAGCACTTCAAAGATTCTGATTGGTTTCTTTCCTGGGGAAACTTAACCAGAGGAAGGTTCTTTAAGACAGAGAACAACCTTCACCAGTGTAATTGTTCCTGAGGCTGCAGCTTATAATCATTGATTCTCTTCTTTACTACCATTCTATATTTCCATCACCTTTGGTTAATATTTCTGTAGGTCTGGTAGGGTGACCCAGACCCTCATTACTGATAGGTCTGAGCACCTAGTTGCCATACCCTTTTCAGGCCACAGTAGCTTTGCTTGTCCATTTACTGTCAAAATTGGCCAAGGGAAAAACCTTGAAATGCCAAAGTATATCACTTGAGTACCAAACATATTCTTTGCTGATTCCCCTTGTGTAACAGAGCCCTGTCTCTTCCTGATCATTAGGGTCAATTACTTCAGCCAAGGCGGTGACTCTTCTGATTACTTCTTACACTCTTGGAATGAGCATGAAGTGACTAGATAGCAGCCATAACTTAAAATTCAATGGAACTTCAACTGCTCCCCTGGTTGAAGGGTTTTCCCCTGAGAAGTACATCTACATTGCTTAAAGTTGCAGAGATAGAAAGCAAATATTCTACAATGGGTCCTTGGGAGTAATGTTCCTCCTCATTCATGCAGAGTATCCTCCAAGCTGGCCTCCCAGATGCAGTTTCAAAAGGCCATTCCATAACTCTCAGACACACAACTTTGGTGTGGTGGAGTATATTATAGGACCTATGGCACCTATTATTCTGTGCCCATTTTGGTACCTGCTTTTCTGTGAAAAAAAAAACCCTGGGTCTAAGATTATTTTGTGTTCTTCCATGTCATTTGAACAAAAGCTCTGTAAACCCTCTGATAGTGAAACTAGTCAAGACTTGTGGGCAGAAGAGACAAACCCTCACCGGGAAAATATATCCATTCTAGTCAAAAAAAAAAAAAAAAAAAAAAAAGACCTTCCCAGTGTACAAAGTGTCTAATAAAAACACTTGTCACAGAGATGGCTCCCTCCACAAGAGGGCAGACAGCAGTATCAAGCAGTATCAACAGTATTTCGTCTTGTGGAACTGAAAAGCACAGCCACAGAAAGACAGAGAAAATGAAAAAGCAGAGGACTTTGTACCAGATGAAGGGACAGGATAAAACCCCAGAAAAACAACTCAATGAAGAGGAGATAGGCACCCTTACAGGAAAAGAATTCAGAATAATGATGGTAAGATGATCCAGGACTTTGAAAAAAGACTGGATGCAAAGATCGAAAAGTTTACCAAAGACCTAGAAGAATTAAAGAGCAAACATAGATATGCAACACAATATCTGAAATGAAAAATACACTAGAAGGAACCAATAGCAGATTAACTGAGGCAGAAGGGCGAATAAGTGACCTGGAAGACAGAATGGTGATAGTCACTGATGTGGAAAAGAATAAAGAAAAAAGGATGAAAAGAACTGAAGACAGCCTAAGAGACCTCTGGGACAATGTTAAACGCACCAACATTCACATTATAGGGGTCCCAGAAGGAGAAGAGAGAAAGGATCCAAGAAAATATTGGAAGAGATTCTAGTTGAAAACTTCCCTAACATGGGAAAGGAAACAGCTGCCCAAGTCCAGGAAGTGCAGAGAGTCCCAGGCAGGATAAATCCAAAGAGAAACATGCCAAGACATATAGTAGTCAAACTGACAAAAATTAAAGACAGAGAAATGTTATTAAATGCAACACGGGAAAAATGACAAATAACATACAAGGGAACTCCCATAAGGGTAACAGCTGATTTCTCAGCAGAAACTCTGCCAGCCAGAAGGGAGTGGCATTACATATTTAAAGTGATGAAAGGGAAGAACCTCCAACCAAGAATACTCTACCCAGCAAGGATCTCATTCAGATTCGATGGAAAAATCAAAAGCTTTACAGACAAGCAACAGCTAAGAAAATTCAGCACCACCAAACCAGCCCTACAACAAGTGCTAAAGGAATTTCTCTAAGTGGGAAAGGACCTACAAACAACAAGAAAACAGTTAAGAAAATGGTAATAGGAACATACATATCAATAATGACCTTGAACGTAAATGGACTAAATGCACCAACCAGACGACACAGACTGGCTGAATGGATACAAAAACAAGACCCATATATATGCTGTCTCCAAGAGACCCACTTCAGACCTAGGGACACATACAGACTGAAAGTGAGGGGATGGAAAAAGATATTCCATGCAAACGGAAATCAAAAGAAAGCTGGAGTAGCAATAGTCACATCAGATAAAATAGACTTTAAAATAAAAAATGTTACAAGAGACAAGAAAGGACACTACATAAAGATCAAGGGATCCATCCAAGAAGAGGAGATAACAATTATAAATATATATGCACCCAATATAGGAGCACCTCAATACATAAGGCATATGAAAGAGGAAATGCAAGGCAGAAATAGAGACACAGATGTAGAGAACAAACATATGGACACCAAGTGGGGAAAGCAGGGAGGGTTGTGGGGGAATGAATTGGGAGATTAGGATACCAAATTGTACACTCTAAATATATGCTGTTTATTGTCTGTTAACTATATCTCAATACAAGTTCTTAAATCAATGGCTCTAGAGATGTCATATTGAGTAAAGTAAGTCAGAGAAGGACAAATATTGTATGATATCACTTCTATGTGGAATCTAAAAAAAATGGTACAAATGAACTTATTTACAAAACAGAGGTAGTCACAGATGTAGAAAACAATCCTATCGTTATGGGGGGGGGAACACTTGTCACAATATAGGTTTGTGGGATTCTTTGAGGGATTTTGCTACATTCATCACTTAATATTAGTTTCTTTAAATGCTAGTTTGTACGTTCAGAATGAATCAGCTTTTGGGAATGGAATCCCAAGATGTTTGGTCCACATAGGAGTACAGGGATACCATGGCTATTGGGATGCTTGATGACAGATACAGGCTGACATCAAATGGCCAATTCAGTCTTTCTGTTTAGGTTTTTTGTGCCTCTTTGATAGTAGATACTCACTTGAGGGCCTGAAGTCATTTAAAGTTGATGATGTATGCTGACTTTCATGTGTGTCTCTGCATATATCTTCTCCATTCCCTTTGTTCCCAACTTCCCAGTCTTTCTCCTTCCAGGCCCCTGATTGACCAAGACATTTATCACTGCCAGAGTCTTTGTGTAATCTTACCTCAGGCTACTTTTTTTCCTATATAAAACAGATAATTGGGTACACTATCTGAATCCACCCATTGGGGGGATTTCCCTTCACCATTGACTTCAGGACCACCCCTGTGTGGGGCTGAATCAGTAGTCCATTTTCAGTGTGCACTCACATACTGTTCTGACTGACCAGTGAATCAAGCTTGCCATTTTGCCTTCTCTATCACTTACTCATAAAAGACCCCCTTGTGGCCATAGGTGTGAGCTGAAGGAGAGGTGCTGGCACGAGAGTAGATAATAGCATGGTGGCCTGGGCCACTCATGCAACTTCCTCATGTTACTTATGCCTTCTCATCCCATGGATGACTATTCCCAGGTGTGTCTCTCCCATCTTATTACAAATTGTTGCTGGACACCTCCAAACTTTTGACTTAGTGCTTATGGCAGAAACCAGCTTGTGATAGTTTGGGCCACATAGTTACTTGATGTCCCACAGATAGTGATCTGTTGCTACCAGAGTCATAAGCATCAGCAGTTGTTTTTTGAGTTGTACATAGTTCTTTGAGGCAGGTGGCCTGATGTTGCTTCAGATACCGAGCTGTCTATGCAGCGACTCTCCTTTATGGGCTTGCCCTAAGTCCAAAAAGATATTTTTTTCCCAACCACAAATAGATATCTGTTATTATAGGGTCTGCCAGGTTGCATAAATCTGCTACAGAGCTCTTTCCTGCTCTAATACCCACAACAAGCTGTCACCTTTTCATGCCACTCAGTAAATGGTTTGAAGTAGTATTCATAGGCATAGAATATGCTGCCTCTAGAGCTCAAAGAGGCTTGCCGGGCATTACGCTTCCTTCTTTGTGGTGTAAATTATGTGATGCAATAATTTGCCCTTTATTCTGGGAGAAGATGCACTGATATGTCTCAGACCAATGGTCCTCTGAAGACCTCACTGATATGGCAGATTCCTAAACATTCACGTGAGGGAACTGATGTGTTCTAAGTTGTCCAGAATCCTTCAGACTATTATGACAGAGGGCAGAAGAGTTAATATAGCCTTGGGACAAGACCATAATTGTGTACTGTTGTCCATCCAACATAAGTTCAAACTGCTTCTGATCCTCCTTCCTGATTAAGATGGAAGAGAACACAGTGGTAGTATTCCAGGTACATGAAACTGTGTTCATCTGCTCTATCAGAGATACTACATCTGATGTCCCGGATGCATTAGGGCAAATACTTGTTTGAGTTTGCAGCAGTGCACTGTAATTCAAGATCTGTATGGTTTTTATAGGGGCCAGACTGGTTAATTAAATGAGGATATTATGAGGACTACTAACATACTTCATTCTCTTAAATCTTTGAGTGACGCTAATTTCTGCAGATACTCCCCATTTGACTTTCCTCCTTATGCTGTCACTCCAGAAGCCAAGGAACCAATGTGAATTCAGCCAATCACCATGTAAATCCATTGTAATTACACATTTGGTGACCCGGGAAATGATCACTAGATGGATTCATG
Source organism: Hippopotamus amphibius kiboko (assembly GCF_030028045.1). Classification (NCBI taxonomy): domain Eukaryota; kingdom Metazoa; phylum Chordata; class Mammalia; order Artiodactyla; family Hippopotamidae; genus Hippopotamus; species Hippopotamus amphibius. Next base: position 92,161,180 of record NC_080193.1, on the reverse strand, counting down.
GACCAATTGTAACCTAGAACTGGGATCGGGTACCCTTAACTACCTTGCCTATATCTGCTCATGTACTTCAGCAACTCTAACAAGAGAGTCATGATATGATGCTTAAGTCTCCACAGATTAATATCAAAAGTCCTCACATTTTCCAGGTATTTCCTTTCCTTAATGTTATCTTAGGAAATGGCCACAGATCCCTTTGGAGAAGAACCAAGTGAATGATTACTATATACCCCTTCCATGATGTTGCAACATCTTTCTTCAAGGGAATCAAGCCTTTGCTTCAGTCAGTAGGTCCTGGATCTGAGCGTTGACTCGGGTCTGGTAACCCAGATCAAGGGATCTTAACTTTTTTTGGTAGAGCTAAGTTCACCCTCCTGATCATACATGCATGACTTCTTTAGGTTATATAGACTGAGAAATTCTCTTATTGGCTGCCCGTCTATTCATCTTGTACCAGGATCTCTGTTCTAGTAACTGTCTCCGTAGTGCTCTGCATGTTGAGCAACTCTGGCCACCACTCTCATCTTCTCACTGTTTAACCTTTCACTTTAATCTTTTACCTAAAGACATATACTGTAATCATCAGTGGTAAGATGAAAGCTAAAAGGAAATGTTTATGAAGAATGTAAAAGGATTAATGTTAGATGTCAATAATTTGTCAACAGTAAAGTCGAGGAGATGTAGGATTTCTCCTCTAATACTGAATAAATCTCCTAGGCTGCCTCATTTCTTTCAATATAGCTACACACAGATAAGTCTAAAGAGACAGAAATTGAAGCAATGCAGAACATCCCCACAAGTTAATGACCCAAGTTCCCTGCTCCTGAAAGAACAACTTCACAGTATTGGGGCCTCATTGGAATGTCTAAGAAATCATGGTGTTGATCCCATCTATGTAAATCCTTGGGGTTTTCCAAGTTTATTCTTATATCTAAACCAATGTTTTCTCTCCTATAGTAAAGTTTTCTCAGTTCAAATATGTAAAAATACCATTCTTATGCAAAAAGAATATTTAAGGAAGCTTGTTGTAAAAAAAAAAAAAAAATACCCAACTCATCAACTTATTAAGAAATCCATTCCTAAAATCTTAACCCTGAGTGAGCCATTTGACCCCTCTTGGACACAGTTTCCTTATCTATCAATAATAGAGTCAAAATTATTACTTTGAAGACCTCTGCAAGTGTGTTTTGTAGTAACATCAAATAGCAGGCACAAGGATTGCCATCTCTAATTCATAATTGCAGAAAAGCCATACCTTAATGGCAGTCATGTCCTATTACATTTCAAATTATTAATTTAGGAGTATCTTCAGGGGGTAATGAATGTTGTCTGGCTCTTCTTAAACTTGCGCTATCATTCTGATATTCTAGGGAAAACAAACTACAAGAATCGCCTATGAATACTTTTAGCCAGGAAGTTGCATAGCTATAGAGAATGATCAGACTGCCTCATGAGAGTCAATTATGTGCATCTCTTGTCTTAATTTTGTAGTCAGTGATGTTACATTGGTAGCTTGATTTGGGCCATGGTGGGAGAACTTATACTTTGGAAATCAACAAAGATTATAATTTAGAACTTCTTCTTTTCTTTTTTAAAGCTGGATGTTAACCATTTCTACCTGAAAACAAAGTGAAGCTAGGTGACCAAAGAGTAACTCGAGTCCTTAAGATAAATCTTCTTTCAAGCCAAGAAATTGGATTCTTTCTAGAAATTAAAAGGGTTTTTCTACCAAAGGAATATGACTAGTGCTAGGGATAGTGAGATTTTTATCTAAACTGGTACGAATAGGATACTTGAATATTTTTAATAATTTAAAAATACCATCAACTTTAAAAAGCCATATATACGTGGAATCTAAAAAATTACAACAAACTAGTGAATAAAATGAGAAGAAGAGGACTCACATATAAGAGAACAAACTAGTGGGTTACCAGTGGGGAGTGGGAAAGGGGGAGAGGCAATATAGGGATAGGGTTAAAAAAAAGGGGGGGTTATTATGAGATTATATGAAATCATCTATGTGAAACTTTTGAAAACTGTAAGGCACTATAGAACTTAAAGAATCTTTCATTCAATTAAATAAAGGCATGTATAGGTGAAACCCAAAGTTCTTATTCTATTTGTAAGCAGTTCATTTCAGCTTATATACTATAAAAAGGGAGGAAACAGAGTTGAGAATTTTCATTAAATTAATCCATTTTGAATGATAGAATCCATTTTGACTGATAGTATATCTATTATCTCCTGCAACCTACAAGAAAAAAATTCCTCCACTAGGATTCCTGTAGGTAAGAGATTAGGTTACATTGGTCCTTCAGTCTTTTGCTTTTCTCTCTTCTTGTCTTGCTTCTATCTTTATCATCAACTTAACTTCTAATTGAGGATGGACAGAGGTAGAATGAAAAGGCAAATATCCATTCTGTCAGTTTTTTTCTGTCTGTAAGGGGTTTCTAAAATGATCTGGTATAAATAAAGTAAAAATCTTAATCTTTGAAGTATGTGTAATTATCAGAAATTCCAACTATTTATAATCCTAGTATGTAACATCGACACTGAAGAGTAATAGTTTTTTTTTTTAGTGACTTCCTTGGACAACAATTAATTGTAATAATTGCCTGAACCATGCATTTTGACACTCAGTAATATTCATATCAAATGCTGTGTTAACACCACTTAGTATTGTCTTCATTTTTGATATGCATAAATGGTGTTTTTGATACATTTTTGATACTTCATGGGTATCTAACTACAGGAACCAGAATTAGAAGTAAAAACTAAGAAATCAATAAATATCCAAGAAAATGAAGTTATGATGATTTCTTCTGCTCAAAAAGGATTGAATTTAGTAAGGTACTCTTTAGAAGTTGATTGCATTCTTTATTAAGCAGTTGCCTGAAATTTGGGTTAGCTAAGAGGTGATGGAATTGCCTTTTTGGGTAAGATAATGAGGGAGGATTGCTGCTCTTCCATCACAGAAAACTAAAAAGCCAATGAATTCAAAACAGTTCTTTGTACTATAAAAGTATATATTCATTATTCACTCCTCAAAAGTCTATTGTTGGTCTGTAATAAAATAGATACTAGACAAAAATATGACAGTAAAGCAAAAATTACTGAAATTACTAATTTTAAATATGTTATAAAATATATATTGGACTTAGACTGGATAAGCCTAAATCTTATTTGATTGATTAAATCAAAAATAATGTTGTAATTTAGTTTTACCTCACTATTAGGTCTCTCTTTGAGACAGACAAGTCATTCTAGGGAATGCCTGATAAGCAGTTTGTTGCAAGAGATACTTTGAGGATTTTAACATCTCTATTTTAGCCAAACACAGCACACTTCTCAGCTTGTAGGATCAGAATAACATGCTTATTTCTTGCTGGCGTCTAACTTGTTTCATGCAAAATAAACTCCTCAATATGGGTTCTTTCCTCTTAGGAACTGTTATTCCATTATTTAAATACCACCCTATCTTTTTCTTTTTTAAATAGTTGATTGAGATATGGTTGACATACAAAAAGATGTAGATTTTTTTAGGCTCTTTATTGGAATATAATTGCCTTACACTCTTCTACCAGCTTATGAGGTACACCAAAGTGAATCAGCTGTGTTTATACACATATCCCCATATCCCCTCCCTCCTGCAAGATGTAGATTTTTAATATATTCATCTTGATGAGTTTAGAGATGAGTATACATCTGTGAAATCATCACCACAATATATGCCATAAATATATCTATTATCTCCAAAACTTTCCTCCTACCCTCTTTTCTTTTTTAATTTTTTTTCCTGTGATTAGAATATTTAATATAAGATCTATCCTCTTGGCAAATTTTTAAGTACACAATACAGTACTGTTAACTGTAGACACTATGTTATACAGTAGATCTCTAAGATTTATTCATCTTGCATAACTGAAACTTTGTACCTTTGACCTCCCTATTGTCCTCTCCTACAACCACCATCCTACTCTCTGATGCTGAGTTTGACTATTTTAGATTGCTCAAATAAGTGGTATTGTGTAATATTTGTCCTTTGCATCTGGCCTATTTCACTTTAGTATAATGTCCTCCATCTTCATCCATGTTGAGGTAAATGACAGGATTTTCTTTTTTTTTTAAAGATGAATAATATTTCATTGTGTGTATGTGTATATATTACATTTTCTTTATCCATTTATACATCAATAGACATTGAAATTGCTTCCATGTCCTGGCTATTGTGAATAATACTGCAATGACTATAGGAATGCATCTTTGAGATCCTGATTTAATTATTTTAGATATATACCCAGAAGTAGACTCTCTGGATCATATCATATTTCTATTTTTTTAAGAAACCTCCTCACTGTTTTCCATAGTGTTTGTACCATTACATTCCAACAATCAGCGTGCAAGTGTTCCCTTTTCTCCACATCCTAGCCAACACTTTTGATTTTTTTTTAATAATTGCCATCCTAGTAGGTGTGAGGTGATAGCTCATTGTGGTTTTTATTTGCATTTCCCTGAAAATTAGCAATGTTAAGAATTTTATTTTTTAATTTACATTTAGTTCTGTGTGGTAGGCAGAATTCTAAGATGATACACAGTGTCACTTGCCCTCTTCAATTCTGTCCCCTGGACTGTGTACAGAATTTATGATTGTGATAAAATAATCAAGGGAGTGATATTGGATGTTACGTTGCAAAATGAATATTGTAGATGCAATTTAGTTTACTTATCAATTGACATTGTTAGTCTAAAAGGAGATTATCTGGATCTAACTGACCTAATCACATGAGCTCTTCACATCTGGGTCTAAATGTGAGAGGCAGTGGAAGTCACAGATTCAAAACATCAGACATGTTCTACTGCAGGCCTTGAAGGAACAAGTGCCATGTTGTGGAGAAGGCCACGTGGCAGGCAACAGTGAGAAGTCTCTAGGAGCTGATAACAGCCTCTGGTTGCTATCCTACAACCACAGGGAATAGGATTCTATCAACAACTTGAATGAGCTTGGAAGAGGACTCCAAGTATTAGATTGGACTGCAGTCTTGGCCAAAAATTAATTCTTGGAGAATTAATGCATTCAGAATGATTTGTGAATATATTATTATGTCCAAAAAATTGCACAGTGCCACTAAAAGGAAACAATTAGGGAAAAAATTTTCAAAAGGTTGAAAACGCCCATTGCTAAATATATATATATATATGTGTGTTTGTATATATATGTATGTATGTGTGTATCTATATATGCATACATATATATGGCTGGAAAATAAGTATTTGGAAAATTCCTAGAAAGTAAAAGAAGAAGAGAGATGGAAAATGCAAGAAACATCAAGGATTAACCAAAAAGGTCTAACACTTATTTAACAACAGTCCTAGAAAGGGAAGAAAATTTCCAATAATTGAAAGAACCAAGTCTTTAGATTCAAAGAGCTCACTGAAAATCCAGCACAATGAGTGAATAACAGACACACAGAATTACCATTGGACTACAAATTTTCAGAGTCTGAAGAGAAGGAAACTTGTATGAAAATATTCTAAAATGCTTTTGAGATTAAATAGAAAGTCACCTACAAAAGAATGTGAATCAGATTAGAGCTTTTTCATCAGCAATCCCAGATTCTGGGGGGGAAAAATGAACTGATGTTTTTCAAGCAAGTTCTGAGAGAGAAAATAACTTTCAATCTAGAAGTCTGTAGACAGCTAAAGTATTAATCTGAAGGGATGTCATGATAAGCATATTTTCAGACATGGAATAAGTTTACCTTCAATGTGCTTTTTTTCCTTGGCAACTTGCTTAGGAATGCACTCTAGCAAAAGGACTTCCTCTTAACCAAGAAGATGAAAACACAGCAACCAGGAAACAACTAATCCATCTCAGGGTAGCAGTGGAAGATTATTGTGGAATAACTGTCCAGAGACAGAGGGAACAAATTCCAAAGTCTGAGGCTTCTGACTGGAGGTCTCCAAGGCAAAAAGTGGAGTCATACTACTAGAAGACACAACTAGAAGTTTTCTTTTTAAATTAGGGTTATAATAAAGAAAAATAATGCAAGGTGAAAAAAAAAAAAGAAAATTAGAAACTCCAAGAAAAAAAGCATTGCCCCCTAAATTTGTAACCTAAATATGATATAAACTAAAATGATTTTAAATAATTGAAATATTTTAAAAATTCATTTGACTTTAATGCTGGAAGCATCCTTTTAAAAGTATTCTAGACTGCGAACCTTCCAGAGGACACGGGGCTCGGGCTTTCAGTCTCTCCCGCCCTCGGGAAGGGAGAGACGCAAACGTACGCCCTGCTGGGTTCCCGCGCAGGAGGGACACGGAGAGAAGATCACTATCTATGAACCAGAAAGACAGCCCTCACCAAGAACCACATCTGCTGGTGCCTTGATCTTGGACTTTCCAGCCTCCAGAACTGTGATCAGTACGAAAAGTGTGGTTTGTAAGGCCGGTGAAGGGAGGAGGACGTGGAAAGGGAGACGGAACCCGACGGAAAATAGTAATCTTTTAGGTTTGGAATGTCCTTATTCACAAAGGAACCGCAAAGACTGAATATTCGTCTAATCCAATACTTGGACATTCGTCTGAGGCTTGGACAGTCTTCTATAAACACCTCTATCACCAGGACAAGCAACCCCAAAAGCTTGGACAACCATGAGGAAACAAAGAAACACCATGCAGGCAAAGGAGCAGGAAAAAAACCCACAAGACCAAATAAATGAGGAGGAAATAGGAAAAATGCCTGAAAAAGAATTTAGAGTAATGATAGTAAAAATGATACAAAATCTCGATAACAAATTAGAGAAAGTACAAGAAACAGTTCATAAGAACTCAGAAAAACAAACAGCAATGGATAACAAAATAACTGAAATTAAAAATACTCTAGATGCTCTAACCAGCAGAATGACTGAGGCAGAAGAACGAATAAGTGAGTTGGAAGATAGAATGGGAGAAATAAACGCCACAGAGCAGGAAAAAGATAAAAAAATAAAAAGACTAGAAGACAGCCTCAGAGACCTCAGTGATAACCTTAAACGTACCAACATTCGAATTATAGGCATCCCAGAAGAAGAAGAAAACAAGAAAGGGTCTGTGAAAATATTTGAGGAGGTTCTAGTGGAAAACTTCCCCAACATGGGAAAGGAAATAATGAACCAAGTCCAAGAAGCACAGAGAGTCCCATACAGAATAAACCCAAGGAGAAATACACCAAGACACATATTAATCAAACTAACAACAATTCAACACAAAGAAAAAATATTAAAAGCAGCAAGAGAAAAGCAACAAACAACATATAAGGGAAAACCCATCAGGATAACAGCTGACCTTTCTACAGAAACTCTGCAGGCCAGAAGGGAATGGCAGGATATACTGAAAGTCCTGAAAGAGAGAAACCTACAGCCAAGAATACTTTACCCAGCAAGAATCTCATTCAGATTTGAGGGAGAAATCAAAAGCTTTCCAGACAAGCAAAAGTTAAGAGAATTCAGCACCACCAAACCAGCCTTACAACAAGTGCTAAAGGAACTTCTCTAAGTAGGAAACACAAGAAAAGGAAAACACCTACAAATACAAACCCAAAACAATTCAGAAAATGGTAATTGGAACACACATGTCAATAATCACTTTAAATGTAAATGGATTAAATGCTCCAACCAAAAGACACAGACTGGCTGAATGGATACAAAAACAAGACCCTTCTATATGCTGCCTACAAGAAACCCACTTCAGACCAAGGGATACATATAGACTGAAAGTGAAGGGATGGAAAAAGATATTCCATGCAAATGGAAGTCAAAAGAAAGCTGGAGTAGCAATACTCATATCAGACAAATTAGACTTGAAAGTAAAGACTATTAAAAGAGACAAGGAAGGGCACTACATAATGATCAAGGGATCCATCCAAGAAGAACATATCACAATGGTAAATATCTATGCCCCCAATATAGGAGCACCTCAATACATAAGGCAAATGCTAACAGCTATAAAAGGGGACATCGACAGTAACACAATTATAGTGGGAGACTTGAACACCCCACTTACATCAATGGACAGATCATCCAAACAGAAAATAAATAAAGACACACAAGCTTTAAATGACACATTAGACCATCTCGACTTAATTGATATTTATAGGACATTCCATCCAAAAACGACAGACTACACTTTCTTCTCAAGTGCACACGGAACATTTTCCAGGATAGATCACATCTTGGGTCACAAATCAAACCTCAGCAAATTCAAGAAAATTGAAATCATATCAAGCATCTTCTCAGACCACAACGCCATGAGACTAGATATCAATTACAGGAAAAAAACTGCAAAAAATACAAACACATGGAGGCTAAACAATTCACTATTAAACAACCAAGGAATCACTACAGAAATCAAAGAGGAAATCAAAAAGTATCTAGAAACAAATGACAACGAAAACACAACAACCCAAAACCTATGGGACGCAGCAAAAGCAGTTCTAAGAGGGAAGTTTATAGCAATACAGTCC